>NC_060256.1:4701929-5901929 GCF_921293095.1 Ischnura elegans
TCCATTTCCCCAGTCAATTTCGCGGATATTTCCTTGACAAACACATACTGTCCTTTAGCAATAACCTTCTATTATTCAAGTAACAGATAAACCTCTTGCGTATTTTATCCGCGGCAGCCAATGATTTCAACATCTGCTCTTCGCGAGGCGTCCATTTTGGCTATCTTTCAATTTATGTGGAATTTTTTATGAAATGCATTTTTTAAATATAATTTTCATTTTCCCCAAACCCGCAACACCACAGATTGGGAAGACTTTAAAATTCGTCATAATTTGACAAAGCTGATACCTCAAAAATATCTTCATACATTATGCTGCCATTTAATACCAGCCATGGCCTAATTCTAAACAGCATTATGGAACTTGTCACGTATTTCAATGAGACTTGTGTTGTTGCACGCACAACAGCGAGTGTGTTATGATGCGAATACTTTGATGATGTAGTTTCACGGACGTATTTTTTATTGTTTTAATGAAACTAGCCTTTAGTAATTTAATTTTTTAATAAAATGCAGATTTTTTGGACATTCCTCCTGTTTTAATTACATTTCGAAGTAATATAGATGATATTTCTTTCTACGAAAAGCGAGACTTACCGTGGAACATGCCAAGAAGCCCAAAGGAAATCTTCGACGAGTCCCAAGTCCCATCTGCTTTTCGTTCTATATCATGTAGATGATTCGCATCCGTATTTTCGATGCATGTGTCGTCATGCTCATGGCTCGAAAATCTTCACACTTCCCTACTCATTTCTTTTTGGGAATAGGAAAGATGATGTTCTTCTTGAAGTTACCTGTTGAGTTCATATCGCAGAAGGTTTTATACAGCCGAGTATGGAGGCATTTTATAGAAGTTTTGTACTGGTGAGTTAAATCCTTTTCTCCAATATTTTTTGGATAAGCTCAGCTGGAATATCATGTACTTATTCCTGGGGCATTATTCTTTCCCAGGTACCTAATTGTAGCCTCAAATTATGATCTTAAGATTCTGGCTTCCACGTCATACTTTTCTAATCCATTTCCCTCTTCGATATTGTTTTAGCTGAGTTTCCTTCCGTTTTATAAATCATCGAGGTATTCTTTCCGTCTTTTTGTCCTCTCATCCAATCAGAATTTCTTCATACTTGTCCCGTATGGTATTTCTTGTACTCTGTTCATTGAGGTAATTCTTGACTATTCTATAGGCTACTTTCCCTTGTAGGATGCTATTTTGCATATCCTCCCATATATTACTCATACACTCTTCTCTAGCTTTCCTCGCTATGCGGCAAATCTCGTTCCATATTCTCTTGTAACAAGCCTGTCCTCCCTCATTTTTCGTATTATTACACTTTCTCCGTTTTTCAATGAGGTCTAGGACTTCATCCGTGATCCATGGCTTTTTATTTACAAATTTTCTCCTCCAAATAACTTATCTAGCGGCCTCCCGAAGCCCAGTTTTTTTATATTTTCCCAGCTATTCTCAAAAGTCTCCTCAACCCACGTTATTATGCTGATTCCTAGCTCGTCGATATTCAATCGCTGCATTTCCACCTTAAGGTTTTCTAGCTTACCGCAAGTCCTAAGTGATCTCACGTTCCATGTTCCTATCCTCATATCCGTATCACAGTTGACTGATGTAGGTACCCTCTCAGATAGCCTCCGCCCGGAGATCTGAATGAGGAACTAGTTTACCTCCGGAATATTTTATCTGAAAGAATTCAATCATATCTGATTATTTAAAATTGGAGTAGCTGTGACTCCTCGGGATAATAACGTGGAGGTTTCCCCCTGCCTTCCATATCGCAGTACTACAGGCGTTAAGGTAAATGTCACTCCTACTCTGAAATTATTGTCGCTGTACTCACCAATACTGTCTCCGCCTTAACTCATAAGAAGGAGAACCCTCTCCCTCGGGTGATGATTAAGTAGCCAATTATGATGATTGCAATCGCAATACTCCGAACTCTTCGACGAGCCAACTTGACAGGAACCCAACTTAGAGCAATTCCAACGGCATTTTATGAACGGCCCTCTCTCGTCCACGGCCTCCACCTTTTGTTTTTAGAATTCATGGAGGGTTGACCCCAATCTTTCTTGCCCTTTTCGCCCCCAATGGAGTTGATTTGGGGAGAGGGTGGCGGAGCGGATCGGACAGATAAAATGTTTGTTTGCCTATTAATTAAACGGATGAGTGCGCCCGCCCCACCCAGCGGAACTCCCCGAGGATTTGCATCCCATGCGACGTATCCATTTCGTTACTATTTCTGGAATGCGATGCAATGGAAGAGCACTGGTTTAGGCATTGTTCGAATTGTTTTTGCTTCAAAGCCTATGAGTCCTTGAAAGCATTGGAAGGTAGTTCGCTAATGGCCCCACTGGACGGAAAAATTGACTTATTGCAAGGAGTAAGCCCCAGGAGTGCTATTTATAGGAGATACCGCTCTATGGCGATAATATAGATTTCGTAATAAAAAAGTAAGATATTAAGTAGCTACCCAATAACCTAGTAAGGTTCACTTAAAGAGAATAAGCAAGGTGACCTGGGTTTAATGAACACGGTGTTGACGTCTCACGCCCACAGTGCGAGTCACAGGTCATACGGAGGTCGTGCTTCCGAAGCAACTATCGGGAGATGAACCCAGTCTCTGCGACTCGCCTTGGAAGAAGATGGGCAGGTGGTGGCATAGCTGATTGGCAATAGAGAGATCCTGGTTGTTAAGTGTGGTTTAAACGCGCAAATTTCTTTAAACTTCAAACTGCATTGAATGAGATCCGGGTTTGAATCCCTGCTAACCCAAATGTTTTTTTCATAGTGAATACCATCCTTACTTTTCACCCGTGCGCGTGACTACGTACAAAGTTTCATGTAGTACTTTGGAGTTATATGAAGAGTTCTTTATACTTTGAAATCCATCTTTTATTCGTTATTTGTCCTAATTCCGCATATCTTCAAGGTTCCATGAGATGTATAAAAAAATCACACAACTGAAAATAATGATGAACCTGCTAGCAGCGTAGTATCTGGCTTTCGAAATATTCGAAATATATAAGGAGTTTTAGAACTCCTTATATATTTCGAACTCCTTATACTAAATTATAATATCATTTAATTTTATGCTCATTGTGATAATATTTCATGTTATTCCCTTTTATTTGTGCATGGTATGGTCTATTGTTTTATTTCTATCTTCTTTGTTTTCCCGAACTCCGTGGTATGACTGCGTACTGGGATCATTAGAATTTAAACCAGTTCAATTCAAGTTAATGCAGATTTTGGAAGAGTAAGAACCTGGTAATAGCTAATGGCGAAACCAACATTCAGGGCGAGCGATTAATAAAATCCGTGCTGAAAGACGATTGCTTATTACGTGAGATGGAAGGAGGAGAAGAAGGCGATTGATGAGCAGGCGAAACAGAGTGAGTTTCTAATTCGTAAGATATCTTTTTTCCAAGGATACCTTGATAAGGATATGGTTTGGTGTTAGAATTATCTGCGGGCACCTTACATTACTATCACATAATTCTCTTCTGCACTTCATCGAGTTGAGCAGTATCTTATTTTTATGAACACCAATGGGATACATTTTTCCAACTCATCCGAGGAAATCTGTAATTATATTTTGCCTTTTTTTACATATTTAGAGAAATAACAGTGCAGTCAGAGCGTTCTCATTCTATAAAATATAGCATGGCATGGTTTTACTGCTCAAAATGATGTAATTCGTGTATTTTTCCGATTTTAAATTCAGTGACTCGTCAAATTCGATTCGTTACGGAAGATTAGCGCCAGCGTGCTGGCGAAAATCGCTTCGAGGCATCAAATTAAAAGTCCATTTTGCTTCCCCACTATCACTCTCCCGTGAAGGATTATAAAGAACTCCCATTAATTAGTTTCTTTCGGGCGTAAACGAGGAGATTAATTCAAAGAAAACATTTTCATGGCGCCCAGTTAAATTTGCATTACACGGTGGGGCCTAAAAGAAATTGATTCCCTCGTGGCTGGAGATCTCTGTGGCTCGAACCATTTGCGATCGTTCCTTTACCTACTTTAACAAGAGGAAGTTAGTTAATTTAAAGGTAGCCCTGAAACCAACTCAAACGCCCAAAATCTCTTCTGACTGCATATTTGAAACCAGTAAACCCTGCATCTCACGTGATATATAGCTAGAATTTCTGCACTCAATTTAATGTGTCATAATTCAATAGAAATTGTTATATTATTTGCGAATGTATTTCATGGTATATATTTCTTCCATCTTCTCTCTTTTCCTCACCTCTGTGGTGTGACCAGTTGTTTGTATTATAAAAATTATTAATATTAAATAAAATTTTTATTGCTTTTCGACAATCTAAATGGTCACTGTTACTTCATCGTACCAATAAGTAAATATTTATTATGGCTTTAAAAATATTTAGTATGGTTTTTTAAAGGGGTATTGATGCAACTTCATTACAGCCCTAAAGACAATCGTAGGCATGGTGGAAAAAAAAGTCAGATATTAACCGAAGGTGTGGTTTTGAGACAAATGAGAAACAAGTAAGGTGCTCCAGGGTAACTGGGGCATAGTTTTTTAATATGATAGTACAATTTCATTTTCAAATATATTTTTAACAGATAACCCCTGTGAATGGCTGAGAAAAAACACATAATGATTAATCAACAATGGAAGTAGCACATCATGTGACTTGAATGTAATTTCTATCGGTAAACAATATTTTATATTAATATTATTTTCACGTCTTAGTTGGCCCCAGTTACCCTAAGACTTAAGGGTAACTGGATCATCCCATGGCAAATCCCATTTGAGCACTGTCATAACTATTTTGGGTGACAGGATCCATCAAAGTACTTTCAATTATCAAAACAATTATTGGTTAACGCAGCTTTTTTTATTATTATGAATGTTACGGCCGTTGTATTAGGACGGTAACGGAGACCTCATGGATTTTCCTTTCAAAATACATAATAAAGGAAGCATTTTTCAATTAGCAGAAACACAAAGCAATGTTGCCGCATTTTCTCTGCCAGAGGTGATTGATTTGCGTTGAACATTCTGATTAATGGCGCCCTTAGGTTTTGAAGGAATCCTGGCTTAAGGGCGTCTCGTCACAGTTGAATATTTGACCTGGCTTCCCTTTCAAACCAAGTTTTTGAACAGGATCCGTTAATTATTCAAAAAAAAGTCATGAATTACTCTAGGATTATTTTGATCGCAACGAGAGTAATGAATGCTTTGAGGAAACTTTAATGTGTGAGCGATTTCTATTTCAAAACGAGGAAAACGAGCTCGGGCCAGGTCGCTGAATTTTTAAATCTGGTATTGACTCTGTTTAGAAAAATGTAACTCAGTACAATGTCTAGTACCTCTTCACAAGTTAGGGCAAAGCCATTTTTTCCATAATTTGTATTGTATTGGAAAATTCCTTTTCCTCAGCAGCAGGGAAATAAGAAGTCACACACTTACCTTCCTTACTTAGGTGTTGAGATGTGAGTCCTTTTCCCCGAGTTTCAGAAACATGATGTTATACCGTACTCTTAGCAGTGGGATAAAATAATGCTGCTCCACAAGCAGTTTTTTTCCCGTTTTTTACACCATTTACAGCATTTTCAAGATCTTCAATTGAGTAGTTTAGTCCAGCGCCCTTCTGAGTTTTCCTTGTATTTTCGCACTATTATCTGCGGTTGAGCGAAAAGGTTATGTTAAAGGAATTTTAAAGCTATTTCAGATCTAGATGAAGTTACATAATTAATATCTCCGTGCAATTCTTATTCAAATTAACTGTTGGGGTAGCTGGGTCCGTCATTACCCAGTTACCCCAACAACCTGCCCCAGTTACGCCATTTATTAAAAAATTTTGGCGTAACTGGAAGACCCCAATTCCTAAAACTACAGGAAGTTTAAGAGCTATAACTACCACAAAAATGTACACAATCAACCTTCATGATTATGCTAAAGTAGTTAATAGTTTGAAATTACTCACCGCATAACAAAGAACACCAGTTAATCTCACTCAGACAGGTCGTTGCTTTGAAAAATCTCCACACTAAAATTCCACTGCAGCCCAAACTCACAAAATGGCTCCAAATGAGGTAAGGCATGTTGCTAAAAGAGCAAAAGAAGAAGAAGAAGAAGTAGGTGTGCCAACCTGATAAGCTTAAAGTTCCCATAAATATGCATTTCATTGATCCATGCCCCAGGTACCTCATGGTCCCAGTTACCCCGGAGCTGATTATAGTTCTTGTAGTCAGAGAGTGGAAAATAAGTTTTCAACAATGTGTGCTGAACTTTTTGGAACCTATTGTTAAAAATGCGAATGTCTTCTGGAGGTAAGGGGAGGAAATGTGTTAGTGGAAATCTCATTTTTGCAAAAATTGGTCATTATCTGGTATTCAGGTCCTCCAATTCAGTATGATGACGTTAATTGCCTTTCTTGCTGTTACTACCGCTTAAAGACAATTTTCTCCATCGTCAGGGATCACATCATGAACCTTACGATTACGGAGCTTTTTTCCAGCACTTTTCTTTCCTAAATTTCTGCAACTACATTCCAAACGCACTTTTTGAGGCTAAACCTATTGATTCTTGAATTATTAACTACATATATGTGGTACCCTTTCCCTTGGGCTACGTCCTTGTCGCGGTGGAAAGGCTTGCGCGTTCCTATGACCCTAAGAGCTGGATTAATACTAAATTATTCCCAGTAGGGCCACCCAAGCCAAGGTGGAAGGGTAGGAGCCAGGCGAAAGGTAGTCCACGTAAAAACACTGTTAGATTGGAAGTGGGAAACCCTACCAACTACAGTCCGCAAAGGGCGGGTGTCGATCACGACAGCGAGGTCGGGAAGGCCCTCGGGGTCGTCAACATGCGAAATCCTTGCAGAGGCTTATCATCATCTGCAGCAACAGCAATGAAGGGAGAAGAAAAGATGACCGAGAAGATGGAAGGAATTTGGAGGATGGACGTGGAATGAGAGGACAATGATGAGGGCAGGGAAGATAGAAAATATCAAAAGGAAAATGGATAAAGGAAGGATGGATATCTTAGGATTATGCGAAGTGAGGTGGAAGGATGGTGAGGACTATTGGAGTGATGCTTTGAGTGCTATATATAGTGGGGGGAGGAAATCCAGCACGGGGTAGCTTTAGTATTAAAGGGGAAGATGGGTAAGCATGTGGATGGACCAGGTAAGAGATAGGATTGGGCGGGACCCACCAACATCGAGGTGGTTCAAGTTCACATACCCACTAGTAATCATAGAGAGAAAGAAGTAGATGAGGTTTATGAGCAACTCGAGGAAATAATTAGAGGAATCCCGGGTAAGAAAAATCTAATAACAATGTGAGACTGGAACGCCTCAGTCGGGGAAGGGAAGGATGGACACGAAATAGTAGAATTTGGACCAGGAATTCTGAACGACAGGAGTGAGGAAGCAGCAGAATTTTGCAGGAGTAACAAGTTATTTATCACATACACGTGGTTCAATAGTCATAAAGGGCGAAGGAACACATGGAAAAGTCCAGGAGATATGGGGAGATATGAAATAGACTCTCTTCGAAAACTGCGAGCGATGATATTTCCATTAAGTACGGAAAAAGACTCTACATTCCGTCAAAATAACATCATAAACCACATTTCACTCCTGAAATTTTATTATTTTTTTCCCCAAACGACCGAATGCAGCTCATATTGAGCCATTTTATGTTTGGGTATTCAACAAATTTTATAATTAATTACACGAATAATCAAGCCCTGGATAGGGTAAAACCTACCCAGGCGGGATTCGAGCCCGCGATTTCTTGTTTGGCAGGCAAGGAATTTACCCAGCTGCCACCGAAGTCGGCGACGTGATTTTTATGAAATTCCTGCTTACATAATGAAGATAACATCGTCAGCATTTTCGGAAAAGGTGTAAACTCATAAGGCCTCAACATAAACCTTCGCATTAGCAGGCCTATTTTTTCAGAGCATGAGAGAGGAACGCAGTCCCCATAAGTTGGCTTCTACTATTTGTAATTGGCTCGCAGGTGTCACATATCAACTCCGACTCCGACCCTGTTCCAGCGACTCATATCATATTTATCATGAGTATCAAATATCTCCTCGGAGTCGTCGCGGGAGAAGGTGGGAGGGGGGTTGCATTTCCCCCCTTTCTCTCCCCCGCCTCGCCTCGCCGGAATTTTTCTTTTTATTCTTTGTCACTAGTCCCAGCCTTCTGGCTGTCTCCAGTGGGTTTCAGTAAAAGGTGATTTCTGATTATTTAATTATCTCTATGTTTTTCAGTCTTCCTGTTAGTATTCTCTCCCCCGAGGCGCTTCGGCTTCGGTCTCCATGTCACGGCGCTGTGTCTAGAGGCCTTCGTGAGCGATTAAATTCGGAAAATCAAACGTCAGGGTGACCCCTTATGTGGATGATGCGCAGGCGCAGCGCAGCAACTGTGTAATTTCCCAAGGAAATCGGAATCTTGATTTTTTCCTTGATCATATATTTGGAATACTTCTTAAACACTCCTTGGAAACCTACCTTAATCGGTAGAATACTTGAATAATAATTCTTCACGATAGTACCGATTGCTCGGTTGCCCTTTAAACTCGGACCCTCGGCGATCGCCGAACAGCCGACCTGGCCAAATCGCCCCTGTCCGACAGTCATCTTGTCAGCCGTCATTGCTGCCGATCGTAAACCAGTACGTGAAAATCCATCGCGTGATGCGGGCTTAATTTAGTATAAGCATTGTCTTATAGGTCAATGGCAAAGTTCGTACTGCAAAATATTGGATGAATGTGGATTGCGTAACACTCACCACAGCGCCACGGACATTTTTGAAAACTGATTAAAATGCCACCGAAGTGGCAACTGCAGAAATCAGCCTTCTACGGGATGTAACTGAGCGTCTTCTATGCAGACTCCTTGGGGGAAAGATTGCGTAAACCATCATCCTCTAATATCTCAAGTTCTTCTCAAGCAGCTCAATAATGTCACCAGAAAATTCATTTGGTCTCGTGCTCAGTTTGGCTGCTGCTTATTCCACGCAAGTGTTCAGTGATGGCAAATTCAATGGGAAAATGATGGAAATAGGGACACTTGTCATCCCTACCAGCCTCTAAGAATGATTACGCGGGAGAGTTATAATTTGAGCCGTCATTTTCGCCATCCCTGAACTAGTACGTGGATATTGGTCGCGTCATTCCGGCGAAATTTGATATTATTATAGATTTATATTGGCAATAATTAAAAACTAAAATACTCTAAAAATAATTAACAAACAGTTCTGGGTCGTTGATAAAAAAATTAACGCGTTCTGGATGCCATTCAAATAATGAAATTCGGTGTAATATGTAATCTATGGATATCAATGGGAGAATAGGGGTAAAAAATTATAATGCAATGCAATTAGAGAGCCAACCACGTCATCAACTTTTAATGCATCCCTAGGTACATCCAATGAAATATAATTTGGTACTTGGCATACCGTAGTGATATTGTGACGATGCCTTTGGTGACATGCATCATGACACGTAGGACAATTTGGCCATGCAGGAAAAAAAATTACATTAACATACCAAATTGAAAAAGCACCAGAATGAAAGCGTTGTATTAATATTTTATAAGGTAGTGGAGTTCATCGTGAATGACCTGCTGTTCTCACACAATTTTATGAACAGGATGCGTGACAACCAACATTTTTGATTTTACAAAGAGTAAGTGAGGATAATTTGGAATTTGATACCCTATTGTGACATGAGAACAGTGTAACTAATAATATTGCCTCACAGGTTGACGAGAGCGAATAATGTTGTGGATATCATTTCAACAATATTAATCCATTTGTGATAGTTGTAATTTTATCATATTAATCTTGCATGTGACGTCATCCAGCACTGTGCCTTGTGGTACTCTTACGAACTGGGGTTGTACATTCATCTTCGACAGTCTCTCCAGCCCTTCATTGTATGCACTTATCAAGGACTTTCTCTTCTTCTCAAGCATTTTTAATTCGTGTTCCAATTCTTCGAACTCTTGGAGATCGGAAGCCATATCTGATATACCTCTCCTCTGTCTTCCTCGCAGCTGAATTTTGCCAGCTACAGTTCCTCCCAGGTATCTAGTCCTGCGTTGGTACTCGTTTCTTTCCTCGATAGATGAACGGCAATGGGTGTGGGAATGATGTCCTCTTTCTCCACGTTCCCATGCTTTGCCGTAATCCATGCAATTCGTCTGTGAAAAAAAGAAAACATATTGTTATAGATGATGTTTAAAAGATTTCTAATGTACTTTGAGAATTAAATTTTAATTGTCTAGTTCACCAGAATTTCGTAACTCATTGAAAGAATCTTTTATAGAAATTAAGATAAGCTTCGACAAAAAATATCCTCCCCATGTATTTTTTTTTCCTTTAGTTCAATGTAAAAAAACATGGAATTTGTCACCCAGTTTCCACGTGTTGGTGACTTCTTTGTATATTCTGTTTCATTTATTCGTTTTCAGGAAATCATGTAGTGAGGGTGTTATCGCTAGTAGTGGCGGATCCAGGATTGGGAATAGGGGGGCTAGGTGCGGTTCTGGGGGTCACTTACCAACACTAGGGGAGTCGGAGAGGTAAGGATAAGTTTGAGGATTTCGAAGCTTGTAAAATCACATTATAAGGTTGTCCAATTATTAATTTTTCAAAGAATTAACTTTTTTAAACAAACATCAGCTAAGGTATTCATTGAAATATTTACATTACTCCTACTCTGCGATTACTCTTTTAAATGCTAATCCCAATCGAAAGAAACAACATGAAAAACACGCTTTCGTCCCAAACACACAATCAGATCCACTGCGGGATCTAGGTTTTCGCCTTTTCAAAGCTGGTCTCACGCACAGAAATCGATGCCCGCTCTTGTACATATTTCGTATATTACTCAGAGAAAGGAAGCCTTCTACCTTAGGAAATAGTATTTTAATTCAACTTAAATTATGTACTCACATTTTCGGATGAATTACTTTGGCAGAGAGAGTGGTAGTAGCACTTGCACCCAGATGAAATCTGATGGGAGTACTGGTGGGAAGGGGTCGTCTGTTGCGGGTAGAGCTCTCCATGCTGCTGTCGCCTCTTTTCGTCTGTTATTTTATGCGCCATCCTATGTATTAGCTCCTTTATTATTATGGGCTCGGATTGTACCCACAGCTGGTCGTTTTCCGGATCCTCCGTCATATCCGTGACCAAATCCAAGAGTATCTTAACTTCCTCAGTTGCCTCTCCTCTCCCAATGCGGTCCGCTAGACCACGGAGAAAATCCAGCGGAATTACCGAGACTCTCGTGTTTTCTGCGGGCCGACTCGGTGCTGGTGGATGAGCTGCATACCTGTCTCCAGGCATCGCACCTTCCCATTGTTCCCATTCTTCAGTGGGCTCATTCTGGCATGGATCCCTATTGTCATATTGAATTTGGAAGCCAGTATTCATCGCGTCCATTCCATGGGTACAGAAGTCCATCTGCTCACCTGGCTCATAAGAATGGTGGCAGGCACTAGGCTGTTGTGATGCAATGTAATTTTCGTTTATTGCATCACTTTTGTTATGATGGTATGGGTTCTCGCGGTCCATTCTATTGTCCCATTGCTGTCTATCGTCTTCAGCCAACATATAAGGATATTTGTTGGCGTCTTCAGCCATCATGTAATGATGTTTGTAGGCATCAAAACGTTCCATTGGAATGTACATGGGCTTTGATAAATCATCTTTACCACTGCCGAAAGTGTCATTGCATCCCATTTGTGCGTTATGGCACAATTTTTTCTTCTTAGACGGCATATCAGAATATTCCATGCCATAAATTTGCTCTGGTGAGAAGGGGCGTGAATTAATAACATTACCCAAGCTTTCAGCCTTCCGTTTAGATGGCACGCAAGAGCGATATGAAGCGCCAGGATTTGTTGTTGGGCACAGATGAGAATTTACCACGTCAAATTCAACACTGACATGTTTATCACTGTAATATGTTTCCTTGCGTCTGCCATTTGCTTTGAGGAACGCACTTTTGCGGCCAATTCCCTCGTTTTGACCGTCTGCATTCTGTTCATTTGGCACGACAGGACGATCTAATATGCCACAGTTTACAGGTTTGGAATGAATTGAAATTATTTCCTCACCTTCGGCATCTGGACGAACGTTGATGTTAGCCCTTCCATGGTCGTGTCCTTCTCTTTTCTTTTCAGCCGGCATGAATAGACGGTTGTTGTCACCAGGCGAAATGTCACAAAAGACAGCAGGAGTTTGTGTCACTGGTTGGTCTTGAATACGTCGTCTTTTGGCCGAATTTGCACCATCTTCTTCCTCTCCGTTGAGATCTAAGCACAAAACGTCGCTGAGGTCTTCTCCAGTGACTTCCGCGAGCAGCGATTCCTCCTCGGTGTCGTCGAAGTAGATTATCGGACGCGGAGGCATTGGTTCCCCTTGCTTCGGGGGATTCGTGTTCTTGTATATACCCGTGAGAGTTCCGGATGCCATGTCATTGAGGAGAACGGACAGGTGGATGTTTCGCCTCTCCTTTTCTTCCAGGCTTTTGGTAGACACTCCGACCAAGTAAATCAACCATTTTTCTGCCTGATTGAGGAGCTCGTTGGGCATTCCATTCAAGTTCGGTTGAATGTGCTCCAGGAGGACAATATACTCATAATCCAGCCTCTCCTCCAGGCTGTTGCCGAGCACACTTCCAGAGATGCTCGATGCAACTCTCTTTAAAATTGTTTCCATGATGTACGTGGCGGAAAATATAGATGGCGAGATCTGCTCTTTGGTATCAACTCCAAATCCACTGAATGTAATCGGTTATGTGATTCGATTGCAGGAAACAAATGCAATCTCGTGTTTGCGGGAGTTATTTTCGAACTCTGCTGGTCGAAGTCGGAACTCCGCCGGCTGCAGCTGACTGCAGACGCCTGCGAGATGACTATTTTCTTCCTCTGCTACTCAAGTGATTGATTTTTATTCACTGTAGCTGTTTTATTCTGTAATAAGTGCGTTTAAACCTTGTTTATAACACCACAATATACTATCGCATCCGCTCTCTATCGCTTGGAAAATCCAATTGATAAAATGTCACCGTACGGCTACGTTTTACTGGTTGCCAGGGTGAACGAAAGTATTGTTGCGGCGCCAGATATGCCCTCTGCGGGCCTGCGGTAATATTTCCCTTTGCCATTTGCTAAACTCCATTATTTTGAGCTCAATTTAGGAGAGGATGGACGGAAAAATTATAAGTTTTAAAGATTATCATGTTCTCTGAGTGGTAAAGACCATTCGCATCCCCCATCCTTTTACGCCGGATACTGATTTTGAAGTATGTTACGGAATATTTAGTGTAATTTTTATTTTCATGATGGGGCAATGAATGAGGTAAAATGTTTTTCTAACACTACGGTTCGTCGAAAAATCGCTCTTGAATAAACGACTAATTTAAAAAAAAACATATTTTCCCTAGCCGTGTTGAGTCTATAGGTATTGGCTGATTCACTAAAATTCAGATGTGTCTATTTTTTATAATATAACGGTTTTATTGAGAAGGCTTTTGCGGTGATGCCGAGATGTATAATTAATATGATGAATAATCATGTTTTTCGGGATACCACCGCGTTGTTTAATATCTGATGAAGACGGTGCCGTCGGAAGTCCCGCAAAAACCTTCAAATCAGTCGTTTGGTTCATCTCGGAAATAGATGCAGGAACAACGCTTACAGCATTATGTATCAAACTCCACTCCTTGACGAAATATGGGTTGGTATGCATTCTGTGGTGTATGGGGGGGTCTTCAGGGGGGCCGTACCCCCTCTCTGGAGACTGCACCCCTTAGGAGTTCTCTAATTTAGATAACTGCCTTTGCGGTGGGCTTTTGAAAAAAAGGTCTTGGTTTCAAATTATTGAAACGAAATAGAATATTTTGGACTAGAATTGCGGAACAACAGGGGAGAGAAAGCAGCTGAATTTTGCCGGATAAAATATTATTCGTCACAAACACGTGGTTCAATCATCATAAAGGGCGAAGGTACACATGGAAAAGTCCAGGGGATGCGGGGAGACATCAAATAGAGTACATTACGGTAAGATAGAGGTTTAGGAATAGTGTGAAAAACTCGCGCAGCTTCCCTGTAGCGGATGCGGATTCAGACCACAACCTAGTGCTCATGAAATTTCAACGTAAGATTCAAAAGACTTACGAAAGTGAGGAAGGCGAGGAAATGGAATATGGAGGCACTGAGGGAACTATGAGGAGAGAATATCAGGAACCAGTGGAAAATAGTACCCGGGAGACTGGAAGAACGCAGACTATAGAGGCAGGGTGTGATAATATTAAAATTAGTCAAAGCGGCGGAGAAGTCAATTACTTCGCAGCAGAAAGATAAAAAAGCCGTGGTTTACGGAGACAATAGTACAAGAAATGGAGGAGCGAAGGAAGTGGTAGAGCGTGAAAAATACTTGACACAAGATGATATTTACTAATTGGAAGTAATAACCGAAAATGTGGGCAATTTAAGTGAAATTTCACTGAAAAGTTTAAATGTTTTCTTAAGCGAGCAATTAATCCTGGCAGACCAACTTAAATTAGATTTCCAGATGACGCTCGGACGTTGCTAGGAAGCCTTCGGATACGTAAATTACTGTTTCGTTACTGCTGTTGCGCGAACTTTTCTCATTAACACCGCGTCCTTCTGGGTTAGGTATTTTCAGGAACGTACCTCACCCGTATCTAAGCCTCACCTGTCCACCAACTGAGAATCCATGGGAGTCCAAATCGCGCAAAAAACATCATGAGTGGCTATCTATTGGGAAAGGTGTCTGTTTTTCATTCTCTACTCGTTTCTTTAAGCGATGCAAAGAGAAAAAAAAGTGTTTCGAAAAGGCGGCTATTCCTCATCGGAGTAGGCCCTCCTGAAAGGTTTATTTTTGCCTATTCTTTTTCAAAACTTAGGCAATTTTTCCAGATGTAATTGCATTCTTTTTACATGCTATCTCTTGGCTGTTGCAATTTAATCATCGCGCCTATTTCCCCCGTCCAAACGGTCTAATTTGGACGTGCGAATGTTAAGCCACAGCCATAATTTCCCCAGGTTCCGCTGGAAATCCCACTTTATTATTATTTTACCTATTCCACTTGAGAAAGTAGGTTTTAAATCGAACAGGTAAAGATTTAATATGATAAATTGTGACTACCTTGTTATAATTGATTGTTTTTTTATGCTACAGAAAGGTAATGGAGTTTTGATCGTAGGTGGTATAATATAAATAAAAAAATTCAAATTTTTGAAAATTTTTGTTTTTTAGTGCGAAGATCATCAATAGTTTGCTTTCAAATTAGTAAATTAGCCAAAACTATGCCAAGCAACCATGTCCGTAGTATGAGAGAGTGTAAATATCTTCAAACGACCGGTGGCAGTAGGAATTACATCGAAATCAACCGGGAATGGGATAATATTTGTTGAAAATATCCATTCATTCGAATAGGTATGTTTAATTTGCTCAAGTTATTCATTGAATGTGAATATTAAGCTCGTATTTTGGTTCTACGAGATATCGTTCTACGATTGTTCCTCAAACTTACGGCACGGAATCAATTTCTTGATATCGGGCGCTTTATCATTGCTCCAATCGACCAGTTGAGAAATATATTTGGCTTTATTGCACCAGGAGAATTTTTTCCATCATTCGTTGGTATTCTTAAAAGAAATTGATATCTTGGGGTCATGCTAAGTGTTTCGATGACTATCATCAATTTCTCGCTTTACAACTAACACTACACACTCAAGATGGAATGCACGAATTCTATTATACATAAATTCAAGTTTTGAGTGTATTGTGTTTAACTGAGAAAATTCACCGGCCATGACATAAATTGTTGATACTGCTTTATTTATCTGACGATGTGCATTGAAAAAGACAATGGGGAACATGCACAATTTTTTAAAAGTACTACAATATGAAGGTTCCTACCTTAAATGTACTCGCCGAAAATTTCGCATATGAATAATGCTTTTTGGCTGAGTTATGAGTCTTTAAAAATTAATCTTCATCGGCTGCTTGAAAACACGACGTCACGGCACGGTATCCACTGTTGACAGACTAAGGAAGTGGATAGAAAATCGATCTACGAGGACCTAAATGCAAATATGGCGAAAATAATTGATGTTTTTATTTCAATATCTTACATTCAAGGCTCTACCGCTCTACTCTCTTAGCGAAGTGAATGGTGTACCGTCCGATGACGTCAGGAGGCGTTTTAGGTCACGTGACTTCATGCGATATTCGAGCACTTTTAATCAGCATTTAATGACGTTTGTGTAGTGCTAGTAGAGTTTTGGCTTATATATTTGGACTCGTGAGAAAATTATGTATTCAGTGAGACTTACTAGCATGATGAACAAATTTCATGCATGTTGTTTCACCTTGGATAAATGATATTTTAATTACCTTGAAGGATATGAGTGTAAAGGTACAATAAATATTTCCAAGTTTTTCCCTTATGCTTACCTGCTTAGTTTTAGAGTGAGAGTACATTTTCAGATTTGATACAAGTACTTAGAATCGCCGATCTGTCGTATGCCTTACGTATATGTGCATTCCTAATTACAAGCCTACTCTATTTAGATTCGATAAGATTCAATATATTGATATCGATACCGTATTTAAGTACTCTCAACACCATAACACGTGACATGACGTGAATTCGTGGTTATTAAAAACTCTGTGACGCCTTCTTAATCTTGCAAGGCGATTGTGACCTTGAAAGTGTGCTACCATTAAATATTTTTTCGTGAAAATCTCAAAATTCAGATCTTTATATTCGTTGACACATAGCCATGCAACCATTTCAAATTTAATTGCCGTGCTGCAGTTTCACCAATTTTTATGACAAGCCGCGTGGATTTGTTTTGATAGAATGCATTAAAGGTGGAAATTGTTTTCATTATTTTAGATTCATTTGTAACCGGAGACGCATAATTTTATCTAAGTATACGTAACACCTCATCATCTCATAGTAAATTATAGCTGAGCTTTCCTCATGGCTTTAATTCTTTAACTAAATAGTTAATTAATTAATTGTTCAGTAATTTCGAATTATTAAACCGAGAAAGCAAAATACAGCTAAAAATATTTTTCTCGTTTATTTAATATTAGGCCAGTGCAGCCCAAAAGTATTTTTCTCGAATTTCTCCTGAACTTCGTTATTTTTCAAATTTCTATGCTCTCAATTTTTAATTCTAATATTTTCTTCTTTTTGGAGGCCTTTTCGGACGTACATATTGCTTTTCTTATTGCAGATTTCAATGTTAACCACTTCAAAAAGATATTAAAGGTGTTATGAAGCTGTTTAGAATGCCTAACAAAATATTTCGTATATCCGCCATATAATTAATTATATAATATTTTCATGCTGTACATTTTTTTGTTTATATTTTTCGGATTATTTATCAATGAAGAGAATTTGTTAATTTGGGTATGCTTTGTTGCCATTTGTTTTACTTGCCAACTGCCAAATTAGTTGACAAAGCTAGTTAAAAAAGGATTTTGATGAGCCAATATGAGTTTATGGTAGCCATAATTTCTTTCAGCGTTTTGTATTTAATGTCCTTGTATAATATTTTCTGCCACGGCTGGAAATAAAAAGGCTTTTGGGGAATTTAAACTTTGAAAAATCAGATGTATTCAATGGTGTTCGGCGAGATGTTGTGGAACATGTTGCAATGATAAATGAAAATGAGAAGCTTTGTGTATGTCCACAGTATTCATTATTGTACTACGTGTTTCAGCGAATCACCTTCGCCATAATCACTTGCGCTTCAGCCATGAAGAAATTATTACTTGTAATGATTAAATTTATTTGAAAATATATAAATTCACGTATCTGCAGTATATCAAAATCTAAAGTTACCATTAATTTCAGGGAAAGTGATTTTTAAGCAAAGCTCTTTTGATAGCAATGCCTTTAATTTCATGAAAGTTGAGAAAACGCATGCGTTGAGAATGCCCATGTTATGACGCAATCGTTCTTTATTCCGCTTTGCACAGCGGTCGGACAATTGTGAAACACACTTTCACTATCTTGGATAATCCTTTGGTTCAACATGTTCTTCTCCTGAATCTCTCTGCAGTAATCACATCGTCTCGATTTCCATAAGTGGCGATTAGAGGAATTTAAAGCCCCATTAAGGTGTAAATTATGTCAGTAAACAGCTTTCTCACGCCTCAAAGCGGTGGCTTCTGCTATATGGGACCTAAAAACCCTGTAACTAAGCAAATATGTGATTTAAAAGCATCTTGCAAGCATCTGTGCTCACGGGAAGTTTTTTTCTGTGGATCCCTTGGGGGCCGTATTTGGATGTTGGCGCCCTCTAGAAATATATAGTCTAAATACACGCATTAAAAATAATTTTATTCTTTTTCTGCAATTTTTTAAATTCTATTATCAACTATAGCCAAGTGAATATTTACGAGCATATAAATCTAGTCACTTTTAATACAATGCTTAAGGTGGAATGGTATGTTGTTTTGCTGTCACAAACTTTCTGCAAAATTTAACCCTCATATGGATTTACAAATTTAGTTACGTCGTTGGATTTTCGGCGCCGCAACGGCGCCGCGTCATTTTTTGTTATTATCTTTCAAAGTCAGCGTGAATTTAAAAGTTTAATGATTGATAATGGTAAATACATCTATTATCTTTATTTCTCACCGTGTTTTGCTAGATTTTAACCCTTATTGTTGAAGTTATAACAAAAAATCTTGAACGCTGCATTCTTTTCCATTTGTTGCCGTAATGCTTTCTATTTCTGTTCCCTTTGTCTGTTATTTTCGAATGAAAGTTTAAATTTCGTGTGCTATGGTTGTTTGAAATATTTTTTCTGATATGCTGTGCTGGAATAACTCTGCTTTTTAATGTTTATATTGTTTATATTTTTATGTATCGAAATACTAAAAATGAGGACCAAATACAATTCGTTTATGCCCATATGCCATAATTTTCCTTCACTGTGTCCACCCATATGTTTTGTCTTTGCAGTGTATACAGAAGGATAAGTTATTAAACGTTAATAATGAAACAGCTGTAGGTCAAGTGCGAAGAAACGAGTGTTACTTTCGTGGTTTTTACAGGATTCTGGCGATCAAGGCAAATCTCGCGAATATTCTGGGAGCTTATAACCTGCAATTAAAAAAATAAAGTCCTATTTGTTTTGAAATATAATGAATTTGGTATAATTAGCGACGTGTCCAACAACCCAACGCCACTTTGGAGATGGAGCTAGAAGAGCCGGTATTTTTTTCCGACCGCGGAGCCCCATTCCCTCACTGAGGACGTTTCCTTAGACATGGACGAGTAAATGTGATGCGTGGGAGTGCACCAGCTGAGGTTTTACTCCTGGATTGGTGGGAAATTCAAGAAAATAACTTCTTAGAAGTATGGGTTATAGGTGGTAGGGAAGAAGGAACAGGCGCCTATTTTCTTTCGCCCAGCTCTTCGTGAGGGACTGAAGGAAGAATGTTCTGTGGTGACAAAAATACCCTCAAGTTGGGAGGACTTCCCTAATCTTTTCTTTCCGTAGAGTTTCACTGACCCAAACATTGAGACTATTCATACCTTCCCACTAAGCTTCCTTATTCGTCATTCACCGCCTTCTTCCCCCCTCCCACAAAACTTGATTGAACTTCTCTCCACCCTAATGGCCCACCCGAGCTGGACCTTCTTGGAATGAAGGGAGGGCTACTGCGAGGCGTTTTGACAAGGCTTTTGTTCCCTGTCCCTCATGCAGCGATGGAAGGATGAAGAAAAAGAAGGCTATTGCATCTTATTGTCTCCTTGCACTCCCAACCTTTTTCGCGATAAGGATTTCTACTCCTACCTGTCCCAACGATCTGGGTATTCCCCGATCCTTGGCAGCCGACACACTACCACCCCTTCACCTCAAAACAACCTACCTGGCATTCCTTCTCCTTTCTCCTCCTCACTCATCCCTTTACGTTAATAACACCCCCAATGCATAAAATATCTGTGCATTTCAGTACACAAAGAAACGAGAAATATTTTCACAAATTCTCACCTCACGGTAAATTGTCTTTTCACCTACTCATATTGAAACGATTTTTACCGTGTAATTTCTAAACTCATAGTCAGGAAAGAGAAATTATTTTCTATCACACAATTAGTTGGGTAGTTATCTTGATTTCACCCCAATGGTAAACTGTCATGTAATCAGTAACTATATAAACGCCAGCAATTTTGTGTAGACTATCGTAGCCGCAAAGGGTTTTTTTTTCGAATGAAAGGTACAAGACATATAACAATAACTGAGCGATGTGTTCTTCACGATAGTTGGCGAAACTTCTGAATCTCCTGGTAAGTTACAGCAACTCTTTCAGCGAGAAATATTCACAAGACGGTGAGAAAGCAATATTCTACGATTTCGGATAATGCATTGTGTTAAAATTTTCTTAGAATTGCTGATTGGTGTAGTTCTAAACAGAGTAGCAATGGGATTTACTAAAAGGTGACTATCACCACGGCAGGTATGTGGACGCGGAGCGGAGAAGGTGCCCAAGCAAAACTAAGACGGAAGCCATGGAAAAACAACCTAGCTTAGCCATGGGTTTCTATGAATAATTCTTGCAAAACGATGAAGTGTTGTCAATGAACATTATGACGAGGCAAGCATAATTATTCTTAGCTAAAAGAAAAAGCACAATTAGTATTGTAATATTTTCCTTTTGTTAAACAATTTCACTTGGTTTATAAGTTTTAAATATTAAATAATAGGATTATAAATAGATTATAGCATTTCATACGAAACATAATTGCTTTGACATTAGCGTTCAGAGTGCAGTCCCTGACGTAGCGACGAGGAAATAATCGGCCCTAGAAAAACTAAGTCGGAGGCCCAGGAAAAAACAACTTCAGCCATGAGTTTCTGCGAATAATTTTTGTAAAAAGATGAAGTTTTGTCAATGAACATTATATCGAGGGACATTATGATTCTAAGCGAAAATAGAAAGCAAAATTGGTATAGTAATATTTTTCTTTTGTTTAACAATTACATTTTGTTTATAAAGTTTAGAAAATTAATTAATATGATTATAAATAGATTATAGCATTTCATACGAAACATAATTGCTCTTACATTAACAGTGAGAGTGCAGTCCCCGACGTAGCGACGAGGAAATACTGAGCGCCGCAGCGGCGCCGTAAATCCAACGACGTAACTTTTTTCATTAGAGGCCAATAAAATGTAAACTATCAACAATATGCAAACAAAATTTTACACGTAGCCGAAGAAAGCAGACAAAATAGACTACTGAAAATTTCAAAATGATCCATTGGAATGGAAAATTTTTACACCACTTTTAAAACCACGAGCGCCGCTAAGGCGCAGCGAATCCATATGAGGGTTAAGTGCGAAAAAAATTTAAGTGTGGTTTGTACTGAGAATGAAATCTACAAAGCATTGCTTTTATCGCATTGGATATTTTTTCCCTTTTCAGCCTTTATTTCTTTATGGCATAAGCGATTTCTTTTATTACTTTTAATGCCGTTCAATAAATCATGTGTCATTTATTGTGACATCAGCGACATTTGATTGTGAAAAGAATTTGAAAGCCGTCCTTGGGGGAAAAAAACGAAGAAATTACCAATAAAATTAGAAATTAATCATAAATTTATTACTCAGATACTCTTTAGTCAACTTGCATATCAAACAAAAGTTATGGTCAAATATTCAGACATTTCCATATCATTGCGAAAATACAATTTTCATCTCAAATAAAAAGAATCCCCCGCTGCCAGTGAAGCAATGATTTAAGACGCAAAAATTGATGAATATGCATTCTTTTCGTTTGTCGGATTGGTGGCAGGGTTTGTGGTTTCAGAGTATTCAACGGTGACCACGGGAGAGCCTACAATTTTCCACCTTAGGACATGAGGACTTCGGTCCATTTAGTTGGAAATCCAGAAGCGGCCGTGAGACGTCTATTGGAACGAAATAAGCATGAAATGGCTTTTTTCATGAATCAATGCTTACCAGACATCTATGAAATATCGTACATGTCATAAAACTTTATTGCTGTATTTGGAAGGAATTTAGGTACCATTTAAAGAACTTGTAAAAATACCATATTAGTCACCTTTTAAAGAAATCGAAACTTTCAGCGGCATTCATGTTAAATATCAAAAACTCCGCTTTTTTTCAAATTCTAACATTATTTATTTTAAGCAGTGATTATATTTTGCGAAAAATCCTGTGCACGCCTATATATGATGATTATTTGACTGTTTTTTATTATATCTTCATTTTTTTACTGTTGTAGGCGATGCACACATGTCATGCACGATATTTTAGCTTTTAAAATTTTATTTACTTATATCCTAAACTTGATATCATTTCCTACATTTCAGAAATGTATATATTATTCTCTTTTTGCTGCGGGTAACTACCCCAGATGATTGATCAACCATCGCCCTTAAATATTTAATTTTTTTTCTAAAATACGTGAAAATTAGTAAACATTGTAAACTCATTCTATCTGTTGAAGTAAAATAAATATGGAAGATGACATCGGAGTTTCATGAAGACAAACGCCCTTCCTTGGACCACTTATCAAATAATAAACTATATTTCACACTTGGATAGATTAAAATTTGGCTATTATACCAATGATAATATCTAATTTAGCATTCCTAAATAGTGATGGCCGTATAAAATATTTCTATATAGACTCTATCGTTCGATAATAGCCTTTAATTCGAAGCACCTTTCAGAGGCGAAAGTCACCCCAACCTCTCTACATATCGTTCGTTTCCTCTGCAGTAACATTCGACGGAGCAATTTCTGATCCATTTAACAATTAACGGGTGGCGGAAGCTCGATCGCATGCTCCACTCACACTAAAAATAAGCTCTTCTTTTCGGCTGCGATGTGGGTGGGGTGGGACGGTTACCCTCGTATCCATGGAGATGAGGGGGAGGAGGGGAGGGGTGGAGAGGCGTCGTCTGTTAACTCAGCGATCGGTAGTCCCGCCACGTTCCCGGTAGATGTCGTCAAAAAAACCCTTGTTTCCGGAACAGACCACGTGATGAAAAACTAAGGAGGCAGGATGTGTAAAGGTAAGGAAGTGGAATGGAATGGGATGGAGGGAGGATCTGTGAGAGCGAAAAAAAAACAGGGGAGGAGAATACTGCGATACTGCGGTCGAAGGGGAAATGGGGCGGAACCTGAAAAATCGATTGCATACCTGCACCATGCTTAATGCAAATGGACTACAAGTATCGAGTAACGCTTCATACTAAAGGAGTGTTGAAAAATTGAAAAGATAAATACAACAAATAATATACAAAAATGAAACGATTATAACGATTAGCAGTGCGTGACCTGCTGCTGAAGAAGTCTGTTTTTATTCAACTAGGAAGAGTTATCTTGAAAAGGTAAAAGCATTTTTACCTGGGTAGCCGCATGACCATCGATGGACGAAGAAAGGAAGAAATATTAAGATGGGACAGGCGATAGAACAGGCTTTCTATAAAAAGAATAATCTACTTACAGCTGAGAATCCAAGCGTAGAAGTAAGGAAACAAATCATCAGGTGTTATAAATGGTCATGTTTCTCTAGGGGAGCGAGGCTTGGACGTTGATAGCAGCAGAGAAGTCAAGAATGGAAGCATTCAAAATGTGGTGCTACCGGTGAATGATGAAGATAAAATGGATTGACCGTGTGAGTAACGAGGAAGTGCTAAGGAGAGTGGGAGAAAAGAGATGCCTCCTAAAAACCTTACTCAGAAGACTTAGTTGGCCTCATGATGAGGCATGATGGCCTAATGAAAACAATCGTAGAAGAACAGGAGGAAGGGAAGAAGGGCAAGGGACGGCCCCGAATGAGTTAAAATAGGACAATGAGTAATAAATGACGTAAAAGAGAAGTGAGATAATAGTTGACATGAGTGAAGTTTTGGGTTAGGCTGCACCAATTTTGATATTAAACTCTAAAGAAATAATGATATGCATTACATGTTTTCAATTGTAACGTAATAACATGATGATGACGAACTGAATTCTTCATTGAGTAGCTAAGACACTGCATGTTATATTTCCTCTTCAGAATGACCGTAGACACCTGAGACTACACCGGTTTGTGGTTGGAATGCCATGTGATTCAATAGACCTCATTTGCAATCATGGACTAAGCTTGGGATCGGTAAAAAAATTATACAATCGCTAAGAATCATAAAATGAAATAATTCCACAAAAGTTAAGTTAAAGTTATCGTATGTGATGATTTGAATAAGTATATCGGAAGGAGAGGATTTTCGAACGTTAAGAAGAATAGCCGGTTGAATGACTTCTTCAGTAGCAGGTGACGCGCTGATAATCGTTATAATCGTTTCATTTTTATATATAACATGTCTTATACTGCTCGACTAACAAGAGAACTAATCACAGTCTATAGGAAAAAACCCTTAAAATATGTACCAAAATATAGGAAAATCTTTTTAACTTAATTTTAAGTTCGTGTGGCCGTGAACAGTAGGATTGAGATTTTGGGTTAGGCTTTTTTAATCGCCAAGAATTCAGTGACACACATTACGTATTTTCAACTTTTAAGCTACACTTTAAGCATAACAAACTGAATTTTTGATAATGATATATTATATATATTATTTAAAAATCACTTCTTTAATAAGAAATAATAAGTATCTCCAAGAAGACGAGATAAAATGATGGAACAGACTGCAGCGTAGAAAAATGACGTAGCGAAATATTAAAAATTAGACGCTCCTTTTTTAGATTTGTTTCAGCTTTTCCGTTATATTTTGTTTATGTGATCATAAATGTATCTTTTTTCTTCTTTAGCCGTCATAAACGATGGCATCCTTCCTTGAATCTTTTTCATCCTGTGTACTCTCTCCGTTGTATAGCATGAAGTTCTCAGACTTCTATTCTTCTACTTCCTTGGCCTACTTTTGCACACTGCTATATATAATTGATGAGATCTTGATGCGCATTACGCCTGAGGTACCTACGGAAATAGAAATGATGCCGTGCATCTTGAGAAAGGGATGTGTAATTATAATCGGCTCCAACCTCATTGTTGGGCTTCTGCATTCTCTAGAGTAAATTTTTCAAGCAATCTCTCCTTGCTAAATGTTTTAACGGTTAATGATATCAGTCATTTAAATTATACATTAATCGTTCAAGATGGAATACCCGCTATAATCCATGAGGGAAACACTTTGAATTTCTTACGAAGATAAAGAATCAGTCCATCTTATTACTGCAAAAAATGGCCACAGATCTTATTTTCCGTCGCAATATCTCAAACCGGTATTAATTTTATGAACACCTTACCCGTAAAGATAAGCCCATTTGAATCGATTTAATAGTATTTTAGCGTCTAAGTCCTAAAAATTCAAGAATTCTTATTTCGAAATTTGTTCTGAATGTTGCAGTTTTACGAAATTTTCCCTGAACTCATGCTTAAGCTTCATAAAATTTATATTGATAATTAGGATTTTTTGAGCTCTGAGTTGAAATTAATGGAATAATCAGATATGAAGGGACAATCTAATTGACATTTCTTTTTAATTCTTTGCCGTACTTTCAGTTAATACTTGCCTTCCTGATCCAAAATAGTGTATTTTACTGCGGCATAGAAGACGAATTAGCGTTCAAGATGAACTCAAATTTTTCCAGATAAAATATGGGTGTACTCACCATATTAGATTAGTCCTCATCCAGTTCTCCAAACGAAAATTATAAGTATCAGGTTTTTTTTCGAATGCACTCCAAGTGCACGCTGATGTTACACGTGGGAGTTTACCATGGAAAATGAAGAAATGGCTAGATAAGATGGAGAAAATCGAGCGTGTACTGGTTGAATACTTAAAAATCGATTTGAAAAGTTGAATTTATTGAAACCAAAAATTGCATTTATTTAATTTCGTTGAAAAGTCCAATGATTTTTTTTTCAATCCAAGACATTTAATATTAGACACTGTATGCTTTTGTGTCTTCGTTTTTTTCTGATGATATGGGGTCTAATGTGAAAATGCTTTCGTAAAATTTCAATTTTACAATTTTGCAATATTTTGTACCCATGTTGGTTGAATTTGGGAGGGATGAATAACCCACGTATAAACCCTGTGCGGCCACCATAGCTTCTGTCGTTCGGCGAAAGCTTTAAAACCCGCGCTGAAACCGGAGACCAGGCCCTGCGCATTAGGCGACCCCCGATTTTTGAGAAGATTTCTCGGGGCTGAAAAGTCTTTACATACACGGGAACACAAGGACCTATCTTTGAGGACCAAAATCTTAAAAAGAGGGTATGTGAGTAAATGTGAAAATGTTTTAGTATTTATTACGAGACTCATTGCTTCTATTTATGATTACGTTTTGCCACGCTTGCTCGAGAAACAGCACACTTCCCTCTTGGCAAGGGAACGGAACTCTTCTGACAAATGCACGCGACCAGTATCTTGAGAGCGCCGGGCATCGCCATTGTTTACGCTGACGCGATGTTGAGGCGGGTCTACCTTCCGCTGCGATGTTTCCCCACCTCACGCTTGCATCCAGAGATTAAACGCAGCACGGCTTCCATCAAGGAAATGAAATGGCTGGCAACAGCGCCTTCCGCCTCTCCGTATTTCCGCGAATCCCACTTCTACCGTTTTATCTTTTACAAAGCGCGTGTCGGACCAGAGTTCCCATTATGGCACCCACGACATTACTCCGTCAGATGGCAGCACTAGTTGATATAACACCTTCAGTTAGAGAACGTAAATGCAGAGGACTCTACGCCCGATAGCCTACTAGCGACAGTGCCAGACTGTGACACAATTAAGTTTTTATTGTTTTTAGGCGGTTTGGTCAGCAGTAACGAGAAGTGTACCGATTTTGCAATGATTTGAGTCTAAAAATATAGATGAACCTCATGCGGAATGCATTCGGCGGCATATCATCATTTTCATACTTCCCAGCTAGCCGCCTCATTTATATGTGGACGAAAGAAATAAATTATGCGTTGATATCATATTATAACTATTTTCAAGCAGTACTACTCGACCTTAATTCTTATTTACCGGGTACATTGTCTTTCTTTCCTTTCTAAATTTGTGTTTGGAAGTATTAGAATGTTGCTTCACCATTTTTCGGCAGATTTTTTTCAAATTGCATACTCCTCCTATAACAGCATATTTATAACAAATCAGACCCATGTTGAATGTGAAGTTTCCCATTTTCAGAAGAAGTTGCTTTCATTGGATCAGTGGTTCATCAGAGGATAATTGGGATTGAATAGAGGTGAACTAATTAGTAACATGAAATGATGGACGGATCCAGACACGGAAAAAAGAGATTCGATTAAAACTATGAAACTGGTGTGATAGGGAGTATTTTTGTTAAATTTTACATAAAATTTGATGTAAATTACTAAGCACTTGATTTATTTTGCCAAACGCTCTTGATATATTTCATCAAAGATTTTGATGTTTCATAATTTGGTCAATTGCACGAAAAAGTTTGGTAAAAATAACTGAATATCAATACGATTCAATACGATTCTGAGTTTGGCAACTTTCATCGAAGTTATGATTATACGAAGGGGATTGCTTGTTTGGTAAAAATTACCATAATCTACATTGTAATCTACATTTCGTAATCTATCGAACGGTCTATCGTTCTTCTTTTGTTTATACCAATACACATTTGCAGTTGAAAGATTCTTAAACAGGTCATACATAAAAGATAGGTTGGTAGAAATGATTTTGTTTTTATTATTTGTGATGGCAATAACGTTTTAATTTTGTTTACGTTCATTTTTCTGTTTGTTCCTGCTTTGAATTGCAATGTTCTCCGTAAGCTGGTGCATCAAAGACAATGATTGAATAGCGTATTATCATGGATATTAAAGCTGCAAGGAGATGTTTGTGTATTTCGACACATAAAAACGTTAATTAGAGGTTTTCCTGAGGTATGATCATTCGCGATCATGTTTAATAACATGCGACAAAAGTCGACATACTAGATCCAATCCATGCTAAAGATATAAGCCAGCACGTTAAAGTCATCTCTATATCGATGTAAAAAGCCTGCAATTAATGCCTTGTTGCGCATCTTCATTAGATATTGATATGGAGTAACTACGTAATGCAATTGTGTGCAGCAAGTATTCCTCTTAAGATTACAAAGGGAAACTGTAGTCCCACCTTATTCACATTTCAAAATAAAGGTTGATTATTTACAATAATAGTATATTACAGCATTTGAGTAAGCAAATATTATGGCATCCGATTTAGACTAGTTGTTGCTGCCAAGCGGGGGACCCACGTTCAATGCTTCATGCCGATGTGTTATTTTTCCACTATTTTGTATTTATTTTGCATAAACTTACGTTAAAATCCTAATTTTATGATTATCAATCAGAAAAGTGTTTCCTGGGTTGAAAATCTTTTACATGTGCACGCTACGTCGGTTTTATTATGATTTTGATAGTTTTTATCGAACCGCTGTGGCCATATCGGTAAAAATTACCAAACCAGTTTGATAGATTTTATCAAACTGGTTTGGTAAATACTACTGAATTTTTCTGTGAACTGTGCCATATGAACCGAAAAGTTTGATAAATTTCATCAGAATTCGATAGTTTTAACTGACCTTTTTTCTGCGGATCATACGACCCCTTAAAATTTCTCCCGATAGTGCACTTGAAACATACGAATCGCTCAAAAGATGTTGGAGGATGGCAGAAAAAAAATTGGATTTAGGTATCGTATGAGAGTATTTTTGAATGAAAATCCGTACTCTGAAATCATTGCAAATTTAATAATTACACAACTGAAGTGTTTGGGTTGAAAATATATCTTACACGCCGGGCCTATTTCAGAAGAATTAAATCTTTAGAAGAGAGTATAATTGTGAAAATGCTTCAATATTTATCACAAAACTCATTACACTCTGTATTTCTAGTTATTTTTTTAATTTCACTGCGCTTCCTCGTGAAATAATACTCTTTCTTCGACCCAAGGAAACTGAACTATTCTGGCAAATGGACCAAGTAGCAGTTTCTTGAGCACTCGGTATCGCCATTGTCCACGCTAACGCCACGAAGCCAGGGCGACGTCGATTGGTTAATGAGTTCACAGGTCACGAAAATATTAAAAGAAAAAGAATAAGAGTCTGGAATTTAATTATTCGAATAATATTCTGAGTGATGCAGTTTCTTCGATTTCCAAATACAAGTACTCAACCGTTGAGATGCTGTTAAAAATCGGAGGTACTGTTGATTTATAGCTTGCATGCTGGCTTAAGATCCAATTGCGGTATATTATATTATCCTCCTCTTCTTTGGTTTACAATTCATCGTATTCGCTAGGCTATATTGCCTCTGAATTTTTTTTAACCTCTGACAATCTAGCAGTGGTCCTAATTTGAATATTTCTAATGGTTTCACGAAGTCGAGGACGGGGAGAATGGTCGAATTTGACGAAGAATGGCCTGGGGTTGTTAACCAAAATTTGTATTCGTGATTCGTATTGTAATTCAGAGCCTTATTGGGCGCCAATGGGAAAGAGCTTCAAGTTTACATGGGACGTGGAGAATGACTTTTTTCCGTGAAATGTTCCTAGTTTCAAGGTCGGCGTTATATTTTACATGTTGAAAGACTACTGTTATTTCCATTGAGAGGTCCTTTTTCCTTCGCGATCCTGAACCTAACGTCTACCTTATTTATTTATATCACGTGATCTTACCAGGAATAATACAATCGAGGGTTTTTCAGTTTCGGTCGCTAAATCAGTTTTCTCTCATCGCACATTCAAATGGGTTTACAAAAGTCGCCACTTGCGTCGCTGGCGGACAGAGAGATCCGATTTCACGGAGATATGAGCTGCAATTAGGAAGGTCAAGAGGACTCTCTATTGGTGATGTCGTGAATATTCATAACTTTACATTGCTATTCCTCGCGATTTCAAACGCTACGTCACAAATGACGACAAATGGATCGCTCTGAATTCAACGCCGCGCTGGGGACATTTTTGAAAACAGTTTAAAAAACGCTTCGGGACCGACATTCCTATGAGACTCTTTGCTTCTTACCCTCTCTCTATATATGTGAACTCGTAAAATGTTTCTCTTATAAATTTTATTCGGATTTCCATTAATTCTTCTTGAATACGCTGCATTACTCTACGTTATTCACCCGTTTTCATGTTTCATTCTTCTGTTATTACATTTATGCTATAATTGTCTCACAATTTCTGTCTACATTTATGTTATTTTTGAATGGAATCTGATGAAATATTGGACTCAGCGTGCCCCGAAAAGCATGTTCCTGTCCCTTTCCTGCTATCGTGTGAGTATGTATCTTTCCTTTCATCCTAGTGTCCTCGTCCATTCCTTCTGGTGGTGAGTGGTGAGCTGCCCCAGTGCCATCTATTGGTTACTTTTGTGGGCCAAAGCAAAAGGAGTTTTCTGTGCATAAATCCCCGCCGAAATCATGGTAAAGCTAAGCGTCCTGGTAGCGCAACTGGTAGAGCACTTGGTAGAGCACCTGGCCGGCAAGCAAGAGGTTCTCGGTTTGAGTCTCAGCTAGGATGCATTTTTACCCTCCGATTTCTGGCTTTTTTCCATCTACTTACCACAGCACCGTTGTCCTCACCCTTTTCCATTATATGTTCCAATCCCTTTCTTTCCTTACCTCTGAATTTATTTGTTTATTTAATAATATTTATTATACGATAATTTTTTACTATGTGTGGCTCCCTGACGAAAGTTGTCTTTTTCATTGTTGTGCTATGTTATGCCCGCGACCGCGAACCGCGAAGACCGAGACCGCGAACATGAAGCAGTGTATTAGGGCAACAAATGTATTTGTTTACTTTTAAATCAAAATATATAATCACAGGAGATAGGATCTTCTTAAATAGGATGAAACCTCTCATGAATTTATGAGCATTCCATATGATAGGCATAGTAACTTAATTCAGCTTTCACGTGCTCGGCCATAAATAGCAAGCAAAAGTAAATGAATTCCACTTTCGTCCAAGGGAAAAAGTTGCGCTACACCATTCATTGGGAAACATTTTTCACCCTTTGTACCAAGAGTGTATAGTTATTGAGGAGGGCACAGTTCGTCCTGTTGAAGCTTGATTTGTGCGCATTAAATAAAATTGGTTTTCTCGTTCCCATAAGTGAAGAGCGATACTCATCGTATTCTTAGTAGTAACAATGGAGTAAGTATTTGCACTCGGATGAGCATTTATGAATTTTATGGATCCTGTCGTTACGGATATCAATTTCGGACCACAGCCGTGACTATAGCCTATTTCTCCGTGAAATTCTGTTTGATTAGCTCGACAGCGACGCGACAGTTGACTTTTGTGAATCCATTTCAATGCGAGGAGATGGACGACACAGACGGGATAATCCTCTGTTGCAATATCCGTGATGTAGGTAAGCCTCTGCTGCTTTCGCATTCAACCGCTATCTCCGCAACTTCCTTCCTCGTCATCATCATCTCCGGAGTTTCCATCACATCCGCACGCACGCACGCACGCGCGCGGCGTCGTATCCATAGAAACCCAGCGTGCCACCTTCACCCTCCGTCCTTCTTAATAACTTCGCCATTTCGCCGCCAGGAGGCGGGGGCGTCGGCATAGGGGCGTGACACGCATTCTTCCCCCGAGGCGAAGGGGATAACCTCCCCAATTCACCCCTCCTCCCCCAAAAATATAAATGAAATAGGATATCGCTGTAGAAACTATTTTATGTACTTGATAATAGTGCAACAGCCGAAACCGGTCGAAATATTTTTAAATACTTTGTTGAAGTAACAATGTGACTTTTATTGAAAATATCGAGCCCTTCCGCCACGTTTCGATTTAAAACTATTGAAATCTATACCAAGAGAACAACTTGTCATGGCTCCATAGTGCACTAGAATTAGTGATGAGCGGAACTGTGATTTACCAATCACTTCGTTACCTGTCACTGCTTCCCATCAGCAACGGTGATTCTTAACTGTGATTGCGATCACCGAGGAGAATCACTCTTAAAAGTAAGCCGTGATTTGTGGCGCAGCTATTCCTGCTACTTTGTCCGATTCCAATGAATGAGCTCTCCGCAAAAGGAACGAATAAACTTATTGAAAATTGGATAATCAGGCAATTTTTTTCATGGCATAGCTCTGATTCTGAGTTTATATTACGATAATTAAGTGAACTTGAATATGGTACAGGAACTGATGAGGGGAAAACATAAAAATCCCGTCGGGCCCCTTTCTATCATATTTTATATTCAAACCATCATGAATCAAGCCATTAGCTGTATATTTCGTCAAAAATGTCTTATTCATCATGAAAGATGAATGAGACGTCCTTTATTATGCTGTTGGTAGCAGTGGTAGCAGCCGAAGCTATCTTCGCCGTATTCACAGTCGCAGTGATTTTGAGTATTTGGTGATTTAGTCACCGGCCGTGATCAGCTACTTCTCTTCAATCACAGGTAGCGATATATCGCTAATCACTTCCCAGTCAGCACACAGAAGTATATAATATGTATTATTTACTTTGAGCCAAAGTAAATCTTAAGTAAATGATACGTATTGCTTTGATATTGAATACATCAATAATACGTCTATATGTCCCACTTTATTTTGTAAATAATACGTATTACTAATACGTCAATTTACGTAAATGATATACATAAATAATACGTCAATGATATATGTATCTGGAATGTAAATTTTCATCCAACAGCATTGCCTAGATCTCCACATAATATCCGAAGTTGCCGCCAAATGCCATCTGTGTAATATCCTTTTGTATATTACCTAATATCCAATTTTCATCCAATAATATTGCATGAATATCCAAAAAGTATCGAAATTAGCAAAACTAAAACTAAAAACTCTGTTCTGGTGGCAGTATGTATTTAGTGCAATCATGGAAGTACTAGTGCATCCATTGTGTCATTTAGTGTGAGGGACAGCTTCAGCATTTTGAGGCGTTTACATGCATTTGAGAACATCCTGTCTAGGAAGTAGAGAGAGCCTTCATCAACATAATGTAACATGCTAATGTGTTTTGCATTGTTCTGGAACACTGTGGGAACACTTACCAGTTTGTTTTAGACTTCTACCTGACAAATAATTGAATAAAGAATAAAATCAGTGAGATTCTGGTTTAACATGGGCTACGGAGAAAATAGAAAACACAATGAGTGCTGCTTTGACAAAAAATTTTATTTAACTAAATATTACACATTTTTACAAATATACCACACAATCTCAGAAATATATAAGAAATTGAATTCATTAGACACAACAAAGGGGCCAGGCCCAGATGGTATTCCACCTCTGGTGCTTAATTATTGTCAAGAGGTTTTAGCGGATCCTCTCACGGAATTATTTAATCAGTCTATCCATCAAATGTAAAAAAAACGATCGTATTGCATGAGTAAATTCAATAAGCATAGTAAGTTAAAAGTCAGTTCAAGAAGTAGTCAGAATTTCGATTACAAATAAAACCAGCCATATATTTTCTGAATATTTTGATAAGTGTTGATAAATAACAGATACCGTAAGAAATGCCCTTGTTCAATATATACGAAAAATAAAGGCCAATTGGATCAATATCAATGTTTTTGCCTGATCATCCTTCCTTAAGGTCAAAAGAATCCATGAAGAACCAGCTCACTTTTCCTCGTATATCTTCACAATTGGCATTTGGAAAATTCTTCCTTACTACACCTGTGAACAATATTAGATAAATACCTTATTAAAATCTATTAGTGATACATCTAATTTGTCTAATTAAAGTTAGTCATTTTGTTAAAAGTAATCTCTATTAATGGGATTTTCCCTAAAGCTATATAAATGCCAACAGGGCCATTTCATCTCAAATCAGGCAGATTGCGCAAAATCATGTCAGGTGACCATCACCGATTTCTCTGAAATTTATATATGTGAAAGCAGTATTCTTATGATGAATAATGATGCCTTTATCTCAGCTCAGAACCGAACTGTCATAAAGTTACCGTCCTTTGAACATTGCAGTGTCAGGCCTCAAATTCAAATTTTATCATTCTTTACACAAGTTAATCTAAACAACATAATATGGCTGATTTTCCAGTTTCAACCAAACATACAATTGACATATAATGCAGAGCTAAAAAAAAAACTAGGACTAAGGGCCAATGCTGATGTATACTGTTGGCATCCTCTTTCTCATAGTGCTCAATCAACATTGTGCTCTCATTTTACTTGGATGATGATAAAGATTGTTCTTGTGTAACTCCTTATCAGCAAGATGTGTTCACTGCTATTGAGAATCATTCAGACAAATTCATGGCTGAAGTTTAGGATTGAACCAAGAAAGGTGTGTATCACCACTATATCCGTAAAATAGAAAGGGAAGCTATTCAAAAAGATAAGTTGGTAACACTAATTGGTGTGGCATTGATGCTTCATTTTGACTTGTACGAGAATTAGAGTGTGATTCTTCCAGATTAAGTACAACCCTATCGCTGGCAAAAAGTACAGATATCAATATTTACCTGTGTGGAATATAATAACTAAGGTATGCAGGCACTTCAGATGATTTCTCACATGACACTGCACATGCTTTTCTTAAGATGAATCATATAGAAGAACAATAGTGTAAAAAGATATCATATGGAGAAATAAATCATATATATTTTATAAAAGTCAGCTGCTAATTAAAAAAAACATTTCAGATATTTGACTTGGGGAAAGGTCTTAAACGGGAAGCAAGTCATAGATGGTTGTTCAGTGCAACTGGTCATGAGTAGGGGCCATCTGATTAGTCCAGGAAATGAAGCTCATAAAAGTGAAAAACCTTGCAATTTTTTCAAACTGAATCGATTTGCACCAAAATTTGGGATTAGACTAATTATACCCCCTACTTCAAACTCTATATTATGCCGAAGGGCGCTTTTTATTTTTTAGGGGTGAAAACTACCCCTAAAAGCTGTAACTTAAAAAATTATTTTTTAAAGCTAAATACGTGTAAAATTTAGTTCAAATTATATGTATAATTATTTTTTTATGTTTGAAAAATAATTTTAAGGTGTTTCAACCCATAATAATCAACCCTTATTGGGGGTTAATGTAAAAAAGAATTTTCAAACTGAATCGATTTGCATAAAAATTTGTGTTTATACTAATCATACCTCGTTTAAAAATGTTTTTCAAACCGAATCGATTTGCAAAAATATTTCGGATTAGACTAATCATACCCCGATCTTCAAAATCTATATTATGCCGAAGGGCGCGTTTTATTTTTTAGGGGTGAAAACTACCCCTAAAAGCTGAAACTTAAAAAGTTATTTTTTAATGCTAAATACGTGTAAAATTTAGTTCAAATTATATGTATAATTATTTTTTTATGTTTGAAAAATAATTTTAAGGTGTTTCAACCCATAATAATCAACCCTTATTGGGGGTTAATGTAAAAAAGAATTTTCAAACTGAATCGATTTGCATAAAAATTTGTGTTTATACTAATCATACCTCCTTTAAAAATGTTTTTCAAACCGAATTGATTTGCAAAAATATTTGAGATTAGACTAATCATACCCCCTTCTTCAAAATCTATACTATGCCGAAGGGCGCGTTTAATTTTTTAGGGGTGAAAACTACCCCTAAAAGTTGGAACTAAAAAAATTATATTTTAAAGCTAAATACGGGTAAAATTTAGTTTAAATTATTTGTATAATTATTTTTTTTGTTTGGAAAAGAATTTTAAGGCGTTTCAACCCATAATCATCAACCCTTACTGGGGGTTAATGCAAAAAAAATTATTTACCCTAAAAATAAAAATTATGTATCACATTGTATCTTGTTATTCACTTTCTTACTCCTTTCATTATGTATTCACTTTTTTCTCTCATGATTTTAATCACAGCACAGAAAAGGTATAACAATAGGATAAACAGAACAAACTTCGTAATGGTAACATAAACAAATAAATGTACATTTTTGTAGACATTACATGAAACACAATAAAACGGAGACTGTATGGCTTCCAGTCTTCCCACCACATGCATGCTCACAGGTCACTGTGAGCGAGAGCACACATACTCACATATGTGTATGTATATATACATCTTATGGGTATGTGTGTTTATTTTGTAGCAAATTTGAGTGTATCGTTAGCTTATAACGTAAAATACACGAAGAATATGCTGATTATGAGGAATATTATGCTCTTAATTGTGGATTTCGAATTTTTTGAAAATAAATTTGATTGGTATTTCAAACATAGCTCCTTTATTTTTTATGATAGAAAGTTCATTTAAATTGTATTTTGTAGGGTTTTTACTGACTACAAGGTCATGCGAATTAAATTTTTTTTGGAGTCATTAATTTTGAAAGGGGAGGGATTTAAGGGTTTAAATAAGGTGGAGCTCCCTTGGAAATAGAGGTTTTAATTATCAATATCTCACCAAATATTTATTATATAGAAAATTTAAACACACCAAAATATTTGAAAATAAAGGAGCTACAATTTATCACTCGTGCATTTTTTTCATATCTCCAGCTTTTTTGGAGTTATTTTGAAAAAAAGAGCATTTTTAACGAAATTGTAAAAAATGACTTTTCACTTTTTCCTTCAATTTTTTCAAAATTTAGAGTTTTAAATTAAAAAAACTTCTAGGATCAATTAACAATACTTAAATAAAGAGAAATACTGAAGGGCATTGATCAATTTTGTCTAGCGTGGTAATAAGGAGTTGTTTTCACTGATTTTTTCGTACAAAAAAGTAGGGACTGATCTTATTTTTAATCATAACTCGCTCAAATTTCATGATAAAAAATATTTTTTCTCATTATAAGAAAGTTTTTTAAAAACACTTTAAAACATATTACATAATCTTTCCTCGAAAATTACATTTTTCCCGCTATTTAGTATTGAATCTTTCAAATTTAGCGTATGACAAACAATAGATAACCATCAACAAGTTGTAGCTCGGTCCGAATTGGTCATAAAGGAAATCTAAAATAAGATTTTTATTAAATTTTTTACAAGCTACAGTTTTGTAATTCACAATTTCCTAATAAAATAAATACTTTTCAAGTTATTTGCCTATAATCGATTAAAATCGTTGATTTTTTCGTCAAAAAACTGTTACTTTCAATCGCAAATAACTTGAAAAATATTAATTTTACGCAAAAAATTGAAAGAACATTTTATTCTTAGAATGTATTTTTCTATCGATTCCTGTGGTCAAAATATAATTAAAAATTTCCACCCCCGAGATGGGGTGGAAACCACCCCCAGGGTAAAAGCGCCCGTCGACATGATATAGATTTTCATTCTTGGTATATTCCCTACTTATTATGAAAATTTCAAGAAAATCGATTCAGTTTGAAAAAATTGCAAGCCAAAATGCTTCATTTCCTGGACTAGATGGAGTTGTAAGAATTGGTCAAAAATTATGCCACAAACTAAAACCTGAGATATTTCAACTGTGGCAAGTAAATTCAAAAAAGTCCCTTGTAGAACATGTGAGTATTTCCTTGACTAATATCAAACTTTTGCATTTAACGCATGTTAACCTAGCCAAATAGGGTAATTTACTGCATCAAAGAAAACGAAAGACATTGATTGCGATTCGTTACCCACCTTTAGTGCATTCATAATATGTTTACAATTTATTTGATTTTTCGAAATCCCTGTTCAGACAAATGTCAATGGTCAATTTTAACCTCATTTGAAAAAGGTCAGATTGGCGGCGATGCGATGCCACTCCATGTGACGTCACAGGGACCTAGATGCTATACGAGTATATAGGAGTTTTATATCATCTGAGATTACCAATGTATACATGAGGCACAGAGCTCCGGGAAACATGTCTTAACAATCACCTATTAAAAATTTCTTTAGTCAGAGAGTTTCTTTTGTTTGATAGGGTATTAATAATCCTTATTTAAACCAAGCACTACCTGCTAGAAGGGAACTCTACGCTACCGCCATGCTCGGCAGCAAGCAGCCAGAGGTAACACGGGCTTTTTGCAGCCTTCATACTCAGGCGTCGCGTTTTCGTAGGCTTGAAAATTTTCACTTTTCATTTAATTGCAAAAACAGATATCATCATTTAAAAATCTAAAAGCATGAAATATGCACTCTAGGAGTAATAATCGTTCGATTTAGGCAATAAACAATAATAGGAAACCACCCTATGTAGACAAAAAAATGATTGGGTGAAAGGAGCACCTGTACATGGCATCAACAGTTTCATGTCTTGGTAGTTAACAGACATGGGACAACTATAGCTCTCTCTGTAATCCACACAATCAAACAGGCTGTGACACTAACAAAATCAGATATAAAGACATACAGTACTCAAAATACCACCATGAATGACTTTATCATGTGCTTCCGAAAAACCTGGTGAATTTCTAAAATCACTGCAGTGTGTTCAGAAGAGAATGACATTAGTGTCTTGCTTATACATCCACAAGGTCCATCGAATTGTTTCACATGGCCCAAAGTAGAAGACTTATGTGAAGTGCCATTGAAAAATACTCTGTGCAAATTGCGACTCATTCACAGTTTCCAGCCAGTAGCAGTGGGTGTTTGCACACATTGGATGCTGTGGAAGTAAACAAGATTGAACTTGCTTTCACTCAATAGATGTAACCAATCATTCAGATATGAACTTTTCACTGTTATGAATGCTAAGTAGAATGGAACTTCATTTTTTATCCCCATGAAGGTATGCAATCTTGGTGTAAAAGAGTCGAAAACATGCCTAACTTTGACATGCCTTAAAACAAAAAGTATAAAAATACTACCTTTTTTTATTTTTTTAATTGAAAGCGGAACATTTAAACTACCCCCTGAGAAATTTTAAAGAAAATAAAAGGTGGCCTTTTTTTAGTAATAAATTGTTACATAATGACTAATTTTTATTGTTTAAACAAGTCCTATTTGTTTATTATTGCTTTAAATGACTTTTAAGTTATGCCATAATGTGCATAAATGAATTCTCTTCAAAATGAAACAATAACCACTGCATTACAGGCCATGGTTCCTTAGTAATCAGCATTTATGTGATTTTTCATTTTTTACTCTGAGGCCTGACACTGCAATGTTCAAAGGAAGGTAACTTTATGACGGTTCGGTTCTGAGCTGAGATAAAGGCATCATTATTCATCATAAGGATACTGCTTTCACATATATAAGTTTCAGAGAAATCGGTTATGGTCACCTGACACCCCTCTGCCTGATTTGAGATGAAATCCCCCAACAGTCAACAAAGGAAATTTCGAAAAAATTAGTTCTAAGTGTAAAAATTGATAAGTTATTCACATTGAAAATTCGAAGTACTAATTTGATTTGAGAATTTAATTCCCAATAACTTAAAACCAATTTGTACAAACCTAAAGACTAAAATACCCTCTGATCTTCAACAAATATGATTCCATTTTGAAGGAAGCTAAACTTTATGACTCGACAGCGAATTTAAAAAATTGAAATAACTTTAAATCACTAAATAAATAGTTAAGCCGGGAAGTTTTTCTTCATAATCCTCCCACCATACAGTGATAAAATGCGTCAAGCATAAAAATAAAATTAAGTTTAAGCATATGTAACGTTTTTCAATCCACAGAAGATGGATTGAAAAGATGATTGACTGAGCTGTCTCAGGAAGTGTAAGAAGGTTGAAAATATTAAGAATACGCTTCACTTAAAATAAAAATTGTTGCAATGAGCAACACTTCTACTTACCCAGATTCTGATGAAGGAAGAAAAAGGAGAACTTCAGCGGTTGATAAACTTTTGTTGGAGAAGTTAAAAAAAAACAACATTACAAATTTCGTTGTAACGGTAGATGATTACGTAGGTGCTGGTGAAACAGGTAAAAGAAGAGCTTTAGAGGCTGATAAACTTCGGCAGGATCAATTTCGCTTACGACGAACACAACACAGTTAACGTAACATCAATCGTTGCAGCAGGTGGACGTGAAAGTAGTGATGGGACGCATGTGCGCCATGTGTGTATCGATGGAAATCGACTATTGGTGGAATCGACCATCGATGGTATCCAAATTCGATAGGTCGAATTCGCGGGCGGGAGTCAATCTTGGCATTCAAAAAATTAAGTTTCGCCTTATGACTTGAGGAATAAATCCCACTGAGAAATATATCTTTTTTGTGTCATCGCCTCAGTAGATTAAAAAGCACGAGTGAAATCACATTTTGAAAAGCATTCTTCTTTATGAAACGAGGAGAACTTTTCATGGCAGGATTTTTTTACATCTTAAGGGAATTGATTGATTTTTGAATAAATTGCATTTCATAGCAACCCAGGCGGACAGCGTTCTTGGATGTTCCGAACAGAAATGATAAAACAAACGTGGTAGGCATTTTCTCGGGCGTTCACCTGCGTTCCAACACAGCCCAGTTGGATAGCGCTCATGAGTGTTCCAGAACAGAAAGGCGCAAACACCATAGGTAGGTGTTCTACTGTGTTCCTATAGTGCATTTCTGGAATAGCGTTTGCGAACATGCAAAAAAAGAGGAACCCCCTGCTCCGTACCACTAGAAAGAAGTCTCTCTTGGGGCTCAGTACAGCAGTCATACTAATTGTAAGGCGAAAACTCCCCCGTCTCGAAAGGGTCAAGTAGTTATTCTTATTTTGTTACAATATCATTTAGTAACACCTATGACTCAGTTATTACATACACAAAAGCCTATTGTCAAAAATAGTCCGCGAATATCCCACAATGGCTTCCAATGTCCGTGGGGCGAAATAGGAATATAGGGGATCAAAATAGGATATTCCAGGAATATCCCGTAATGGTTCGCAATAACCCTGGGACGAAATAGGAATATTGGGGATCAAAATGGGATATTCCTGGAATATCCTCTGCTGTGTGGGTAGTCCAGTAAATGAACTATCTGGCATGAATCCATGAAAATGGTTTATGTATATTGGACGTAAATATATGTATATTTTACGTCAATTCTAAAAGTATATGGAATGTAAATAATTTACATTCAGTTTACATTAAATGTATCGATAAATGGGCCAGAAAATAGGTTTAAATCAATCACGTATTAAATAAGACAGCATTTTATGTTGACCTAAAATAAAAGTTAACAACATTTTCTATGTAAATATTTCCGAGTATATGATATGTAAATTTTACATATTTCAATATACTTTACATAGTTTACCAAGATTGACTTAAAAAATATGTATATAATACCTCGTGTGCTGACTGGGTTGGTAGCAGCCGATGCTTTTATCACCGAATCCAGTGGTCCAATCAGTGATTTCGAGTATTGAATCACCGACAGTGATTGCTACTTTTCTGTAACGGTGATTCAATCACAGTTAGCGATATATCGCTCATCACTAACAAGAGTGCCTATCTCATTTTGGAATATTTCACGGAGTCTTTCTTTCATTGATTAATAATAATAATATAGCTCTAATGCAAACATATTCCCCCAATCGATAGCATTTTGATACCAAGGCCAGACATATTTAAAACCGACCATCCCGAGGAAACTCAGGCAGGACTCGAACCAACGACCTTCGGTTTGGCGGGCACACCTGACTACCTTCAGGCATGTAAAGTTCTCACATGGGTTGGCCACCTCATGCTTTGGGGATTTTGGATATCCAAATGCTTCGCCCAGGGTTTGAACCCGGTACCCTGAGACTCTGATCAGACAAGCACTCTTCCTCGAAGGCCGCCACATTCTCCTGATTGTTTATCGCGCCCGGAATTATTTATCAACCCGTTTTCCTATAAAGCATATGATTTATTTCCAAAGGCATTAATTAATTCATAAAAAGAATTTTCCCTTACGTTGACTGTAATTTTTCTTTGAATACGGTGAGATTTATGTGTAGTGATCCTAGGATGCAATATTAACAAAAATTTTACAAGTAATCAACTTCATACACGTCATATCATGCGAGCTAAATTACTGCAAAGTCACTTGAATGTGTATACATTCCGCTCAAATTAACATGTAATGCATGTAAAATTATTTAAAAATTTCTAAATAAAAATTAAAAAGCCTTTCTCAAAAAAATTGCCAAATAACATATTCAAATGACATTTTTTAAGCTTTCCAGATAAAACAATAAATTTGATCTTATAAGGAGGACAAAGTAACGTAAATGGTTAAAATTCTTTACTCAAATTTATGTAACATGGGCCTAAAATTGTATGGACTCTTATGGGTATCAATTATATCAGCCACCTTAAGGCAATGGACAACAAAGTTGGAAATTTCGGCAATGAAAAACAAAAATTGTCGCTCATTTCGTACTCGGTCGAAATAGGACTCGAATAAATGTAAAGTAAATAGGTAAAAGTAAATAGGATTCGAATACGTGGGGAATAGGCGTTAAAACTTCAATATGGCGTTCATATGCATTCATTATTCATCGAATACACACGTCGATACGGTGCAACGCGCTGTGGTCGACCACCCGCGACTCAACCGGCCCCGGTTCCGTTATTTCTCCGGTAAATTTCACGATAAAGGTATATCCCCACTTAATTCCAGTGTACAGTCTTAATTAATTGAACTGAAGTGTGAATTTCTATGATCCAAATTGAATAGAAAAATGATCATTGTTGAAGTGCATTGAGTTACCTATTATATATTTTTACTTTAAATTGATTGATGGTAAAATTAGAATATCGTGTATAAAAATCTAGCAGTTCCGTAACTATATGCAGGGTTATGACCCCGTAAAGCGTGACGTAAATTTTTGAGGATTTAGTAAAACTCGTCTTGGGTTTTTGTTCAAATAAGGCGATGAATAAAGTTGATAGATGGCGTAGTCTGTTGGAAAAGTGCCGTTTGATGATAGAAAATACCCGCATGTAATCATTGGCCATGATTATTCCTCAGTTAATTCTTTGCCTTACATTGTTTAAGCATCTTCTGGTCCCGATGACTTTTGGGTGTTGGTTAATTTCGTGTACTAACTTTTATCAATTGATATGTACTCAACTAACTAGGTACATCATGATTTAACACCCTAATAAATCGTCTTCGTAACCAATGAAACCACAACAGTTTCGTTGAATCGTCAACAAGAATATCGTCAGTAATGGGAGGGTCTCTGCCTTAGGCCATCGCGAGCTTGCGTATTTTTACTTTTCATGTTTATTAAAATTGCTAGGCTAATAGTGATGTAAACTTCTCATAATCCTTGACTCGTCTCACAAATTCTTTGGCCTGCTTTTTGAATTTGATGGAATTTGATGAGGTGGGAATTTATATCCATACATACAGGTATCCGTGTCAGGGGTTCGGGTGAGGGGAGCGGGAGGTTGGAGGAGTTGGATGTTGATAGTTTTTCCCGATTACAGTTTGCCAAGAGTGACTTATTTTAAGGCCGATGTCCCTGTTAAAATTGTTCTTCTCCCCCTTAGTTATTTCAATGGCTTCTCTGACTAGTCTCTGTTTGAAACCTTCTACTTTGGCAACAATTTTTTAAATGCTACTACCACAGATTCTCTTAAAAAAGCGACCAGCATCGGTGAGAAAACGTTTGGGCCAACTGAAAATTAACGCGGTGGCATAGCCCAAAATTTTTTATTTCACGAGTTGACAGAGGCAATTTTTCAGTTAGCATGACCTCAGGGCGAACATGTGCAAGATGGATATGTCCTTTTGCGAATTGAGTCATACAAAAAAGCAGAGATCAAGTGATGGTCTAACTATGACGATAACATTTGTTTCCACGTATGTTTTGACCTGAAATGATATTTCCTCAAATATAATACCCGCTAGAACATGGTAAAAATGGCGTGGCAACGTAGCCCAAAATGTTTTACTAAACATGACGAGTATCCACGAAAGTTTTCACGAAGAATTGCGTCTATCGAGTTGATTCCTTGAATTTCAAATGGTTCAACGGAGGACGGTGAAGGTAGGGTTTTCTGTTTTTATTTCTAAGCCTCTGATTCCCTCTAGACTCTATTTACTTACAATGGTAAATGAAGAGCAAACTTAGTGCATGTCTTCTCAAGTAAAAATTTCTCCCTTGCAACTTGACTGAAACTGGGCTGAAACTACCTTGAAACTCACTGCCTTGCTTCTATGCTGAAACTGCATTGAAATTGAAACAAACCAGTGGAGTTTGGGAGAGGGATGGCAGTGCAGTAGCAGTGCAATTAAGAACTCCAGCTACTCCAATGAAACTCCCTTGGCTGACTAAACTGAAACTCCCTTGGCAAGCTACACTGAAACTCCCTTGGCCACTAACTAGACTGAAACTCCCTTGGCTACCAGCTAGACTGAAACTCCCTTGGCCAGCTAGACTGAAACTCCATTGGATAGCTAGGCTGAAACTCCCTTGTATGCCAGGCTGAAACTCCCTTGTTTGGCTGAATACATTTCCCCTACCCAATCCATTAAAATTCCCCTGTCAAATCATATGAAACAACTTGGCTAAAGTAACTGTAAATTAACAACTTGCACAACCCAGCCAACAGTGGATGATCACATAACAGATTTCTCCCACAATTTTGCATGCATGATAAAAGATAAAGGGTGGACAGGTGATAGCGATAAACAATAGTTATAACTGCAATGACCACAACATTTTTCAAGACACAATTTATTAGAACATGAAAATACATCAATAATTAATAACTGTTAAAAGCGCATACAAAAATATTCCAAATGAAAGAAGTCATGGAAGTTAGATGCTCCTGAAAAAGAGAAGAAACATGACTGATGAGAGTCACAAACGACTTCACTCAAAATCAAATTAGCAAAATTGCACATGAAAAACTCTCCTTTACTTGGCTTATTAGTTATATGGTGCATTAATGTGAACCATTCAAATTATAGAAAGCAAAACTTAAATTATCACTGAGGAAGCATGCGCTTTGCATCATAGTTAAATGAAAAACGAAGCGATGACTCGTTACTTAGGCTATGTGTGAACTCCAAACGAAAACCACGTAAGATTCCAAAACATTCAGCAGTAACTAATAAGTATAAGCAGTAAATATACATTGCACTATAGGGAAACATACCTGCATTCCTTATTTCTTCGAAAGCCCGCTCGAGCTCACTGAGTCCGTCCTCCGCAGGATGACTAACGGACGGCGTGGCATCCGCGGCATTGATGACCGGTCGGTGTATTATCCTCCTCGTCCGGGGTATCCATGAGGCAGGAAAAGTGGACGGCAGTCGCCAACGCGTTGAAAGAAGAATTCGTTATTGGCTGCATGACCCCCGAAAAAGGAGCTTGAAATCCTTAAACGTGCCTGGATTAAAACACGAATTCAATGTCAACGTACTCATGGCTAAACATGGAAGGAATAAACATGCCATTAGGGAAGTTAAAACGCTTACCTCCAATTATGACTGCAGTCACCACCACCGACCTCGTTCTCCCCTTCACCTTAATTTCGATTAATTCTTGCTGTTAACAAACGTCGAAGTACCGGGAAAATATTTATGCCATCAATCTTTTCATGCTAAAACCCACGCTCACCTCGCTCCTAGCAACTTGAGAGAAATAACGGCAACCGACAGCATGACGCGCGGGAAAAGGTATACGTGTTGCCAAAAGCTAAATAAAAAAATACATTGCCGCTGGAAACAGGGGTCGCGTATATGTCCGGTAGAAGGGTTCCGTATGTTGGCAAATCTTACGATGGGTAGCACACGCGCAGCAAGGGAGAAGCAGTTCAAATTCATGAGGGAGAGGGGATACCCAAATGCTGCTGCAGCTCTGTGGCAGGGCAGTTAAGACATTCGGCAAGAGAGATTCAGTGGAGTTATTAAGTTGGCCTGGCCTTTGAGCCCACTGTCCAGTTTAGTGCCAGTAGAGCTCATGTGCAGCAAGGGAGAAGCAGTTCAAATCCATGAGGGAGAGGGGATACCCAATGCTGCCGCAGCTCTGTGGCAAGGCAGTAAAGACATGCGGCAAGAGAGACGCAGTGGTGTCATAAATTCGGCCTGGCCTGAGCCTTTTGTCCAGTTCAGTATCAGTGGGGCACATATGCAGCAAGGGAGAAGCAGTTCAAATTCAATGGACTTGCAAGGGAGAATGGCATCAGAGTTTCAGTTGAGTGCTCTTTTTCTTGTTGAGGACAAGGCAGTGCAGTGCAGTGACAAGGTTGTTTCAAGGCAGTTTGAGCGCATTCAGTGGAGTTTCAGCCCAGAATCAGCCTTGTTTCAAGGGAGAAATTTTTACTTGAGTTGTGTTGCTCTTCATTTACCATTGTACCATTATGTTCCACAATATCTCGCCAAACACCGTTGAACACATCTATTTACTTATTTGGTACATCAGTTGCCAGTCGCAGGGTAAGCCTCAACCTTGGTTAACGAGTTCTAAAGCTTCCCTCTTGAGGTTTCACTGAGAGACGCCTCGGCGCAGACCCTCATCTCATTTCGCAACCACTCCGGAATTCATGGCTTAAATAGGACATTTCAATATTTCCACTGAATTGCATTTCGGACGACGTGTGTTGTTGCTACAACAACATTTTGAAGTGTATCTATCAAGTGCAGCCAAGTAGGAGCAATGATAATATGTCTTTATTTGGGCGAGGTTGAGACTAAGAAATCCCCTCTTCCATCTAACCCCTCGATAGCGTCATTGCAAACACATTTAAAAACGTTTGCAGTACAAAAAATATACAATATACACTATTTGTAAAATGTCAAAAAGATAAACAAGTGTCAACCTCCGGCTGTACGAGAAGGTCCGGCAGGTGCTGCCCCTCGGGGGGACGCCGAGGAACTCGGACGGACGTGCCAGTTGGGAGAGTGACGCGCAGCCAGTCGCGCAGAATGTGTGTGGGTGAGGGGAGTGTAGAGAGACGGTGCAGGTTTTGCTAGGGGAGAACCACACGAGTTGCTGTATCTAGCCGATATTAAAGTTCTAGTTGCATCTAAGTGAAAGTGTTTCCGTGTGTTCTTTGAAAATCCATGCTACCTCTCCTAATAACCCCTCGACCTCACACAAGTATATGTGAAATTATTTTGTAAGAAAAATGATTTCTGTTTGCGGGAAAAAACATGAGGATGAGGGTGTAGTATCCTTCAGCGAAAAAACCCACTGCAGGGAAACGAGTAGAGGAGGAGTAGGACAAATTTTAGGCACAACTAGGCTGCACGTGATAGATCCACTTGAAAAAAACAACGAAATGTGTCCTGCGAAATTAAATTCAGTGGAAATATTGCAATGACTTACTTAAGTAAAATTAATAACTTCCACCACATCCTGCCACAGATCACAAATAGTTTGCTGTTCACCGCCGAGGAATATTATAGCATCTTGATCGCTGTGAAACACAAATGGGAGCCTTTAAAGAATTTAACTGCTTTATTGCTAGAGTTCATGACACATAAAAATTCATACATTCGGCTGACAAGAGTTGTTTTGCCATTGATAATTGGTTCGTCCCTCAATTCTAAAATTATCCATCTCGCTATAAATCGTGAAAAATCTTGGTTATTCAGATTATGAGCCGATATCTGTTTACTTTTCTTCGATTCCGCTTAATATCACAATCCTCAATCTCTATTCTGGACTCTTTCTCTGCACTGCTACGTGTTTTGGGCAAACTTTAACCAAACTTTGGACAATTTCATCATGTAATGTCATTGCTGGAAATAACTTTCTACACATTCCTAGGACAAATGCTGATAAAAGTAGTGGCCGTTGCCAATTCTTGCTTGAATCTGTGGCCGTGTTTTAAAGAGAAGAACATGAATGAGCATGCGGAAATATTTTATGATAATTTACTTTAAAAAATGCCATAATAAGCGGCAGTGCCTCTGTTTCTTGAAACTGTTCAACGTTGAAAACCAAGCTTGTACCAACTTGATGCGGAGTTGAATTAGAAAACTAGACGCCATGTTGCGTGAGTGTGGTAGATCTTGCTCTATGCTCTTCCACGTTGAGTTTAGAGTGCAAAAGTATGCGCCAAAGCGCACTAAATTTGCATTTTCATTTCCTGACTTTTATAACAAAAAGTAATGTACACGCTGCAAAATTACATCTCATTCAAAGAAAACTCAAACGATAGCTAAAATACCATTGAATCATCAAATTTACCCATTTAATTTCCGCAGATATAATGCTATTTTGTAAATAAATAACAATTTTAATACAAAAATCATTGTAAATTCCACACAATAACTAAATATTTTAAGTTCAGGGACTGATGTCTGGTTTCCGGTCAATAACTTCATGGCCGCCAACGTTTCGACTCGGGCACCATCTTAAGGGAAATCGGTGGCTATCACTCATTTCCCTGAAGATGGCGTTGGATTCACGGTGCATTGACCAACAGGAAATCTGGGAGCATCTATGTAAATCTACACAGTACTGCATGCCGCCTCAAAAGGCGAGTGGCAGAGGGTGTAAGGGCAACAGCCGTTTACGAAGACAGAAATGCGCGTGCCAACCCATACAAAAAAATCTGTGCTGTGACTGCACTAAATCTGCACTGTAACTGGACTAAACTCTGTGTTTAGCACAGTCACAGTACACTTTTCTGTACTAGACTGTACTATGGCAGCTAGAATTTGAGAAGAACTGTACTGTAACAGTGCTGGATCACTGTGCTTGAACTGTGCTAGAGCTCAGACTGCACTGTGACTGGGCTGGGTAACATGACTGGAACTGTACTATAGCTCAAACTGGACTGTGACAGGGCTAGAAAACACGACTGGAAGTGTACTGGGCTAAAAGTGGACTGTGACTGGGCTGGGTCACATGACTGGAACTGTACTATGGCTCAAACTGCACTTAAACTGGACTTAAACTAGTCATTGACAGGAGAAAGTATTTCCTATATTATTTCATATTACGATCAACTATCATTTCCATGAGAATATGACTGCGTAAATTATGTAAAAAATTTATGTTGACAGTACTGCGGCAATGCATAGCTCCAGCTTGCTTATTATTTTGGTAAAGTATGGTCAAAAGATCAACTTCCGCCGATACTCAGCCATCTTTGTTAGACAGCATTGGTGTTGAACCGGTTGTAACATTACTTGTTTACGTGCTCTCATCCTCTGAATTCTATGCTGTACGATGGATGCGTCGATGTAAGATCAACGCTAAGAACGTGAAGAAGTGAACTTTACTTCAATTACATCAAAATTAGCTACTTAGCCGGGATTTTTCTTGCGGGTGAAGTGATATAGTCGATTTTGCTGAAATCCGTGTGGTTCGCGATGAATCAACTTTCCACGATTGATTCCGACGACTCGCAATCTACTCCTTGCGAAGCACGAGAGAGTTGATAAAAGACATATCTTTATTTATACTCTGCTGCTGGGGGTAAGTACTCAACTTCTCTAAAATTAAATTCAGACAAATTTAAACAGTCAAATTTTGACGTAGCACTTTATTAGATATCAGTATGTAATGTGTTTTCCTTTTAATTTCAGGAAGGTAGCCAAAGAGGCAAATGAATTGAGCGGCCATGCCTTAACAAGACTTTCATTTTTATGTTTATAATCATGAGTATATTTGTATTTAATAAATTTCTTTTATTTTCATATCTTATTATCATTTATTGTGCTCCACGGCGTTAGTACTTAAACTTCATCAACAAAAACTATCAAGGTGGGCATAGGATTTGTCAATTTTTCTCATAGAACCTAAGTGCTTCGATAGCAATATTTTTAGTACCATAAACTTTGTTCATATTAAGGAAATGGAACGTAACAAATTCGCAGTGAGTGTCTGTTAGGAATATGGTTTATCTTTCCTTAGACTAGTCAACATTCGAATGAGTGTAGTCGTTTTGGCCACTGTTATCTCTTTGCGGTTTTCTGATTGGATCAAGCAACCAATCTTCAAACACCTAAAAAGGGAACTATGTATATATCTCTGCTAATTGGCCTATCTTGATTTAATTCTGCTTCTTGTTTTCAATAAGATATACAGGGAATGCAATAGCCACATCAAGACTGTCAATTATTGATTCATGGAAAGATTATTACAGTAAAAACTGTGCTATGGCAGCTGCACTGTGGCTGTGCTATGGCAACTGCACTATGACTGTGCTAAGGCAACTCCACTGTGACTGTGCTATGACAACTCCACTGTGACTGTGCTATGACAACTCCACTGTGACTGTGCTATGGCAACTGCACTCTGACAGTGCTATAACTGTACTGTGATGTTTCAATTCAAGTGCAGTCTAAGTAGAGTCACAGTACAGCCCTTTTAGCACAGTTACAGTGCAGCTTTAGTACAGTCACAGCACAGATATTTTTGTATGGGAAGTTCCTCCTTGCTGGTTAGAAAACAGTTCTCACACCTATCAGAACGGTAAATATCTTAATTTATTGTTTCTGTAGCACCTGGAATTATAGTGAGGTTTTAAAGTGATTTTCTTCGCTTAGCTCTGAATAATATCCATTCTAAATTCCTCAAGCAATCTAAGAATGTTCCAGAACAGCATTGGCCGGGAAAGCACCAAGTGCTATTTAAAAATTAGATATTAACTAGCAACATAGCAACAGATAACAAAGCGCAATACGCAGCTGCTCCTGAATGCCGTAGACTCGAATGAATCTCGATGCGAAAGCCTACGTTCCAAATGTTGGATATAAGAGACTGTCCCAAGGGTCGTGTGTCATTTTTGACCCCTAATTGTAGTAACTTTGCCACGAGCAATATTCTTAAAATTTGGCATACTTGTGGGGAAAGGTCCTAAGTTTTGTTGAGAGTTAGCAAAATTTTACAATTTTTACCTTTTGACCTCACAATGTGGGCCCAAACCAAAATTTTGAATTAGCCTTATGGGGTTTCACTGTTAGAAAAACAAGATAGAAAAAGGTCTGAATTTCATTGATCAAGATATCAATCTTTAGGTTTTCGGACACGAGGAAACCAAAAATAACACTTTTATTTGCAAAAATTCAACCATTGACCCAGTGAGGTCACAGTCAAGGTCATAAGGGTGGCAAAAAGAATAGGATACCAACAAAGGTGTCAATCCATGGGTTTTAAAGGGTGCCAAGTCATTGGTATTGTTCAAATACCCTATTGAAAATGCCCCATTGATCCCCGCAGGGAATTGAAATTCCCTGTAGTTCCCCGCAGGGATTCTTAGTTCCCCATAGGGATCTATTTTTCCTTATAGGGAATTGAGGTTCCCTATGGGGAATTATGATTCCCTGCAGGGAATATCGATTCCCTGTATGATATAGTGGAATCCCTACAGGGAATTAGAATTCCCTACAGGGAAATAGAATTCCCTACAGGGAATTATAATTCCTTACTGCCCAGACAACACTCGTTCATGGAATCCACGGTGGAAAAGTGATGGATGTATCCATGATGGATATAAGGAATGGAATCCACATGGATCATAGATGGATTTCATGTAGAAGTTTCCATCATAACTACCAAGGAAATGTATCATGGAATTCATTTGGATTCAATCCATATTCCATGATGAAATGTTACCTATGTCAAAGGAGTTTTCCATTTAAATTTTAACGATGGGTAATTTATGTATACTTTTTATATTATTGAATTAAATTACTCGAAAAATGGTATGTATCGTATGTATGTGGTCACCCATTCTAGGCTACAAAATGTGCAAACAGGGACAACCAAGTATTTGCACAACTTTTGATAACTACGGAAAATATATATTTGGCATATAATACACCTAATTTACAAATTTTTGCCCATTATATCACGTACTTATTTAAATATGACGGATTAAAATTCGTATTTCGAAACTTCCGCCAGAACGGCCGGCGGCCATCTTACTAGCCATCGCTATCGAAACAAAATCGAAACTGTGTTTACATTCGTTGTTACTGTATTTTGTGACTTTGTGAAACTATCTGTGCGGGAAAATCTTGTTTTTTACAAGCAAATTTACATCGAATTACGCTGTGGAAGAGGAAAATAATACGTGTTTCGCAGTAGAGACTAGGAAAAGGGATTGGAAGATTACAGTCTCATTCACCATGAAATCAACGCCGGAAAAAGTTCTTGTATGCCAGTTTCCCGGAAAAAGTGGCTCTAAGAAGCGCGATGAGATTTGAGGAAGGTGCCTTTTTCAGCATCAACCCATCTCTGTAGTGCTGACCGTTTAAATGTAAGTAAATGGAACATTTTCTTTATTCGATAGAAATCACCAAATTTGTGTATCTACTCTTTCACGAATAATACGATTAATGAATCCCTTATTTCAATCCAATAATTATTTAAGATTACGTATTGATTATTACGTTCTCACTGTAATTACAATTGAGCGTTATCATTGCTTTCGCTGGCATAGTAAAAGTACAATCAATTCAGGCCAATTGAGTTGAAATAGCAGGGTTCTCGCAGTAGAATCCTCTTTGTTGGCAGTTCTTTATGACAATAAAGAATTAGTCTCAACTCGTACACGAAGGGTTTTCTTGATAATGAACAGCCATGGAGAATATGTCGAAGCCTTATAGTTAATAATAAGCAGTTCAAACCATAGCCATGTATTATTCTCACCGATCATTATCATTTAGGTATTGTTTTGTGTCTTTAGTAAAATTTTCACTAATGCCTTACAGTTGGAAGAGAATGCAGAAAACTACATGCACTGGAAAATGATGTAAGGTCCTTTGATGATAAAGAAAACAGTGACACCTCATGCATAAGATTGCCCGGATGAGAGCATCCCAGTCTCTCCAGACTGCCCCGTAATTAGGAAGAGAAAAATTCTCCTGCTGGAGCATGAAGAGCCCAAGGAGGTGCAAAAGGACCATGCTTTCCCCGGAAATGGTAACGAGAAGGCTGATGAAGAAAATTCGTATCCATTGATGCTAGAGGACCACATTATTCCTAACACAAGTGAGGCTCCCACTTTTACAGAAAAGAGGGTACAAACTTAGATGAAGTATAAGATCAAACACGAAAAAAGAAGTGGTTTTTCTCGATCAATTGCAACTTCTCCTATAAAAGTTGAAAATAAGTGTTTTGCTTTACCCATCCTTGCCAATAATTTTGAATGTGACGTTTGTGATAGTACCTCCAGTGAAAACTTGGATTTATCATTTTGAGAGAGTGCCTGTAGTTATTCCTCAGACTGTTCAGAGCATTAAGAAAATGAAGTGAAGGAAATCAGTGTAAAGCACACAATATTTTACATTATAATAAATCCTACTCTGTTTTTGAGGATTCCATGTTTAGGTTACAGTATAATTTCCTCATTATTTGATTGTATTTTTGTATTTACTAGGCATCTAATGATATGCCTAAAATTAATAAAATTCAATGATTCCCTGCAGGTTCTGGCCCATTAATTTTGGAGTAATTATTCCACTATTAGTCGTACTTTAAGCAGTGGCGGCTCGTGAGTCAAATGCCTGGGGGGGCGCACTCCACCGGGCACCACTCCACTTTTTTAATATTTCGTGTATTTTATTAAGTTTTTACGGCAATCTAGGAATAAAATTTAGTAATGCCATATGTTCCGTTTTTTTCAACAAAAATACCTAGTTTTCCTAATAAAGCTTGATTAATAAATACTAAATGCGGTAGACTCTCGTTCATGCGGATCCGCTTAGTCCGGACTCTCGATTATACTGATCAATGATCTTGAAGAATAAAAATATAATTGCTGCGATATTTTGCAAATACAAACGAAAATACGTAACTTTAGGTTTTAGCGCCTACATTCTTCGTGCGGATATGCCCGCAATACACTTATGTTGTTCGTTTTGCAATCATAATGCGTTATTTGTCAAATCTATTCGACATTTGCAAAGATTTAGGTAGCAATGACACTTGTAACACCTGAGGAGGGAGGGGAGTGTCACTGACTTCCACTAGGCAACAAACACTACTAGAATGCGCGCGCTTTGCTATTGTAGATGTAAACTTTGATTGCGGTGTTCGCGTTGCTTCTTGAATACAGTATGATTTAAAATCAATAATTAAATATTTCTCACACATTTTTAACAAAATCTGAAATACTCACATGCCTTTAGTTATATTGCACAAGTCCATCCTTCTTTCCTTTTGTCCAGCAAAGTGATCAATTACACGTTCGTTGAAATCAGCGCCGGACAACCATTTCTTTCCGATTGAACACATAGCAAGGGCGCTAGTCTATAAATAAACAAGGGACGACACAAAATGAGCCGACGAAAAATACGACCAAAAAGAACAAGGTGCCAGGACACAGATTTGGGGACAATTTTTCCCTATATTTCCCTAAAACAAAAACGAGCACTGTTGATTAATTCAAAATTGTCTTCTTGAATGTACACTTAGCACTAAGAAACTTCTTAATCGGCAATTAAGCACAGTTAACTCCTCAAAAATGATGTCTGAACTCATTTCACTCCGTTCTTAAGGAGAGTCTTGCGTTACTATAAGGAAGACTCAAGGGAGATAGAAGTCGTGGTCCACAAATGATGATTCAGCTGAGGGACGAATTTAAGGTCAGCAAAGGCACTCAAGCAAACAAAAGACGTCACGCACCATCTCCTTGAGTCTAAGATTCATATGTGGCAAACACACGAAACGCCAACGGGTCGCACTTGGAATAACCATGTCTTCGAAATCATTGCCATGATATAATAGAAAATAAATTCTAGATCGTAAAAGAAGACGGCTCTGAACCACAAATAAGAGCTGTAAGGATCTCCGCACTGATATGAACTCTTCGAAGCCACTTAAATCAGACCCAAGTGGACATTTTCCGTCAGACAGCTACCGCTCTGCCACTGAGGAATTAGGTGAACATGAACTAATACAACAAGGACGGCTAGAAAAATGATGAACCTACACACAAAAGGTGCATTGTACGCGAAACTTCTTGACATTCATTGAATGACTCTATTTAAAGTCACGTTTTACGGGTTAAATCATGTTTAATCCTTCACCCTATCACGCACGCACCTATTTCTTAAATTATAAATCAGTGGGGAATGTTAACTGATTTTTCCTAATACTGCAGGTCTTTTGATAAATTTATCTGAAAAATAGGTACCGCATTTCTAATCATCGGGAAGATATGAATACATTGTTCAGGCCTAAACATTATAACATTAGTTTCCCCAAGGTTCTTGAAATTCGTAATCATAACAGAACTGTGGCAAATACTCGAGAATAGTTTTCCTACGTCAATACGGCCTTTAACTGGTTGGATTTTATGTGTTCCGGAATTCAAACACCCAAAAACGCAAGTATAATGAGATAATTTATTTTCTGTATCAATACTTACCAGTAATTAAAAATTAAAATCGTATAACTACACCCAGTACAGTGACCATTCTGATTCCGTACGTCCCTTTTCTGTGGCAGCACCAAGTAGACGCCAGTTTATACGCCCGCCGGCCTGCGCAGCGATATCAACTCACACGTCGCTCTGCGCATTCTCGGACGACGTCCCAAGACCTCCATAAGACACAACGTTAGACGCGTCATAGCACCAGCGGCCCCCACCACTACCACTCTCCATATAACTGCATGGGGATGGATTGGGACGTTCTGGCCAGCGCCCCACGGCTACAAATACGAACTTCTCGCGCCATTTCTTTTCGTGTTTTTCCAATACTTTCGATGTATGGGACTGAAAAAACACTTTGATTAATTAGATGTTTAATTATAAATTAATGGATATTTATTTTTTTTACTTTTTCAAATATTTGGGAGGGGCGGCGTCCGAGAGTCCTTATGGGCAAGCCGCCACTGACTTTAAGGTATGTGTTGCCTCTAATGTAAAAAAGCTTGAGAGATTGAATGCTAAGGGAAATTAACTTCCAATGAAGTCAGTGAAATGTTATACTTGTATTGGGTATTTATCCATTGATCTCGGTTATATCTGCAATGAAAATTTAGAATACAATTTGTACACATTATACCCAGGATTTCCTATTCCCTATGGGGAATGATTCCCTGCGGGGATTGATTCCCTATGGGGAATGATTCCCTGCGGGGATTGATTCCCTGCGGGGATTGATTCCCTGCGGGGAATGATTCCCTGCGGGGAAAATCCCCATTGCCAATTCCCTGTAGGGAATTTCCCTGTAGGGATTTACAATAGGGTACTTATCCACTATTTGACATCCAAGGCTAATACTGAGGCCATTGTGACAACAAACGAGTCGAACCATAGGTTTTAAAGTGTTCTCAAGTCAGTGGTGCAGTTGATTTTCCAGTATTGTTGATTTTTTGTACCTCCGAAGGTCATAATGGGGGTCAAAGGTCATAAAGGCATGATTTGATAAAACAGGGAAATTATGCATAAGCATGGATGTGATGGCTATTAATTACGGCAGGCGGCTTCCTATTTGGGGCCACTGCGTGACGTGCAGCCATCCGTCCTTGGAGCAAGAGGACTCTTCCTTCAGCAGGGAAGAGAGGCCAGCAGCAGCCGTGTCAGGCGGTGCGGCACTTAAATCCTGCACCCAGTGGCCATCCCTCTTCCCAAAGCGCCGCTCTCCCCCAAAACGAGCCCTCCCAAGCAGTAATGGATGCGCCATAATCTGAAGGCCCTTGAGAGGCCCTAAAGGTTTCGCGACGGCAATTGTTCTGCCAAAGCGAGATACGACGTGGGAAGCGTGGGTTTTCCTTGGGTAATGGGTTGGCGGTTCGCTGGTGAGCCTTTGGGTCGGCCAATGTATGTCCGGTCGAAGTTTCAGTCCGGCAAGTTGAGCCCACCAGCCTCGAAGGGAGCGAGTCTTGGAGGATTAGATTGAGGCACACGGAAAATACTGTGAATCCACCTCGAAGAGACTGCGAGACATGCCTAATGCCAAATGAGGCACTGAAGCTAAGCTTAAAAAGCCTTCTACAAGCATCATTCGATAGTTTATCATCAAGAGCACAGAATATTCAATTATTATTTAGCAAAATATCGTTTTTTTCAATTACTAAGTTCATTTCTGATATTACGTTTATATCGTTAGCATCGAGCATACAGGAAATCTAGCAATGGAACATCGTTAAGAATGAATCCAATTGGCTCTCTTCCTGTTACACGCATATTTGGTGGTTATGCATTGCTGGTTTTTGTTTCTTCCTCAAAACGTTGCATCTATTTATGGAGGAATTTTATGTCACAATATAAGTAATGGGGTCAAATTTAATCTATAAACTTATATTTTAGCATAGTGAGCAACTCTGCTGGCAATTACTTTCCTTCTACTTGCGTGCACTGGTACAATGAAGCTATTGCACCCCATTAAAGGACTATTTTCTCGTACGAATAATGTGAAAACAGAGTCTCAGAGTGCCACGAAAATAAGGAGAGAAGGGCTTTCGTAAGACCTCTCCCTGATTTGGCAAATCATAGTATTGTGATTATACATATTATAATTGTGGTAATTTGCTTTTAGCATTTATTGGCGGGGATTTTCCATTTTTATAACTTTAAAGAACATGCCACACATTATGCATGTGGCAGCCCATAATATCAGTCTGTCACATAAATGACGGTGGTATTCACATTGAGAATGTCTCTATGTTTTATGGAGTAATCGCAACTTGATTTTAAGAAAAGCTGCCGATCAAGGGAATAATACGGGTTTAAGAAAGATAAGATAATTTGGGTCTTCTCAATCCAAAGACGCGCGTGTTTCCAAAATCCAATACTAGTTCTTCCGGAAATTTATCGCAAAATTTACAATAACTATGAAAATTTGTGGTGTACTTTGCTAACGTTACCTTTTAACCTTCTTTTTTATGAGTTCAAAAGAATTTTAATTTCTGAAATTATTGAAGCCATTCGCTCCTAATGTTGTATTGAAATCCTGATGAAAAATCTCGCTTTTTAGAAGTTCTCATAATTTATGGCGGTATTTCGTGATACCAAAAATTGAAGACTATCGTTTCAGAGAGTTAAAGGGAGTCTTTTCTCAAAGTTAGCCTTAGCGACTTTATTGAAGTTGATCCCGCGCCTTCTGTGAATAAGATAATGAACCACCCAGCATTAGGGGAACCGCAAATCAGGCTGCGGGTAACCATAACAGCGCCACCTTGCAAGCCCTAGCAAATCCTCAGTGGGAAATTGCCCTGCGATAGATTAATGGCCATTGCATGGAAAATCGGAAGGTTCTCGCAGGAATGTTGGCGTGTCTAGATAGCTATTCCACGAGGGGTAGTCGCATTCATTCATGCTTGCAGCATCTGTTGGATGGTTGCGCATCGTATAATTCTCATTCCGAGTCATCCAATCACTGCTTAACTTGTGGTCTTCTGTTCACAGCGCTGTCGTTTTTCACACCCGTTAGCCGCAAGGCCTCAGAAATCCTCAACGGTTCTTATTTACAGTAAGCAAACACGAATCAGTGAAATCATTTCCAGTAAAAGACGTGAATGTTATATGATACTGGAAAGTCGGACCTAGTTTTCCTGAGGCGTAGAGTGAGGTTAGAGTGCAGTAGGAATAGAAATTTACGATCTAAAACAGTTCATGAAAAAAAAAGTCAAAATCCAAATGAGTTCTGTCTTTTTAGAAATGTATACCTCTCTCTGCAGTTTATTAGAACATGCATTTACTTATTTCCGATGTTTATTGTTGAAAAATAGCTTTAAAGATCAATATAATTACTAAAATCTTATATTTTTTTAAATTCCATTGCTTGCAAGTATAGACCTTTTCGTAATATTATGAACTATTTGTTACTTTCGTGGCATTATTACAAATTCTATTTTACTGCATCTTTTCTATGAGTTGGAAATGGAAATTTTCCGGTTAATTACAAATAAAATATTTGTTTTGGGCTGAATTGATTTTAATGCTTCTAAGGATTGATGAGCTCAGTGGTTGCCCCTAAATTTCAAAATGGGCAGCCATTCATTAAAAATTAAATGCATTCAAATGAGCAATCTATCCAGACCTCTCCACCCCTGCCAAACGTGGCAAAGCGACCACATTTCAGTGGAGCCTAAGCGTCCGTGATCATTCATTACTGCAGGTTTCAATGCATTATCTGATGCAGTCCGTTTTTCGACGTAAGTAGTCGTAATCATATTTGGAATAAACGCGTGTTGTTTTGCCCTCTGACGGAAAGATAACGCGCAAACAAATGTCCCTGCTAATTTACGTCACCGTTTCCAAAATAATCAAATTCCATGCATTGCGATGATGTCGATTTTATTGGCATCAGGAAAAGCATAATTTGACCTTTGCGTTGGAGCCCTATTTTTGTTGCTTTTTTTTCGAATAATTCAAGGAGTAAATGAATTTATTTATCACTTCTCACTCAGTCAGTCGGTAATTAAAATAAGATAATAATAAAATTAGGTAAACTCTCAACGGCAACGCTCTGACGACGACAGATCGGCTCCGTTGCATTATGTTTATCTTTTGCACGCGATGAGCTCCATCATATCGACTGATGACGTCCACAGAAGATTGGGGAAATTATTTTAATACCTGGTTAAAATACACCAATAGAAATATTAATAGCTAGTTATCAAAATCATCAATTGTAATGTATTATGCCCAAATTAATGAAAACATTTTGTGCATACCTTCACTTAAGTCACCTTCGTGGATCTTTGGCCCTAAACAATGAATTTGTCGTTTCGCACTTACTTAATTCTTTTAAACTAGCATTCTTATTGATCCTAAGCTATGTTGCCAATGATAAGGCCGAATAATCTTCGACCGGTCAATAATCTTTTCCTCAGTTTTCGTCCCAAGAGATAGCGTAAACGTTGAGCTCTAAAAACCATTCTCTTGCTAATATCCTGCGCTGTGGATTACATCCATGGAGAGACTATCGCTTACAACTGGAGGCGTCGCTTTTATGAATCGCTTCCAATGAGCGTCCTACACAGTCTTGTTTATCGCTCCTCGGTTTCCATGGCGACTTCGCGACGGCTTTGCCGCATCCACACGACCTCGGTAACAAGCGACATGCATTCGCATAACCCAGTGCTGTCTTCGTGTTCGAATTTTTGAAGCTCCTCCGAATATAAATGACCAATGGCAAGAAAACGTGACATTACAGTGCAAATAATTTCACTCATCTCCCTTCTGGATCATCTCCACTTTCGATGAATCTTCTTCCCCGATCCATTTTCGCTCTCAATGTCTCGGAATTGTCATTCGTCTCTTCATACTTCCTTTTCCGGTTGCGGCCGCGCCAGCATCGCTGACCTCGCTTGTGAGTGGCGAGGCTGTGTGAACGGACCATTATGCTCCATTTATTTATCAGGTTCTTCAGGTTTAGCAGGATTAGTCAATACAATTTATGCTCTTTTTCCTTGCGTCGACGTTTCATTTATTAATTTAGGACTTCATATAGGGAATAATTAGAGAATGTCTAAGGTATTGGCCATTGATAATATAAGCCGCTTTTTTCATTCCCTTTCATGTTTCAAATCCTCATAGTGCTTAAATAAATAATCAAATCTTGGCGCAAGTAAAGAGGAAATAATTATGTTGACCTACTCTCCATAAGAATAACCTGATAAAAATGATCTTGTCCAATCCTTATCACTATTCATTAATTTACAAAATACCCTAAGGACACAAGAGTTGCCTTTAGCAATTAATTTAAATATGAAATATTTGTATAACACCGAAATTTTTGTAGACAGAATGTAATTTATCAAAAAGATTTTTAAAAATAATTTATTCATGCGAACACTCGAAAACTTGTAACAAATGAATTTACAGATACCTTTTATGCAAAACGTGTTGTAATATAATTAATCAAAATTGATATAGACAAAAAATATAAATATGTTATCGCAACAAAGTAACTAACACACCAAGAAAATAGATAATTCTGTGTCATAAATTCTCTTTAGTTATTTTTTTTCATATTAATTTGTTAAAAAGTTTCATTGGGTATTTTTTGTACAGCTAAATCAATTTTTATGCGTTATCCTTTTTGTACTTATTGTGGCACTCCTCTTTTTCACATTATAAACGTTGTAAGTGGAAAATAAATTCCCGAAACATCGGCACATAAATTAATTTTTTTATAAATGACCTAGACCTCAATATTTCATTTTAAACACAAAAAAGAGGTGGAGTACAAAATATATGTATATTTTACTATAAAAAATAACAAGATAATGAAAATTTGCGTAAAAAATTGAAAGAAGAGAAAGCAAGAGTGTTTTCGTGACAATGAGCAACTGTGGAAGTGAAGCCAGTTGTATTATGAAGGTGAAAGTTTATTTTCGCCTCCATATGATCAGTTTCTTTCACCTTCATGAGGTACCGATGTAATTGATGCCAAATTGCCATGTTAGTTGCGCAGTAATTGAAAGCGCAGTATTTTTCGCAGTGACCCGGGATTTCTTAGATCCGTGGTTCGATCCCGGTCCAGGGTAATTTTTCGTTGTGTCCGTTAATGTGAATTCCACCGCCATTCTCGCGGCAGGCTTGAAATAAAGCGCAACAGTTTTAGAGCTGAGTTCGTTAATTTTGGGGAAATTGATGAGAGTTTGCATGTGCATCTATAACGGATATAAATTTCAATATTTCTGGGTGGTGAGTGATATATTCATCGCCACCAAATTGAAAGGATTATATCCAAACAGTACAGTCGTCAATTGACCTGTGTCCGACTTAATCCGCGACATGAACAAAATGCAAAGGAGGGCAGCGCGGTTCGTCAAAAACTTGCTACGGGCGTACTGACAGCGTTACCTAGATGTTAAGCGAATTGGGCTGCGAGCCATTGGAGACTCGGAGGCTGCGCGCTAGGCTCAGATTGCTTGAACAATTGAGAATGGATATTTTTAAGAGCAACATGGAGGACATAATATTAAGGCTGCACTATATTTCCAGGTCCGATAGAAGCGATAAATGAAGAGAGATGTTTTGCCGAACGGATAGATATGGGAATTCGTTTTTCCGTTTTCCCAGACGGGTGGTGTCCTAACACCCCCTGCCACACGCCTTTTAGGCGGCTTGCGGGGTATTATGTAGATGAGGGCGTGAATTCGCTCATTGCAGAACAAAATTATGAAAAGCTGAGGGTAACAGCACATCCAGTAAAAATATGTCCTCGTTCCCCCTTATGGATCACGGGAAAAACGGTAGTGAAAATATGTTGGTCGTATACGTACATATATCATGTGCCTAAAACCTCATTTTTTTGGTAGATAAAACTGTGAGAATTGATGAAAATTGTGTAAAATCCGTAGAGAATGAGTGGCTTGGGGCGTATTTTATATAGGGGGTTACTTGTTGCAGGGCATGGTACGACGGGCACCATGCCTCTTCGTTTGCGAAAATAGAATGAAAGCATGTAACTTCATTTCAAGAAGGGTTTCAAAGAATTTGATGCGATATCATGAGGACGTAGCACGCTGAAAATCAGTGATATTCCGGAAAAATGTAGAAAGAGAAATGTAGCAATAAATTGACGACCAAATTCATGATTGGATAGGAAGTCTATTAAACTGAAGAGTAGATTACTTCACATACATAATACTAAGAATAATTTCAAATTACTGAAGGTTTAGAGTAATTTCATGCGCGTCAGATTCATTATTTTGAATCGATACATTATGACATATATATTTTGAATTGATTCAACTATAATTTGCAAAATAATTAAATTGAAATTCGATCACCTAGACTTGATATGTGCAAGTCTTATAAAAAGTATTGAATAAATTTTTTGAGTGTATTCCATTGTTTACTCAAATTAAATTTGCAATAAAAATGAAAACTGTTTTTTAATGATGGAATGAGCCCTTTCGCTCTAAATCTATTTACATTTTACTTTTAAAATGATATTTCTACGAAGGAATGCATGGTTCTGTCCATTATTTCTTTCCGTTAAGCAACTTTTGCTTCCACGTTCCTGCCGTAGCTTTTCCGACTTGGCTTGCACTGAATCAATAGAACGCTTCTATCATAACTGGAGACCGCAGACTCATAATAGTGGGCTTCTTATCTATCGTTTAGCAATTTGCAAATCTAAATAATTCAGTACGAAAATTTACAGGTTATTTTTTAATTGGAGAAAGATTTAGTGCTTTCCCAACGAATAGACTGCGTGAAGAGTTCCCAGGATCACCACTGGATCACGAACTGCACTTTTGCCGACGTTTCGATGTCCGACTCGGCCATCGTCCTCATCGGGGCTGTGAGTGATCCTCTCCACAGCCCAGATGAGGGTTTCCAGCCGAGTCAGGCTTGGAAACGTCGCCAGTCATGCAGTTCCTCACCCGTTGGCGATCCCGAGAACTCTTCACGCATAATTTTTCTTTTTTTCTTTTTAATTAAACTCGCTGCAGCATGGGGAAATCATGCAATCGCATGTTGAAATTAGGTCGCACGTAAAGAAATAGGAATTTGGAATATTATTAAACCAAGATGACAGGACCTAAGATGATCAGGAGTGCTTCAATTCTGACTTTTTTCCTGGAGCAGAATTAGCTTCCTCGTGAATATTTGAGGTAATAGTGATAGGTCTTGAAATCTTCCACAAAACGTGGCCAGCGATAAAAATTTAACTCGTTTCCCAGGAGGGGAAACCTAGATTTTCTTATTCTTAATAAATCACTCCAATGAAATATATTTTATCGATTGGCTCGTTGTTGTGTTTAATATTTTACCAAACGTTATGATGCTTTTGGATATCTCTCTCTTCTAATTCCATTTTTTCTAACTGAAGCCAGCAGCAGTATAATTTTAATTGCCGTAGACTGGCCGAATTTGGGTCAGACTATATTATAACGTACTTAATTGTATCCTTTTATTTCTGGAAAATATGAGTCGTAGTCTTCTTGGAAATATCTGCGATATTGTTTTTAATTTATTTTATCATCACTCAGGGAATCAATTGGCAGCATATGTCCATTTAAAATGTGAGGAATCATCTCGATTGGTTTTCAACTGCTTGAATTAAATAATTTATTTCGCAATTCCATGGTTTACGATGGACTTAGTTTGCTGTCGCATTTCTTAATGTCCTTTTTAGAATTTATATTTCATGGCAGTGATTCATTGCAAAGATCATCATTTTATCCGCTGTAATGAAAAAGGGACGGGGAAATTCGAGTGAATTCGATTCGAAAAAACACTCAATTACTCTATTTGTACGAAGGAAAAAAATTTCAATCCTTACTCTCGAATTTTACTGTGAAGATACAAATTGTAATAGAATGTGTGAATCACCGTGAGACACTTTTTTGTATCATTTATTGTAAATGCTTCGGATAGACGGTATTTCTGTGCGATGATTTTTTGTAATAAATTTTCGCACCACATACAATGCCTGCAAGCGTCGACCTTCAATTTTACTCGTGCTTCTTTTTACGGCAAAGTTTCCATTTCTCTGACGTCCAGTGGTAAAAATTTAGATGCGATAACATTTCCATCGGATTTACGATTTTATTAATTTAACATGAAAATGGACATTTAGCACACGTTTATACTTTTGAACGCAGGTATTCTTCGTAAAGAAAAAATCATTTTTCAATTGGGATCGTATTAGGAGGCATACTCGGAGATTGGGATGTTGGCATGCTAAAACCTGGCCAGAGTTTCATTCAATCGCCTTGCAGAGGGATCGCCTTTCTTCTCTAACGTTTCCACCGCCAATACTTAGGTATTCGCCATTTCAGAACTGTTTTCCTAAAATGAATGGAAAATGCTGAAGGCGTCATCGAGATGTTTAAATGCAATGACAATAATAACAATAACTCCTGATGTTTTCAAGAGGTTATAAAATCAAAAAAATCTAAAATAAAATAAAAATCTAACTAACTAATTCGTCGTAGGAGTCTAACTTTATAATATGTCTGATACCCCAATTACGAAGGTAGGATTCGGGGTCACCGACAATTTGTTCCTTTTTCTTCTGCATAACGTACATGAGCCTTTGACATGACCTGTGTGCTATTTTTTTACACGTGGTCTCATCGACCCAATATCACATGGCGTAATTTTACAGTTTTCGGCTGAAGACGATTTTGGGGCAGGAATTCTATTCCCCTTCTCGAAGAGCAGTCCAAGCCAAAGTTTACAGTGCCACACTCATAAGTGTAAACCCTAATATAAACTCTATGGCTACACTGTAAACGAGCGCAAGAGTTTGTTCGTGAAAAACCGGTGACGCGGGAGGAACGGTGGCGCCAATGGGATTGCAAAGAGACCGTCACGGAGAAGATTTTTTCAACTCACCATTTAAGCCTGAATCGCGCCATCATTTTTTCCGTCCCTATTCAGTGATCGCTCATTGACCCATTACTTTTTTAATCGCACAATCATTCCCACCGTCCCTCTTACCATCCCTCATTCGGCCATTTTCCCTCATTTACAACTGTCATTTAGTTAAACATTCAAGCGTGGCGTTATAATCACCGTTAGCGGGAGTGCGTTCTGACCGGCTGAAATACAGCACAAGCGATGGTTTCAACGGTGGGAAAAGGGACATAGCCGAATGATGGAATGAGGGATAGGATTTCCATCCCTGGAGCCATCGCGGAAAGTAATCGCGTGAATCGGTCATTTTTCCTCCATCATTGGAGCGATAGCTGGAGCTGTCCCTCGAAAAGGATGGAGGAAATCGATCGTACGATTGAGGCAGTAGGGTGCGTGTTAAGTGGCTGTTAACTCATTCAGACCCGAAATCGTTACTTAATAAAACAATTCAGCGAATGGAAGGGAAAGATAAATTACGGCAAAAAATCGGTCTTCAGCCTTCATCCTTTTATAATGCGCAAAGGGTAAGAAAAAAAAGACTTTGCTGTTCCACAAAATAAATTATGTATTTGTGACCAGTATCGATACGGCGTATCATCATCTGGCCGTTCGAAATCGATTTACCTACGGCCGATATCGATACGGCCGTATCGAAACCGGTCGCAAATATATAATTTATTCTGTGGAACAGCAAAGCATTTTTTTCTTACTCATTGTGCATCATGAAGGAGTTCGACCATGCTACGCCACCCACCATCGCATCCTTTTATAAGTTAAGAAGAATACGAGAACATGGAATATGGACTCTCAGTGCCTCAACACCCTCAGTTAAGAATGATAAGTGGAGTCTAGAAATATTCTAAAGATCCATGCATTGAAGCAATCGCCACCAGTTGACGGCGTCATTAGAGCTTATTTATTCTTTCAGAAAGAACCTTTGATCGGGAAATAGCTCTCAATTTTTTAAGAACAACTGACCACACGCGGCACAAGGCCGAGGATTAGCATTGATCCGCTCAAAATGAGCTCGTCTTCAGCTTTTCTGCCAAAAGATTATGCCTGGCGATATTTCGTCGCGAATAGAGAAATAGCCGACCAAGGATTGAAGAAGGGGAAAAAATCAGGTCTCTTTTGTGAGATAAATATGATGATAACGTCGTGTATTCCACTCAGCTTTATATCGACTGGTTTCAACACTCATGCGTGTTGCTATCAAGAGGACATACAATTTTTTCTCTCATCTACAGTCTTTAATATAAGTACTGATGTTTAAGGGGGTCGGGAAAGGTAGTAAGGCTACTCGGGAAGGATAAACTCTCCAGAGAAGGAGAAACTTTAAACTTTGAATTCGTGGTCATATAGGCCTCTCAACGGGAAAGTATGAAAGAACGTAGGAAGGAAAACAAGATTGGTCGGATTGAACGGTTAAAGAGGCAGCAATGCTAATGCTATTCGTGGGCCATTTACCTGTGAAGTTGCGAGAAAAGGCAGTATTGGTACTGGAAGTCCTTCACCTCTGCACACAGCGCGCACAAAGATGTACAAACATGGCAGAGTGAATGGGGATGTTATCGGAAGCAGACAGTGGTGCTGAGCGCACTTGCAGCGTTCGGTGATGAGAAAACAACGCATAGGACGCGTTGGACGAAACCGAAAGTTGCACTACGGGGTTTGCGAGCACTTATGTGGTGCACTCATGTACTAACTTTGGTCGCAATCCGTGTAGCTGGGTGGAAATGCATAGTGGGCAGACAAAAAGACATCCTCTTTTATGTGTATGGACTTAACTCGTGGAAGGGGCGAATCTTGCTATGTTCTCGTGTGCTACTTCATTGTCTCTTCATCACGAAACACTACTTATTTTGGTTCTGAGCTACAGACACGTTTTAACTTAACATCATACTGCCCGGTAGGTGTATCGTAGTTACCGCAGCCGTCTCTCCCTGCTATGCTACAAAATAGACTCGTCGTGTCTAAACACGAACTTGAAACAGAGCAATAATTGAGAAATGTTTCCTTTGGCCTGGCAGCAACACCACCAGCACCACGACCCCGTGCACCCTCCTTCGCCGGACTTCGAGCGCCAGCTGGAGCAACTGAAGGAGAGCCACGGGGTGACTGCGGCGAATGCGGCAGCCGTGGAGCAGCAGCAACCGACCAACCCACTGCAGGAGCAGCAGCAGCTGCGACCAGCGGCGGCGGCGGTTCCCGCTCCAAGCGAAAACGAGCCCCCGGTCGCACCCATCTCCAGGAAAGACGGTGAGGAGGAGGTCCCTGTTATCCGTGGAAAATTTTAAATAATAAACTATTCTTCTGGGTGGCTAACAATTGCAAGTTTTTGTTCCACCAGCTTAAGAAACAATGCTTGATTTTGTTTCAAGAGGTATTAAAATTCTCTGATAGACATTTTACAATTTACTCTTTAACATAAGTTACTTGTTACGTTATTTTTCTCATCTCAGTACATGATTGCGAAGACAGTCAAAATAACTTTTATGTCGCAAATCGGTGTGTCAAATGATTAATTTACACCGATATATTTTTTGGTTCATTCCCGGCGAACAATTTCAGTAAAGTTTTCTCGTGTTTTGCACCGGGTCATGTCCTCCATGTCTCCTTCCGCCGTTTCGATGGGCGAGTAGTTCATCGAAACGTTAGAAGGAGACATGGAGGACCTGACCCGGTGCAAAACCCGAGAAAACTTTACTGCATTAATTGAGACCCATTCTCCTTCCGGGGTAGACCATTGCCAAGTAAGGGAAAGCCGCTTTCGAATATATTCATTCTTTCCAACTTTATTTGGCGTTAGGGTTTCCTTGTCTTCGTGCAGTCGTTTTCAATAGTGCGTGGACACCTAACAGCTCCTCTTAACTGATGGGGCCGGGTCGATGGAAACATGAAGTACTTAACCTTTGCCTTCACCGCACCAAGAACCGTCGAGGACGGACGCGACTGAGCTACCGATGCGGGAGTCAAACTTTGGGAGCAAATGCCCGATCGAAATTAAGATTAGCGGATGGAATGCACTGAGGTCATTATCGCCCCTGCAGACGTTGAGCCCACGGAAAGTTTTTTTTCGGGCTCCGTGGTGAGGTGGCTTTCTTCAAATCAATATTTGGACTCACCGTTTATGCCTTACTAATATGTGCCTCCGTAACCAAGTTGCGTAACCAACTTTTCTGTGCGCGATAGCTATGGTGAAGTTCTGGGAGGGTTTGAGTTCGAAGTAAAATATTTTTTTTTAATTTTTTAAAAGAGGCATTCTTAACATCAACACAGTAGATGTAGGTGACGCCTGAAAAAGTTAATACTGCATTTCTAACGACTAAATTTATTAAAGTAATGACTATATCCTCGTTAACCCATTCTTTTCTCATCAAAATGACCGAAATGGATGACAGCCTGGTCTTCAAACTTTTTTTCAGGCTCACCTGCGATTTTGTTCTTATGAATTTTTTTGGGGTATGATAGGTACTTTTGATAAGTGAAACTAAAATTTTTCGGCTGATTAATATTTAGTGGCGTCACTCGCTCTCTCCATGATTTTCTGCATACTTTTGATTCCACTGACTTCTCGCATGAATGAGGCCGAAATGCCTTCCACAAGTGGTGGACACTCGTCTCTTGCACCCCCGCTGTTCTGGCTGACATTCCTTTGTCATGATTCCCCATTAGTCCTCCATGGGATTCAGGTCGGGCGTATGAGGTGGCTTTGTGTTCTCTTTACGTTACTAGAAATGAAATGAGAAGTTGGGGCCAAAAGATTTCAAAATAGATAATATATGCATTCGATCATAAATTTATAATGTTTAACTGTCGTCAGACTATTTACAGTTTGAAATTTGAAAGAGTTCATATACCAATTCAATTCCACCTCGTCCTTGGAGCTAATTGTAGTTTGCATACCCACTGGAAGGAAAGCCAGTAATCACGTAACTTCCCACATATTTTCTTGCCCAAGAGCCATAAATTTGAATAATGAGATTATCGATATAATTACTATCATTTCTCATATTTTAGGGCTATCTAATGATTTCAACGACTACATTTGGTACTACTACATTATCTGGTTATTTATTGAGAATTGTCAATATTATGAGTAGAAATACTACTCAACCGTAATTAGTCACAAAGACACAATAAGGTGCAACCACTGCCAGTTCCCCTGCTTGTTTCCTCTCTGTGAATGGATCTGTCGAGAGAAATGTGTTAACGTAGGTAGATTCATCATTTTAATATATTTAGTCGTTCAAAAAAAAATTAATATTAATTTTCTCTTGAGTCAACTTTTCCGATTGTGTTGATCTTCAGAAAACATATTATTATGCAGAACGAAAGATATTTTATTTACTATGGACTCGAATCCTTCTCGAATTCGAATTTATCCGCAATAACGGCGTAGGAAATTAACTCAACTACGGAGCTAGAATGGAGTTTTGCAGAAACGGAGAGTCCAAATATGTCTCTGAAGAAAGAAAAAAACCTCGCCACGGAGTCCGAAAGAAAACACTCATACGTGAGCGTGGACGCGAGTTTCCTCACTGCATTCTATCCGCTAATCTCAAATGCGCTTTCGTCCTGGAGTTTGACTCCATCTTCGGTCGCTAAGCCGCGTCCCTCCTCGACGGCTAGAGCTCGCGTGAAGACAAAGGATGCTGGTTGCTTCATGTGCCGACCTTACATATTTTCACCGACTCGTCCCCATCAGTTAAGTGGAACTCGTTGGTGACTACGTCATATTACTGAAAACGATAGTACATTTTCCTGCCGATTAGAATCTCAGGGAAATTCGTTCTCCAACGTTTTTCTCCCTCTTCCCCGCTCGCACATAGAGCTGTTCACTCCTGGGCTGGGCGTGGAGGAGGTCAGTTTCCTGGGTCCGATCCGAAGGCCGGGCTCGGGCGAAGAGGGCGAGGAGGGCAGCGGGGGGGCGGGCGCCCCGGGCGAAGTGGCCCCGCTGCAGCCGGACCTGCTGGAGTCCGAGGCGGACGTGCTGGAGGAGCTGAAGAAGCTGAGCAGCGTGCACGACGCCATCACGGACCCCCTCTTGCAGTTGCGACCGGAGATGCAGCCGACGGCGGACGACGACGAAGGCGTCGAGGAGGAAGAGGGCGGAGGGGGGGTGAGGGGAGCGGAGACGCAGGCGCCGCGGGTGGAGAAGGCGCGAATCGTGGGGATAGGGGGGGCGACGGGCGATCACTTCGTGGTGTCTGGCTCGCGAGAGGGTGAGGACGACGATGAGGAAGATGAAGAAGAGGAGGATGATGAAGAGGAGGATGATGAAGAAGAGGACGAACTGGAGGGCGAGGGCAATGCAGACAATCGCCGGGAAGAAGGTAAGGGACCACGTCTTCAAGTTCAATTGTAAAATTGATTGTTTGAGGTGTGACCAGGTGAAATTGCTTCATGTTGATTTAAAAAAACATGTAAATTTCTCGTAAATGATTTTAATAACGGCCAGTTTTGTCGTTGTGCGACATCGTCAGGTGCAAATACAGGGAGATTATGACTTTATATTCATTGAGTCAGTAGGGTTGGAAGGCTGGCGAAGGTGGGGAAGTTAGGGAGAAGGGTACGGTGGTCTTAAATGCATACAAAGTCACCAAATGGGAAGAGACCTATGCTCGTTTCATTGTTATCCTCCCATTTTGTAACTTTCTTTGCCTCCCATTGGGTAACTTTGTGTGACCACCATACCCTCCTCCCTAACTTCCCCACCTTGACCAGCCTTCCACCCCTACATACACAATGAATTTAAGGTCGAACTCTCCCCCGTCTCCTGTATTTGCACCTGACAATGTCACACAGCAGCAAAACTGGTCATTATTAAAATCATTTATGTGAAATTTACAAGGTTTTTCATTCAACTTCCAGTTCGATATTCAATTCCATTCATTTTATGAGGCATTCCATGCCAATTCATACAGGAAAATACTTTCATGTGTTTGCAATTTTCATAAAACTGGAATTCATGGATGGGCGTTGGGTTGGTGTGGTACCTTGAGCTCTGCTTTCCCACCTTCTGGGTCTGGGCTCAAATCCCTGTGGTGATGGGGATCTTTCAGAGATGATCCTGTTTTGGGGATTTGAATGGGGGATGTGTTTTTTAATCAAATAATCATCTATCAACAAATTAACAGATTTATATCATGTCCCTTGTGGATAATAAAGTAACATTTATGGCAGAAAGGGGGCCTTAAAATGACTAATAATGATACGTAACAATAACTCTCAAGCTGTATTCCTTGCATTGCTAGTCATTTCAAATGCGCCTCTTAACACTAGAAGGACGGCAGGGGTCATTTGACCCATTTTCAGAATTCAAATTTATTTTTCTCTTATTAAAATACTTTTTTAAATTTTGAAACTTTTTGACTTTGTTCATTTTGGTCTATATTTTGATAAATTAGTGAAAATTCAACAATAAAGTTTTGTTTTAAATTTTTGTGACGTGTTATACCTAGAAGGACGGCTAGCACAACTGGTTTTCGCACTATTTTCATGCCCGTGGGCACTTGAGTGCCATGTATATCATATCAGCAAGAGGCTAGTGTGGTAGATGATTTGCTTCAAAGGGAAATAAAACCTTTTCAATCCTTGATTTGCGTAAATTCATCTAATTATGATATTTTAATTTTGTTTTATATATTGTTCAATGATTATTGTATTATCCACACCGGAAAATCGTCATGTATCCCAAGAATTGTTTTCCATCGTCCAAGATTCAGAGCTCTTAGAGACATTATTTTCAATATCGACTCATCAGGTTTATGAATAACTTACATTTTTCTAGCCTGACGACACTATCACTTGACCTAGCCCCTTTGCTGTGCGTCCAGCATTAGTGCCGCCTGACCCCGTCTGGGTTTGGGGCGGGTTGACTGCACGCTGCGTCCTGGGGAAAAATCCTGTCTCTTTTTGAGAGAGCGGAAGAATTGGGTGGACTGTAAAATTCTACTGTAAATCCTACCCTTGGAATCCCTACGTAGGTCGGAGAAGAAGCATTACTGCAAGTTCCTGGAAGATACGAATCAGGATACGGTTGGCGGTTGAGTCCCTGCCTTTCGAACGGCAATTAGCGTTACTTCTGAAAATTTTGTCCTTTTGTTTGAATTTCTAATGCTCTCCAGCTCTCTATACCTCCAATGCAGCTAGAGAAGATTCTACCATAATGCGCTTTCGTTTGTAGATTTTTTTGCATGCATATCAGTAGCGAGTTGAGGAAGAAAGTAAGAAGTTGAGAATTATATCAAGAGAAGAGAATCGTCGCGATTCAAATAGCTGAAGGTAATATTGAAGATCAGTCTGGAAGTGAATCGTAAACATCAGTTCAAGGACATTCTGACCAATCCATCAACATCTACATGTGATGGAAGCGACGAAGTCCAAGATAGTGAATCCGGTGGCGACTTTGGCGTGATCGCAAATGCACAGCTCTATCCAACAAAATGCAGCTGTCCTTTTATGAGGTAAATTCCAAATAAACCAGACGAATTGGAATCGAGTACTGGGTTTTGACGGATGTGAAATGAAAATACAGCCTAAATGAATTTCCATATTGTGGCAAAGATGATGATTGGCCATCAAATCAAGCGTTGGGCAAATAAATAGTTACTAAAGTGACCGTAGCATACAAGAATTCAGGAATAAATCTAACTTGTAACAATTATTTTCCATCCATCCAGCTGGCAGGATCTCATAAAAAAATGAAAACTTCTCTTGCACGGACGATCTGAAAAAAACAGGCGTGACGCACGAATATCCATGACCCCTAAAATAGCCATGTAATCAATTCAACGCGAATGTTCAAAAATACCTTAGGCCATACTCTTACGTAGAATCAGGCAAACTAGAACAATAATGTACTTTCACTTAGCAGCATGATCTCAGACGACACTATTTCCGAAACGAATAAAAGAATACCAGAGACCATCCTATTTCATAATAAAAACAAAGTGGGAGTAGATATGATGGATACCATGTATCAATTATTTACACGTCTCCAAATCCAACAGCCATATCTCCACGGGCACAAAAAAGAAAAAGGTGCCAAATACCATCAAATTGAATCATTGCACCAATTTCCTTTCCACTTTCCAAATTCCTTTTCATGTGCAAATGGCTGGTGTCTTAACACCCCCTGCCACACGCTTTTAAGCGTCTTGCGGGTTATTGTGTAAAATTAGATGTAGATGAATAAATCGTCCAATGAACGCATTCAGCGCAAAAAAATATTTTGTGGAAACATTGCTGAAGAAATATTGTCTGTCTGAGATTTACAACAAAGTAATAAGTTTTAAAAATTTTAATGCAAATTTTGTAAATCCAGTACCCCTATTGTTTAAACATGTAACACAACTTTTGTATTGAGTGTATGTATTCTCATTATTTGATTTGCAATCGACTACTACGTACGGTTTAATTCATGATTCTTTAAAATAATTGTTACTAGCTTTTGATGATGGAAATAATATTTAATAATGTTAAATAGTGTTTTTAATGAACTGATTCAACAATTAATACGATTAAACTGAATATTAGTTGAAAATTAGGCATTTTTTCCAAAATTCATTTTAGGGGTCAAATGACCCCTAGCCATCCTTCTAGGTAGCGCGAAACTCCCGTCCTCCTAGTGTTAAGCAATGGGAAAGCGTGTTGATGTCACCCACAGCAGTGACGTCAATTAGCAGTGTCAGATCACACTTTCCTTAACTTTTTTATAAGTGAAATATTATTATTTATGGCAAGTTATTTTTATTTAAAGTTCAATGCAATTTTTTGTTTTGGTTACGAATGTATATATTGGAAGTTTTGGTGCAAAATAATTTATAAAAGTATTAATTGACTATTTTGTCTTCTGTTTACCAGTGCCAGAATGGCATTCCTGCACCATGACACCACCTCAGGCATTGAAATGAAACATTTTACCTAATTATTACAGTTATCAGTTATGTAATTTGTTATCTTAACTATTTGAGTGCCGGCTGCTAAATTATAAGCCCTACTGAAAAGTCAAGCCATTTTTACTAAATTTGTACATTTTTTAAAACATTAGCATCAAAAATATATTTTTATCGATGCATACTTCAGTAAAAATGAGACTTTTCTCTTCTTTATGAATGAGTTGAATAACATTTATTGCTAATTTTTAAATATATAATTTATCAATGAAAACCTACTGTTTTTGAAAAATAAAAAAGTTGCAACACATGATATACGGCCATAACATGCATAAAAATTTTTAATTACACTCAAGTTGAACTATTTAAAGCATGGAAATCATAAAAAAGCATTGTTCCAAGCAAAGCGTTATAAATCCTGGATGACGAAAAGGGTCACTGCACCCTCAACGAACCGTTCTTTCCGCAAAAGAATTTTCACACCAAGTGGCCTAAGATAAGGATGCCAGTAGCTGCAAAGGACTTTTCATCCTCAAGACATTAAAAGAACTCTTTTTCCATCGAGGATTTGATTTTTGAAATAACAGAACCACTAAGCAATATAGTGGAAAAGTACCATGAGCGAAATATTATGGCTTCAGGCGTACAAAGCCAATTAAAAAGAAAGACGTAATATTACGTCCCTGGCAATTTTCAGAAAGGTCAAAAGGACGTAATATTACGTCCATGGCACGCAAAGTGTTTATACTATAATCAAGGTTGAGAAAAAGTAATTGCAATGAAAGCTTGATCGGTCCATTGTCAACTTCATTGGTAACTTTTTCTGCATGTGTGTGGTAGTGTCTATTGCATTCTCCAATGCTGAGTCTCAGTTTAACCTATTACAAGACCATATCTTAAGTGCATAATGCAGCTTTCTGATGAAAATAATCATCCAATTTTCATCCTAGCTATCAACAATGCTTGCTACCATATGTCATTTTTTTGTAATTAAAAGTTATGAAATTATTAATTACAGATTCCAAATCAGTTTCAACCAGTATAACATGGTAAAAATGAAACTCACTGTCTTACTTCCAAGCAGAGTATCTAGAAGTGGGAAAAATAAACCTATAATTTGTTGCTTTATAATCGCTAGACGGTATTTTCACACCAAATTGAGTAATTGGACTTGGACATCTCACGTCACCATTCCAGCAGTTGTAAGGAACAAGTTTTACATTGGTTCTGGAAGGTCTTTAAGCGAAACGTGCTGTTTTTACTAGAGTTGGGTCGAATAGCAGATTTCTCGAATTCGAATATCGAATTCGAATATTAAATCATTGCTCGAATATTCGAATACCTCGAATACTAAATGATGAATGCTGGTATGTTTGACTCGGTTGCCTATGCAGCAAGCAACAAAAGATTTTGGGGAGTAATTTTGATTTCCTTTAAATGATTCGAACAGGAATTTAGCTGATTAATGAATATTTTAATTTTATGGAAACAATTGGACATATAATTAATTCAACTAACATCGCTTTACCCTCACTCCTGCTGCCAAGTGCTAGCTGACAATTTGAGGCATTTTGCAAAATACAAGCTCTTTTCCACCGGATTTTCTTCAATTATTTTCAGTCCATCTTTGGGAGTTCTCAGGAGATAAGAAGATAAATTGGAATTGCTATCAGGGAGAAACAAAATATTCTGAGAAAATATCCCTTTGTCTGGGACTGTAACAATAAAGATTTATAGCACCACTCATAAATTGTAATTTGATATATGTTTTCCGAAAAAAATACCGCATCAACTTCCGAGAAGCTCTGCTGCTCATATCGAGTTTCGCTAGAATTCGTTTCTCCGTCCAATTTTGACATTTATTTCCTCGCGTAAAATGCTTAAATAAACTCAGAAATACGTCGTGTTTGGTCTTATTCTTTTTGAAATTACGCGCAAATTACTAATATTTCAATTCAATAAAGGTGTAACATCAATTGACGAAAGTCATTCTTAGACACCTTTTGTGCTAATAGATGACTCATGCAGCGGTTGACCTCCACAGAAATGGGGAACTTCGAAGCTGGTAGGAAAAAAAAGGTCAGTGGGGGAGAAAAGGGAGGGCCCGAAAGACGTTTCTATTGTTCTCGTGTAACTTGGTATTTTTTCGAAGCTAAGGTCTTCGTAATATGATCCCTGCGCAAGCTGTGACCTTTTTTTTATTTCGAAGAAGAGGAAAGCCTCAGAGGGGGGGCTAGTGCGGAATGGAGAGGGATACCGGATCTTGGGAAATGCGCTAATGCAAGTATCCCACGGAACTCACACAGCTGTTGACCTCCAGAATGGGGAACTTCGAAGCAGGTAGCCAGAAAAAGGTCAGTGGGTGAGAAAAGGGGGGAGGGCGTGAAACTTGTTTTTATTGTTCTCGTAACTCGATATTTTTTTCGAAGCAGGGGTCTTCGTAATGCGATCCATGCGCGATCTGGGACCTTTTGTTTGATTTCGGAGAAGAGGAAAGCGTCAGAGTGGGTGAGGCAAGTGCTGAATGGAGGGGGATAGCGGATCGTGGGAAATGCCCTAAGGTTGCTATCCCACGGCACTGAGGTTCTCCTGGTGGGGGAATCGGGGATTTTCGGATTTTTTCACCCAACCATTTTCGGTTCCACTCGTCGAACTCATTTCACCGCTAAAATCCACTAATTTGATGTAATTCGTCAACTTGCGTAAAACGGCGCTGCGAGCACTAAATGACTACAGTTCTCTACATTTTTCCGAGTCAACTACCAACGACGTGCGGGCGACAGTGTATGACGCGAAATTCAAAGTATTCGAGGTATTCGAGGCGGTACTTTTCGCATAACTATTCGAAACCTCGAATATCGAATACTTTCTAATATTCGAGGTATTCGAGTATTCGCGGATACTATTCGCACATCTCTAGTTTTTACCGATTCTAGTGACAACGCAGGACCCAGAGAAGGAGGTCATCTCGTTGGAAGAGCGCCTCTCGGCCTCATTGCGAGAGCTGGCTGAACTGAGACGGAGGCAGTCGCACCAATCGACCAAGGGAAGTGTCGTGCCCTCTCCTGAAGTCACCTCCCACGTTCCCAGACATGTGGACCACCTCCACGTGCCTTCAGGGTCAGGGGTGGCTGGCTCTGCTCCAGGGACGTCCTCCCCACCAGTGGCTTCGATGGGCGCGGAGCCTCCGATGGTGAGCAGCAAAGGGATGGAGGTGCAGTGGAAGAGGGGTGGAGGGGAGGGAGGGGGCGCGAACCAAAGGGCCGCTATGAGGAAGGCCCACATGGCGAGAAAGGTGAGTGGGGGGAGGAACTGTGTCATCGTTTATTCATACCATTCCTATGTCTCCTTTGTATTCCTCTGCAATACAAAGGAGACTGGCATTGAGATAGGAATATTAGACAATGAAAATGAAAATGGATAAAATAGGTTTATTAGGTACACCAATTTTAATCATTGCTTTATTCATCTCAGAAAACCAATTTTTGACTGATTTACTTGGAAAGCCATTAGAATAAACCATGAATGGTAAACTTCCACACAATTTTATTTAAATACCTACCTGGTTTCGACATGTAGTGTCGTTCTCAAGGTACAAATTTGGCCTTCCCCCTTCTTTATACATGCACCATCCAGCAAAGAGAAGGGTGGGGTGGAAAGGATAGCAAGGGAGGGGGGAGAGACAGTTCGACTAAAAAGATGCATAATTGGGAAGGTCTTTGAAGGAGGGAGGTAGGACCAGGGGTTACGTAAAGGCAGTGAATGGGGTAGGTAGGAGGAGAAGTCATAGCAACCAGGAAAGGAGGGGGTGTTGGTAAAGGTCAGAAATTAAAAACATCTTTGTATTCACAGAGTGGGCAGGAATGTTCAGGGTTAAAAGAGGCAATTGGGTAGAGTACACTTCATCATTACAAAGATAATGTGGGCTGTTAGAATGTAGGCGGCGAATGTTCCACGGCGATGGTTTGATCTCTGCATTTCTTCAGGGTTTTCTTCCGCGTCAGCTTGTTTGTGGACAACAGTTTCGCTGGCTATCCTGCCAGCATCTTCAAGTCGAAGGTGTCGGCTGTTGGTTTCTGCCCCTCTTATATACTGTCGGCTGGATGGGAGCTGCACTGTGATTGGCTATCTCTCACTCTCTGCCAACGCCGAATTCATGCATGGTCAGAACCTGGCATCTGTCGTTATTTTTCTGCTGAATTAATGCCCTCCAATGGTCCTTCACTGGCTATTGACTACAGGGTAAATAGAATGCGAACTAATACACTTCTTAATGTAAAAACAACCACTCGACTGACTCTTTTTATTCTACTATAGGTGGCAGCACAAATACAAAAAAAAAAACAAATGGGTAGCTAAAAGTGCAATGATGAAATACAAATTGTTTGCGATGCTTACAATATTACACATGCAACACCTCCCCTCATCGTAAATAATTCTCTAAAAATAATCATACATAAAATATAATTATTCACTTCTTATTAGCAAAAAGTTAAGAACATAAACCGAGTGTTGTGCAAAACCGTATGGTTTTAATACCTGAAAGAGGTTTAGTTAATAAATCAGCAATATTTTCATCAGTGCTGACATATTTAAACACAACTTCACCATTCTCAACCGTTTCCTTTACATAGAAAAATTTAATTCTAAAATGATTGCTACAGTCAGAGGTATTATCATTGGATGCAATAGCCATGGCAGCTCTATCATCAACCATGATTTCTACAGGACACTTACAAAATTTTGATTGCCCTATTTTATGTAAAAAGGAAGTTAACCATTGCACCTCGGTAATAGTATGGTACATTCCCATCTTCTCAGCTTGTGTAGATGAAGAAGCAACACTACTCTGTTTCTTGCTCCTCCAAATAACAGGACCTCCTGCTAAGATGATTACATACCCAGAAAAAGATTTATGTACCGTCATCCCTATCACTTCCCCAGTCTGCATCTGAGTACACTTTCATTTTATCAGAAGTCTTATAATAATGTAATGCATGATCACTTGTCTTAGGCAAATATCTAAATACATGTTGCACATTTTTCCAGTCTTCTTTTGTTGCACACTCACAGTACTGACTCAATTGACAAACAGCATTTGAAATGCCAGGTCGGGTCCCTCCAGCTAGATAAAGCAAGCATCCTATTGCCTTGCGATGCATTGTCTTATCAAATACAATCTCATTAGTGTGGGCTGATTGGCAGTGGAACTTGTGTAGGCAATAAAAGGTACACATAAGTTGGGAGCGAATAACCTTTATAACTGTCACCTTCTTACATCACTCGCGCGGCTGCGCGACCAGTACCAACTGGTACAACATAAAAAAAAAATGAGTGGCGCCTTCTCAAGCCTGCCAACATTGCTGGCTGATAGCCGACACAAGCATGAAAACCCCAACAATTAGTACACCTCTCTTTGATGCCACTTCCCACTTCCAATGGCATGCTAAACCCCTTACAACCATTCATACCAAACTCAAAGAGAATGTCTGTGATATACCTTTCTTGACTGACAGTCAATGCATTTTCAGTAGTAATATAGAAATTTCACTGGCATTATCTCATAGATCCCTCTTTTTCTGCCTACCTTCTCTTTTCATTTCAATCTCCAATACTTCTTCCTCTCTTGACATCTTTGCCTCCCGCTCCAATTTTAATAACCAAGTGAAAAGTCTATCTTTTTGACACTGACTTTTGTAGGTATTGTATGCGTTGAAAATGATTGTTATTTATGGTATTATTTTTTTGCATGTTTATTAATTATAATTGTATAATTTATTTTGTTTATAAGCCCAATGTAAGGCCTTTGAGCTGTTTTTGGTGTGATATAAATAAATAAATCACACACAAGGGTCAGTCTTACACTTATTCAGTCCAGTCTTCAACAAACAATCCTTCAAAAAACTTTTCCAATTTCTACCTGCTTGTTTGAGACCATAAACACTTTTAAATACTTTGTGCACAAAATTATCTGGATCCATACCTGATTTACTCATGCAAGGGGCCTTAAGGTGTCCCAAAAAAACCGAAAGTTTGAAAGTTGAGGGGGCATTTCCATTTTCCTATGCGAATGCATGAAAAAACATCCCATAAAAATTTTCAGCTCAATTGGACAATATTTGACCCTGCCGAAACGCAATCAAAGTTTACATTTTTGAGTTTTCCAAATTTCATGCAATGTTGCCTAGCTCTAAGGGTCTTGGGGGATTTAAAATTAGAAACCTCAGAAAAAAATGCTCTCTTATTATCATATGTACTTTCATAATGTGGATACTAATGCACTGTGAACAACAAGCAATATGAAAAACTAGAGTTTTTTGCCACTTTTTTCATACATTTTCCTATGCCGCTTAACAACTAGTAATAGATGTTGACTCTGAGCCTCATCATTTGTCAATTTTTTCTTGACTAGAAAATATTTTAGTAATTGAACTCCTCTCTCTGCAGTATCATTAATAACCTTAAGGTGTTGAGCTATAGATAGGCCCTTCTGATAGTCTACGTCACTTTTCCATGAGCACGGATCTCGCAAAAAAAATGTCGGCGAAATACCAATAATTTTGAAAAACTTCACAGAATTTTTCGAAGCGAAGTCAGTGAAAGTCAGCTCGCTAATAGGTCGATTAGGCGGAAGAGTAGCCCGAGGTGCGTCATCATCAGATCCCTCACTCTCTCTGATTGCTTCCGCAATGTCTCTTTTCTCGTCGTCAGAAACCATTTCATCGAAGAGGGCCATACAATTCAAGTTTTCGAAAGTTTTAACCATAGATGGTTGCAAAACTTGGCCAAAGCTGCTGCATAGTGAGGGTCTTTCTTCCGACCAAGGACTTTAAGTAGCTCAAGATCCATTCTCGGAGCGCTTACTGACACGGGACAGGTGTACCAATGTTTCATAAATGCAATTGCAATGAAGCAACGCAATTAGAATAAATTGTCACTGTCATGTGTCGACAAACGCAACTGCTTGCAAAAAATCCACGTTTTAAAAGCATAGAGCTCCTTATTCATCCACCGTGATTTGTCAGTTGGGCCTGGGGGGCTAACCACATACTTCTCTTACTTGGGAACCACACCACCCAACCACACTATACACAACTCCAAAAGTTCTTTGTAGTCGTCTCGAGGATGGTGGTTCTAAAATAATATGGGGCATAATTTTAAATACTAATCCTGAGGATGGACTTTAAATCACCCTGAACATCCTGACATTTACCAATTACGAACCTGCAGCTGAAGATACAAAATTTGATAATGTCATCTACATTTGAAATATCCTTCAAACAGCCTCTTGTCGTCTTCATTGCTTGGAAGTAATTTCCCATCCCAGTGCACTGCTAAAGGAACTTGAGGGTGAAAGTCTTGCTTGATAAGCCTTGCTGTCTCGGCCCTTTTATTCACTCTCAAACTATGTAGATGAGATTTGGAAGATACTAAATGGATTTCATCCCCTTTAAAACCCAATGCAGATGCTGTCGCATTGGCGACGGCCTGGACTATCATATACCCAGCGGCCGAGTACGTCGGAGTCCGATCTAGGGAATCAGTCACAAGGCTGTCGGACATTATACTTACTCTACGGCACTTTCCGGACCTTGTCCGCATTTCAAATTCTGTAAAAGTAACAAAATGTTATTTCTCCCTTTCTTCCCCATATTGGTCACCCTTCCCGCACCCAGAAAAAATTACTATCTTTCGAATCCGACGAGCTTGTCGTGCTCTCCGCAGACATCTGTCAAACGAGGTCCACTTTCTTATCCAATATTTCCTTTTCTTTCTCATGCCGTTTTTTCCTTAAAAAACCTCTTCTTGAAGTCTCTTACGGTTTTCTAAACACTTACACCACTTTATATCAATACCCGCCATATATCCTTTTCAATCAGTTTTCATAGATATGTAAAACAACTTGTCCTCCTCCACAATAATGTTTGAAAGGGCGTCTTTGCAGCCGATGTTAAACAGACGGTCGAGCACTTTGCTGAATTCCTCACTTGCGGACACTGACTTCTCACTAGTTCTATTTTTGTCTTTCCCAAGGGCCCGGTAGTTTTCTTAAGCTGTCAGGAGCTTCTTAATGGCTGCTCGAACCTCCTGCGTAGGAATATTAGACTTTCCCCACACAACAAGTAACTCTTTGATTGCAATCCTTGCTGCATCTGCCGCTGACATCGATCCTGGAGAACAGTGTAGGCTGTAAAAGAAAACTTTGAGAACTTCACGCAGCGTTGCGAGTTTACCATTGCCGGGAAAATGTTTGGACTCATTACCCACCAACCACACACTTGTCGCACTTTGCATAACCGGCGTACCCTTCGACTTCACGCTCATTCTGGCCACCGCCGAAACAGCCTCGATCTCGAAACACACGACAATACCTCACGTTATCAGTTAGTGCACAACACTAAACTCCACGAGTGACTGATAGACTAAGCCGGGATACTTTTAACATAAACAGAGCGATGTTCTGAAAGTGTATAACTCGAATCTCAACGCGACACGGCTTGGCAATATGCACTCGACTGGCGCCTGGCGGCCGCAACGGCGAGCGGGACTTGTAAACACACTGAGTTGTGGCTATGAAGCTCATTTTGACTCAAGTGTTGTTGTCAACGACTATAGAGATAGAGGAGATGGTTTGAACGTAAAATTGGTTGTTTTTTAACACTCGAGCTTCCTGCAGGGTAGGCAACATTGCATGAAATTTGGAAAACTCGAAAATTCAAACTTTGAATGCGTTTCGGCAGGGTCAAATATTGTTCGATTGGGCTGAAAATTTTTATGGGATGTTTTTTCATGCATTCGCATAGGAAAATGGAAATGCCCCCTCAACTTTCAAACTTTCGGTTTTTTTGGGACACCCTAAAGGGGCCTGCTCCATGAACACAGTGACTTCTAAGGGGCTATTTAAATAAGCTCCTACCACATCATATTGTTTCATTTGCCAATCATTCTTGATAGCAATGGCCATGAGAACTGTAATAGTTTTCTTGTGTATAACTGGGCTAAAAGTTTCAGTGTAATCAATGCCATGGATTTGGCTAAAACCTTGGGCTACCAACCTTGCTTTAAACTTCACCACATTGTCTTCTTGATCCCTTTTCTTCGCAAAAACCCACTTACTATCAATCACATTGCGATATCTAGGTCTCTTTACAATCTCCCATGTTCCTTGCTGCTGCAAGTCTATCAGACCAACGAGGAACTGCCTCCCCCGGTTCAGGCATCTCCTGTGCTGCATCTGGTGGGTCAGGAGGCTCTCCCAAGACCATTGGTCCCTGATAAAAATAAACTCCACCATGGTGGGTACAGGAAGGGTACAGGAAGTGTAGCATCCTTCATGGTGGGTAGTTACCCTTGCACAACCCACGCCCTACCCACCATTAAGGGTAAGGGAAGGATAGAAAAATCCTTCGTGTACCCTTCCTTGGAACTCCTTCCCTTACCATCCGTGTACCCTTCCTCTACCCACCATTAAGGGTAAGGGAAGGAGAGAAAAATCCTTAGTCTACCCTTCCTTGGGACTTAGCATTTATAACTGAGGAAAACATATCCTGAAAGTGTCTCCTCAGCTACTTTCACCTGCTAGAGTATTGAGTTCCGTACAAGAACGTAAGCAGTCTTTGTAAGCAAAGATAGACGGGCTACACAACTAATCTTTAAAATTTCCTTAAGGAAAACAATAATATACATATTCAGTGGCGTAGCCAGGGGTGGGGTCCGGAGGGTTCGGACCCTCCGCCCCCCCGAAGTATAAAAACACAATCATTTTCCATCATAAAAGAAATCAAAATATTGAAAAATAATGAATTAAAAAAATATTTCTTTGACTATTGAAGTTTTTTCAATTATGAAAAGTGTTTGAATAAGTTGAATCCCAATGCTTACTATCCTGTTTTTCAAAACTTTTCCCACCTGGTTTTGGACCCCCCCCCCCCCCCCCAAACGAAATTCCTGACTACGCCACTGTACACAATAGTTTCTATAATTGTGTGAAAAAAGCTCATTTTGAAGTTCTTTCATTCACGTTTTAGGATGTAACCTATTTGTGTGGCTGACAATGAGACATTGCTAGAGTGATGTTCAGTATTTGAATGCCGATCTTATTTTCTGAAACGAAATAGGTGTCGTAGAAACAAGTCACAGCTTTCTTCCACATAGGCCCGGGTGCGATTCTCATCTTAAGATTTTGTAGTATAAGCTCCCTTGAGAAGCTAACCCTATCAAGTACCTCGATAGCCGAGGTTGTTAAATCACTAGTTTATGATCCTCTAATGTGTAGGTCCTGGGTTCAAGAGCAAGTGAAGGCTAATTTTTTTTCTGCCCTATAACTTTAGAAATCACTGTTGCAACTCATCCCCATTCGTTTAATTTAGCTTATTAGCGATTTTTCAAATTTTTATGTTAATTTATGGATTTTTAGTTTTTATATTAATCCTACCTTTCCTGTACCCTTCATTGAGGCTGGCCAAACCCTTCCCGTACACTCCAGGAAGGAGAGGGCGTACCCACCAATGTTCTAAAATACCCTTCGTGTACCCTTGCTGAAGGGTACAGGAAGGGTACACTTATCCTTCCTGTACCCTTCATCGAGGCTGGCCAAACCCTTCCCGTACCCTCCAGGAAGAAGAGGGCTTACCCACCGATGTTCTAAAATACCCTTCGTGTACCCTTGCTGAAGGGTACAGGAAGGGTACACCTATCCTTCCTGTACCCTCAATGGAGGGTAAACCTCTCCGTAATGGAGGAGTTTATTTTTATCAGGGGTGGACCTGTTGCCACATCCTCTGGTTCAGGAATCTCGTCTATCACCTCCAGGAAAAAGGAATGAATCTGCAATGTGAATTCCTCCTCCCCAGTTTAGTCTTTCTCTGGTCCCTGCACACACTTAGATGGAAATTTATCTTCTCTGAAGACAACGTCCCTACTAATGATTACCCTACTGTTTTTAATGTCCCACAATCTGCATGCCTTGGATCCATCTTGGTAACCTATCATGACACATTCTGTAGATAGTGTTTTCCCCTTGGATTTGGTTCGCAAGCCCATGCTTGACATCCAAAGACACGAAGATGTTTGTAATCTTCAAATGTTACTTCCCTGTGCAGACAGATCTCCAGTGGAGTTCTTCCTCCAATCGCTTCAGAAGGACAACGATTTCTCAGATATGCTGCAGTTTTGACTGCTTCTGTCCAAAAGGAATGAGGGGCACCTGATTGAAACAGAAGGCATCGAGCAACATTCATTAAAGTCAGACTGCACCTTCTGATAAACCATTCTGTATGTGTTAATGGAGAGTATGGTGCAGATAGTCTTTGATGGATCCCGCTCTTATGCAGATGTTCTTGGAATGATCTTGCAATATATTCTCCTCCGTTGTCAGACTGTAATTCCTTGATGCTCTTCTATTGGAATGTCTCTACCTTCTTCTGAAATCTCTCAAAGTTCTCCATGACTTCACTCTTTCTTTTCATTGGTTCAACTGTTATATACCGCGACATCTCATCAATAAATGTAGTATAATACCTGTTTCCTCCAGTCGATGCTGGTGTGATTGGTCCTGCTACGTCGGAATGAATTCTTTCAAGTGGATCCTTTGCTTTCCGTCCTTCATTCTTTGGAAACTTCAGCCTTATCATTTTGCCTGCAACACAAGTATCACACTTATCTGGCAGTTTTCCTGCATTTATAACTGGTATCTAATCGATGGCTTCAAAATTTCCTAATCTATCATGCCACAAAGAAAATGAGACTCGAGTGGCCTTCCTTTGGTTTTCATTGAATTGGTCCTTTATACATTGGATTGACATACCTCCAACCGTCGTCACATAATACAAATGTCCAACCCTGAGTGCTTTGATTAAAGATTGGTCACTTCTGTATGTAGTTGCTACTCCTTGATATGCAACGATTTTCAAACATTTTCCTTCCAGAGTTCCCTGTGAGACGAGATTATCTTGGAGCTGTGGAACAAATAGCATTTCACACAAATCAATGTCCCATCCACCACACTCTTCAGATATCCTGAGGCGAACAGTTCCTTTCCCTTCAATTTCTAATGGTGCTCCATCCCCAACGATAACTTCACCACTCATAGATGAAAACTCAGTAAACAAGTCTCTCCTTGGGGTCATGTGATCCGAAGCGCCGCCGTCTAATATCCATACACCTGGACTTTCATCGTCGCCACTCTGCCTAGTGTAAGGAGCTGTGTACGGCCGCTTCACCACCGATGCATTTGCAGTTTTCTCCAGATACGTTTTCTGGCTCAACTTATCCTGCCTTTCTCATTCTTCAGCGATTTTGGGGCAAGCTGTACTAATGTGGGTCGACGATCCGCATGCATCACAAAACCTGATACATATATTTCTTCTCCTGCTAGTACTCACTACCGGTTTGCTTATTTTGCTGCCGATCTGCATTCTTTCTAGCGGAATTAACTTTATTGCACTCCTTTGATCTCTTCTCGTTTGCTGGCTTTCAGAGCATGATGCTGATTAACTGACATGTCTGCTTTACATCTTTTCTCTTCTTGTAAAAGTTATGCTTTCACTTTGACTGCTGTTAATTCTCCATTGTCAAGCTCTCTTTCTAAGCTTCTAATGAAGCCTTCAAACTTTTCTGTTGGTAATCCTCTAATGCAAAACGCTGCTACTTGTCCATCTGATAATGCAAAGCCACACTTCTTCAATTTCTTAAATAATTCACCTATAGAACTGAAGTGGTCATGCACACTCATATCATCATTCTTATGCAGTGTACATTAGGGTTATGACTTTTTTTGTAACCCCATGTCCCTGTGCTATAAATTGATGAACATTTGTTCAAAACTAAAGAAAACGACATTCTTTCGATGTAGTTTTTGAAAAAGGTCACCCCCAACCTAAAAAAACTATTTTTACCATAATACACGTAAGGTGAAAAAATCATTTTGTAGCAGTTTTTTATTTAAATTAATAAATTAAATTATAATGATGAAATTTTATAACACTTATGTAGTAACACACACCAGTCCAATGGCGTAGGAAGGGTGACGTCCGGGTGGTCCAGACCAATACCCCTCCCCCCGAAATATTGGAAAACCATGAATTGAAAAATGAAGTTATTTCGATTACAAAAAGTGTGTAAAGCAGTATTAAGCCCTCTACTTAGTACCCTGTTTTGCAAAAATTCCCCCCCCTGGTTTTGAACCCCCCCCCCCCCGAGCGTAATTCATAGCTACTCCACTGGATCTGCCCAACTGTAAGAGACAAATCTACAAGTTTTGAGTAGCGAGGTTGTTTTTTCTGGTAAAAGAATAAATGACAACAGAGCTAGTATTGATTGGGAATTCCACCTGGCATTACTTAAATTAGGTGTGTTCTGAAACTTTAGTTTAGGAAATCTTCCAGTTTCTTAAAAAATAACGGAAAACCTGAGTTAAATGCAATAGAAATTTCATATCATCACGTCATCCTGCTGACTCAGTAATCTCTTCTTTACCATCATTGTAATTCATTTTAGCTGTTCATAGTTACGCATTCACAAGTTCTTATGTACACTGTACATAATCAAGGAGTGCAATGCTTGTAAAAAAAGTTGTCGAACAAAATGGTATTTACCAGGTTGGGAGTGCTTTAGTCAATCGAAAAATAACTGAAGCACCTACACCATATTATTGGTATTGAGTGTTCAGGTTTTTTCCTTGATAAGGCTAAAACCATCAAAGATAGCACAGACGTGTTGGACCATACAAGAATTTACACAAAAACTGAATAGGCTTACCCCGAATGAACTGTCTGCACTCTTGACGACCGAAATAGGTAATCATGGCCTTATCAAAGCTGAAGTATATTTCATTTGGTACAAATGTCATACATCTGTCATTCAGATGCTCATTAGAGGTTGCAGCTTGGAAAACTTGTCCCTGAGGTTAAAGTTAGAATTGTCAGCAAAATGCAAATTTGAAAATATTGTTTCAAATCGGTCACGTCTCATTGCACCACTAGCTAGAGAATTATGCGAATCTGTTCTTTGCTCCCAAAAAAATATGTCATCTCGGAACAGAGACGTAACCACTCAGGAAAATTATTCCCAAAAAACACCGACAGTCAGTTCAAGGTTCACTTCTACATCCAGAAAGAGCTCTAAATATTCTGTAGGGGTTTTCATTTTCGTGAATTGTTATTCTGAAACTCTACCTCATACTGGCTGGGCAGTCAGATCAGCTTTCTTTCAATTGCACAAAACTTCGGTTACCTTTTTTCTTTGAGCAAGAAGAGGTTGAGGCAGAGCAGAAGCCGATGCACTGTAATTTTCAGTAGTATCATCATCTGATATCAGTAAAAGGTCAGCATGGTCAATGTTCTCGTCAAATGAACCATGTATGAGATGAGCAGGAGCGCGCAGCAATGAACTGGGAAGATTATTAATTGTGCCATTACGAATTGCTTACTTGATTTAAAATTAAAGTGAATATTTCAGTGCGCCTGAATACACGCATAATAGTAGTGGATTTGCCTAATGTTCCAAAAATGGAACACTGTTAAATAAAACTTATAACTAAAACAAAATACGTTGTTTCAAAATTTTCTTCACTAAGCACTATAGCTTAACTATTACTGAACATGCAGGGAAACAATTACAACATTAGAGCGTAATGGAAAATAGTTGTTAATTTAACATTAGAGATGGTCTCAGAAAAATTGCCTCGAAAAAAAGACCGATACTACTGAACACACTGGCTGCGATGGGTTGGCAAAACTGACTAAATATTTGCACCCAATAATACAATATGTCTTTATAATGAGGTACAGAAAGAAAAACTATAGCATATTGGTGTATAATGAGTCGTAGTCATTAAATTAGAAAGTCGTGTCAGGTGTTCCAAAAATGGAAAACTAGGCATAAACGGGTTAAGGAGTGCCGATACTTCCCTTGTCAAATCAGGGAAGCAATAGAAATTCAAAAAAACACCATTGAATTTCAATAGAGAAGATGGATACCTACTTCCTTAACAGCGCGTGGAAAAGGGTCATCAAAGGGAGAGCCAATCAGAGAGAAGCGCCCAGTCAGAGAGCCAATCACAGTGCAGCTCCCATCCAACCTACAGTATATAAGCGAGGCAGAAACCAACAGCCGACACCTTCGACCTGAAGATGCTAGCAGGATGGCCAGCGAAACTGCTGTCCACAAACAAACTGACGCGGAAGAAAACCGTGAATAAATGCAGATATAATGCGGGCTGTTAACAATTTCAAATTCCTCGTAAAAGTCCAGCTTTTGCCCTTTGTCTATGCAATGTAAAATATCAAAATCAAAGTTACTAAAATGTTTACAATAGTTCAAATGTTTAGCAAAACATGATTTTTCATCGTAATTGATAAAACTGTTCGTATTTGAAATCACTCAATCTTTAAATCTCTTCCCAGTCTCTCGATCTTCCAATCTCCTCCACTACGGATAGCTATGGTTTTGATGATGGCTTCAATTCTTCATGTATTGACAAGCTACTGGAGTGCTCAATATCCAAAAAAGCCATGCAGACACTAACCTCTCTGCCATTCAGAGCAATGTACCGTACCGTTGGGTAAAACTGCCATTTGCTGCTAAATTATCGTACAATCTGAAGAAAATAATTCCCAAAGACAAAGCTAGAGTCGCCTTGTATACTCTGGCAACAATGGAGAAAGGATTATGTAATTCTAAAGACATTTATAGCCTAAAAAACAAAAGTGGTGTATACTTGCTAAAGTGTAATAATTGTGATATTCATTATGTAGGACAGACTGGGAGGAGATTAGAGAGGAGAGGCTTATAGACCGGCCAATGGGAGAGCATCCCGGTAAGCCCATCGTGGGCCGTCGTTTCATCTGCCTGCGGTGAGAATAATAATTGTGGTAATAGGCCCCCAGGAACACATTGTCATTGCATAAAACATGGTGGCTATTGAAAATTTCTCATCATCACTGGTCAACAATTGTAGGATTGGTTTGACGCAGCTCTCCACTCAATTCTCCCATCTTTTTACACCTACGTATTTCTTCTCTTTCACATCCTTCTTTACTTGTTCCATATATTTTGTTCGAGGTCTTCCTTATCCGTTCCTGCTTTCCACTTGTCCCTCGACGATTGTCTTCATCAGGCCATCATGTCTCAAGATGTGGCCTATAAGGTTGTTCGGTCTTCTTGTTAAGGTTTTCATGAGGCTTCTCCTCTCTCCTACTCTTCTTAGGACTTCCTCGTTACTAACTCGGTCGATCCATTTGATCTTCAACATTCTTCTGTAGCACCGCATTTCGAAGGCCTGTATCCTTGCTTTCTCCGCTGCAGTCATTGTCCATGCCTCACTTCTGTATAGGAGTATACTCAAAATGTAGGTTCTTATAAATTGTTTCTTTACTTCCATATTTAAGTTTCCCGCTGTAAGTAGGTCTCTCTTTTGGTGGAATGCTCTCTTCGCCTGAGCTATTCTGCTGATGATTTCTTTCTTACTTCTCCCGCCACTAGTTATCTTGATCCCCAAATAACTGAACTCATCCACCTCTATCAGTTTTTGCTTCCCTATTTTAATGTTAGTCTCTTCTGCTGCATACTAATATTTTGGTTTTCTTCACCCTTATTTCCAGTTGATATTTACACATTACCCAACCCATATTAACCAGAATATTTTTCAAATTCTTCTCTGTTTCTGCTATAATGGCTATGTCATCAGCAAATCTTAGCATGCTAATTTTTTCTCCATGGATGTTCACTCCCAATGCCCTTTCTTTGATTTCATTAAAGGCTTTCTCAATGTAAACGCTGAAAATTACACATGACAATGCACAGCCTTATCTCATTCCTTTCGTAATTCTTGCTTCTTAATAGCTGGGCCCTGATTTTATGATCCCTACTTGGTTTTTGTATAAAATGTGGATGATTCCTCTGTCATTCTAAAGAACCCCAATTTCTTTTAGGATTCCAAGCATTGTGCTCCAATCCACGTTATCAAAAGCTTTCTCTAAGTGCACGAGCGCAACAAATGTTGGCTAGTTCTTTTCCATTCTCTTCTCTATGAGCAGTCTTAAGGCCAATATTGCTTCCCTTGTTCCTTTGTTTTTACTGAATCCAAATTGGTCCTCATCCAAATATTCTTCTGCTCTTCCTTCTATTCTTCTATAGACGATCCTTGTCAGTATCTTCAACTCATGTGAGGTTAGGCTTAAGGTCCTAAAATCTTCACAGTTCTCTGCTCAAAAGAATTGGGAATTGGGATTACAATGTTCATCTCAAAGTCCTTTGGTATCTCACCTGTTGAATACATTTCACTAAAAATTTTGTACAGCTGGCTCAACATCTTTTCTCCAGCATTTTCAATTAGTTCTGCGGGAATATCATCAATTCCAGATGCTTTATTTATCCAAAGGTCTCTTACAGCCATATCAAATTCTGATCTTAAAATCAGGGCTCCAATGTCATCGGCTTCCACTTCCTTCTCGTTTTTGATAGCATTCGTTATTAGGCTGCTTTCTTTGCACAAATCTTACAGATATTCCTTCTATCTCTTCCCTTTTTCTTCGTTTTTGATCGTAAGTTCTCCATTTTTGTCCCTAAGGGTATTTCATATTACGCCCCTTTCCTTGAAGTGGTTCTTCACTATCCTATAGGCGGCCTCTAATTTTCCATGTTTAAGATTATTTTGTATGTCTCCACAAATATTTTTCATCCACGTTTCTCTAGCCTTCCGCGCTTTACGACATATTTAGTTCCTTATTTTCTTGTAACAGTTCTGGCCTTCCTCTGTTTTCACAGCCTTGTATTTTCTTCTTTCCTCCATGAGACCTAATTCTTCCTATGTGATCCATGGTTTTTTTATAACAACGTTTCTTTTACCAAGAACTACCTCAGCTGCTGTCTGCAGGCCACTTCAAATGGTTTTCCAACTCTCTTCCACTGGCTTATTATTCATATTGGTCTCCTCCTCTTTCTCTTTTCTACAGCTTCTTAGAAAGCCAGTTGATCCTGAACCTCCTTCAATATTTCAACCTGCCATATGTTTTTCACAGCTCTCTTCAATTTTTCGAATGTTAGGTGGCATTTCACCATAACTAAGTTATGGTCACTATTGATATCTGCCTCTGGATAACTTTTGCAGTCCTTCACCTGGTTCCTGAATCTTTGTTTCACAAGATGAATATAGTCAATTTATTATCTTCCAAGGTCTCCTGGCATCTTCCAGGAGTATCTTCTTTGCACAGGGTTTTTGAATACAGTGTTGGAAGCATTATTCTGTATTCAGCGCAACATTGAAGAAGACTTTCTCCTCTTTCATTTTGATTTCCTAATCCATATGTATTTCTCAGCTATCATTCTGTCTTTAACTTTGCCAACCTTGGTGTTCCAGTCACCTAAAATAATAAGATTTTCCTCCCCTCTTACCTGCTTGATAACTTCCGCTATATCTTGGTAGACATCTTCCACTTATTCATCTCCATAATCTGACATAGGCACGTAAACCTGCGGGTTTAGTATCTATCTTTATCATTACTACCCTTCCATTTAACTGCAGGTAGCTTTTATCATGCGTTTCATTAATTGGTATTAAAAAAGTTCAATTTTGCACCAATGCCATTTGCATACAAAATTTCAAAATTATAATCTTTAAAATACATCATTTTTCTACAAAATTTGATTTTCTGCCAACATTAATATCATGTCTCATGTGCTCTACTTCTGTGCTAAAATTTTCTTCATGTTTGACCAGGATACGTCACACCATATATGTACATCACATAGAGATGTGCGAATAGTATCCGCAAATACTCGAATACCTCGAATACTAGAAAGTATTCGATATTCGAGATCTCGAATAGTTATGCCAAAGATACCGTCTCGAATACCTCGAATACTGTGAATTTCGCGTCATACACTGTCGCTCGCACGACGTTGGTAGTTGACTCGGAAAAATTAAGAGAACTCTAGTCGTTTAGTGCATGCAGCGCCGTTTTAGGCAAGCTGACAAACTACATCAAATTCGAGGGTTAGAGCGGTTAGAGCAGTGAAAAGAGTTCGACATGGGGAACTGACATTGATCGGGTGAAAAAAATCCGAAAATCCCAGGTGTCCCCCATCAGGAGAACCTCAATGCCGTGCGGTAGCAACATTGGTGCATTTCCCACGATCTGCTATCCCCCTCCATTCAGCATTCACCCCACCCAATCTGACGATTTCCTCTTCTCCGAAATCAAACAAAAGGTCCCAGCTCGCACAGAGATCGTATTATGAAGACCTTAGCTTCGAAAAAATATCAAATTACACGAGATTCGAAAAAGTAGATTCGAGAATTACATCGAAAGATTATTACTCCTGGAGTACGTATTTAACGCTTTTAGATTTTTATTAGACGATATCTATTTTTGGCGATTAAATGAAAAGTGAAAAATTTCAAGCGCGCAAAAATGCGACGGGTAAGTATGAATGCCGGGAAAAACTCCATGTGACGTTGTTCTGCTTCCCGTTGCCGCGAGTGAGGTGATCTTGGGGCGAGGTTCTGAGCGCTGATACGACGCAGGGTGCTAGCAGGTAGCTGAGTACCATGCTAGCTGGTAGCGGTTGGCTTAAATAAGGATTATTAACACCTCATCAAACGAAGGAACGTTTCCGACCTTAGGCAGTGTTAATAGGTGATTATTAAGACCATGTTTCCCTGAGCTCTGTGCCTCATGCATTCACTACTAATATCAGACGGTGTAAAACTCCTATCTACTCGTATAGAAACTAGGTCACTGTGACGTCAAGTGGAGTGGCATCGCATAGGCGCCAATCTGGCCTTTTTCAAATGAGGATAAAATTTAACATTGCCATTCGTATAAACCGGTATTTCTAAAACCAAATACATAATTTGTATATTATTAATACACTAATGGTGGGTACCGAATCACAATCAATGCCTTTCGTTTTCTTTAATGAAGGAAACTACCCTATTGTTTACATAAAATTAAAATATTACATCAATCAGCTAAAGTCCTGTTTGAATCCTTTAAAGGAAATCACAATTACTCGCCAAAATCTTGGGTTTCCTGCTGCATAGGCAACCTATTCAAACATTCCTGCATTCATCGTTTAGTATTCGAGGTATTCGAATATTTGAGCAATGATTTGATATTCGAATTCGATATTCGAATTCGAGAAATCTGCTATTCGACCCATCCCTAACATCACACTTAGTTAATAATCCTCAAATTTACATACATTACCTGCGTGCTTTATTTGGAATTCAAAAATCGTTTAGCCATTATGATTGAGTTTCTGAATGACTTACTGACAGATTCATCACAGTTTTTATTAAACTTGATTAAAATCTTCAGAATTAATGGGAAGGAACTCCATCTCCTCTTTCCTGCAGTCTTCAGCTGAAGAAGTGTGAAGAATTCAATAGGATATTGTTTTCCAACTCTTTTCCTGCTGCGCGATTCTTTTTTAAATATTCACACACGCCACAACAGTAACAAGTGATTTGATTGTTTCACATATGTATGTATTACTATTTAATTCATTTCTAAGCCTTACACAAGGTTGAGATTGGGACAGGTTTTTCCATTTGCATCATACTCATTCATTATCAGGTTGTCGTTATGAGGGTGATATTTTTCACTTGGAATTATTTATGCGTATTAGACCCCATTCACTGCCCTACGCTAGTCAATGTCTGCCGCTCCAGGGAGATATGCTACAATGATCAGTCCTTGCCGAAATAGATTCATTCCCTGTTGTTCTCAAAAATCAGTGCATTAAACTCAAAGAGGAATATTATGATGAATTAAAGAAGGCTAAATGTAACTCCAATGATTACTTCATAACTAATCCTGCTAATAAATGCAAGGCAGCCTGGTCAGTCATTGAGAAGGAAACTGGGATGATGGCTGACCACAAGAATGACCCACTCGAGGCTCATGTTCTCAATGCATCATTTATAAATTCTGTGGAAAACATTGTGGCTGGTAATGGTGACAGTACTGCAACTTCTATCCAACTCCTTCAGAATTTCCGTATCAATTGTACTCCCTTTCAGTGGTGGGAAACTTCCCAGTTGGAAATAATTAGAACTGTAAAAGCCTTTTACCCATTAATGGCCAAGGCTAATAATCGGTAGAAGTTTTTAAATTTATCACCATATTTAGTCTTAATAGATACTACAAAAGAGATTTTGAATAATTTGAGGCTCTGAAAAATTTATACGTACCAGAAAAATAATGGTGCGATTTCGCACCTTTGGCGGAATGTGGGTACTTCGGTTAACATGCCTTGAAAAACTAAAATCTTTTTCTTTTCCACTGTTTTATTTATAAACACATAAATACGCCTAAATTAGTTTTTAAAACCATTAAGTAACCGTTCATACTATAACAAAACCCTTTTATTTATGAAAATTATTTGGATATTAGGGCACATTACATTTTACCCAAAAACATGCATTGTGCCTATTACATTACCTGCACCTTTTTCTCAATAGTATCTCCTGAATTATCTTTTTTACTGTCTGCTAATAAAGATTTACATGAAGGTTTGCATTTTTTCAGAATTATGGTCCTTCTGCATGTATTTCTTAGTGATTGCCAATACTGAATTGCTCACCTTTGAATGACATTAGCGTTTAGCGTTAGCATCATATGATCTTTGAGAAATTAATTGGAGACATTTTGAGCCAACTAGCCTTCCTATAGATTTTCCATGAATTAGTAAACACACTTTCCAGTAAATTGGTAAACAATGGCCTTCCACTTTTTCCTTCTGATTTTGATTCCATAATTTACGTTTGTATTATCGCGATATATACTCCACCTATGGGATTATTGCAATCTGCAAGGACGAGAAAGGGGGGAATAGTTTTGTCTTTTCTTTCAAATGGTAAATTGGCTATGTATTTCTGGTCACGATTACAACAGAGGTTTCATTCTATTTGACCGCGAAGTATTCAGATTCCTCATCAGAGGCATAATCGATCGAGTCTCGAGGTTTTTTCCAAGAGTTTTAGAGTCTTTAAGCGGGCACTTCCAGTTTTATTTTCCCACATGGCTCAAATTGCAAAGGATCACCTTTCCTTCAGTGCTTGGAATGTATAAGAGAAGTTGTCAAAAAATAACCGATGCTGAGTAATATTGGGAATTATTTTCAAGAAATGTGAAACAACAAAGGCTCCTAATCCTACCTTCAAGCCATGAGGCTTTGATTTATTTAGCCCCTCCATATGAAAAAAAATTGGATGAGGTAACCATCTGAAGTGCAAAGTCACCATAATTTGAACCCCAATCAAACCTGTTTATTTTTTATCAACATTTTTGCTGAGTGGCATCCAAAATAAAGAACCATTTGCTCATCTATAGAAAGGTTATGAGAAAAAATTACAAAGAGCAAAAAATTAGCATTCACCATAGTGAATATTGGTCTCAGCTTTGCAAATTCATCCGAGATGTCAAGAAAAAAGGTGGATATTTTCCTTTATCTCTTTCTACTCATAGTTCGACGAACTAATTCCACCCATTTATCTTTATAATATCTTTAGACAGGTACAAGTCCTGCTGCAGGAGCACACGATTCCCAGAGAGAATCCAAATCTCAAGAACCTTTTCAAGTCTGCGATACTAATTGTAACTTATGCTTATTGCTATCAGAAACAACCTTTTTTGAAAAATATACCATTTCCTCCCAAACCTCATCAACAAGAAACAGGAGGAAAATGTCAGATGGAGACATACCTCCAAATTCACATCTTATTTTTTCGTCATATTCCTTCTCATTAAGGTATTAGACAACACAAAAACTTAGCATCAATATCCTTTTTCCATTTTGGAAAATTAGTCCCTTTTATCAGACGACTGGATATCTTTTTTGGCATACTGATGGCTTTCCTTTTTCTTCTTGTGCACTCAGCCGGTGCTCCACAATGCCATCGCCTCGATGTGTTTCCAATGTTACCGCGATGTCATTGTAAATCGGTTTCGCATTTCAAATTTTATCATCGATGTCTTCTTCATCAGTGAGTTCCTAACGTCTGACGGTATTTAGACAACATCCGTGGTGTCATCCACAGAATCCAGGTTTTCATCTATAGTGGTAAAGTTATCTTGGGTGGACACACACCTCCTTTTATTATCCATCTACAGTAGCCTCGGAAAATTTGATGAAATTAAAAAGATAATTTTTTTCACTCGTACGTTGCCTGAAACGTTGATCTTGAGGCTGTGGGATCACCCAGTTACACCCGTCGTACCTAACGAATGCATAAAGACCAGTGAGACTTACTTCTTGAAGCTTTCTTCTAGAGTTGGATGGTAAGATCCATTGATGTGTACATAGCAGTGAACCTTTTCTGAATGACCAGCGCTGTTTGAGAAACTATATTACACACAGTTAAAAACCGATAGTTCTCGTGGCAGGGAATCAAGCTGCTCATTACTACGCAATGACTAAATGAAGCCACATTTAAAAGACGACAGCTGTGAGACCAATAAAATAAGAAAATACATTTTATGGTTTTTAAAACCCAACAGTGACTAAATTGATTCACTGAATAATTACAGGGTGACGTACAATATTAGTGACCAAAGTTTGCTAGATTTGTCTCTTGTTACGGTACTTCAGTCCTAATCTGCCATACCCCCAAATGCGGGAAAACGCACCATTATATACCAATCTCAAAATTGTACATTTCTAAATATATTATTTGATTTTTTTAAATCTGAGTAATAAAGCATTAATAGTACATCTATAATACTAGTATTAGGATTCTTAAATAATCTCAGTGCACTCGTAAAAAAATATTAAGTTGATAGCTCTCAATGAGCAAAACATTAAGTAAACTTGAAAATTTATAACTAAATTATCACGTCAAAATTTTTAAAGAAAATAGTTTTAAAAATAAGTTTTTCATCTAAGGAATAATTTACCATGGAAAACTATTAAATAACGGAGGAGATATTTTTTTATGAACTAATTAAAAAATGGTGCGTTTTCGCACCTTTGGCCGTAAATGGATTAATAACTCCAACAGCAAGGATATATTTGGTCTTTCTAGCAACTTAATTAAGTCTATTATACACTGAATAGTATACCCTCTAGCAATAGTAATAAATTCATGCTTAAAGTCAGGAAATTTCCCAGACAGCCTCAAATAAACAGAGGTTATCCCAGTTTACAAGCATGGTGATAGAAACCTGCCAAGTAGCTACCATCCAATTTCCATCATCCCAGTCTTTGCTAAAATTTTTGAAAGTGTTGCTTGCACTCAAATTGTGAACCACTTCGAATCTCAATATCTAACACCAACGTCCCAATTTGGGTTTCGTGCTGGTAAAAATACAACTCAAGCAGTTCACAGTGTAATTAAGCATATAATCAATGCATTTGAAATGAAACAAAGTTTGTCACTATGTGATCTTTCATCTGCATTTGACTGTGTGGATCACAAAATGCTTCTGCAGAAGCTGAATTATTATGGATTTCATGGGGTTGAACTTGAATTTATGTCTTCCTATCTGAGTAATCGCATGCAACTAGTATGTACAAGTAAACGGAACTCAATCGGGGTTCCTCAAGATTAAGCATGGGGTGCCTCAAGGGTGCGCATTAGGTCCCCTCCTTTTCTTGATCATGGTCAATGACCTACCAGTGAATGTGTCCACTGACTTTGTCCTCTATGCTGACCACACAACCTTTCTGCATGAGGGTACCAATCCCACAGAGACTGCTAGGCTGATATCTGGCACACTGGCAGAGTCTAATGATTGGTTTTCAGCAAACGGATTCTTCATGAATCCATTGAAAACCCAGTTCTTAACCTGATCTCGTCAACAAAATACACCTGACAATGAAGTTGTTAAACTACTTGGCTTTCACCTTGATCCCAAACTAACCTGGAGTTAGGATATTTTTAACATTGGGAAAAAACTTTCCAGAGCCCGGTACTTAATTAGGAAGCTAAAGTGCTATGTGACTAAGGACCATCTTCTCTATGCTTATTATGCATTCTTTCAATCTCACCTTACAAAAGGAAATATTGGGGGCACACTTACGATGTAAAACTTTTGTAAATACTTCAAAAGAAGGTGGTTCGAATTATCTCTAACTCTGGATGTAGAGAACATTGTAAACCACTTTTTGTCGCATTAAGCATTATGACTGTCTACAGCCTATATGTATGTTCATCAAGGGAAATTTACAATTGTACTCCACAAGAGCTGATGTACATAACCCTGACACCAGAGCAAAGAGTAAATTAGATATGCCTCAATGTAGGCTGGTCAAATCTTTTAACTTAGAGAACCAGGCAATTAAGTACTTCAACAAGTTGCCCAACTCAGCAAGAACAGTTGGCAACAATGTCTTCTGCAGGGCCCTAAAAAAATTCCCATTATCTAAACCGATGTACTCACTGGAGGAAATTGATTTCTCCACTATCAGCTTTTAAATGTACTTTTGCACTTTGATTCAAATTGTATGTTTTCTCTCTTATTTGTAGTATTGTATATGTACAGACTGTCCCAAGGGTCGTGTGTCATTTTTGACCTGTAATTTTAGTAACTTTGCATCGAGCATTATTCATGAAAATTGGCACAATTATGGGTAAAGGTCCTAAGTTTTTTTAAGTGTAAGCATAATTTTACAATTTTGACCTTTTGACCTCACAATGCGGGTCCAAACTAAAAATTTTATTTTGCCTTTTCAATTTAAAAAATGAAGATAGAAAAAGTCTGAATTTCAATGACTATGATGTCGATTCTGAGGTTTTCGGACACGAGAAACCCGAAAATAACACTATTATTTACGAAAACTCAACCCTTGTCCCTGTAAGGTCATAAGGGTGGCAAAAAGAATAGCATGCCAACAAAGGTGTCGATCCATGGGTTTTACAGGGTGCCCAAGTCATTGGTATTGTCCAAATACATGCATTATTCACTAATTGACCTCCAAGGTTCACAATGGGGGTTAAAGGTCACAGAGTTAAATGTCGGGCCATCATTACAACCAACGTGTCAAACCATAGGTTTTGAAGGGTGCCCAAGTCAGTTTTGCAGTTTGTAGATCCATATTGTCGATATTTTTACCAGTGAGGGTCACAAGGGGGGGCAGCGGTCATAGAGTTAAACGTCGGGCCATCATGACAGCCAAAGTGTGGAACCAGGGGTTTTAAAGTGTGTCCAAGTTAGTTTTGCAGTTTGTAGATCCATATTGCCGATATTTTTACCAGCGAGGGTCATAATGGAGGTAAAAGGTTATAGGGATATGTTTTGAAATAAAAGGAAAACTAATGTCCTCAACCAAAGGTTTGAAGGGTGACCACGTGAGTGGCGTAGTACACATATCCACTGTCTTTTCCGACAAGCTTCCCTTGCCCTCTTAGTTTCACGCCATTGTTGATTATTTATTTCCCTAAACATCCTTTTGCCCGACTCTGTGTCCACATTCTTCCACTACATCTCTCTTCAAAGAAGTTCCTAAGGAGGTCGATTGCCACATAGTACTTTCTGGATAACTACGCTGAAATCCCATTGGGTTTAAAGACTACCAAGAAAATAGCTATACCAATTTATGCCGCTTTTCATCTATTAGACCTCCATTGCGGTAACGCTCAAGTTATGGGTTCCAATTTTATCCCATGATAGTCTTAAAAATATGTTAAATAAGTAGTTTCCCAGTGAGAAATGGGTGGTGGAATCCACGTGGAACCCACGTGGAGATTTAACGTGGATACCACGTGTTTTTGGTCGTGGAATCAACGTGGAATCCACGTGGAAATTTGGTGGAAAAATTAAAACAGCAGTAGGTGCTGTCCTAAAACCATTAAAACCTCAACCACTCTATATCTAAACCTTCTATATATGTGTCTACGATTTTTCATGTGCTCTCATGGCTGCCTTTCCACGAATTATATAAAAATAGAATGTGCGATACATTTTCACATAACTAGCATGGTTTCAGGATGATAAATGACGCAATGTCACCAGAGAGTTAAGTTCCACAAATTAGAAATTCTGTTTAACATTTAATGCTAATCAGCACAAATCCACTTGAAATCAACGTGGATTCCACGTGGGTCCAACCACTCAATATCCACCACCACCAAATATCCACCACTTAACGTGGATTCCACGTGGGTTCCACGTGGATTCCACCACCCATTTCTCACTGGGTTAGAAAAAGTCCCAGTTTGACTGTAAAGACCGCAATTCCCCATGCCTGTCCCTTGTCCTGCAAACATTTCCGGCAGCAAATTTATCAGGACCTCACTTCACATTCAAACTGGCAAATTGGTTTGGTATGTCTCTGCTTTGATGAGATTGTTGAACACCCAACAATCTCATGAATGCAGTTGTGGCTTCGTCTTGGTATCTCCATTAAGATGCATTTGCCGCTGTGCATTATTGTCCTCGCAGTGTGGACACTGGACAATTCCAGGTGTGCGTTATAACGAAATTTAAACATTCTAAACTTGAAGCCCTAGCAAGTGCAATGGTGCAGGAGCATTGAGAAGAAAAGCATGGCAATTGTAACCATTTCTGCCATTGGATGGTTGACTAGCACAATGAAAACTCCATGTTCACATTACAGTTCATTATCTTATTAATTTTGTCGTTTCATGATATTTCTCTTTAACCGTCAAGTTTTTATCACATTGCATGATACAATCAAAATAAAAGCAGGATTCATCCATTTCCTTTTATGTTTTACCTTATGGTTTCGGACATAGCCAATATTTTTTTTAAAAATGAGATGGTGGTTGGCGTAACATGGTGGAACTCCTTCATGACGCACAAAGGTTAAGAAAAAGACTTCGCTGTTCCACAAAATAAAATAAAATTGCGACTGGTTTCGATACAGCGTATCATCATCTGGCAATTACAAGTATCAGACACAGAATTCATACCCTTGAAGGCGTTAGAGGGGCGGTGGAGTGGAGTTTCTCCACCTCCCCTCTAACGCCTTCAAGGGTATAAATTCTAATAACTGATACTTGTAATTGCCAGATGATGATACGCTGCATCGAAACCAGTCGCAATTATATTTTATCTTGAGGAACAGCGAAGTCTTTTTCTTAACCTATGTGCATCATAATATTTTTTTTACCGGAGTTTTGTCTTTCACTTTGGGCGGCAAATCAAAAGAATGTTTAGAGAAATAAATAATCAACTGTGGCCTGAGGGCATGGGAGGCCTGTCGGTAAAGACTGCGAGGAAATGGAAAAATTTAGGAAGGAAGGGGGTTAAGCACGTTGCATTTTCTCTATGACCTTTGACCCCCATTAATACTTTCGGAGTTCAAAAAATCAACAATACGGATCTATGAACTGTCCAACCAACTTTGGCACCCTTCAAAACCTATGGTTTGAAATGTTGGTTGTAATGGTGGCCCGACGTTTAACTCTGTGACCTTTGACCCTCCTTTGACATTGTGTCCCTCGGAGGTCAATTAGTGAACAATGCGAGTATTTGGACAAAACCAATGACTTGGGCATCGACACCTTTGTTGGCATGCTATTCTTTTTGCAACCCTTATGACCTTACTGGGTCAAGGGTTGAGTTTTCGTAAATAAAAGTGTTACTTTCGGGTTTCTCGTGTCTGAAAACCTATGAATAGACATCTTGGTCATTGAAATTCAGACTTTTTTCTATCTCGATTTTTTTAACATTGAAACCCCATAAGGCAAAATAAAATTTTTGGTTTGGACACACATTGTGAGGTCAAAAGATCAAAATTGTAAAATTTTGCTTACACTCAACAAAACATAGGACCTTTCCCTGCAAATATGCCAATTTTCATGAATATTGCTCGATGCAAAGTTACTAAAATTGCTGGTCAAAAATGACAATGACCCTTGGGACAGTCTGTACATTCTGTTGCCTCTTAAATCCAGGGTATTTCTTACTACTGTGTCCTCACATGAGGTGTATTAATTGACGACATCTACCACAATTATTATTGTGCTACAGATAAATAAAGACATTATTATTATTATTATTATATTATTCCTTTCGACGTTCACTACTTCTTCGATAGAATCTGCATTTTCTGGAAATCTATCTCATTTTTTTTTTTGAACCCAAGAAATTAATTTTACTATTTTTTCGAGAACTTCCTTCTGAGCATATTTTTTCGCTTGTTGTGACTTCTTACATTGAGCTCCACTCAGTATCTCACATCGATAAGCATATATTCACAAAATGAAACGCAAATCTTGACACCTTCACAAAGACACACAATTCAAATATTTTCACAATTCTGAGCTTTTGTTTGAATAATGCGAACCAAATTCAATGTTTCCACGAGGTCCTCGTGCCTATAACGACAGGAACTAGCAAAAAAAGGAATAGAGTGATTATTTGGAAGAAAATGACTAATGTAAACACATGACTCGCACTCCTGGTTACCTAAAGTGAAGCATTTTTCTAAAAAAGAAAACATGCGGCAAAATGAATCAATATGTTTGCATTCTGTAAGGAAATGGTTTAAAAAAAAATTGAAAAAACTGAAGAAATAAAAATTCTGGGACTTGTATGCCGCCCCTTGGGAGGTGCTGCCCTATACCATGGCGTAGTTGGCGTACTGGTAAATATGCCCCTGGATTTATGAGGTATTCAGTTCAATTCAGAAGATCAATAGTAGAACTGCCTATGTGGTGATTGCCACAAGTTAAAACAACTATGTAATGATAAGGTAAGGAATGGTTTAGTAGCTAACATGGCCATAATTTCTTTATGGAAGAGGAAACGATTCCCCTAGGGACCAAAGAAGATTGTGATATAGCAGGGATTTCGTATCATCCGATCCTGTTGTATGCAGGGAGATTAACATTGATGATCATAGGATAAACCAAGGAAAACCAGGAACTCACCTCATTATGGGAGGGACTTCGTTAGTTGCAAGATCTTTATAAGCAAGTTTTACGTACTAATTTCTTTCATTTTCTTGGAGCTATTCTCATGATTCCTTTTATTTTTTTATGATATTTTTAGTGGTTACTACTGTGAGATAAACTTCTGCTTTGACGTTGTTGCCATCAGATACAACCCTTGCTTTTATGTAAAAATATTTTGAGTATTTTAGTAAACCAGTCTATGGCAAATGAATGATGAAAATACATTTATGGTATAATAGCTGTTTTGCTTCTTCATGCGGCTTTCGCAGCTCATGGATCCTGAAGACCCTAAGAAGGACGAGGACCTCTTAGAGCTGATGCTACGGATTGCAGAGAATCCGGAGGAGTGGAAGAGGGTCCACAGTCTCCTCAGTGAGTGATATACATAGGTGTATCTGGGGATCTGTTCTGTTGGAAGGAAATAAATCCAATGAGATCTAGTCAGTAGTCCAGGAAATGAACCACAAAAAATTGCAAAACCTTGCAATATTTTCAAATTGAATCAAATAGAATAAACAATTGAGATTAGGCTAATCTACTTTAAAATCTATATAATGCTGATGAGCGCTTTCTATTTTTTAGGGGTGAAAACTATTCCTAAATGCCAAAACTTATTGAATCAGATTTTAAATCTCAATAATAAAAATTCAAATTATTTGAACAAATTCAAATCCAGATTATTTGAACAATGCTTTTCTATGCTTTTGAACATAATTTCAGAATATTTCAACCTTTGATAAACCATCTGATAAAACATTGCAATGCTTATAAATTACTTTAATAGGTATGATGAGGAAAATAAAGTAAAATTACTAGGAATGTGCAAGTATTTAAAAATTCAAGTTGAGTATTTGGTACTCAACTCGAGTGCTTGTAGTAGCATAACGAATGTCGAGACGAGTAGTTTCGGTCACAGAGCTGTTGAGGCTAGTAAGTTCAGAAATCTGCTAAGAGGAAGTGCTATCATGAAACTCATGTAATAACATCGTTTTCAAAGTCAGAGTCATTCCTTAGTCTAGGAGTTTCCTAGGAGATGGCTTAGCCTAGGAGTTTCAGCTTTTGTATACGCAGCAGTCAACCACTATAGTAGTCGAGGTATGTGCCTTTGCATCAGCCATGGAAGCCTTCCGACTCGGTGCAGCTGCGTCATTGGAGTGGACCGCAGCATCGCTCGTACCTTCTTATGCCATAATTTTGTACCTTACCGTACTTTTTTTGTTCATATGAAAGGAGAATACATATATTTTTAAAATGTTTTTTATGGAAAAAATTTAGGCTTAACACATTGCGTACAGATGGCAAGAATTCTCATCATTTTTTTTCCAAACGTTCCGGGCAGATGACGAAGATTCTCATCATTTAGGCGCGTCAACCTAAACAATTTCAAAGCGTACAATACTTATTCGTTCATTCATTTTCATTTGTTGTTCATTAATCATAATGAATTGATGCATCATAGCGTTTGATTGGGTAAAGTTATATTCTAAACATTAGCTTTTTAACCATGTTTAAACCAAAGGCATTACGTCCTAATAGGCACATATTTCCAGTCTCAACACCTCCACCCAGAATCGGCGTTCCTCTTCTTACCAGTGTTGGCATCTTATTTAATCTTTTTCCTTGAGTTACCCCACACACTTGGCTCATTATTTCCGAAGAGTTTATCCACATGGCCTTGTTTTATCTGGCGAGTTTGACCCTTATCTGCATCGCTGCTTCTTCGAGATGCACTCTCAGCAAGTGGAGAGTTCTGCTCCGTCAACATTGACATAAGGAACTGGGGGACTCACAATGAGGCCCCCAGTTCTTTCCATGCAATGGAGGAAGACGATGCTCTCTTACTTGTTTCTTGCCTTTGGGTTAGTTTCCTCTCCCAATGTGTTTAGAGCAGTTGGTGTTTCCCCGAGTCCCAGTGAATAGTTCATTTGTTGTCAGTTTATCTCGCTTGAAGATATGCTCGCATTTGTGCTCTAAAAACCACTCATAAGAATATTCCATATTATGGCATCACATTGGAAGGTCAACACTTTGGATGAAGAACAAATTTTGTTAGACTTGTGTGCTGATGATTTGCCAGATGTACCATTAGGGTATGACGAAGAGAGCGACGAAAATGAAAGCGATTCTAATGTTGTGGTGAATGTGAAAACTAGAACATCTATTCCTCTAGTTATCACTGAAAGTGACTCCGATGCGAGTGAAAATGAAGACAATACTTTGGCATGAAGTTCTACTTCATGAGAAAAAATAGATTTGAGAGACATATAGAGCAATTTTTGGGCCAACCTGGAGTGAAGCGATTACCAGATAATTCCACTAATATCCTAGACGTAGTCTCACTATTTCTTGGTAATGATTTTTTTGAAACGATGTGCCATCAATCCAATTTATTTTACTGTCAAAATAAGCATAAATACAAAGAATCGCCAAAAACAGGGAAGTGGTCAAACATAACCATGGCTGAAATGAAAAAATTCTTTTCTATTTTGATTCTGATGGGTCAGGTGAGAAAAGATACACTGAAGGAGTATTGAAGTACAGATCCTTTCATCGAAACAAAAATATTTAGAGAGCTACCGACGCAAAACAGATTTGAGCAGATACAGAAAGCTTGGCATTTTAGTGATAACAAAGCATTCTTTGATACTTTGGATGGATTATATAAAATAAGACCCACCATGGAATACTTAGTTGAAAAATTTAAAAATGTGTATAAACCAAAGCAGGAATCGTCACTTGATGAAGCCAAGGAGAGGAAGATTGAAAATCAAGACCTATAATCCAGCAAAAATTGTAAAATATGGGTTACTAGTTCGAATGGTTTGTGAAAGTGATTCTGGCTACATTAGTACATAATTTAGAGATTTGTTCAGCCGAGGGGAAAAAATGAGAACAAACCATCTTGTCTCTTTTGAAGCCACATCTCAATCTTTTTGCGTCGTGTCCATCAAGACAATTATTATAATAGTGTGAAAATTGCAGAACTGCTCTTAGATAATAAAGGGAAGGTGTGTGGTATGATAATACCAAATTGGGGACTCCCTGCCACGTTGAACAGTGAGGCAAAACCTTTGAAAAAGGGACAGAGCATAGTGCTATAAACAAAAATAATGACTTTCGATTCAAAGGCTTTTTGCTCCAGACCACCAAAGAGTGGGCAGCAAGCAGGCAGGAGTCGAGCGAATCATCCTCGGACGATGACTGCGATGATAAGGCAATCAAAAAACCCACTTGTATTCTAAAATACAATGAGTGCATGAAAGGTGTTGACAGGGTGGATATGTACTTATCCTATTACTCCATCAAGAGAAAAACAATGAAATTGTCAAAGAAAGTCATGCTGTGGCTAATAAAATGTGCTCTTTTCAATGCTCTCAGAGTTAATAAAACTCTAAAGAAAAATAATGGCTTTCGATTCAAAGGCTTTTTGCTCCAGACCGCCAAAGAGTGGGCAGCGAGTAGGCAGGAGTCGAGCGAATCATCCTCGGACGATGACTGCGATGATAAGCCAACAGGGCGGGCCCCTTCAAGAGATCACCCGCAGTGCTTTTTGAGAGACCTTAGCAAACACCATCTCGTTCCTATTGTGGGAAAGGGGACGAAAAAATATCACACTAGAAGATGCAAAGTGCACAACGAGAAAAATTAGAAAAGAAACAAGGTACGTGTGCCTAACTTGCGGTTTTCCACTCCACAAGGGAAAATGTTTCATGGAGTATCACACCGGAAAGAGATTCTGAAATTATTTGTGAGTATTACATTCAAAATTGCATGAAAAAATTTTAATTTTTAAATAAGTTATGGCATTTTTTCGGATGGAAGGTTTGCTCAGTGAGTGATGTTTAACCCTTTCGAGACGGCGGAGTTTTCGTCTTAGCATGACTGCTGTACTGAGCCCCAAGAGACTCTTCTTTCTCCTGGTATGGAGCATTTTTGTAGGGCGTTCATTAAGAAGGGTCTCGCTGAACCTTTTTCGACCCCTCCACGCAGGGACTTCGCATTATCTCGGACTCCGGGAGTAGTTGTGCTCCCTCCTTTCCGCGTTTACGACCATACCTGCGGCATTGGTTCACGGTCAACTTATGTATTGCTTATATGTATTTAGCAAATGGATAATTGTTGCTTGCACGTAAATTACGGACTTTGAATTGAATTCCTCATTTTTATCTGAGCATTTTCAAATTTTAAACAGAGTTCTAAGGCCATTATTAACGCATTTAACGCAGCAACAATTTCCATGTTGATGTTTATACATAACTCGAGATATAAGTTAATATTTGTCATAGAAGTTTGTATAAAAATTGTAAACGCTGCTCAAAAGACAAATAATTCATTTCTTAGTGTATATTTCTTGAGAAATGAACAAATATTTATTTCGAAAATTAACTGTATAAACAATTGAATGACTGCTGTCCTGTACCGCTGAGAGGGGTTCTAAAAGACGAAGGGTCCGGGTACCTGCTCCCGGATTCCGAGGGTAAATCCTAAACCCCGAAGCGTTGGGTCCCGAGACAAAGAGGTTGTAAACCCACGACCGTCCTTAATGGGGGAGAGCTAGAAGATGTATATATATGTACAGCTTTCGTTCTACTGGCTGGGAAAATCTCACACGTACATATACGCCCGTCGTCTCCCGGGTCAGGAAACGTCCACACGTATATATACGTGTACAGTAGAGAAAAGGTTAAAACACCACCTGAACAGAGGGTTAAAAGGAATTTAAATACCCTGGTACGCAACGTGTTAAGAGGACAATGCCGGTTTTTTCTGGAATTTGACGTCACAAGTGGTGTATTTTCTCTTTCTTTTAGCCTTTTTGAGTACCACTTACGTCTGATGTTAATATTTGTTGATTTCTTTGTTGCTTTTAGTTTTCTTCTTGAAATAACGAAAAATAATTGATTTGAATGATAAACGAAGTAAGAAAAAAAGAAAAATGTTTTTGGTCTAAAAAAGCGTTATAGTTCATTCACTTCATTCATTTAAATTCCATGAAGATTCAAGATCCATAATAATCGTTGATACAACTATAAATAAAAGTTCCTAAGGTTCCCATACATTACATCTAGGTAAGAAAGCCACACAAGTGTATTGCAAAAGAGAATTTTCTTCAGGCATTAATACCGTGAATTGGAGGCATAGTAACTTGCTGCCTCAGCTCATAGATGCTATTGGTTTTTCTGCATGAGGTTTTGAAAGGATAAAATATTTTATGATTCATTAGCATAAGTAATCTTAATTACAATTGTACAAATGCCTTTACTGAGGATTCCTCGGAGCAGTTAAGATACTTACATTAATTAAACTGACGACATATTACTATAGGTAAATTCATTCCAATTGTGCTCACATTTTAGACACATTAATTTTCATTCATCTCTTCCTTCATGACAAAATTACCATCAGTGTTCCTCATTATCTTTTCCTTTTTGCATCAAGCTTAGCATTCAGAATAGAAAATTCACTGGAGGATTGGAAAAATGAGAATATGTTGGAGATGCTTTGCTGTATTAATGCCTGGTTCAGAAATTATCATACTCGACTCGACTCGATACTCGTGAGTAGTTTTCAACTCGACTCGAGATCATGTAGTACTACAGGCACATCCCTAAAAATTACATACAAATGTTTATTTACACAAAAATACACTGCATATTCACATTCTTAAATATAAAACCTTTACAAACACAGGAAAAAATAAATTTTTTAGCTATCTTCATTCATGGTGGTGGTCAATGTCATCCTTGTGTTCTTGTATGCTGGTGCACTGTTATAAGAATCCCCACCATAGCACCCAGAACAAGTTGAGTTGCAATAAAACCCCACTTTTCTGCAGCCACACAAAACCCTGAACCCTTTTTTGCAATTAGATAAATCATTTTGAGGAGTTCTTAAGGTCCAGGTGGTGTGTTCATTGGCTTTGCTCATGCAATTTCTTTGGAACTTGGAAATACACTGGGGAGGAATCAACAAAACAAGCAAACACTCACAGATGAGATGCATTGGTCACAATCAAAAGAAACTGTGGGTAAAATTGAGTTCGGATTAGTTAATCACTCTATCTGTTGAAATATTTACAGTGAAATCATCATACATATAACATACTAGCTGACCTGGCGAACTTCGTACCGCCTAAAAATCAATGAACTTACAGTTTAGTTACACCATTTATATATTGTATCGTATGGCTGTATCGTTTTAGTCATATTTGAATTATTATAAATTAAATGAGAAAATATTAATGAAATAAAAATTAAACGCATTCAATTGTTGGCTATTTATGTTATTAACCGTAAAAAATGTTTTTAGGTCCAAGTCTGTTGCATAAACTTGGCCCGTTCACGGGGAAGGTTAACGCAACGCTAGAGCGACGCTTGACTGATGCTCAAAATAGTGTAAAAAAAGCCCCTATGAAGCAGCATTCGTATCTAATTACTTTAGACGCGCCAGTTATAGTACCTCTGTTTGGAAAAAATGCACTGCGTAAACGTGCTGCATGCGTAAACGCACCGCGGTGGTCCCTACACATTCGAGTTTAATATCTTGCATCAAGCGCCTTCTGATAAACAACAGTTTTTGTTTTGTTATCAGGCGCAAGATAAAGCGAATTAAGCTAAATAAAAATAGTGCAGTGAAGCAGGGACGCAGTGAGGGGGGTTTTTGGGGGATAAACCCCCCCCCCCCCAAAAGCTCAGAGAATCTTTTTATAAAACATTTTTTTATTAATATTAGGGGGACGGATGAGTCACAAAATATTTAACTATTCACACAGCCGCAAAACCCACCATTTTGAACCTTTAATCCTAGAAAATGTCTGGGGAGGGCCCCCACACCTCTCGCCTACCTTGGCGGATTTTCTATACCATACATACCCGCCAGTATTAGCTGCGCCTAAAACACCGCTATCCTTAAAACCTAGCTGCGCCCTTGAAGCGAAGGAAGAATTACAGCGGATGGTTTACTGATTCGTAAACATACCACATATTATTTACCATGAGAAAATCATGGGTTTTCATTGGCACATGAAAACAAACGTCACACAAACTGAATGACTGACCATGCGATTTGATAATTGTTATCACGAATGCAACACGAATTGGAAATTGAATACGTTTAAGCTCAAAAGGGCATATTAGTTGGGAACATATGGAATCTTAAGATTGATAACTTCCTCATCTTTGAATTTTCTTTTGAGTATAGTCGCGTGAATCACATTCATTATCAGTTTTTTTAATAGCCAAACACATTCCGTTGGATAGTTATGGTTGGTTTAGGTTTTGAAAGATCATGAACACAGAGCCTACCTATAGCTGTAAATCATGCGATGGTAAGCCAGGTACGTCCAAGGACTTTAAATATTCAGATAGGTAGTTGGCGACTTCGTCTTCGTTTATTACACAGTTAAAAGATTTTAATTCATACAGAGTATACGGACATTATCGACTGTCAACAATTGCTTGGAGATTTATTTACAAACATGGTAGTGAAGTGTCCACTCGAGCTGGGCTTACAATTAGCTCGAATTGAATTTTTAAAATAAAATTTCAATATTTCGAATATATTTTGTATTTAAAATGTTATATTGTTATGAAGTTCAGTTATTAAACTGGTAAAATCAGAACAAATAATTTAATTTGTAGTTTTGACCGACTTATCAATTGTTGTTGCGTTACTAACTCCTAAAAACATATCACTAAGAAAGAGATGAATTTTTTGTGAAATTATCCTTTCTTAAAGTCCTATGTGTTATGTATCTAGGGCTGAGACGAATCCTAAGAACCAAATATCATTAAAATTGGTGCAGCCGTTCTCAAGTTATAAGTGTTCTAACTAACGCGATTATCGACTTTCTTTTATAAATAACATATTACATATGTAGGTAATAGTTAATGCTTGCTCAGCGGTGCATTACACTCAAGAAATATCTTTTGTAAAACCGAGCATACACAGTGGAAGGAACTTTTTGACCTGGCTAAGTCCGATTTATTTTACATGTAAAATGTAGGCCATTTGGAAGTACAAAGATTATCACTCGCAAAAATGCAATTCTCGTAAAATGCCGTGCTTGCAAAATCGCGCTTCCACTGTATTCATCACAAGAATTGCATCGTTACAAATGGCACGTGGAACACGGGGGAATTTTCTCTCAAGTGGCACTGATGGAACAAATTCCAGGATGCGCAATCAAGTAAATGCGCACAGTTGGATGGTCACTGGGAAATATCACTGTAAAAGTTCCTCTATTCGGTTGGTAAAGAGAAGGGTTGGAATTAATGAATAATTGAATTAATAATGAATATATAAGTGAAATAATGAATTAATGGAAATGAATGCCTGAACCATTTACTATTGTGCCCTGTGCTCTCGCCAATCCTCCTCCTCCTGCACTCATTATCCCCTCGGTTCCTCACCTACTTCTCCCTCTGCTGGTCGTGGATCCATCAAAACTGGGAAATCCACCAAACTTAAGACCCCTCCTCCCCCACCTATCTATGAACTCGCAACTAGCCCCATCTTTTCTTGCTGCAAAGAAATAAAATCTCACAAGTTGAAACCCAGAGCTTGAACAATAACAAAGAAACACATGCAAGAAGAAGCACCTTCACATGCCATTCAGGGGATTAGCTCTCAGAAATGATGCACTGAATTTAGACTAAAGCACTTAAATATAAGAGTTAGATATGGAGAATAAACTACTGCTGCTAAGGCCATTTTGGTAGTAAACAATGATAAATATAACATTCAAGGTTATATTGATGAAGTTTAAAGAAGTTTATATAAAGAATTTTATGCTTTTTACGATGTGTGAGAATGATCAACAAAAATTGAGAGTATGCAACCCGCGTGTCACCCAAGGTGTCTGACTGCAGGGGGCTCACTCTCGGTGTGATATCTCGGGAACCAGAAATGCAGAAATGGAAGAAATTTGAGGTTATACTCTGCAAATGTCTAACAAGTCATTGTAGAAGACCAAAAAGTGAAAGAATAATCCGAGAGTGAACACTTATGTCCAAAAAACACCCAACAATGCCAAAATTTCTAAATTTTAAGTGCGATGCAGCATGTTTTCCCGGTATCCAATTGCAAAAATAATTTTCATGGCCCATTTTCTCTCCAAATGGAACAAAACTGAGAGGCGTCCCAAAACAAACCATAAAAACAAGGACCACCCTAATATATAGCACTACATACATAACGGATACTACATAAATGGTTTCCATTCTTTCCACTACATGCATTCACACACATTCCACATGTGCAAAAGCAGTCATATGCACATCTTATGGGTATGTGTGACTACTTTGATGTAAATTTGAGTGTTTACATCAGTATCGAATGTATTGCACACACAGTACATGTATACTGGAAATGTAGATTTTTATGCTCAGAATTGTGCTTTTCGAATTTCTCAAAAAAATATTATTGGTTATTCAAACATATCTCCTTCGTTTTTGATGATAGAAAGTTCATTTAAATATTATTTTATAGGGTTTTCAGGGACTAGGAGGCTATGCAAATAAAATTCCTTGAATCCCCTTTGTTTTGAAAGAGTATTTAGTTTATAGTGCTAAAAGGTGGTGGCGCTCAGTATAAAATAAAGGTTTTAAATTGCCAAATCACACCAAATATTTATTGAGCAGAAAATTTTTAGAATTCCAAATCTTAAGAATTTAAGAAGCTACAATTCATCAAAGTAGCATTTTTTTGTTTCTCCAGTATTTTTGGAGTTATTATGAAAAAATGTATTTCCTTTTTAGCTCCTATTTTTCCAAAATTAATCATTGTTCAAATGTCCAGGAACTATTGATAATACCTAAATAAAAACACCTACTGTAGAGAAATGTCAATTTTAATTAGGGTGGTTATTAAGGGGTTGTTTTCACTGATTCTTTTTCAGAAAAAATTAGGGACTGACTTTTATCATCACTTGCTCAAATTTCATGCTACAAACTTTTAAGTAAGAGTTTTAAAATACTTCAAAAATGGATAGTTTTTTGGTTATTTGACATCGAATCTATCAAATTTAGCTTCTGAAAATCAAAAGCTAAAAGCCTTAGCTTGGTCCACATTGGCTGTTCAGAAAAATACAAAAAAATAATTTTCTTTGTTTTTTTCTTATAAGCCACAATTTTGCTCTTCAATTTTTTTTTGAAAAAAAAGCATGTATTTCAAGTTATTTGTGAAAAATTGGTTAAAAACCTCCATATTTTTCATCAAAAACCTGTTATTTTTAATCGAAAATAAATCTAAATATATTGATTTCACAAAAATAATGTATGGAATATTTTTTGTGTATCATTTGCACCTGAATGTCTGGGGCATCCAGGAGATATCAATTAAGGTGTATCATGACTATTGTATCATCATCAGAAATCATGTATTGGCAGAGTGTATGGGTCAATATGATCCTCGGTAGCCACCCTTTAAAAACACTCACCATCACCCTTTAAAAAATTCTATAATTAAGATTGATGTTACAAATTTTCCTTATTGGAAGTAAAGCTGTACATACAGCTGTAAAGCTTTAAAGTATACATATTACAAGTAAAGCTGAACAAAATCAAAAATTCTGAAAGAACTGGATAAAAAAGAAGTGCTTAATTTGAGTTCAAATTCTTCAATATTTCAAAGAGACCAAATTTGTTCTTCTCATGCTGGTCTACATGAAGCTTCTTAATGGCATCATAATCTTTCTTCCTTCCATCTTGATTTTATGATAAGATCTGCTTGTCTACATTCTATTTGTGAACACTTCTTTCTTCCCCTTCATCAGACATCCATATTCCTTCACAATACATGCTATGGTTTTCAGCACCCTTTCAACCGCTAATCTGCACACCCCATCTGCACACTTTGTCTCCAGCCAGTAGACGTGGCTGGTGAATGAGGAGAGTGTACTTCTAGGTGAGATACTAAAGAGACAGAGGTTTTGGATGGATAGAACACTGAGTAGAGAGGACATGTTGCTAAAGAGCAGAATGTCCGTTGGTTGCAGGAAGAAGGGAAGAGAATAGCATCTGTGGATAGAACTGAAAGCAAGTGACTTATTGTGAGCTGAGGAGAGAAGTTCATGATACGAGGATGGAATAAGTTCAAAAATAGTCCATGCAAAGCTACCATTAACCAGCGGAACACTTCAATAATAGTTGCAATTGGTTTTACAGGGCAATTGGACGATGACCTGACAACCTACGAGAAGACAATGCACCGAGTTCAGGCGTTGGCAACCCAGAAATCAACGTCATCAGCAATGCCACTCAGCGAGAAAGAAATTAGACGAGAGGAGATGTCACGGTCAGGATTGCCAGCTGGGCTTCATGGCGAAGCACCACATAGCACCAGCACCACCACCAGCACCACAACGCAGCACCCTCTGTCTTCATCTTCCCCCGGGCCAATGACGTCCCACCACAAGGACTGGCCCAAGTTTGCATACCACCGCGTGACCTCAGCGCCCCTCTCCGACCCCTTCCTCCTGCTCCAACAACAACAACAGCAGCAGCAACAACACCACCACCACGAGGGAGTTGGACCCTCCCCCACCCCCTACCCACCCTCCCCCTCCTCCATGCATCGACACCGCAACGCCTACATCGCAGTGTCCGTCATCACGCCCCCTAGTGCCAGGGGAGGCAAGCAGTCGCTGTCAGGGGCAGGTCGGCCGCTGCCCTCTCCCCCATCAATGCACGCAGAGCCACCTACGCATGGTCGCCACTTGGCGTCCCAGCCAACGACCACAGAGCCACCTAGTGGGAGCAGCGATGGGCGGATGGTGGCGGAGGAGACGCTGGGCGAGCCAATGATGGGTGAGGAAGAGGTGGTGGATCGTTTGGCGGGACAGCAGTCGTCAATGCACCATCAGATGCATCACCAGGACCAAGTGGAGGTGAGTTTCCTATTCCACATCCTCAGATACATATATTGGGAGGAAGGGGGCTTGAATTGGAGGAGATTAATTCCAAAGCAATGAATAAGGGATATGGACACTATGGCCACTCTGATCACGGGCCTGAAATCTCATTAATTTTTCCCCTATTAACTGTTTTTGCAAAAGTAGTTTGGTACGTAAATATTTAATTTAACCCTCGTGTGGATTTACAAATGCAGTTATGTTGCAATACAATGAGGACTAAATACAAGTCACATGTGTCCATGTGATATATTTTGCTCCACTGCGTCCAGCTACATGTTATGTATATCTCAGCATTGTATGTACACAGAAGGCTGAGTTCTTTAACGTAATTCATTGAAAAGGTGTAGGAGAGGTGAAGTGAGGTGACTGTCTCTTTTATCATTTCTATAGAATTCTGAGGATCAAGACAAATGTTAAGAATACTATGGGAGCTTATATCCTGCAATTTCTAAAAATAGTCACATAGGTTTTGAAATATGAAGAACATGGGATGATGAGCAACGTATCAAAGAACCCAATGCCGCTTTTGAGGTGGAGATGAGAGAGGCAGTGTTTTTTTGCCTACAGCGGAGCCCATTCCCTCACTCAGGAAGTTTCCTTAGAGATGGAATTGTGGATGTGATGTGGGGAAGTGCGGCAGGTGAGGTTTTGCTTCCTTGGTGGGCAATCCAAAATAATGATTTTATAGATGCTTGGGTTATAGGCGGAAAGTGAGGAGGAGCAGGCGTCTACGTATTTTCTTTGGTCCAGCTGTGCATTGGGGGCTGATGGAAGAGGAGCTAGTGAAGTGCTGGGAAAAATGCTGGGAGGACCACGCTCACTTTTTCTTTCTGTAGCGTTGCACTGACCCAAACATTTGGACCATGAACTTCCTTATCATAACTCACGGGCTTACTTCCTTTCTCATACAAAAACTGATTGCGCTTCCCCCCACCATTGACGACCCTCCAGAGCTCTCGGAATCAAGGGAGGGACACCCCAGCATGTTTTGACAAGACGTGTGTGCAAATTACAAAGAAAGAGCAGGCTCTTTTGTCTAATTGTGTCTTTGCACCCTCAATCTTTTTCACGATAAGGATTTTCTACGCTTACCTAATGATCCCAGTATTCTCTAATCCTTGGCAGTCGACACACCACATGTATCTCCACCCCTTCACCTCAACACAACCTCCATGTCATTACCCACCTTTCTCCTTCTCACTCACCCCTTCATGTTGGTAGAAACCCAATGAATAAAATCTCTGTGCATTTGAGTACACAAAGAAATGATAAATATGTATATTCAAAAAATTTCACTGTGTGGTAAATTGCCAATTTATTTTTTCATCATGAAATGATTTTTACCATGTAAATACTGAAATAATTCTCAGGAAAAAGAAAATCTTTTCCATCACACAGTACTTATCTTGATTTCGCTTAAGTGGTAGACACAGTTTTGGGAAATAATATCAACGCCAGTATTTTGAGTAGACTGTTGCAGCCGCAGAGGAATATTTTTGCATGAGAGGTACAAAACATGTAACAGTGTTCTTTACGGCAGTTGGTAAACCCCTGAATCCCCTGCCGGGTTACAGCTATTCATTCAATGAGAAATTTCTACACGAAGATAAAGAAGCATTGTTCTGCAAATTCGGATAACACGTTGTGTTAAAATGTTCTTAGAATTGCAGCTCAGTGTAATTCTAAACATAGCAACCCTGGGATTTCCCCAAAGTTGGCCACCACCACAGCAAGTTGGCAGAGACAGAGGAAGGTTGCAGAGCGGATGTGCCCGAGCAAAACTAATGCCATGGAAAAAACATCCTTGGCTAGTTTCTAAGAATAATTCCTGCAATGAGATGAAGTTTTGTCAATGACTATTACAAAGAGGCAAGCACAATGATCCTTAGCTAAAAGAGAAAGCAAAATTGTTTTAGCAATGTTTTCCTTTTTTTAATAATATAATTTTTTTCATAAAGTTTAAATATTCAAGTAACATGATTATAAATAGATTAAAACATCTCATACAAAAAATAATTACTTCGATTTACAGGAATAATTACTTTAATAATCTACTCTAATAATAAATAATTACTTTGATTTAATTAAATTTAATCAATTTAGGATTGAGGGTATAGTCTCCAAAACAGCGACGAGGAAATTCTTGGTACCACAGCAAATCCAAGGACATAACTTTTTCAGTAGAGGCCAATAAAATGAAAAATATCTACTCTATGCAAACAAAAATATATTTGTAGACTAGGAAAGAAGAAAAAATAGACTGCTGAAAATTTCAAATGGGAATGGAAAATTTTACGTAAATTTTTAAAATCATGAGTGCCACTAAGGCACACGGAATCCATTTTAAGGTTAAAACATTCACTGCTGCCTCGCTCATAATGACCAAAACACGTTCTCCATCTTCACGCTGCTTTGGTCATAATAGCCAAAGAGTGAGCCACATTTATGGCCTCTCACAGTAAGCCATTGGTCACAGCTACTTCAATATATGACATGAGTAGTCAACGGGTAGCCAAGTGCTCACTGAAACTCAAATTCCAAGATGTAATGCGAGAGGAAAAAGAATATTGCTTTGGTGCAATGGTTAAATTTGTCTAAAAGTCAGTGGCTGGGAACGTGTTAAAAAACATAGGTGGGGGTGGTCGAGTTTGTTTATCTGGGAAACAGAAAAACATCAGATGGGAGGAGTCCAGAGGAAATAATATGAAGCATCAACCAAGCCAAGTTAGTCTTCATAAGATTGGAAGCATAGCAATTCATAGCAATTAAGTGAATAGTAGAAATTCTCCTTCCTAGAACTGAGGTCTGTCTAATCTGGGAGACTTCCCTTTGTTTCCAGTGAAGGATAAAATTAGGTTCTTACCACCCCATGAACTCTGACCCTGATATCATTCCAAGGCCATTGAATGATATTTATACAGAACACTTGGACCCTAACATGAATAGATGAGGATACATTTTTCCTAAATATTTCATCATTGATTCCACACATTTAATAGAAGATTTGGGCACAAAATTTTCAGGAAATTCTTGCTGTTTGATTTTATAACAAAAGGCCAATAATTCTACATTTTATCCCTGAAATTCAATATGTGCATGAACGTCAAAGTAGTGTAAATATTGTACTCTCCTGCAAAATGAATTCCTATATGAGTTTCTGAATACTGCATCAAGAATTGTTTACGATCTTGAAATTTTTGTTTGATGAATCTCTTCACTCAATTCTCACATGTGCTTTTGCATTCTCATATGCATATCCCCAATATTAATACAAGAAAAAAGGCTCAAGAAAGACAAATATTACCTACATCGATCTTGAGTAGACCTTCAAGTGTTTTGTGGAATTAAGTATTCCAGGTTTTACAAGGAATAGGTATTATGTAATTAGGTACCAGGATAAGACAGTAGTGTGGAACCTTTTAAGAAGAAAAGGCATTTGTAAAATGTGGGAATCAGTTCAGGGAAGTAAAAATAGGTCAAGGAGTATGACAAGGGGACTCATTATCCCTTTTCAATGCATTTATGCAAGGTGGAATGGATGAAATCAGAGAATGAATTAGCACTGCATAGTAAAATTGTGAATAGAGAGAGGATGTACGTGATGAGGTGTGCCGATGACACTGCTCTCCAAGCAGAGAGTGAGCCAATGCATGATGCGCGCAATTTGCCTGAATGAATGAGTGGCACACTGTTATGGAGCCAAAATTTCACTTTGAACAATGAATACCTTCTTATTATTACATATTTCCATGAATATTAACTATTAGATTAAATGGTATTCGGCCAACATTTTTACTTAGCAGGAACACAGTGGTATTCATTGAGAAAGCTTTGTGCAAAACATACATAATGATAGAAAGAACTTTTATGAACCAGTTGAAAATGCTAATCGATATTTTCACGCAGGAGCAACTTAGGGCACTTGCTGCTGTTGAAGAGAAGTTGAGGCATCAACTTCATGAGAAAGAGAGAATGAGACACCTGTTGAAGGAAGTTGGCGCCGAGGAGCACCACAGAAAAAGCAAGAGGAGTGTGAAAGAGTCGTTGGCTCAGCACCAGCGCCATCTCTTGGAGGGCGACCGCATTGCCTTTAAAACCTCGTAACCAGCTGCTGTACGTGTAGTGGGCAAGCAGCGTTGCTTTAGAGACTTAGAACATTGATTTCCCCTTTGTGGAGAGGCAATCAAAAAAGTGGACCATTAAAGTGATTTTAAAAATTGAATGGCTAGTTGACTGAACATCCACAGGACTTTGACATATCTATCATACTGCATCATCGCATGCATTGCTGCAGTATTTTAGGTCAAGAAGTGAGAGTTTTTTCATTGTGGAGTGAAAGTAATAAATTTAGTTGTAGGTAAATTTTGAAGCTATTTTTGTCCAGGAGTGGCATAGTTTATTGGCTCTAACCAATACAAAAACCAATATTTTACAGAAAAATCTCTGATTTCTATGAATAATTTTTCACCTAAATTAATGGAACAAGTATTGATTGAGGAGAAAAGTGTAATTATTCATTCCTCAATTGATGTAAGAGTCAACCAGCTCTAATAGAATATGTTTTTAAAATTGCTTTTGATCAATATGAATTTTATGACCCCAGGTGAATTACTGCTGATATACAAAAGTGGAGTACCTTTAATAACACTTATCCTAGAATTTGCTGCCCTTACAAGGAAAAAAATGTAAGACTCCGACTCTTCTATTAAAAGTTGAAACCTTGATAAAAACCTTAATTGAAAAACCTTGGTCATTGAATGAATTATAACAGTGTTATCATACTGTCAAAATATTAGATGATTATGTAAAAAGGATGCATAATTCATACTCCTTTGTAATTTGTCAGTTTCCTGTCTTTTGTAAGAAAGTTCTACAATGGATGGATGACCCTGTGAAAGTCAAATGAAAGAAAATAACTTACTTTGTTCACAGATTTTCACAATCTATAATTTACTTCTGGGCCCAGTCTGGTTTCTTCATGTCATGAACTGACAATTTTTGGCCCCATTTGAAAATAAGACCACATAAGTAGGTATACAATTTTGAATAATTTATTATTAACGATAATTTATTTTGACATAAAGTATGTGTATGTTTCATTCAATGTAGCCTCTATTTGACCTTATTATTCTTATGATTACACACTTTCATTTTCAACCAATAGGTCTGGTCAATTCTAACCTTTTATGGACAGGGAACGACACCTCTTGGAGGAAAAAAATACAAAATGCCTACCTAGCAAGTACCTTTACATGCTATGTACGTATTTTAGTGCATTGCATTCATTGATAGGTAGGTGAATAACTAATTTTTAAAAAGTGTAACACAAAAATGAAACGGAAACAAAAGCTTTCTTATGGGATAGAAAATAAATTAGGAAACCCAGTTATGAAAACTAGGTTAAGAATTGTTGGAGAAAGTATGTCGCTGTTATGAGTATTCAGTACACTTTGATTTGATTGAGGAAAATAGCTTGTTTAACATTGACATAAGAGAAAATGTAAATACTATGGAAATATACCAAATGGTTTTTGTAACACAAGATTAAATAATCTAAATATTTATATTCATAAAAGTGATGGAATAAAGTTACTTGAATACATGTTTGTCTTTTACTATCATGGTAAATGATTGTCCATAAATGATTGGCCCTTTGGCGGTGAAGTTTTTTTCTGAGACTTAGTACTAATAACCATAATTCCACCAGAGATGGTAATTCTCAAAATTTTCTGTAGCACAGGCATAATTCAATATTTTGGACGCAAATCATGCCTAGCAGGGTGGGATTAATATACTACGGTTTCCAAACCCAGGCAATCTGTCATCCTATATTAATGTGCGCATTATGATGGTTAATTATTTTAATGTTACAGTAACCAAATGTCATTCTTGAAAATTGAAGTACATAATTATTAAAAATTAAATTAAATGAACTTTGTTGTCATCAAATAGGTAACTGTTGCAGACATGCTGAATCAAAGTGTTTACACAAATTATGTTAGGGTATAACTTTGTAGAGCTCAAACTTCCCAGACGGCACAGAATCCTCTGTATCTAATTCGTATGCAGATAGTATCCATTGACGAAAAGCGACGGAGCGGTAGTCAATGGATACTATCTGCATATGAATTAGATACGGAGGATACTGTGCTATCTGGGTTGTAGCCTCATTGACAGTGCATAAAAATAACAATTGATGCAAAGGGTTACTTTGATTAGAAAAACTAGTTCTGCATGTAATATTATTGGATAAGAGAAGTAAAAAATCATGTCAATTGAGTCTATGCCCTACAGAATGTGAGCAGTCTGTAGTTCCACTGAAAACCATAATGGTTCAATCATCATTTTATGCGAGATGAAGTCATTGACACTGATCCAAACTTCCATTGAAATCAAAGTGTATCACTGTAAGTAGAGATACTCGGAAGGTCAATGACATTTTTGGGATTGGAAAGGTCAATGACCCTATTGTTTATTTCACTCAAATCAAATAAGTTTCCGAGACCTTTTTTCGAATGAATGAGTCAATGAACCTGTGTGCAGTTTCCCTCAACTCCAAATAATTCAATGACCTTTTTTGGAGTGAAGATTTAAAAGGCCTATTTTGTAGGAAAGTGCCCATATGGCACAGGAATTTGACATATTTGAATACGAGGGTGAACCATCAAGATACAAGAAATCGCGCTTAGGAAGTTACTAAAAAGGTTTTTTTCCTTTCATGACGAAAAAAAGATACAAGAGGACTGGCAAATTCATATGCATCAATAAAATTGTATCTCATCGATAAAACTGTATTAGGTCTTGGACTACATATTTTCTTTCGTGGGTGGTGCCATATCCTCCTAGAAAGGAGGCCCGATCACAAGCCTTTGGAGATCTCGTTGTTTACGTTACGTCTCACCACATTTCAGGGATTTTTGTAGTTAAGTTGGTGAAAAATAGTGTCTGGTAATGGTGAAGTTTCCCTTACTCTTTAATTTCATTCACTGGGCTTCAGGGGGATCGGGTTGGTGTGGTTGCTAGAGTGTTGGCTTCCCACCCGGAGGGCCCGGGTTCAAATCCAGGCGGTGGCAGAGAATTTTCAGGGACTGCCCGATCCCTGCTTGAGTGTTGTGTGGAGGACATTTAAAGCGCAACACTCCGTCCGTCGGATGGGACGTTAAGCCGTGGTCCCCTTGGCGCCTTTCGTTAAGAGCAGGCTAATGCCGACGCCGGGTTTCCCTCCACCCTTCCTTCCACACCCTTCCCTCATGGCGCAAATGACCTCAGCTGTCGGTCGCCTCCTCCAAATACCATACCACCATACCTGGGCTTCAGAATCGTGGTTTTGTTAAAAACGCCTTTGTGTGTGTATTGCCAGGATGTGAAGGAAACTCCAGGACATAGTTCTGGTTTTTGGCTTTCCAAAAGATCCTGAGTTGAAGAAGAAGTGCATTTGGGCGATAAGAAGAAAAAATTTCACCCCCACGAAAAGCAGTAAGGTACATATGTACCTTTTCTCGCTGTAATTATTTGGATGTAATTTTAAGTTAGAAGTGGCTTCGGGATGTTGATGAATGACTCCAGTACTGAAGGTGGTTATTTGAAATATTTTAGCAGCAATTCATTTGAAAATTCTGGCATTTCAGTTGTCTTTGTTGTATTCTTTTGTTCAGGAAACGTGTGGTTAGAGGAGAAACTAGGAATAAGCAGCAAAGTTTACACAATCGAATATTCTTTCATAGCTTGCCGTATGGTGCGTCATGCATCTACTTTCATCATTTCAAATTATCTTATGCTACAGTTTAAAATAAATAATATTGAGGTACACAATTATTTACTATATTTACTGGCCTAGTAATTTGATTTCTCATGCAGAAATGCCAAAAATTGGAAATGATGTGACCTAGTAAGTTACATGGGCGTAAGTAAGTCATGTATAAATTTGGGCGATAAGAAGACATAGTTCTGGTAAACTACTGATTTGGCAGGAATTTCATATTTTTTAATAGGCTGATACATCTACTGCATTGACATACTCATCCCAAATAATGTTTCAAATACTTGAGCACCTGGTACAGGTATGTTTTAGTTGCTGAGACTAAACTATACGTAAATTTTTGCTTGAATTTTGATGAATTCGATCATAATAATAGTAGATGTGTCAACAATCTTGTTTCATTGGCAATTTTCATTGAAAAAATCTTATTTTGTCAGGCTCCAGGGTAAGCTTTTCAATGCTCATGGGCTATGTGATGTCTTATTTAGTGTCAAAATTAATAAGAATTTACTCTTAATTAGCAAAACTACTTGAGACCTTGAGTCTCTCACAGAACTTCCAATTCCCAACGTTCATTGCTAGCTAATGGCGTCGCTACTGGTTCTTCTGTATAAACTTTCCCACCCCCCAGACCAGGGCCCGTGGAGGAAAGCGTGAATGTGTAAGTGGGGATGAATGTTGGTTATGTCGATTATGTAAGGTTGTGTGTGAGTGTGTGTGGGAGGAGGGGAACTCGGGTTTTTCCCATGAATAGCGTGTTTCTCCTCCCTTTTTCTTGTGCGTTACCCCACCCTAAGATGGGGATTATAAAAAGGTTGTGCACATGGAAGAAAGAGCATAATTTTGAAGTGAGTGTCGGGCGGAGCCCATGCCCGAATTTGGGTGCGACACGGCAGAGAAGACGAGGGGCCTAACAGATCACGAGACTGATTGGTCTGAAATAAGAGACGAAGGAGCAAGGACCAGCTGAAGAGGACGCATTCCCTCCATTCCGGATGCAGCTTCCTCCAACAAGGGAGAAAGGAGTGTGCAGTAAATGGAACGAGAGTTTGTTGGATCCAACCTGGTCTAACCACAGACAACGATAAAGTAAGATCGCAACTATCCCCCCTCCCAAAGCCCCCTCTTGTCTTCTGCCAAGTGTCAAGACAGACTGTCACGAAACGCACCCGTTACTCAGTGAACGTGAAATTAATCACCAAAGTAAAATTAACATTCTTAGGGATGGACTTTCATTTACCTCCCCCATCAAGAAATAATTAAAAAGTGTATCATTATTTACCTGTTCACAACCGAACTATATTTTGTAGTTATCATTTGCTATTCCGATTTTCATCTTGAAAATCAAGTTATATTGTTGTGTTTTTTTTTATCATTGATGTTTCATAAATTGCTTTCACCAATTCATACTTCACCAGTTTATAAGAGGGTTTCTTTTGTTTTGTCATATGCAATCTTATTGTTTGAATTATATTTTGTTTCGCTGAAAGTGTTGAGTACGTGTTTTGTTTTAATTCCTTCACAGGTCATCTTAAGGAAAAATATCCCTCGCCATTCCTTTCGCCCAGTTCGTTTTTCTTTCCGTGAATGCATTGTGGGAGAGTGCATAAGTGCCCGAACGTTACCCATCAGGTTGAATCGGGAACCCCCCACCCGCAATTATTTCCAAAGAAGGGGAATATTTTTAATTTATGTGAATTGTACGAAGAGAGTGACATAGGTTTGTCCTGTAGGTCCCATGCGGGAGGGATCCACGCGGATTTATATATTTTCTTTTGTTATTGTGCGACATCTCCCCCCGGTTCTATTTTGGTATCCGGGCGAGCCAGGGGTGGGATGTCACAATACATACTATCTAGATACGAATTAGATACGGGGGTGCTGTGCCGTTTGGTGTCTGTGACCTTTATTGGAATGTTAAGGTCAATGAACCTTGGCATAGTTTCACTCATATCCCTTCACTGCGTCACCTGATGATGACGTCTAACGTTGAAACCATGGTCGTGAATAAATATTAATGTGAAAGCACAAAGTTCGTCTTTTAAATGTTAATTATGGATCGCTTTCACCAAGTTATGCCTCAAACAATCAATTTTTTCCCCCACTGCATTATTGAAAGTTAGTCTATGACTATGTGGCAGTTGAGAGGTCAATGACCTTTTAGGGAGCAGAGAGGTGAATGAACTATGTCTTTGGGAATGAGGTGCTCAATGACAATTTTCGTAGTTCCAATTAAAATCCAGCGACGTTGAACGACCTTAGTGGTAGTGTAGAGGTAAATGGCCTCATTAGTAGTAGAGAAGTAAATGACCTTATTGGTAGACGTGACTTACACTACCATCATAGAAGTCAAAAGGTCAAGACTGTTTAGTTAAGAGTGTAGAGGTGATTGACTGGTTTTAGAGTGAAGAGTTCAATGAGCCTTTGTAAATGTTTACTCTGGCCTGCATTGAACTTTTTGGTCGTCAATGACGCTGTCCGTTGTTTCCTAAAACCTATAAAGACCTTATGGGACTAGGCAAGTAGTGAATGATCTTTTTGGTAACTGAAAGATCAATGACCTTTTTAAGATTTGAGAGAATAATGACATTTTCCAAGAGAAGAGTTCAATTTGCATAGTTTACACAAAGACATAAGGTACCATGACCATTTCATGAGTGGCAGGTCTAAAAACATCCAGGAGATGAGGGGTCAATGATGTTTCAGGGAAGGAGAGGACAACGACCTTTAATTACTGGAGAGGTCCGAGACTTTTTGGGAGTGGTGAGAAATTCTGTTAAAAATTCATATTTAGTACAAAAGAATAAAAATGCAAAATGAGGCTTTAGAATTGGATATTTTTTTATATAATCGATTATAGTGCGAGTGTAGAAAAATGCAAAATAACAAATTATGGGAAAGAAAACCATGGGGCCTGAGGCGGCCCGAGCCCCCCAAAAATTCGTTACAGATGTGAGGAAAAAATGTGTCAGGCTAGTCAATTTTCCCTGGAGTGTCCAGATATTGAGATTCGAGTTATCAGGGTTCTAATGTTGATCATATGACTCTTCTAAAATGCTTAAAAAACTTAAAATTCACTACTTATAAAATTTACCGGGGCAAGGTCCTCGGTTTGGGCCCCCCCAATATTTTTTGTAAGTCGGCACCCCTGGTTTGGAGTAATAGTGCTAGAGAGAATTTGCTTCTTCTCCTAACCAATGGAGTGGCGTGCATGGTTAAAGCCGCCAAAGTTTTGGTGTTTTTCTACCCTAAAATGATTCACATCACTTGCAAAGTAGGGTAGGCTCTTCACAGAGTATGCAAAGAATTTCCCACAGCAAATAAGTGGGTCTCTCCCATTAAGAAGGTAAGTACTTGCCGTTATTAAAACTAAAAATAAACTTTCCAATATATTACAGCAGAACTAATATTTAATATCTTCGTAGGTTTTTTTGAAGCACCATCGCGTGTGGAAATATACAAAACATTTTACTGTGATCTGCTATTTCCTCCGGATCCAGTCCTCACGAGATTTGGAACATGGCTGGAATCTTGCGTGTTCATTGCACAACACTTCAAGAAAATTAAGAATGTAAGTAATTATTTGTAGTTATTAACAACTCATTTAGTGACTGATGAATCAATTTCATTATATGAAATAGAATTCCTGCAATTTTGCTCAGTTAAAAATAACTACAACTGCACGTTCTAAATTAAAGAGGAAAACTGTATTTTAATTTTTTACTTCAAGTTATACAGAATATTGACTCTGAAGACGATGCAGAATGTATAGAAAATGCTCGAGAACTCGTAGAAGATAGCGCACTCTCACTGGAAATGATATGTATTTCAGCATCCTTTGGGTTTTTGGTAGAAAAACTCAAATATCTTGAATCTTCCATCCTGAGCCTCAGTGATTCGGTGTCGACAAAAATGAGGTGAAGAAGAAACTTGAAGGTGTAAAGGGTGAACAAACCGTAATTTTTTATGGCAAATTGTGCAATGTTTTGGATAAAAACAAAAACTTCAAGTTAATGACTGATATAGCTCAGTTTCTCAATGGAGAGGTCAAGGGACAGACATCTAACGTTTTACAAAAACTCACCTTAAGTGCTACGCTGCGATATGCTCCTATTACAACATGTGAAGTTGAGCGATCATTTTTGACATATAAACTTATTTTGACCGATCGACGCAAAACATTTACCATGGAAAACATAGAAAATTACCTTATTATTACTACTTCATTAAATAATTTTTTGGCAATACAAATCAAAGTGAATGAAAATACTTATTTTTTTACTTTATTATAAGATCTGTTATCCATAACCTGTAATTTGATTTTAATTTCATTTTTCAAAATAAAGATAGATATTGATCAGCTAAAAAAATACGGGGGTAAACTCTATTCTTAAACAATTGCTGATCATCAAAGAAAGTGTTATTCAGAATTTAAAAAAATATTTTGTAAATTATGGTGATCTCTTGTCTTAAAAGTCCATAAAATAACACGAAAAACCCACGAATCCGCATCTCTACCCTCTTTTCTCCATCAATTCAATTAAATTCAGCCACTTCCTAATGAAAACAACTCAGACTTTTAAAGAGACTTTTTCAAAAATATTGACGACTTTTTTTCGAAAAACTGGAAGCTTAGCTCTAGTGATTACGTACATGGAATGACATTTTTACCAATAAATGTTTCATGCTTATTTTTTATTTTACTCCTTTAGTATGCTGTAATTTTCACGTTACCATTACTTATGGCCATTTTGTTCCACATGAGAGCATACATAACAGTGAATAAGAAAAAAGAGATCCAACCACTCTAATAATTTTAAGTGACTGTTGAATTAAGAGAGATCTCATCATTTTCTCTTGAATAATGGTAAAAATCATGCGATAGCACTCGCTTTGTGTTATCATTAAATAATAAACATATTTGCATATTTTACATATATGTTCACTAATGCATGTGTGTTTATTTAAACGCATAAGTATAATGGTTTAAAAGACAGTAGTGCCTTCCATTTCCAAAGGATATGAAAAAATTGAGCATATCACTAAAACCTCTCTATAGTGAACACCACCATACATCAAATTGCCCAAATTTTGTTCCCCTCCATTAGGATATTAAGAGGTTTTTACGGTATGTTGTTTTTATCATCCAGAGAAAGTAATGGCAATTAATATTGTGTTTCTAAAATTTATTGTTTGAGGCGTAACTTGGTGAAAGCGATTCATAATTAAATTAAAAAAGAAGAACTTTGTGCTTTCACATTAATATTTATTCACGACCATGGTTTCAACGTTAGACGTCATCGTCAGGTGAACTCTACTGAGGTCCATCACATCATTTTATACCAGGCTAGGAGGGGATAGGGAGGAAGGTAACTAGGTTGAACGGATTGGTCAACAGAGAAGAGGTAGGGGGGAAAAACTTGGTCATATGCTATGAAAGAAGTTACTCTTTAGTTACTCTACCAGTTAAGTTAGGTTTAACGGGAGCGTTTGCATGAATCAGTGCAGCATGAATACCCTCCCATATTGAGCTTCCCTCTGCAATTCATAGTTTCCGTTCTTTCACTTCATCCATAAATCCTCTTCCTCCATCTTTTTTGCTTGCCTGTATTCCCTCTAACATGTTTTTTAACATCTCATCCCCACCCGGCCTATCCAAACCCTCCTTTGATTCTCGACTAGAAGTCCTTGCCCACCATGCCCAGCACTTCATTGTTCTTCCACCTCTCCGACTTCTTCTCCATTCCTCTATCCATTCCCATATCTCAGAATCTCTCTTCTCGTCCTATTTCCTTTTTAGTCCATATCATCAAACTTATGCATAAAATACTCAGGTTCAGTTTCTTTGATAGGCTTTTCTCAACACACGTATGTCAATCTTCCTCGAATTAATTTGCACTGAATTTTGGGAGGGAGTACATACACAGGACATATTCCAAGTACACGAGGTGGGGATTGAACCTGCGTTGACCCTTGGTGCGATTAAATGGATGAATGAATAGGTGGAAACTGAATTTCACAATGATGTATTGGCACACCATGGCTGCTTTCAGCATGTATTTCTTAACCCATTCTATGTAGGTATTTTGATTTGAAATGCTTTAAAATTAGCCAGGGTTCGCCAAATACATGCAGTATGTATTTGGCGAATATACCTTGATATTGTGTGTATGTAACAATGTTCTTGCCCAGTATAGACCAAATACCTACAATTTGTATTTAGTGTATATCAGGCAAGAAAACTTTTTAACTCAACAATAGTATATTTTAATATACAAATTTTTTTATTTCAGAAGAGGTATAAGATACTATTGTAATACATTAAAAATTATGTTAAGTATTATATTATTATTTTGCATATTTCATATTTGGTTCGATTTTTTTTACTAGTTTTTGTTCATAGTTTCAAATTTGGAGATTTTTATGTATTTGTTAAATTATTTTGCACACATAAAATGGCTTTCTAAGTCTCAACACTAAATTATGATTTTTCCTATGTTCACTCTTTAATTTGCGGTAGTAAAGAGGCATTAATTTGCTGGATTAGTTCCTGGCATTAACACAATTTTTAGTGCATTACTGTATGGAACATGGTTTGTTTCAAAATGATGAAATATTTCTGACCATTTGTTCTCTTTTGTGATTTGTATTCAATTCCAAGATAACCAACCTTTTCCTCATCCAATATTTTTCTATTGGTATTTCATTAAAATGATCACTCTTACATTTCAATACATTACATATTTCCAAGTAGCATTTTCAAAATTTCTACTTTGAGTAGTGAATCCAGATTTGCAACAATATTCATTTCAAAGTAACACTTTTAAAATTTTCACTATGAGTAGCGAATTGGCGTTTGCATCAAGAATATTCATTTCTAGGTAACAATTTTAATTTTTTTAATCTGAGTAGTGAATTCGCGTTTGCAACAAAAATATTCATTTCCTCGACGTAACATTTTTAATTTTTTCTCTCTGAGTAAAGAATACTGAAAGAGAAAAATTGAGATTGATTGAAAGATTGAGAAGAATTGGAATAGAATATACATTTCCAAGTATAACTTTTAATTTTTTCACTTAGAGTAGTGAATTCGCGTTTGCAACAAGAATATTCATTTCTAAGTAACAATTTTAATTTTTTTTTACTTTGAGTAGTGAATCCTCGTTACCAGCACGATTATTCATTTCAAAGCAATATTTCAAAATTTGGTCGGTTTTTAACCACATAACTTTTAAATATTTGAAACACAAATTCACACAATAGGAAACAATATAATACATTCGCAACTTTCAAAAATGCAGCAGATATTCATTTGTATTGTTTAATTTTTCATTAACACAGCCACTGTTCATAAAAACCATAATTATGGTCGGATTTTAACCAGATAACTTTTGAAATACTTGAAACACAAATTCACACTGTGCCTCTAAGTATCAGTAAAATATTTTCACTTAATCTTTCTGGTTAAAATCGGACCATAATTACGGTTTTTATGTACAGTGGCTGTGTTATTAAATATAAATAAATACGAATGAATGGAAACATTTCCGCTGTATTTTTGAAAATTTTGTAAATATTATACTGATACTTATAGGCATTATGTGATTTTGCATTTCACATATTTCAAAAGTTATCTGGTTAAAATCGGACCATAATTACGGTTTTTATGTACAGCGGCTGTGATATTGAAAATTAAATGTATACGAATGAATGGAAACATTTCTGCTGTATTTTTGAAAGTTGTGAAAATATTATACTGATACTTATAGTCCTAGTGTGATTTTGCATTTCACAAATTTCAAAAGTTACCTGGATAAAATCGGACCATAATTACGGTTTTTTGTACAGTGGCTGGGTTATTAAAAAAATAAATGAATACCGAATGAATGGAAACATTTCTACTGTATTTTTGAAAGTTGTAAAAATATTATACTGATACTCATAGGCATAGTGTGATTTTGCATTTTACACATTTCAGAAGTTATCTGGTTAAAATCGAACCATAATTACGGTTTTTATGTACAATGGCTGAGATATTAAAAAATAAATGAATACGAATGAATGGAAACATTCCTTAGTGTCATTTTGCATATTTTTCATCTCGCACTGAAATCGTTTCTCTAGCAACAAAATATAATTCCTTAGTTTCATTTTGCATATTTTTCAACTCGCACTGAAATCGTGCTTCTAGCAACAAAATTTAATTCTTGAGTGTCTTTTAACATATTTTTTATCTCGCACTGAAATCGTGCTTCTAGCAACAAAATTTGATTCCTTAGTGCTATTTTGCATATTTTTAATCACGCACTGAAATCGTGTTTCTAGCAACAAAATTTAATTCCTCAGTGTCATTTTGCATATTTTTCATCTCGCACTGAAATCGTTTCTCTAGCAACAAAATATAATTCCTTAGTGTCATTTTGCATATTTTTCATCACGCACTGAAATCGTGTCTCTAGCAAAAAATTTAATTCCCGAGTGCCATTTTAATTCAGGAATAAAATTTTGTTGCATGAAACCCGATTTCAGTGCGTGATTAAAAATATGCAAAATGACAGGAATTAAATTTCGTTGCTAGAAACACGATTTCAGTGGGAGATGAAAAATATGCAAAACGAAACTCAGGAATTAAATTTTGTTGCTAGAAACACGATTTCAGTGCGGGATGAAAAATATGCAAAACGACACTCAGGAATTAAATTTTGTTGCTAGAAACACGATTTCAGTGCGAGATGAAAAATATGCAAAATGACAGGAATTAAATTTCGTTGCTAGAAACACGATTTCAGTGGGAGATGAAAAATATGCAAAATGACACTCAGGAATTAAATTTTGTTGCTAGAAGCACGATTTCAGTGCGGGATGAAAAATATGCAAAATGATATTCAGGAATTAAATTTTGTTGTAAGAAAAACGATTTCTAAGCGAGATAAAAAATGTGGCAAAAGATATTCAGGAATTAAATTTCGCTGCTGGAAAGACGATTTCAGTGCGAGATATAAAATATTCAAAATTACACTCAGGAATTCAAATTTGTTGCTAGAAACACGGTTTCAGTGCGGGATGATTAATATGCCAAATGACACTCAGAAATTAAATTTAGCTGCTAGAAACACGATTTCAGTGCGAGAAAAAAATATGCAAAATGACACTCAGGAATTAAATTTAGTTGCTAGGAACACGATTTAGTGCGAGATAAAAAATATGCAAAATGTCACTCAGGAATTAAATTTAGTTGCTAGAAACACGATTTTAGTGCGAGATAAAAGATATGCAGATTGACACTCAGGAATTAAGATTTGTTGCTTGAAACACGATTTCAGTGCGAGATGAAAAATATGCAAAATGACACTCAGGAATTAAATTTAGTTGCTAGAAACACGATTTCATTGCGGGATAAGAAATATGCAAAATGACACTCAGGAATTAAATTCTGTAGCTAGAAACACGATATCATAGCGAGATAAAAAATATGCAAAATGACACTCAGGAATTAAATTTTTTTGCTAGAAACAGGATTTCAGTGCGGGATAAAAAATATGCAAAATTACACTCAGGAATTAAATTTAGTTGCTAGGAACACGATTTAATGCGAGATAAAAAATATGCAAAATGACACCTAGGAATAATAAAATGTTCCTAGAAACACGATTTGAGTACGAGATAAAAAATATGCAAAATGACACTCAGGAATTACATTTAGTTGCTAGAAACACGATTTCAGTGCGAGATTAAAAATATGCAAAATGACACTCAGGAATTAAATTTTGTTTTTAGAAACACGATCTCAGTGCGAGATAAAAAATATGTAAAATGAAACTCAGAAATTAAATATTGTTGCTAGAAACACGATTCAGTGCGAGATAAAAAATATGCAAAATCACACAATGGAATTAAATTTTGTTGCTAGAAGCACGATTTCAGGGCCAGATAAAAAATATGCAAAATGACACTCAGGAATTAAATTTTGTTGCTAAAAACACGATTTCAGTGCGGGATGAAATATATGCAAAACGACACTCAGGAATTAAATTTTGTTGCTAAAAACACGATTTCAGTGGGAGATGAAAAATATGCAAAATGACACCCAGGAATTAAATTTTGTTGCTAAAAACACGATTTCAGTGCGGGATGAAAAATATGCAAAACGACACTCAGGAATTAAATTTTGTTGCTAGAAACACGATTTCAGTGGGAGATGAAAAATATGCAAAATGACAGGAATTAAATTTCGTTGCTAAAAACACGATTTCAGTGCGGGATGAAAAATATGCAAAATGACACTCAGGAATTTAATTTTGTTGCTAGAAGCACGATTTCAGTGCGAGATAAAAAATATGTAAAATGACACTCAGGAATTAAATTTTGTCCTATAAACACGATTTCAGTGCGAGATAAAAAATATGCAAAATGATATTCAGGAATTAAATTTTGTTGTAAGAAACACGATTTCTAAGCGAGATAAAAAATGTGGCAAAAGATATTCAGGAATTAAATTTCGCTGCTGGAAAGACGATTTCAGTGCGAGATATAAAATATTCAAAATTACACTCAGGAATTAAATTTAGTTGCTAGGAACACGATTTAGTGCGAGATAAAAAATATGCAAAATGACACCTAGGAATAATAAAATATTCCTAGAAACACGATTTGAGTAAGAGATAAAAAATATGCAAAATGACACTCAGGAATTACATTTAGTTGCTAGAAACACGATTTCAGTGCGAGATAAAATATATGCAGATTGACACTCAGGAATTAAATTTTTTTGTTGCTAGAAACACGATTTCAGTGCGAGATGAAAAATATGCAAAATGACACTCAGGAATTAAATTTAGTTGCTAGAAACACGATTTCAGTGCGAGATAAAAGATATGAAAAATCATACACAGGAATTAAATTTAGTTGCTAGAAACACGATTTCATTGCGGGATAAGAAATATGCAAAATGACACTCAGGAATTAAATTCTGTAGCTAGAAACACGATTTCAGTGCGAGATAAAAAATATGCAGATTGACACTCACGAATTAAATTTTGTTGCAGGAAACACGATTTCAGTGCGAGATAAAGAATATGCAAAATGACACTCAGGAATTAAATTTTGTACTAGAATCTAGATTTCAGTGCAAGATAAAAAATATGCAAAATGAAACTCAGGATTTAAATTTTGTTGCTAGAAACACGATTTCAGTGGGAGATGAAAAATATGCAAAATGACACTCAAGAATTAAATTTTGTTGCATGATACACGATTTCAGTGCGAGATAAAAAATATGCAAAATCACACACAGGAATTAAATTTTGTTGCTAGAAACACGATTTCAGTACGAGATAAAAAATATGCAAAATGACACTCAGGAATTAAATTTAGTTGCTAGAAACACGATTTCAGTGCGAGATGAAAAATATGCAAAATAACACTCAGGAATTTAATTTTGTTGCTAGAAGCACGTTTTTAGTGCGAGATAAAAAATTTGTAAAATGACACTCAGGAATTAAATTTTGTCCTATAAACACGATTTCAGTGCGAGATAAAAAATATGCAAAATGATATTCAGGAATTAAATTTTGTTGTAAGAAACACGATTTCTAAGCGAGATAAAAAATGTGGCAAAGGATATTCAGGAATTAAATTTCGCTGCTGGAAAGACGAATTTAGGGCGAGATATAAAATATTCAAAATTACACTCAGGAATTCAAATTTGTTGCTATAAACACGGTTTCAGTGCGGGATGAATAATATGCCAAATGACACTCAGAAATTAAATTTAGCTGCTAGAAACACGATTTCAGTGCGAGAAAAAAATATGCAAAATGACACTCAGGAATTAAATTTAGTTGCTAGGAACACGATTTAGTGCGAGATAAAAAATATGCAAAATGACACCTAGGAATAATAAAATGTTCCTAGAAACACGATTTGAGTACGAGATAAAATATATGCAAAATGACACTCAGGAATTATATTTAGTTGCTATATACACGATTTCAGTGCGAGATAAAATATATGCAGATTCACACTCAGGAATTATATTTTGTTGCTAGAAACACGATTTCAGTGCGAGATGAAAAATATGCAAAATGACACTCAGGAATTAAATTTAATTGCTAGAAACACGATTTCAGTGCGAGATAAAAGATATGCAAAATCATACACAGGAATTAAATTTAGTTGCTAGAAACACGATTTCATTGCGGGATAAGAAATATGCAAAATGACACTCAGGAATTAAATTCTGTAGCTAGAAACACGATTTCAGTGCGAGATTAAAAATATGCAAAATGACACTAAGGAATTAAATTTTGTTGCTAAAAGCTCAATTTCAGTGCGTGATAAAAAATATGTAAAATGACACTGAAAAAAAATATTTTTTTGCTAGAAACACGATTTCATTGCGAGTAAAAATATATGCACATTGAAACTCAGGAATTAAATTTAGTTGCTAGAAACACGATTTCAGTGCGATATAAAAGATATGCAGATTGACACTCAGGAATTAAATTTAATTGCTAGAAACACGATTTCATTGCGGGATAAGAAATATGCAAAATGACACTTAGGATTTCAATTTAGTTGCTTAAAACACGATTTCAGTGCAAGATGATAAATATGCAAAATGACACTATGACATTAAACTATGTATATAGAAACACGATTTCAGTGCGAGATTAAAAATATGCAAAATGACACTCAGGAATTAAATTTTGTTTTTAGAAACACGATCTCAGTGCGAGATAAAAAATATGTAAAATGAAACTCAGAAATTAAATATTGTTGCTAGAAACACGATTCAGTGCGAGATAAAAAATATGCAAAATCACACACATGAATTAAATTTTGTTGCTAGAAACACGATTTCAGTGCTTGAGTAAAAATATGTAAAATGACAATCAAAAATTAGATTATAGTTGCTAGAAACACGATTTCATTGCGGGATAAGAAATATGCAAAATGACACTAAGGATTTCAATTTAGTTGCCTAAAACACGATTTCAGTGCGAGATGATAAATATTCAAAATTACACTCAGGAATTCAAATTTGTTGCTAGAAACACGGTTTCAGTGCGGGATGAATAATATGCCAAATGACACTCAGAAATTAAATTTAGCTGCTAGAAACACGATTTCAGTGCGAGAAAAAAAAATGCAAAATGACACTCAGGAATTAAATTTAGTTGCTAGGAACACGATTTAGTGCGAGATAAAAAATATGCAAAATGACACCTAGGAATAATAAAATGTTCATAGAAACACGATTTGAGTGCGAGATAAAAAATATGCAAAATGACACTCAGGAATTAAATTTAGTTGCTAGAAACACGATTTTAGTGCGAGATAAAAGATATGCAGATTGACACTCAGGAATTAAGATTTGTTGCTTGAAACACGATTTCAGTGCGAGATGAAAAATATGCAAAATTACACTCACGAATTAAATTTAGTTGCTAGGAACACGATTTAGAGCGAGATAAAAAATATGCAAAATGACACCTAGGAATAATAAAATGTTCCTAGAAACACGATTTGAGTACGAGATAAAATATATGCAAAATGACACTCAGGAATTATATTTAGTTGCTATATACACGATTTCAGTGCGAGATAAAATATATGCAGATTCACACTCAGGAATTATATTTTGTTGCTAGAAACACGATTTCAGTGCGAGATGAAAAATATGCAAAATGACACTCAGGAATTAAATTAAGTTGCTAGAAACACGATTTCATTGCGGGATAAGAAATATGCAAAATGACACTCAGGAATTAAATTTAATTGCTAGAAACACGATTTCAGTGCGAGATAAAAGATATGCAAAATCATACACAGGAATTAAATTTAGTTGCTAGAAACACGATTTCATTGCGGGATAAGAAATATGCAAAATGACACTCAGGAATTAAATTCTGTAGCTAGAAACACGATTTCAGTGCGAGATTAAAAATATGCAAAATGACACTAAGGAATTAAATTTTGTTGCTAAAAGCTCAATTTCAGTGCGTGATAAAAAATATGTAAAATGACACTGAAAAAAAATATTTTTTTGCTAGAAACACGATTTCATTGCGAGTAAAAATATATGCACATTGAAACTCAGGAATTAAATTTAGTTGCTAGAAACACGATTTCAGTGCGAGATAAAAGATATGCAGATTGACACTCAGGAATTAAATTTAATTGCTAGAAACACGATTTCATTGCGGGATAAGAAATATGCAAAATGACACTTAGGATTTCAATTTAGTTGCTTAAAACACGATTTCAGTGCAAGATGATAAATATGCAAAATGACACTATGACATTAAACTATGTATATAGAAACACGATTTCAGTGCGAGATTAAAAATATGCAAAATGACACTCAGGAATTAAATTTTGTTTTTAGAAACACGATCTCAGTGCGAGATAAAAAATATGTAAAATGAAATTCAGAAATTAAATATTGTTGCTAGAAACACGATTCAGTGCGAGATAAAAAATAGTCAAAATCACACACATGAATTAAATTTTGTTGCTAGAAACACGATTTCAGTGCTTGAGTAAAAATATGTAAAATGACACTCAAAAATTAAATTTTGTTGCTAGAATCACGATTTTAGGGCCAGATAAAAAATATGCAAAATGACACTCAGGAATTAAATTTTGTTGCTAGAAACACGATTTCAGTGCTTGATTAAAAATATGTAAAATGACAATCAAAAATTAGATTATAGTTGCTAGAAACACGATTTCATTGCGGGATAAGAAATATGCAAAATGACACTAAGGATTTCAATTTAGTTGCCTAAAACACGATTTCAGTGCGAGATGATAAATATGCAAAATGACACTATGAAATTAAATTATGTCGATAGAAACACGATTTCAGTGCGAGATTAAAAATATGTAAAATGAAACTCAGAAATTAAATATTGTTGCTAGAAACACGATTCAGTGCGGGATAAAAAATATGCAAAATGACACTCACGAATTAAATTTTGTTGCTAGAAACACGATTTCAGTGCTTGATTAAAAATATGTAAAATGACACACAAAAATTAAATTTTGTTGCTAGAAACACGATTTCAGTGCAAGATAAAAAATATGCAGATTGACACTCACGAATTAAATTTTGTTGCAGGAAACACGATTTCAGTGCGAGATGAAAAATATGCAAAATGACACTGAAAAAAAAAATGTTTTTGCTAGAAACACGATTTCATTGCGAGTAATAATATATGCACATTGAAACTCAGGAATTAAATTTAGTTGCTAGAAACACGATTTCAGTGCGAGATAAAAGATATGCAGATTGACACTCAGGAATTAAATTTAATTGCTAGAAACACGATATCATTGCGGGATAAGAAATATGCAAAATGACACTTAGGATTTCAATTTAGTTGCTTAAAACACGATTTCAGTGCGAGATGATAAATATGCAAAATGACACTATGACATTAAACTATGTATATAGAAACACGATTTCAGTGCGAGATTAAAAATATGCAAAATGACACTCAGGAATTAAATTTTGTTTTTAGAAACACGATCTCAGTGCGAGATAAAAAATATGTAAAATGAAACTCAGAAATTAAATATTGTTGCTAGAAACACGATTCAGTGCTTGAGTAAAAATATGTAAAATGACACTCAGAAATTAAATTTTGTTGCTAGAATCACGATTTTAGGGCCAGATAAAAAATATGCAAAATGACACTCAGGAATTAAATTTTGTTGCTAGAAACACGATTTCAGTGCTTGATTAAAAATATGTAAAATGACAATCAAAAATTAGATTATAGTTGCTAGAAACACGATTTCATTGCGGGATAAGAAATATGCAAAATGACACTAAGGATTTCAATTTAGTTGCCTAAAACACGATTTCAGTGCGAGATGATAAATATGCAAAATGACACTATGAAATTAAATTATGTCGATAGAAACACGATTTCAGTGCGAGATAAAAAATATGCAAAATGACACTCACGAATTAAATTTTGTTGCTAGAAACACGATTTCAGTGCTTGATTAAAAATATGTAAAATGACACTCAAAAATTAAATTTTGTTGCTAGAAACACGATTTCAGTGCAAGATAAAAAATATGCAGATTGACACTCACGAATTAAATTTTGTTGCAGGAAACACGATTTCAGTGCGAGATGAAAAATATGCAAAATGACACTCAGGAATTAAATTTTGTACTAGAATCACGATTTCAGTGCAAGATAAAAAATATGCAAAATGACACTCAGGAATTAAATTTTGTTGCTAGAAACACGATTTCAGTGCGAGATGAAAAATATGCAAAATGACACTCAGGATTTCAATTTAGTTGCTTAAAACACGATTTCAGTGCGAGTAATAAAATATGCAGATTGAAACTCAGGAATTAAATCCTGTAGCTAGAAACACGATTTCAGTTCGAGATTAAAAATATGCAAAATGACACTCAGGATTTCAATTTAGTTGCTTAAAACACGATATCAGTGCGAGTAAGAAAATATGCAGATTGAAACTCAGGAATTAAATTTTTTTTCTAGAGACACGATTTCAGTGCGAGATGAAAAATATGCAAAATGACACAAAGGAATTTAATTTCGTACTAGAGACACGATTTAGTGCCAGATAAAAAATATGCAAAATGACACTCAGGAATTATATTTTGTTGCTAGAAACACGATTTCAGTACGAGATAAAAAATATGCAAAATGACAATAAGGAATAAAATTTTGTTGCCAGAAACACGATTTCAGTGCGACAAAAAAAAATATGTAAAATGACACTCAAGAATTAACTTTTTTTGCTAGAAACACGATTTAAGTGCGAGGTAAAAAATATGTAATATGACACTCACAAATTAAATTTTGTTGCTAGAAACACGATTTCAGTGCGAGATAAAAAATATGCAAAATGTCACTCCGGAATTCAATTTTGTTGTTAGAAACACTATTTCTGTGCGTGATGAAAAATATGCAAAATGACACTCAGGAATTAAATTTATTTGCTAGAAACACGATTTCAGTGCGAGATAAAAAATATGCAAAATGACACTAAGGAATTAAATTTTCTTGCTAGAAGCACGATTTCAGTGCGAGAAAAAAAAATATGTAAAATGACACTCAAGAATTAACTTTTGTTGCTAGAAACACGATTTCAGTTCGAGATAAAAAATATGCAAAATGACACTCACGAATTAAATTCTGTTGCTAGATACACGATTTCAGTGCGAGATAATAAATATGCAAAATGACACTCAGGAATTAAATTTTTTTGCTAGAAACACGATTTCAGTGCGTGATGAAAAATATGCAAAATGAAACTCAGGATTTAAATTTTGTTGCTAGAAACACGATTTCAGTTCGAGATTAAAAATATGCAAAATGACACTCAGGATTTCAATTTAGTTGCTTAAAACACGATTTCAGTTCGAGTAATAAAATATGCAGATTGAAACTCAGGAATTAAATCCTGTAGCTAGAAACACGATTTCAGTTCGAGATTAAAAATATGCAAAATGACACTCAGGATTTCAATTTAGTTGCTTAAAACACGATTTCAGTTCGAGTAATAAAATATGCAGATTGAAACTCAGGAATTAAATCCTGTAGCTAGAAACACGATTTCAGTTCGAGATTAAAAATATGCAAAATGACACTCAGGATTTCAATTTAGTTGCTTAAAACACGATTTCAGTGCGAGTAAGAAAATATGCAGATTGAAACTCAGGAATTAAATATTGTTTCTAGAGACACGATTTCAGTGCGAGATGAAAAATATGCTAAATGACACTCAGGAATTAAATTTAATTGCTAGAAACACGATTTCATTACGGGATAAGAAATATGCAAAATGACACTTAGGATTTCAATTTAGTTGCTTAAAACACGATTTCAGTGCGAGATGATAAATATGCAAAATGACACTATGACATTAAATTATGTCGATAGAAACACGATTTCAGTGCGAGATTAAAAATATGCAAAATGATATTCAGGAATTAAATTTTGTTGTAAGAAACACGATTTTTAAGCGAGATAAAAAATGTGGCAAAAGATATTCAGGAATTAAATTTCGCTGCTGGAAAGACGATTTCAGTGCGAGATATAAAATATTCAAAATTACACTCAGGAATTCAAATTTGTTGCTAGAAAAACGGTTTCAGTGCGGGATGAATAATATGCCAAATGACACTCAGAAATTAAATTTAGCTGCTAGAAACACGATTTCAGTGCGAGAAAAAAATATGCAAAATGACACTCAGGAATTAAATTTAGTTGCTAGGAACACGATTTAGTGCGAGATAAAAAATATGCAAAATGACACCTAGGAATAATAAAATGTTCCTAGAAACACGATTTTAGTACTATATAAAAAATATGCAAAATGACACTCAGGAATTAAATTTAGTTGCTACAAACACGATTTTAGTGCGAGATAAAAGATATGCAGATTGACACTCAGGAATTAAGATTTGTTGCTTGAAACACGATTTCAGTGCGAGATGAAAAATATGCAAAATGACACTCAGGAATTAAATTTAGTTGCTAGAAACACGATTTCATTGCGGGATAAGAAATATGTAAAATGACACTCAGGAATTAAATTCTGTAGCTAGAAACTAGATATCAGTGCAAGATAAAAAATATGCAAAATGACACTCAGGAATTAAATTTTGTTGCTAGAAACAGGATTTCAGTGCGGGATGAAAAATATGCAAAATGACACTCAGGAATTAAATTTAGTTGCTAGGAACACGATTTAGTACGAGATAAAAAATATGCAAAATGACACTCAGGAATTAAATTTTGTTGCTAAAAGCTCAATTTCAGTGCGTGATAAAAAATATGTAAAATGACACTGAAAAAAAATTTTTTTGCTAGAAACACGATTTCAGTGCGAGATAAAATATATGCAGATTGACACTCAGGAATTAAATTTTGTTGCTAGAAACACGATTTCAGTGCGAGATGAAAAATATGCAAAATGACACTCAAGAATTAAATTTAGTTGCTAGAAACACGATTTCATTGCGGGATAAGAAATATGCAAAATGACACTCAGGAATTAAATTTAATTGCTAGAAACACGACTTCAGTGCGAGATAAAAGATATGCAAAATCATACACAGGAATTAAATTTAGTTGCTAGAAACACGATTTCATTGCGGGATAAGAAATATGCAAAATGACACTCAGGAATTAAATTCTGTAGCTAGAAACACGATTTCAGTGCGAGATTAAAAATATGCAAAATAACACTCAGGAATTCAAATTTGTTGCTAGAAACACGGTTTCAGTGCGGGATGAATAATATGCCAAATGACACTCAGGAATTAAATTTTGTTGCTAAAAGCTCAATTTCAGTGCGTGATAAAAAATATGTAAAATGACACTGAAAAAAAAATTTTTTTTGCTAGAAACACGATTTCATTGCGAGTAAAAATATATGCACATTGAAACTCAGGAATTAAATTTAGTTGCTAGAAACACGATTTCAGTGCGAGATAAAAGATATGCAGATTTACACTCAGGATTTAAATTTAATTGCTAGATACACGATTTCATTGCGGGATAAGAAATATGCAAAATGACACTTAGGATTTCAATTTAGTTGCTTAAAACACGATTTCAGTGCGAGATGATAAATATGCAAAATGACACTATGACATTAAACTATGCCGATAGAAACACGATTTCAGTGCGAGATTAAAAATATGCAAAATGACACTCAGGAATTAAATTTTGTTTTTAGAAACACGATCTCAGTGCGAGATAATAAATATGTAAAATGAAACTCAGAAATTAAATATTGTTGCTAGAAACACGATTCAGTGCGAGATAAAAAATATGCAAAATCACACACAGGAATTAAATTTTGTTGCTAGAAGCACGATTTCAAAGCCAGATAAAAAATATGCAAAATAACATTCAGGAATTAAATTTTGTTGCTAGAAACACGATTTCAGTGCTTGATTAAAAATATGTAAAATGACAATCAAAAATTAGATTATAGTTGATAGAAACACGATTTCATTGCGGGATAAGAAATATGCAAAAGGACACTAAGGATTTCAATTTAGTTGCCTAAAACACGATTTCAGTGCGAGATTAAAAATATGTAAATGAAACTCAGAAATTAAATATTGTTGCTAGAACACGATTCAGTGCGGGATAAAAAATATGCAAAATGACACTCACGAATTAAATTTTGTTGCTAGAAACCCGATTTCAGTGCGAGATTAAAAATATGCAAAATGACACTCAGGATTTCAATTTAGTTGCTTAAAACACGATTTCAGTGCGAGTAATAAAATATGCAGATTGAAACTCAGGAATTAAATCCTATAGCTAGAAACACGATTTCAGTTCGAGATTAAAAATATGCAAAATGACACTCAGGATTTCAATTTAGTTGCTTAAAACACGATATCAGTGCGAGTAAGAAAATATGCAGATTGAAACTCAGGAATTAAATTTTTTTTCTAGAGACACGATTTCAGTGCGAGATAAAAAATATGCAAAATGACACTAAGGAATTTAATTTCGTACTAGAGACACGATTTAGTGCCAGATAAAAAATATGCAAAATGACACTCAGGAATTATATTTTGTTGCCAGAAACACGATTTCAGTACGAGATAAAAAATATGCAAAATGACACTAAGGAATTAAATTTTGTTGCCAGAAACACGATTTCAGTGCGAGAGAAAAAATATGTAAAATGACACTCAAGAATTAACTTTTTTTGCTAGAAACACGATTTAAGTGCGAGGTAAAAAATATGTAATATGACACTCACAAATTAAATTTTGTTGCTAGAAAAACGATTTCAGTGCGAGATAAAAAATATGCAAAATGTCACTCCGGAATTCAATTTTGTTGTTAGAAACACTATTTCTGTGCGTGATGAAAAATATGCAAAATGACACTCAGGAATTAAATTTATTTGCTAGAAACACGATTTCAGTGCGAGATAAAAAATATGCAAAATGACACTAAGGAATTAAATTTTCTTGCTAGAAGCACGATTTCAGTGCGTGAAAAAAAAATATGTAAAATGACACTCAAGAATTAACTTTTGTTGCTAGAAACACGATTTCAGTTCGAGATAAAAAATATGCAAAATGACACTCAGGAATTAAATTCTGTAGCTAGAAACACGAAGTCAGTGCGAGATTAAAAATATGCAAAATGACACTAAGGAATTAAATTTTGTTGCTAAAAGCTCAATTTCAGTGCGAGATAAAAAATATGTAAAATGACACTGAAAAAAAATTTTTTTTGCTAGAAACACGATTTCAGTGCGAGTAAAAATATATGCACATTGAAACTCAGGAATTAAATTTTGTTGCTATAAACACGATTTCAGTGCCAGATAAAAAATATGCAAAATGACACTCAGGAATTAAATTTTGTTGCTAGAAACACGATTTCATTGCGGGATGAAAAATATGCAAAATGACACAAAGGAATTAAAGTTAGTTGCTAGAAACACGATTTCAGTGCGAGATGAGAAATATGCAAAATGACACTCAGGAATTAAATTTAGTTGCTAGAAACACGATTTCAGTGCGAGATAAAAAATATGCAGTTTGACACTCAGGAATTATATTTTGAACCAGAAACAAGATTTCAGTGCGAGAAAAAAATATGCCAAATGACACTCAGGAATTAAATTTAGTTGCTAGGAACACGATTTAGTGCGAGATAAAAAATATGCAAAATGACACCTAGGAATAATAAAATGTTCCTAGAAACACGATTTGAGTACGAGATAAAAAATATGCAAAATGACACTCAGGAATTAAATTTTGTTGCTAAAAGCTCAATTTCAGTGCGTGATAAAAAATATGTAAAATGACACTGAAAAAAAAAAATTTTTTGCTAGTAACACGATTTCATTGCGAGTAAAAATATATGCATATTGAAACTCAGGAATTAAATTTAGTAGCTAGAAACACGATTTCAGTGCGAGATAAAAGATATGCAGATTGACACTCAGGAATTAAATTTAATTGCTAGAAACACGATTTCATTGCGGGATAAGAAATATGCAAAATGACACTTAGGATTTCAATTTAGTTGCTTAAAACACGATTTCAGTGCGAGATGATAAATATGCAAAATGACACTATGACATTAAACTATGCCGATAGAAACACGATTTCAGTGCGAGATTAAAAATATGCAAAATGACACTCAGGAATTAAATTTTGTTTTTAGAAACACGATCTCAGTGCTTGATTAAAAATATGTAAAATGACAATCAAAAATTAGATTATAGTTGCTAGAAACACGATTTCATTGCGGGATAAGAAATATGCAAAATGACATAAGGATTTCAATTTAGTTGCCTAAAACACGATTTCAGTGCGAGATGAAAAATATGCAAAATGACACTCAGGAATTAAATTTTGTTGCTAGAAACACGATTTCAGTGCGAGATAAAAAATATGTAAAATGAAACTCAGAAATTAAATATTGTTGCTAGAACACGATTCAGTGCGGGATAAAAAATATGCAAAATGACACTCACGAATTAAATTTTGTTGCTAGAAACACGATTTCAGTGCTTGATTAAAAATATGTAAAATGACAATCAAAAATTAAATTTTGTTGCTAGAAACACGATTTCAGTGCAAGATAAAAAATATGCAGATTGACACTCACGAATTAAATTTTGTTGCTAGAAACACGATTTCAGTGCGAGATGAAAAATATGCAAAATGACACTCAGGAATTAAATTTTGTACTAGAATCACGATTTCAGTGCAAGATAAAAAATATGCAAAATGACACTCAGGAATTAAATTTTGTTGCTAGAAACACGATTTCAGTGCGAGATGAAAAATATGCAAAATAACACTCAGGAATTAAATTCTGTAGCTAGAAACACGATTTCAGTGCGAGATTAAAAATTTGCAAAATGACACTCAGGATTTCAATTTAGTTGCTTAAAACACGATATCAGTGCGAGTAAGAAAATATGCAGATTGAATCTCAGGAATTAAATATTTTTTCTAGAGACACGATTTCAGTGCGAGATGAAAAATATGCAAAATGACACTAAGGAATTCAATTTCGTACTAGAGACACGATTTAGTGCCAGATAAAAAATATGCAAAATGACACTCAGGAATTATATTTTGTTGCTAGAAACACGATTTGAGTACGAGATAAAAAATATGCAAAATGACACTCAGGAATTAAATTTTGTTGCTAAAAGCTCAATTTCAGTGCGTGATAAAAAATATGTAAAATGACACTGAAAAAAAAAAATTTTTTGCTAGTAACACGATTTCATTGCGAGTAAAAATATATGCATATTGAAACTCAGGAATTAAATTTAGTAGCTAGAAACACGATTTCAGTGCGAGATAAAAGATATGCAGATTGACACTCAGGAATTAAATTTAATTGCTAGAAACACGATTTCATTGCGGGATAAGAAATATGCAAAATGACACTTAGGATTTCAATTCAGTTGCTTAAAACACGATTTCAGTGCGAGATGATAAATATGCAAAATGACACTATGACATTAAACTATGCCGATAGAAACACGATTTCAGTGCGAGATTAAAAATATGCAAAATGACACTCAGGAATTAAATTTTGTTTTTAGAAACACGATCTCAGTGCTTGATTAAAAATATGTAAAATGACAATCAAAAATTAGATTATAGTTGCTAGAAACACGATTTCATTGCGGGATAAGAAATATGCAAAATGACATAAGGATTTCAATTTAGTTGCCTAAAACACGATTTCAGTGCGAGAAGAAAAATATGCAAAATGACACTCAGGAATTAAATTTTGTTGCTAGAAACACGATTTCAGTGCGAGATAAAAAATATGTAAAATGAAACTCAGAAATTAAATATTGTTGCTAGAACACGATTCAGTGCGGGATAAAAAATATGCAAAATGACAATCACGAATTAAATTTTGTTGCTAGAAACACGATTTCAGTGCTTGATTAAAAATATGTAAAATGACAATCAAAAATTAAATTTTGTTGCTAGAAACACGATTTCAGTGCAAGATAAAAAATATGCAGATTGACACTCACGAATTAAATTTTGTTGCTAGAAACACGATTTCAGTGCGAGATGAAAAATATGCAAAATGACACTCAGGAATTAAATTTTGTACTAGAATCACGATTTCAGTGCAAGATAAAAAATATGCAAAATGACACTCAGGAATTAAATTTTGTTGCTAGAAACACGATTTCAGTGCGAGATGAAAAATATGCAAAATAACACTCAGGAATTAAATTCTGTAGCTAGAAACACGATTTCAGTGCGAGATTAAAAATATGCAAAATGACACTCAGGATTTCAATTTAGTTGCTTAAAACACGATTTCAGTGCGAGTAAGAAAATATGCAGATTGAATCTCAGGAATTAAATATTTTTTCTAGAGACACGATTTCAGTGCGAGATGAAAAATATGCAAAATGACACTAAGGAATTCAATTTCGTACTAGAGACACGATTTAGTGCCAGATAAAAAATATGCAAAATGACACTCAGGAATTATATTTTGTTGCTAGAAACACGATTTCAGTACGAGATAAAAAATATGCAAAATGACACTAAGGAATAAAATTTTGTTGCCAGAAACACGATTTCAGTGCGAGAAAAAAAAATATGTAAAATGACACTCAAGAATTAACTTTTTTTGTTAGAAACACGATTTCAGTGCGAGATAAAAAATATGCAAAATGTCACTCCGGAATTCAATTTTGTTGTTAGAAACACGATTTCTGTGCGTGATGAAAAATATGCAAAATGACACTCAGGAATTAAATTTATTTGCTAGAAACACGATTTCAGTGCGAGATAAAAAATATGCAAAATGACACTCACGAATTAAATTCTCTTGCTAGAAACACGATTTCAGTGCGAGATAATAAATATGCAAAATGACACTCAGGAATTAAATTTTTTTGCTAGAAACACGATTTCAGTGCGAGATGAAAAATATGCAAAATGAAACTCAGGATTTAAATTTTGTTGCTAGAAACACGATTTCAGTGGGAGATGAAAAATATGCAAAATGACACTCAAGAATTAATTTTGTTGCATGATACACGATTTCAGTGCGAGATAAAAAATATGCAAAATCACACACAGGAATTAAATTTTGTTGCTAGAAACACGATTTCAGTACGAGATAAATAATATGCAAAATGACACTCAGGAATTAAATTTTGTTGCTAGAAACACGATTTCAGTGCGAGATTAAAAATATGCAAAATGACACTCAGGATTTCAATTTAGTTGCTTAAAACACGATTTCAGTGCGAGTAATAAAATATGCAGATTGACACTCAGGAATTAAAACCTGTAGCTAGAAACACGATTTCAGTTCGAGATTAAAAATATGCAAAATGACACTCAGGATTTCAATTTATTTGCTAGAAACACGATTTCAGTGCGAGATAAAAAATATGCAAAATGACACTAAGGAATTAAATTTTCTTGCTAGAAGCACGATTTCAGTGCGAGATAAAAAATATGTAAAATGACACTGAAAAAAAAATTTTTTTGCTAGAAACACGATTTCAGTGCGAGTAAAAATATATGCACATTGAAACTCAGGAATTAAATTTTGTTGCTAGAAACACGATTTCAGTGCGAGATAAAAGATATGCAGATTGACACTCAGGAATTAAATTTAATTGCTAGAAACACGATTTCATTGCGGGATAAGAAATATGCAAAATGACACTTAGGATTTCAATTTAGTTGCTTAAAACACGATTTCAGTGCGAGATGATAAATATTCAAAATGACACTCAGGAATTAAATTTTGTTTTTAGAAACACGATCTCAGTGCGAGATAAAAAATATGTAAAATGAAACTCAGAAATTAAATATTGTTGCTAGAAACACGATTCAGTGCGAGATAAAAAATATGCAAAATCACACACAGGAATTAAATTTTGTTGCTAGAAGCACGATTTCAGGGCCAGATAAAAAATATGCAAAATGACACTCAGGAATTAAATTTTGTTGCTAGAAACACGATTTCAGTGCTTGATTAAAAATATGTAAAATGACAATCAAAAATTAGATTATAGTTGCTAGAAACACGATTTCATTGCGGGATAAGAAATATGCAAAATGACACTAAGGATTTCAATTTAGTTGCCTAAAACACGAATTCAGTGCGAGATGATAAATATGCAAAATGACACTATGAAATTAAATTATGTCGATAGAAACACGATATCAGTGCGAGATAAAAAATATGCAAAATGACACTCAGGAATTAAATTTTGTTGCTAGAAACACGATTCAGTGCGGGATAAAAAATATGCAAAATGACACTCACGAATTAAATTTTGTTGCTAGAAACACGATTTCAGTGCGAGATAAGAAATATGTAAAATGACACTCAAAAGTTAAATTTTGTTGATTGAAACACGATTTCAGTGCTTGATTAAAAACATGTAAAATGACAATCAAAAATTAAATTTTGTTGCTAGAAACACGATTTCAGTGCGAGATAAAAAATATGTAAAATGACATTAAAAAATTAAATTTTGTTGCTAGAAACACGATTTCAGTGCAAGATAAAAAATATGCCGATTGACACTCACGAATTAAATTTTGCTGCAGGAAACACGATTTCAGTGCGAGATGAAAAATATGCAAAATGACACTCAGGAATTAAATTTTGTTGCTAGAAACACGATTTCAGTGCAAGATAAAAAATATGCAGATTGACACTCACGAATTAAATTTTGTTGCAGGAAACACGATTTCAGTGCGAGTAATAAAATATGCAGATTGAAACTCAGGAATTAAATCCTGTAGCTAGAAACACGATTTCAGTTCGAGATTAAAAATATGCAAAATGACACTCAGGATTTCAATTTAGTTGCTTAAAACACGATATCAGTGCGAGTAAGAAAATATGCAGATTGAAACTCAGGAATTAAATATTTTTTCTAGAGACACGATTTCAGTGCGAGATGAAAAATATGCAAAATGACACTAAGGAATTTAATTTCGTACTAGAGACACGATTTAGTGCCAGATAAAAAATATGCAAAATGACACTCAGGAATTATATTTTGTTGCTAGAAACACGATTTCAGTACGAGATAAAAAATATGCAAAATGACACTAAGGAATAAAATTTTGTTGCCAGAAACACGATTTCAGTGCGAGAAAAAAAAATATGTAAAATGTCACTAAAGAATCAACTTTTTTTGCTAGAAACACGATTTAAGTGCGACGTAAAAAATATGTAATATGACACTCACAAATTAAATTTTGTTGCTAGAAACACGATTTCAGTGCGAGATAAAAAATATGCAAAATGTCACTCCGGAATTCAATTTTGTTGTTAGAAACACGATTCCTGTGCGTGATATAAAATATGCAAAATGACACTCAGGAATTAAATTTATTTGCTAGAAACACGATTTCAGTGCGAGATAAAAAATATGCAAAATGACACTAAGGAATTAAATTTTCTTGCTAGAAGCACGATTTCAGTGCGAGATGAAAAATATGCAAAATGAAACTCAGGATTTAAATTTTGTTGCTAGAAACACGATTTCAGTGGGAGATGAAAAATATGCAAAATGACACTCAAGAATTAAATTTTGTTGCATGATACACGATTTCAGTGCGAGATAAAAAATATGCAAAATCACACACAGGAATTAAATTTTGTTGCTAGAAACACGATTTCAGTACGAGATAAATAATATGCAAAATGACACTCAGGAATTAAATTCTGTAGCTAGAAACACGATTTCAGTGCGAGATTAAAAATATGCAAAATGACACTCAGGATTTCAATTTAGTTGCTTAAAACACGGTTTCAGTGCGAGTAATAAAATATGCAGATTGACACTCAGGAATTAAAACCTGTAGCTAGAAACACGATTTCAGTTCGAGATTAAATATATGCAAAATGACACTCAGGATTTCAATTTATTTGCTAGAAACACGATTTCAGTGCGAGATAAAAAATATGCAAAATGACACTAAGGAATTAAATTTTCTTGCTAGAAGCACGATTTCAGTGCGAGATAAAAAATATGTAAAATGACACTGAAAAAAAAATTTTTTTGCTAGAAACACGATTTCAGTGCGAGTAAAAATATATGCACATTGAAACTCAGGAATTAAATTTTGTTGCTAGAAACACGATTTCATTGCGGGATAAGAAATATGCAAAATGACACTTAGGATTTCAATTTAGTTGCTTAAAACACGATTTCAGTGCGAGATGATAAATATGCAAAATGACACTCAGGAATTAAATTTTGTTTTTAGAAACACGATCTCAGTGCGAGATAAAAAATATGTAAAATGAAACTCAGAAATTAAATATTGTTGCTAGAAACACGATTCAGTGCGAGATAAAAAATATGCAAAATCACACACAGGAATTAAATTTTGTTGCTAGAAGCACGATTTCAGGGCAAGATAAAAAATATGCAAAATGACACTCAGGAATTAAATTTTGTTGCTAGAAACACGATTTCAGTGCGAGATAAAAAATATGTAAAATGACAATCAAAAATTAGATTATAGTTGGTAGAAACACGATTTCATTGCGGGATAAGAAATATGCAAAATGACACTAAGGATTTCAATTTAGTTGCCTAAAACACGAATTCAGTGCGAGATGATAAATATGCAAAATGACACTATGAAATTAAATTATGTCGATAGAAACACGATATCAGTGCGAGATTAAAAATATGCAAAATGACACTCACGAATTAAATTTTGTTGCTAGAAACACGATTTCAGTGCGAGATAAAAAATATGTAAAATGACACTCAAAAATTAAATTTTGTTGATTGAAACACGATATCAGTGCTTGATTAAAAATATGTAAAATGACATTAAAAAATTAAATTTTGTTGCTAGAAACACGATTTCAGTGCAAGATAAAAAATATGCCGATTGACACTCACGAATTAAATTTTGCTGCAGGAAACACGATTTCAGTGCGAGATGAAAAATATGCAAAATGACACTCAGGAATTAAATTTAGTTGCTAGAAACACGATTTCTTTGCGGGATAAGAAATATGCAAAATAAAACTCACGAATTAAATTCTTTTGCTAGAAACGAGATTTCAGTGCAAGATAAAAAATATGCAGATTGACACTCACGAATTAAATTTTGTTGCAGGAAACACGATTTCAGTGCGAGTAATAAAATATGCAGATTGAAACTCAGGAATTAAATCCTGTAGCTAGAAACACGATTTCAGTTCGAGATTAAAAATATGCAAAATGACACTCAGGATTTCAATTTAGTTGCTTAAAACACGATATCAGTGCGAGTAAGAAAATATGCAGATTGAAACTCAGGAATTAAATATTTTTTCTAGAGACACGATTTCAGTGCGAGATGAAAAATATGCAAAATGACACTAAGGAATTTAATTTCGTACTAGAGACACGATTTAGTGCCAGATAAAAAATATGCAAAATGACACTCAGGAATTATATTTTGTTGCTAGAAACACGATTTCAGTACGAGATAAAAAATATGCAAAATGACACTAAGGAATAAAATTTTGTTGCCAGAAACACGATTTCAGTGCGAGAAAAAAAAATATGTAAAATGACACTAAAGAATCAACTTTTTTTGCTAGAAACACGATTTAAGTGCGAGGTAAAAAATATGTAATATGACACTCACAAATTAAATTTTGTTGCTAGAAACACGATTTCAGTGCGAGATAAAAAATATGCAAAATGTCACTCCGGAATTCAATTTTGTTGTTAGAAACACGATTCCTGTGCGTGATGAAAAATATGCAAAATGACACTCAGGAATTAAATTTATTTGCTAGAAACACGATTTCAGTGCGAGATAAAAAATATGCAAAATGACACTAAGGAATTAAATTTTCTTGCTAGAAGCACGATTTCAGTGCGAGAAAAAAAAAATGTAAAATGACACTCAAGAATTAACTTTTGTTGCTAGAAACAAGATTTCAGTTCGAGATAAAAAATATGCAAAATGACACTCACGAATTAAATTCTGTTGCTAGAAACACGATTTCAGTGCGAGATAATAAATATGCAAAATGACACTCAGGAATTAAATTTTTTTGCTAGTAACACGATTTCAGTGCGAGATGAAAAATATGCAAAATGAAACTCAGGATTTAAATTTTGTTGCTAGAAACACGATTTCAGTGGGAGATGAAAAATATGCAAAATGACACTCAAGAATTAAATTTTGTTGCATGATACACGATTTCAGTGCGAGATAAAAAATATGCAAAATCACACACAGGAATTAAATTTTGTTGCTAGAAACACGATTTCAGTACGAGATAAAAAATATGCAAAATGGCACTCAGGAATTCAATTTTGTTGTTAGAAACACGATTTCATTGCGGGATGAAAAATATGCAAAATGACACTCGGGAATAAAATTTAGTTGCTAGAAACACGATTTCAGTGCGAGATAAAAAATATGCAAAATGACACTCAGAAATTAAATTTAGTTGCTAGAAACACGATTTCAGTGCGAGATGAAAAATATGCAAAATAACACTCAGGAATTAAATTCTGTAGCTAGAAACACGATTTCAGTGCGAGATTAAAAATATGCAAAATCACACTAAGGAATTAAATTTTGTTGCTTAAAGCTCAATTTCAGTGCAAGATAAAAAATATGTAAAATTGACACTGAAAAAAAATTTTTTTGCTAGAAACACGATTTCAGTGCGAGTAAAAATATATGCACATTAAAACTCAGGAATTAAATTTTGTTGCTATTAACACGATTTCAGTGCCAGATAAAAAATATGCAAAATGACACTCGGGAATTAAATTTTGTTGCTAAAAACACGATTTCAGTGCGAGAATAAAAATATGCAAAATATAACTCAGGAATTTAATTTTGTTGTTAGAAACACGATTTCATTGCGGGATGAAAAATATGCAAAATGACACAAAGGAATTAAAGTTAGTTGCTAGAAAAACGATTTCAGTGCGAGATAAAAAATATGCAGTTTGACACTCAGCAATTATATTTTGTTGCCAGAAACACGATTTCAGTACGAGATAAAAAATATGCAAAATGACATTCGGGAATAAAATTTAGTTGCTAGAAACACGATTTCAGTGCGAGATAAAAAATATGTAAAATGAAACTCAGGATTTCAATTGTGTTGTTAGAAACACGATTTCATTGCAGGATGAAAAATATGCAAAATGACACAAAGGAATTAAAGTTAGTTGCTAGAAAAACGATTTCAGTGCGAGATAAAAAATATGTAAAATGACACTCAGGAATTAAATTTTGTCCTATAATCACGATTTCAGTGCGAGATAAAAAATATGCAAAAAGATGTTCAGGAATTAAATTTTGTTGCATGAAACACGATTTCAGTAAAAAATATGCAGGTTGACACTCATGTATTACTATGAGAAGTGAATTCGCGTCTGCAACAGGAATATTCATTTCCAAGCAACATTTTTAATTTTTTAACTTTGAGACTTGAATTCGCGTCTGCAACAGGAATATTCATTTCCAAGTAACATTTTTTTTTTAACTCTGAGAAGTGAATTGGCGTCTGCAACATGAATATTCATTTCCAAGTAACATTTTTAACTTTTTCACTCTGAGCAGTGAATTCGCGTATGCAACAAGAATATTCATTTCCAAGTTAAATTTTTAATTTTTTTAACTCTGAGAAGTGAATTCGCGTCTGCAACAGGAATATTCATTATCAAGGAACATTTTTAATTTTTTAACTCTGAGAAGTGAATTCGCGTCTGCAAAATGACACAAAGGAATTAAAGTTAGTTGCTAGAAAAACGATTTCAGTGCGAGATAAAAAATATGCAGTTTGACACTCAGCAATTATATTTTGTTGCCAGAAACACGATTTCAGTACGAGATAAAAAATATGCAAAATGACATTTGGGAATAAAATTTAGTTGCTAGAAACACGATTTCAGTGCGAGATAAAAAATATGTAAAATGAAACTCAGGATTTCAATTGTGTTGTTAGAAACACGATTTCATTGCAGGATGAAAAATATGCAAAATGACACAAAGGAATTAAAGTTAGTTGCTAGAAAAACGATTTCAGTGCGAGATAAAAAAATATGTAAAATGACACTCAGGAATTAAATTTTGTCCTATAATCACGATTTCAGTGCGAGATAAAAAATATGCAAAAAGATGTTCAGGAATTAAATTTTGTTGCATGAAACACGATTTCAGTAAAAAATATGCAGGTTGACACTCATGTATTACTATGAGAAGTGAATTCGCGTCTGCAACAGGAATATTCATTTCCAAGCAACATTTTTAATTTTTTAACTTTGAGACTTGAATTCGCGTCTGCAACAGGAATATTCATTTCCAAGTAACATTTTTTTTTTAACTCTGAGAAGTGAATTGGCGTCTGCAACATGAATATTCATTTCCAAGTAACATTTTTAATTTTTTCACTCTGAGCAGTGAATTCGCGTATGCAACAAGAATATTCATTTCCAAGTTACATTTTTAATTTTTTTAACTCTGAGAAGTGAATTCGCGTCTGCAACAGGAATATTCATTATCAAGTAATATTTTTAATTTTTTAACTCTGAGAAGTGAATTCGCGTATGCAAAATGACACAAAGGAATTAAAGTTAGTTGCTAGAAAAACGATTTCAGTGCGAGATAAAAAATATGCAGTTTGACACTCAGCAATTATATTTTGTTGCCAGAAACACGATTTCAGTACGAGATAAAAAATATGCAAAATGACATTCGGGAATAAAATTTAGTTGCTAGAAACACGATTTCAGTGCGAGATAAAAAATATGTAAAATGAAACTCAGGATTTCAATTGTGTTGTTAGAAACACGATTTCATTGCAGGATGAAAAATATGCAAAATGACACAAAGGAATTAAAGTTAGTTGCTAGAAAAACGATTTCAGTGCGAGATAAAAAATATGTAAAATGACACTCAGGAATTAAATTTTGTCCTATAATCACGATTTCAGTGCGAGATAAAAAATATGCAAAAAGATGTTCAGGAATTAAATTTTGTTGCATGAAACACGATTTCAGTACGAGATAAAAAATATGCAGGTTGACACTCATGTATTACTATGAGAAGTGAATTCGCGTCTGCAACAGGAATATTAATTTCCATGCAACATTTTTAATTTTTTAACTTTGAGACTTGAATTCGCGTCTGCAACAGGAATATTCATTTCCAAGTAACATTTTTTTTTTAACAAGGAACATTTTTAATTTTTAAACTCTGAGAAGTGAATTCGCGTCTGCAACAAGAATATTCATTTCCAAGTAACATTTTTAATTTTTTCACCATGAGCAGATAATTCGCGTATGCAACAAGAATACTCATTTACAAGTAACATTTTTACTTCTTTCACTCGCAGTAGTGAAATCGCGTGCGTATCAGGAATATTAATTTCCAAGTAACATTTTTAATTTTTTAACTCTAAGAAGTGAATTCACGTCTGCAACATGAATATTCATTTCCAAGTAACATTATTAATTTTTTCACTCTGAGTAATGAAATCGCTTATGCAGCAAGAATATTCATTTCCAAGTAAGATTTTTTATTTTTTCACTCTGAGACTTGAATTCGCGTCTACTACAAGAATATTCATTTCCAAGTAATATTTTTAATTTTTTCACTCTGGGAAGTGAATTCGCGTCTACTACAAGAATATTTTTTCCAAGTAACACTTTTTAATTTTTTAACTCTGAGAAGTGAATTCGCGTGTGCAACAAGAATATTCATTTCCAAGTAACATTTTTAATTTTTTCACTCTGAGCAGTGAATTCGCGTATGCAACAAGAATATTCATTTACAAGTAACATTTTTAATTTTTTAACTCTGAGATGTGAAGTCGCGTCTGCAACAGGGATATTCATTTCCAATTAACATTTTTAATTTTTTCACACTGAGTAGTGAATTCGCGTCTGCAACAGGAATATTCATTTCCAAGTAACATTTTTAATTTTTTCACTCTGAGTAGTGAATTCGCGTGTGCAACAAGAATATTCATTTACAAGTAATGTTTTTAATTTTTTCACTCTGAATAGTGAATTCGCGTCTGCAACAACATTTCCAAGAAACATATTTAATTTTTTACTCTTAGAAGTGAATTCGCATCTGCAAAAGTAATATTCATTTCCAAGTAACATTTTTAAATTTTTCACTCTGAGTAGTGAATTCGCGTATGCAACAGGAATATTCATTTCCAAGTAGCATTTTTAATTTTTTCACTCTGAGTAGTGAATTCGCGTGTTCAACAAGAATATTCATTTACAATTAATGTTTTTAATTTTTTCACGCTGAATAGTCAATTCGCGTCTGCAACAACATTTCCAAGAAACATATTTAATTTTTTCACTCTGAGAAGTGAATTCGCGTCTACTACAAGAATATTCATTTCCAAGTAATATTTTTAATTTTTACACTCTGGGAAGTGAATTCGCGTCTACTACAAGAATATTTTTTCCAAGTAACACTTTTTAATTTTTTAACTCTGAGAAGTGAATTCGCGTGTGCAACAAGAATATTCATTTCCAAGTAACATTTTTAATTTTTTCACTCTGAGCAGTGAATTCGCGTATGCAACAAGAATATTCATTTACAAGTAACATTTTTAATTTTTTAACTCTGAGATGTGAAGTCGCGTCTGCAACAGGGATATTCATTTCCAATTAACATTTTTAATTTTTTCACACTGAGTAGTGAATTCGCGTATGCAACAAGAATATTCATTTCCAAGTAACATTTTTAATTTTTTAACTCTGAGAAGTGAATTCGCGTCTGCACCAAATATATACATTTCCAAGTTACATTTTTAATTTTTTCACTCGGAGTAGTGAATTCGCGTATGCAACTAGAATATTCGTTTCCAAGTAACATTTATTTTTTCACTCTGAGAAGTGAATTCGCGTCTATTACAAGAATATTCATTTGCAAGTAACATTTTTAATTTTTTAACACCGATAAGTGAGTACGTCATTCATGGTCATTGACCTTTCAAGGTCGTTGATGGTCATAGACATTACAAGGTTTTCAAGGTCATTGAAGGTCAAACACGGTCATTGAACTTTCAAGGTCATTCAAGGTCATTGACCTTTCAAGGTTATTCAAGGTCATTGGCCTTTCACAGTCATTCACGGTTATTTACCATTCGAGGCCTTTCAAGGTCATTCAAGGTCATTGACCTTTCAAGGTCATTGAAGTCAGTAATATTCATTTCCAATTTTTATTTTTAATTTTTTCAGGATGAGTAGAGAATTCGCGTCTGCAACAAGAATATTCATTTCCAAGTAATATTTTTAATTTTTTAACTCTGAGAAGTTAATTAGCGTCTGCAACAATAATATTCATTTCCAAGTAACATTTTTAATTTTTTCACTCTGAGTAGTGAATTCGCGTATGCAACAAGAATATTCATTTCCAAGTAATATTTTTATTTTTTTCACTCTGAGATGTGAATTCGCGTCTGCAACAGGAATATTCATTTCCAAGTATAATTTTTAATTTTTCCACAAATTTCCGCGAATTCGCGTATGCAACAAGAATAATCATTTCCAAGTAACATTTTTAATTTTTTCAATCTGAGTAGTGAATTCGCGTGTGTAACAAGAATATTCATTTCCAAGTAATGTTTTTAATTTTTTCACTCTGAGTAGTGAATTTGCGACTGCAACAAGAATATTCATTTCCAAGTAACATTTTTAATTTTTTAACACTGAGAAGTGAATTCGCGTCTGCAACAAGAATATTCATTTCCAAGTAACATTTTTAATTTTTTAACTCTGAGCAGTGAATTCGCGTATGCAGCAAGAATATTCATTTCCAAGTAATATTTTTAAACTTTTCACTCTGAGAAGTGAATTCGCGTCTACTACAAGAATATTCATTTCCAAGTAAAATTTTTAATTTTTTAACTCTGAGAAGTGAATTCGCGTCTGTAACAGGAATATTCATTTCCAAGTAACATTTTTAATTTTTTAACTCTGAGAGGTGAATTTGCGTCTGTAACAGGAATATTCATTTCCAAGTAACATTTATAATTTTTTATCTCTGAGAGGTGAATTTTCGTCTGCAAAAGGAATATTCATTTCCAAATAACGTTTTTAATTTTTTAAATCTGAGAAGTGAATTCGCGTCTGCAACAGGAATATTCATTTCCAATTAACAATTTTAATTTTTTATCTCTGAGAAGTAAATTCGCGTCTGTAACTAGAATATTCATTTCCAAGTAACATTTTTAATTTTTTAACTCTGTGAAGTGAATTCGCGTCTGCAACAGGAATATTCATTTCCAAGTAATATTTTTTTTTTAACTCTGAGAAGTAAATTCGCGTCTGCAACAAGAATATTCATTTCCAAGTAACATTTTTAATTTTTTAACTCTGAGAAGTGAATTCGCGACTGCAACAGGAATATTCATTTCCAAGTAACATTTTTAATTTTTTCACTCTGAGAAATGAATTCGCGTTTGCAACAGGAATATTCATTTCCAAGTAACATTTTTAATTTTTAACTCTGAGAAGTGAATTCGCTACTGCAACAAGAATATTCATTTCCAAGTAACAAATTTTAATTTTTTTACTAAGAGAAGTGAATTTGCGTCTGCAACAGGAATATTCATTTCCAAGCAACATTTTTAATTTTTCATTTCTGAGACTTGAATTCGCGTCTGACAAAGGAATATTTATTTCCAAGTAACATTTTTTATTTTTTAACTCTGAGAAATGAATTCGCGTCTGCAACATTAATATTCATTTCCAAGTTACATTTTTAATTTTTTCACTCTAAGCAGTGAATTCGCGTATGCAAAAAGAATATTCATTTCCAAGTAACATATTTAATTTATTAACTCTTAGAAGTGAATTCGCGTCTGCCAAAGGAATATTCATTTCCTAGTTAAATTTTTAATTTTTTAACTCTGAGAAGTGAATTCGCGTCTGCAACAGGAATACTCATTTCCAAGTAACATTTTGAATTTTTTAACTCTGAGAAGTGAATTCGCGTCTGCAATAGGAATATTCATTTCCAAGTAAAATTTTTAATTTTTTCACCCATTGAAGTGAATTCGCGTATGCAACAAGAATATTCCTTTCCAAGTAACATTTATTTTTTCACTCTGAGAAGTGAATTTGCGACTACAACAAGAATATTCATTTCCAAGTTATATTTTTTTTTACTATGAGAAGTGAATTCGCGTCAGCAACAGTAATATTCATTTCCAAGCAACATTTTTAATTTTTTAACTCTGAGAAGTGACTTCGTGTCTGCAACAGGATTATTCATTTCCAAGTAACATTTTTAATTTTTTAACTCTGTGAAGTGAATTCGCGTCTGCAACAAGAATATTAATTTCCAAGTAACATTTTTAATTTTTTTACTATGAGAAGTGAATTCGCGTCAGCTTCAGGAATATTCATTTCCAAGCAACATTTTTAATTTTTTAACTTTGAGACTTGAATTCGCGTCTGCAAAAGGAATATTCATTCCAAGTAACATTTTTAATTTTTTAACTCTGAGTAGTGAATTCGCGTCTGCAACAAGAATATTCATTTCCAAGCAACATTTTTAATTTTTAATTTTGAGACTTGAATTCGCGTCTGCAAAAGGAATATTCATTTCCAAGTAACATTTTTAATTTTTTAACTCTGAGTAGTGAATTCGCATCTGCAACATGAATATTCATTTCCAAGTAACATTTTTAATTTTTTCACTCTGAGTAGTGAATTCGCGTATGCATCAAGAATATTCATTTTAAGTTACATTTTTAGTTTTTTTAACTCTGAGAAGTGAATTCGCGTCTGCATCAGGAATATTCATTTTCAAGGAACATTTTTAATTTTTTAAATCTTAGAAGTGAATTCGCGTCTGCAACAAGAATATTCATTTCCAAGTAACATTTTTAATTTTTTCACTCTGAGCAGTGAATTCGCGTATGCAACAAGAATATTCATTTACAAGTAACATTTTTACTTCTTTCACTCGGAGTAGTGAATTCGCGTCTGTATCAGGAATATTCATTTCCAAGTGACATTTTTAATTTTTTAACTCTGAGAAGTGAATTCGCGTCTGCAACAAGAATATTCATTTCCATGTAACATTTTTAATTTTTTAACTCTGAGCAGTGAATTCGCGTATGCAACAAGAATATTCATTTCCATGTAATATTTTTAAATTTTTCACTCTGAGAAGTGAATTCGCGTCTACTACAAGAATATTCATTTCCAAGTAAAATTTTTAATTTTTTAATTCTGAGAAGTGAATTCGCGTCTGTAACAGGAATATTCATTTCCAAGTAACATTTATAATTTTTTAACTCTGAGAGGTGAATTTGCGTCTGCAAAAGGAATATTCATTTCCAAATAACGTTTTTAATTTTTTAAATCTAAGAAGTGAATTCGCGTCTGCAACAGGAATATTCATTTCCAAGTAACATTTTTAATTTTTTACCTCTGAGAGGTGAATTTGCGTCTGCAAAAGGATTATTCATTTCCAAATAACAATTTTAATTTTTTATCTCTGAAAAGTGAATTCGCGTCTGTAAGTAGAATATTCATTTCCAAGTAACATTTTTAATTTTTTAACTCTGAGAAGTGAATTCGCGTCTGCACCAAATATATTCATTTCCAAGTTACATTTTTATTTTTTTAACTCGGAGTAGTGAATTCGCGTATGCAACTAGAGTATTCATTTCCAAGTAATATTTTTAATTTTTTCACTCTGAGAAGTGAATTCGCGTCTATTACAAGAATATTCATTTCCAAGTAACATTTTTAATTTTTTAACACCGATAAGTGAGTACGTCATTCATGGTCATTGACCTTTCAAGGTCGTTGATGGTCATAGACATTACAAGGTTTTCAAGGTCATTGAAGGTCAAACACGGTCATTGAACTTTCCAGGTCATTCAAGGTCATTGACCTTTCAAGGTTATTCAAGGTCATTGGCCTTTCACGGTCATTCACGGTCATTTACGATTCGAGGCCTTTCAAGGTCATTCAAGGTCATTGACCTTTCAAGGTCATTGAGGGTCATTGAAGATCAAAAAAAATCATTGATCTTTCAAGGTCATTGAAGTCAGTAATATTCATTTCCAATTTTTATTTTTAATTTTTTCAGGATGAGTAGAGAATTCGCGTCTGCAACAAGAATATTCATTTCCAAGTAATATTTTTAATTTTTTAACTCTGAGGAGTGAATTAGCGTCTGCAACAAGAATATTCACTTTCAAGTAACATTTTTAATTTTTTCACTCTGAGTAGTGAATTCGCGTATGCAACAAGAATATTCATTTCCAAGTAATATTTTTATTTTTTTCACTCTGAGATGTGAATTCGCGTCTGCAACAGGAATATTCATTTCCAAGTATAATTTTTAATTTTTCCACGAATTTCCGCGAATTCGCGTATGCAACAAGAATATTCATTTCCAAGTAACATTTTTAATTTTTTCAATCTGATTAGTGAATTCGCGTGTGTAACAAGAATATTCATTTCCAAGTAATGTTTTTAATTTTTTCACTGAGTAGTGAATTCGCGTATGCAACAAAAATATTCATTACCAAGTAATATTTTTAATTTTTTCACTCTGAGTAGTGAATTTGCGACTGCAACAAGAATATTCATTTCCAAGTAACATTTTTAATTTTTTAACTCTGAGAAGTGAATTCGCGTCTGCAACAAGAATATTCATTTCCAAGTAACATTTTTAATTTTTTAACTCTGAGCAGTGAATTCGCGTATGCAACAAGAATATTCATTTCCAAGTAATATTTTTAAATTTTACACTCTGAGAAGTGAATTCGCGTCTACTACAAGAATATTCATTTCCAAGTAAAATTTTTAATTTTTTAACTCTGAGAAGTGAATTCGCGTCTGTAACAAGAATATTCATTTCCAAGTAACATTTATAATTTTTTAACTCTGAGAGGTGAATTTGCGTCTGCAAAAGGAATATTCATTTCCAAATAACGTTTTTAATTTTTTAAATCTGAGAAGTGAATTCGCGTCTGCAACAGGAATATTCATTTCCAAGTAACATTTTTAATTTTTTACCTCTGAGAGGTGAATTTGCGTCTGCAAATGGAATATTCATGTCCAAATAACAATTTTAATTTTTCATCTCTGAGAAGTGAATTCGCGTCTGTTACTAGAATATTCATTTCCAAGTAAAATTTTTAATTTTTTAACTCTGAGAAGTGACTTCGCGTCTGCAACAGGAATATTCATTTCCAAGTAATATTTTTTTTTAACTCTGAGAAGTAAATTCGCGTCTGCAACAAGAATATTCATTTCCAAGTAACATTTTTAATTTTTTAACTCTGAGAAGTGAATTCGCGTCTGCAACAGGAATGTTCATTTCCAAGTAACATTTTTAATTTTTTCACTCTGATAAATGAATTCGCGTTTGCAACAGGAATATTCACTTTCAAGTAACATTTTTAATTTTTTCACTCTGAGTAGTGAATTCACGTATGCAACAAGAATATTCATTTCCAAGTAATATTTTTATTTTTTTCACTCTGAGATGTGAATTCGCGTCTGCAACAGGAATATTCATTTCCAAGTATAATTTTTAATTTTTCCACGAATTTCCGCGAATTCGCGTATGCAACAAGAATATTCATTTCCAAGTAACATTTTTAATTTTTTCAATCTGAGTAGTGAATTCGCGTGTGTAACAAGAATATTCATTTCCAAGTAATGTTTTTAATTTTTTCACTGAGTAGTGAATTCGCGTATGCAACAAAAATATTCATTACCAAGTAATATTTTTAATTTTTTCACTCTGAGTAGTGAATTTGCGACTGCAACAAGAATATTCATTTCCAAGTAACATTTTTAATTTTTTAACTCTGAGAAGTGAATTCGCGTCTGCAACGAGAATATTCATTTCCAAGTAACATTTTTAATTTTTTAACTCTGAGCAGTGAATTCGCGTATGCAACAAGAATATTCATTTCCAAGTAATATTTTTAAATTTTACACTCTGAGAAGTGAATTCGCGTCTACTACAAGAATATTCATTTCCAAGTAAAATTTTTAATTTTTTAACTCTGAGAAGTGAATTCGCGTCTGTAACAGGAATATTCATTTCCAAGTAACATTTTTAATTTTTTAACTCTGAGAGGTGAATTGGCGTCTGTAACAGGAATATTCATTTCCGAGTAACATTTATAATTTTTTAACTCTGAGAGGTGAATTTGCGTCTGCAAAAGGAATATTCATTTCCAAATAACGTTTTTAATTTTTTAAATCTGAGAAGTGAATTCGCGTCTGCAACAGGAATATTCATTTCCAAGTAACATTTTTAATTTTTTACCTCTGAGAGGTGAATTTGCGTCTGCAAATGGAATATTCATGTCCAAATAACAATTTTAATTTTTCATCTCTGAGAAGTGAATTCGCGTCTGTTACTAGAATATTCATTTCCAAGTAAAATTTTTAATTTTTTAACTCTGAGAAGTGACTTCGCGTCTGCAACAGGAATATTCATTTTCAAGTAATATTTTTTTTTAACTCTGAGAAGTAAATTCGCGTCTGCAACAAGAATATTCATTTCCAAGTAACATTTTTAATTTTTTAACTCTGAGAAGTGAATTCGCGTCTGCAACAGGAATGTTCATTTCCAAGTAACATTTTTAATTTTTTCACTCTGATAAATGAATTCGCGTTTGCAACAGGAATATTCATTTCCAAGTAACATTTTTAATTTTTAACTCTGAGAAGTGAATTCGCTTCTGCAACAAGAATATTCATTTCCAAGTAACAAATTTTAATTTTTTTACTATGAGAAGTGAATTCGCGTCTGCAACAGGAATATTCATTTCCAAGCAACATTTTTAAATTTTTTAACTCTTAGACTTGAATTCGCGTCTGACAAAGGAATATTCATTTCCATGTAACATTTTTAATTTTTTAACTCTGAGAAATGAATTCGCGTCTGCAACATTAATATTCATTTCCAAGTTACATTTTTAATTTTTCACTCTAAGCAGTGAATTCGCGTATGCAAAAAGAATATTCATTTCCAATTAACATTTTTAATTTTTTTAACTCTGACAAGTGTATTCGCATTTGCAACAGTAATATTCATTTCCAAGTAACATATTTAATTTATTAACTCTTAGAAGTGAATTCGCGTCTGCCAAAGGAATATTCATTTCCTAGTAAAATGTTTAATTTATTAACTCTTAGAAGTGAATTCGCGTCTGCCAAAGGAATATTCATTTCCTAGTAAAATGTTTAATTTTTTAACTCTGAGAAGTGAATTCGCGTCTGTAACAGGAATATTCATTTCCAAGTAACATTTTGAATTTTTTAACTCTGAGAAGTGAATTCGCGTCTGCAACAGGAATATTCATTTCCAAGTAAAATTTTTAATTTTTTTACCCATTGAAGTGAATTCGCGTATGCAACAAGAATATTCGTTTCCAAGTAACATTTATTTTTTCACTCTGAGAAGTGAATTCGCGTCAGCAACAGGAATATTCATTTCCAAGTAACATTTTTAATTTTTTAACTCTGAGTAGTGAATTCGCGTCTGCAACATGAATATACATTTCCAAGTAACATTTTTTATTTTTTCACTCTGAGCAGTGAATTCGCGTATGCATCAAGAATATTCATTTTAAGTGACATTTTTAATTTTTTCACTCTGAGCATTGAATTCGCGTATGCAACAAGAATATTCATTTCCAAGTTACATTTTTTAATTTTTTTAACTCTGAGAAGTGAATTCGCGTCTGCAACAGGAATATTCATTTTCAAGGAACATTTTTAATTTTTTAACTCTGAGAAGTGAATTCGAGTCTGCAACAAGAATATTGATTTCCAAGTAACATTTTTAATTTTTTCACTCTGAGCAGTGAATTCGCGTCTGCAACAGGAATATTCATTTCCAAGTAAAATTTTTAATTTTTTTACCCATTGAAGTGAATTCGCGTATGCAACAAGAATATTCGTTTCCAAGTAACATTTATTTTTTCACTCTGAGAAGTGAATTCGCGTCAGCAACAGGAATATTCATTTCCAAGTAACATTTTTAATTTTTTAACTCTGAGTAGTGAATTCGCGTCTGCAACATGAATATACATTTCCAAGTAACATTTTTTATTTTTTCACTCTGAGCAGTGAATTCGCGTATGCATCAAGAATATTCATTTTAAGTGACATTTTTAATTTTTTCACTCTGAGCATTGAATTCGCGTATGCAACAAGAATATTCATTTCCAAGTTACATTTTTTAATTTTTTTAACTCTGAGAAGTGAATTCGCGTCTGCAACAGGAATATTCATTTTCAAGGAACATTTTTAATTTTTTAACTCTGAGAAGTGAATTCGAGTCTGCAACAAGAATATTGATTTCCAAGTAACATTTTTAATTTTTTCACTCTGAGCAGTGAATTCGCGTATGCAACAAGAATATTCATTTACAAGTAACATTTTTACTTCTTTCACTCGGAGTAGTGAATTCGCGTCTGTATCAGGAATATTCATTTCCAAGTAGCATTTTTAATTGTTTAACTCTGAGAGGTGAATTTGCGTCTGCAACAGGAATATTCATTTCCAAGTAACATTTTCAATTTTTTAACTCTGAGAAGTGAATTCACGTCTGCAACATGAATATTCATTTCCAAGTTACATTATTAATTTTTTCACTCTGAGTAATTAAATCGCTTATGCAACAAGAATATTCATTTCCAAGTAAGATTTTTTATTTTTTCACTCTGAGAAGTGAATTCGCGACTACAGCAGGAATATTCATTTCCAAGCTACATTTTTAATTCTTTAACTCTGAGAAGTGAATTCGCGTCTGCAACAGTAATATTCATTTCCAAGTAACATTTTTAATTTTTTAACTCTGCGAAGTGAATTCGAATCTGCAACAGGAATATTCATTTCCAAGTAACATTTTTATTTTTTTCACTCTGAGTAGTGAATTCGCGTGTGCAACAAGAATATTCATTTACAAGTAATGTTTTTAATTTTTTCACTCTGAGTAGTCAATTCGCGTCTGCAACAACATTTCCAAGAAACATATTTAATTTTTTAACTCTTAGAAGTGAATTGGCATGTGCAAAAGTAATATTCATTTCCAATTAATATTTTTAATTTTTTCACTCTGAGAAGTGAATTCGCGTCTAATACAAGAATATTCATTTCCAAGTAATATTTTTAATTTTTTCACTCTGAGAAGTGAATTCGCGTCTACTACAAGAATATTCATTTCCAAGTAACATTTTTAATTTTTTAACTCTGAGAAGTGAATTCGCGTGTGCAACAAGAATATTTATTTCCAAGTAACATTTTTAATTTTTTCACTCTGAGAAGTGAATTCGCGTCTGCACCAAATATATTCATTTCCAAGTAACATTTTTAATTTTTTCACTCGGAGTAGTGAATTCGCGTATGCAACAAGAATATTTATTTCCAAGTAATATTTTTAATTTTTTCACTCTGAGAAGTGAATTCGCGTCTATTACAAGAATATTCATTTCCAAGTAACATTTTTAATTTTTTAACAGCGATAAGTGAGTACGTCATTCATGGTCACTGACCTTTTAAGGTCGTTGATGGTCATAGACATTACAAGGTTTTCAAGGTCATTGAAGGTCAAACACGGTCATTGAACTTTCAAGGACATACAAGGTCATTGATTTTTCAAGGTCATTCAAGGTCATTGTCATTTCACGGTCATTCACGATTATTTACCTTTCGAGGTCTTTCAAGGTCATTCAAGGTCATTGACCTTTCAAGGTCATTGAGGGTCATTGAAGATCAAAAAAATTCATTGACCTTTCAAGGTCATTGAAGATGATTTACTTTTCAAGGTCATCTATGCTCATTGACATTTCAAGGTCATTCACGGGATTCAACCTTTCAAGGTCATTGATAGTCATTAATCATTCAAGGTCAAAGAGCTTTCAAGGTCATAGGAATTCATTGAATTACAAAAAAGTTCAATGACCATTCAAATTCGTTATTGGTCATTGACCGTTCAAGGTCCTTGATGGTCATCTTATTTTTTATTTTTTCACTCTCCTTAGTGAAACCGCGTTTATAACAAGGCATGTCAGGGGAAATACTTATTTTTTATTATTTTACTCTTCACAGTGAAATGGCGATTAACACAAGTATTATCATTATCAAATCACATATTAAATTTTTTCACTCATGGCAGTGAAGGCGCATTAAAATAAGGGAATTTCACTTTCAAATTAAATATTTATTTTTTCTCTCTTTACACTGAGAACGCATTATTAGCAAGGATTATAATCGGGAAATAACATTTTTTATTTTTTTACTCATCGAAGTGAAATCATTCAAGGTCGTTCAAGGTCATTGACCTTTCAACGTCATTGACCTTTTAAGGTCATTGAAATTAATTCACATTCCAAGGTCATAGAGCTTTCAAGGTCATTGAAGGACCAACAAGGTCGTTGACCAATTTCCATTGAAGATCGCAGTTTAACCATGTGTATAACATAAATTTTTGTTTACGAATCACATTTTTAATTTTTTAACTCTTCGAAGTGAAATAATGTATGTTGAACTCATGTGTGTTATTATTGTATGAAGAACAGTATATCAAATCAAATTTTTTATTTTTTTAATTCTCTGAAGTGAAGTTACGTTTATAGCTTATTTTCATTTCAAAGCATATTTTAATTTTTTCTCTGTTAGCAGTGAAACCGAGTTTATCAGAACGATTTTCATTTCCAAATCACTTTATTATTTTTTCACTCTTCGAAGTGAAATCATTCAAGGTCATTCACGGTATTGACCTTTCAACGTCATTGATGGTCATTGGCCTTTCAAAGTCATTGGAGTTAAGTCACATCTCATGGTCATAGAGCTTTCAAGGTCATTGAAGGTCAAACCAGGTCATTGACCTTTCAATGTCATTCACGGTCATTGACCTTTTAAGTTAATTCACGGTCATTTATTTTCAAGATCATTCAAGGTCAATCACCTTTCAAGGTCATTCATGGTCACTGACCTTTCAAGGTTATTGATGGTCATAAACAATTTAAGGTCGAAGAGCTGTAAAGGTCATTGACCTTTCAAGGTCATTCAAGGCCAATGATCTTTCATGGTCATTCACGGTCATTGACCTTTCAAGGTCATTGAAGGTCAAAAATGCCATTGAACTTTCAAGGTCATTGAAGATCATTGACCTTTCAATGTGATTTACGTTTTAAGAAGTTTCAATGTCATTTAAAGACATTGACATTTCATGGTCATAGAGCTCTCAAGGTCATCAAAGGTCACTGAAGGTCAAACAAGGTCATTGACTTTTTAATGTCATTCAGCAAGATTGACCTTGCATGGTCATTCAAGGTCATTGATCTTTCAACGTCATGCACCATCACTTACTATTCAAGTTCATTGATGGTCACAAACATTTCAAGGTCATCCACGGTCTTTGGTATTTCAAGGTGATTGAAGGTCAAGCAAATTCATTGTCATTTCAAGGTCATTCACGGTAATTGACCTTTCTAGGTCATTCAATGTCATTTACCTTAAAAGGTCACGGTCACTGACCTTTCAAGGTCATCACGGTCTTTGACCTTTGAAGGTCTTTGATGGTCATTGATCAATCCAGGTCATTGATGGTCGTTAACATATCAAGGTCAAAGAGCTTTCAAGGTCATTGGAATTCATTGAAATTCAAATAAGGTTTTAAATGACCTTTCAAATTCATTGATGGCCATTGACCATTCAAAGGCATTGATAGTCATATTCTTTTTTATTTTTTCACTCTTCGCAGTGAAAGGTCATTCACCTTTCAAGGTCATTGACCTTTCAAGGTCATTGGCCTTTCAAGGTCATTCAAAGTCATTCAAGGTCATTGACCTTTCAAGGTCATTCAAGGTCATTGACCTTTCAAGGTCATTCAAGGTCATTGACCTTTCAAGGTCATTCAAGGTCATTGACCTTTCAAGGTCATTCAAGGTCATTGTCCTTTCAAGGTCATTCAAGGTCATTGACCTTTCAAGGTCATTCAAGGTCATTGATCTTTCAAGGACATTCAAGGTCATTGACCTTTCATGGTATTCAAGGTCATTGACCTTTTAGGGTCATTCAAGGTCATTGACATTTCAAGGTCGAACAGCTTTCAAGGTCATTGAAGACCAAAAAAGGTCATTGAACTTTCAAGGTCATTGAATATCATTGACCTTTCAAGGTGAATCACGGTTTAAGAACTTTCTAGGTTTTTGTAAGTCAATGACATTTCAAGTTCTTTGAGCTTTCAATGTCATCAAATGTCATTGAAAGTCGAACAAGGTTATTGGCCTTTCAAGGTCATTCAGGGTCATCAACGTTCAAGGTCATTCAAGGTTAATGACCTTTCTACGTCATTCATGGTCACTGACCTTTCAAGGTCATTGATGGTCATAGCCATACATGGTTTTCAAGGTCGTTGAAGGTCAAACAAGGTCATTGAACTTTCAAAGTTATTCAAAGACACTGACCTTTCAAGGTCATTGATGATCATAGACATAACAAGGTTTTCAATATCTATGAAAGTGAAACAAGGTCATTGAATTTTCAAGGTCATTCAAGGTCATTAAACTTTCAAGCCCATTCACGGTCATTGACCGTTGAAGGTCATTTAAAGTCATTTGCCTTTCAAGGTCATTCACGGTCATTGACCTTTCAAGGTCATTGACCTTTCAAGGTCGAATAGCTTTATTGAAGAACGAAAAAGTCATTGACCTTTCAAGGTCATTGATGATCATTGTCCTTTCAAGGTGTTTCACGATCTAACAACTTTATAGGTCATTGAAAATCATTGACATTTCAAGGTTATAGAGCTTTCAAGGTAATCGGAGGTCATTGAAAGTCAAACTTGGTCATTGTCCTTTCAAGGTCATTTAGGGTCATTGACCTTCAGGTCATTCAAAATCATTTACTATCCAACGTTATTCATGGTCCTCGTCATTCCATTGTCATTGATGGCCGTAAACATTTCAAGGTCATCCACGGTCTTTGACATTTCAAGGTACCTTATGGTTATAGATCATTCAAGGTCATTGATGGTGTTTAACATATCAAGGTCAAAGAGCCTTCAAGGTCATTTCATTTCATTGAAATTCATAAAAGGTTATCGACCATTCAAATTAATAGATCAAGGTCATTGAAGTCATCTTCTTTTTCATTTTTTCACTCTTCGTAGTGAAACTGCGTTGATGAGAAAAATATCAATGGAAATACGTATTCTTAATTTTCCACTCTACGCAGTGATACCGCGTTTAACACAAGTATAATCATTTTAAGATGACATTTTTAATAATTTTACTCATTGCAATGTAATCGCATTTAAAAGAAGGAATTACACTTTCAAATCAAATATTTAATTTTTTCTCTCTTTGCACTGATATCGCATTAATAAAAGGATTATATTCATGAAATAACTTTTTTATTTTTTTCATTCATCGTAGTGAAACGATGATCGCAGTATAAATGAGATTTTTGTTTCTGAATCACATTTTTAATACTTTCACTCTCCGAAGTAAAATCACGTTTGTAGCAAGAACAGTTATCTCAAATTCATATTTTAATTTTTTAATTCTTTGCAGTGAAGTTATATTCATAGCTTGAATTTTCATTTCAAAGCACATTTTAATTTTTTCTCTTTTAGCAGTAAAACCGCATTTTTATCAGAACGATTTTCATATCAAACCACATTATTATTATTTTACTTTTCGTAGTGAAATGATTCAAGGTCACTCACGGTCATTCACCTTTCAACGTCATTGATGGCAATTGACCTTACAAGGTCATTGACCTTTCAAAGTCGTTAAAGGTCATTGAACTTTCAAGTCAATCAAGGTCATTGACCTTTCAAGGTGATTCACGGTTTAAGATCTTTCTGGGTTTTTATATGTCAACGACATTTCAAGGTCATTGAGCTTTCATTGTCATCAAATGTCATTTAGGGTCAAACAACGTCATTGACCTTCCAAGGTCATTCAAGGTCATTGACTTTCAAGGTCATTCAAGGTCAATGACTTTTCTAAGTCATTCATGGTCACTGACCTTTCAAGGTCATTGATGGTCATAGACATTCAAAGGTTTTCAAGGTCATTGAATGTCAAACAAGGTCATTGACCTTTCAAGGTCATTCATGGTCATTGACCGTTCAAGGTCATTCAAGGTCATTAGCCTTTCAAAGTCATTGAGGTAAATTCGCATTTGAATGTCATAGAGCTTTCAAGGTCATTGAAGGTCAAACAAGGTCAACGAACTTTCAGACAAAGGTCTGACACAACAATATTCATTTCCAAGTAACACTTTTAATTTTTTCACTCTGAGTAGTCTACTACAAAAATATTTATTTCTAAGTAATATTTTTAATTTTTTCACTCTGAGTAGTAAATTCACGCCTGCAACAAGTTTATTCTTGTTGCAGGCGTTAATTCAACTTTGCAACAGGAATATTCACATCCGAGTAACATTTTTAATTTTTTTATTATGAGTAGTTAATTCGCGTCTGACAACAAAATTCATATTCAAGAAACATTTTTTAATTTTTTCACCCTGAGTAGTGAATTTGCGTCTGCGACAAGAATATTCATATCCAAGTAACATTTTTTATTTTTTAAATCGAGTTAGTGACTTCGCGTCTGTAACGAGAATATTTATTTCCAAGTAACGTTTTTATTTTTTTCACTCTGAGTAGTGAATTCACCTCTGCAACACGAATATTCATTTCCAAGTAACATTTTTAATTTTTCCCTTTTGAGTAGTGAATTCGCGTGTGCAACAACAATATTCATTTCCAAGAAACATTTTTAATTTTTTCACTCCAAGTAGTGAATTCGCGTCTGCAGCAAAAATATTCATTTGCAATTAAGATATTTAATTTTTTCACTCTGAGTAGTGAATTCTTGCCTACAACACGAAAATTCATTTCTTAGTATAATATTTAATTTTTTCACTCTGAATAGGGAATTCGCGTCTGTAACGGGAATATTCATTTCCAAGTAACATTTAATTTTTTTCCATATGAGTAGTGAATTCGAGTGTGCAATAAGAGTATTCATTTCCAAGTAACATTTTTAATTTTTTCACTCTGAGTGGTGAATTCACGTCTACAATATGAATATTTATTTCCAAGTAACGTTTTTAATTTTTTCACTCTGAGTAGTGAATTCGCCTCTGCAACATGAATATTCATTTCCTAGTAATAATTTTAATTTTTTGGCTCTTAGAAGTGAATTCTCGCCTGCAACAGGAATATTCATGATTCAGGCGTGAATTCGCGTTTGCAACAAGAATATTTATTTCCAAGTAAAATATTTCATTTTTTTACTCTGAGTAGTGAAATCGCGTCTGCAACAAATATATTCTTTCCAAGTTACTTTTTTAATTTTTTCACTCTGAGTAATGAATTCTCGTCTGCAAAAAAATATTAATTTCCTAGTAAAATTTTTAATTTTTTACTCCGAGTAGTGTATTCGCGTCATCAACAAAAATATTCATTTCCAAGTAACATTTTTAATTTTTTCACTCCGAGAAGTGATTTCGCGTCTGCAACAAAAATATTCATTTGCAAGTTATATATTTAATATTTTCACTCTCCGAAGTAAAATCATGTTTGTAGTAAGAACAGTAATCTCAAATTCATATTTAAAATTTTTATATTATTTGTAGTGAAGTTACATTCATAGCTTGAATTTTCATTACAAAGCACATTTTAATTTTTTCTCTTTTAGCAGTGAAACCGCGTTTATCAGAACGATTTTCATATCAAACCACATTATTATTTTTTTTACTTTTCGTAGTGAAATGTTTGAAGGTCATTCACCTTTCAACGTCATTGATGGCATTTGACCTTTCAAGGTCATTGACGATTAAAGGTCGTTCAAGGTCATTGACCTTTCAAGGTCATTCAAGGTCATTGACCTTTCAAGGTCATTCAAGGTCATTGACCTTTCAAGGTCATTCAAGGTCATTGACATTTCAAGGTCATTCAACGTCATTGACCTTTCTAGGTCATTAAAGGTCATTTACCTTTCAAGGTCATTCAAGGTCATTGACCTTTCAAGGTCATTCAAGGTCATTGTCCTTTCAAGGTCATTCAATGTCATTGATCTTTCAAGGTTATTCAAGGTCATTTACCTTTCATGGTCATTTAAGGTCATTGACCTTTAATGGTCATTCAAGGTCATTGACCTTTAATGGTCATTCTAGGTCATTGACCTTTCAAGGTTGAACGGCTTTCAAGGTCATTTAAGGACAAAAAAGGTCATTGAACTTTCAAGGTCATTCAAGATCAATGATCTTTCAAGGTGATTCACGGTTTAAGAACTTTCTGGGTTTTTAAAGTCAATATACTTTCAAGGTCATTGAGCTTTTAATGTCATCAAATGTCATTGAAAGTCGAACAAGGTTATTGGCCTTTCAAGGTCATTCAGGGTCATTAACCTTCAAGGTATTCAAGATCAGTGACCTTTCTACGTCATTCATGGTCACTGACCTTTTAAGGTCAGTGATGGTCATAGCCATACAAGGTTTTCAAGGTCGTTGAAGGTCAAACAAGGTCATTGAACTTTCAAAGTCATTCATGGTCACTGACCTTTCAAGGTCATTGATGGGCATAGACATAACAAGGTTTTCAAGGTCAGTGAACTTTCAAGTGCATTCACGGTCATTGACCGTTGAAGGTCATTTAAAATCATTTGCCTTTCAAGGTCATTCAAGGTCATTGACCTTTCAAGGTCATTGACCTTTCAAGGTCATTTTAGGTCATTTACCTTTCAAGCCCATTCACGGTCATTGACCGTTGAAGGTCATATAAAGTCATTTGCCTTTCAAGGTCATTCACGGTCATTGACCTTTCAAGGTCATTCAAGGTCATTGACCTTTCAAGGTCATTGACCTTTCAAGTTGGTTCAAGGTCATTAACATTTCAAGGTCAATCAAGGTCATTGACCTTTCGTGGTCATTTAAGGTCATTGAATTTCAAGGTCATACAAGGTCATTGATCTTTCAAGGTCATTCAAGGTCATTGACCTTTTAGGGTCATTCAAGGTCATTGACCCTTTAGGGTCATTCAAGGTCATTGAACTTTCAAGGTCATTCAAGGTTATATACCTTTCAAGGTCATTGACCTTTCAAGGTCGTTCAAAGTCATTAAACGTTCAAGGTCAATCAAGGTCATTGAACTTTCAAGGTCATTTAAGGTCATTGATCTTTCAAGGTCATTCAAGGTCATTGATCTTTCAAGGTCATTCAAGGTCGTTGACTTTTCAAGGTCATTCAAGGTCATTGACCTTTTAGGGTCATTCAAGGTCATTGAACTTTCAAGCCCATTCACGGTCATTGACCGTTGAAGGTCATTTAAAGTCATTTGCCTTTCAAGGTCATTCAAGGTCATTGACCTTTCAAGGTCATTGACCTTTCAAGGTCATTGACCTTTCAAGGTCGTTCAAGGTCATTCTACTATCAAGGTGATTCAAGGTCATTGGCCATTCAAGGTCATTCAAGGTCATTGACATTTCAAGGTCATTCAAGGTCATTGATCTTTCAAGGGCATTCAAGGTCATTGACCATTCAAGGTCAAATAAGGTCTTTGACCTTTCAAGGTATTTCAAGGTCATTTACCTTTCAAGGTCATTCAAGGTCGCTGACCTTTCAAGGTCATTCAAGGTTTTTGACCTTTCAGGGTCATTCAAGGTCATTGAACTTTCAAGCCCATTCATGGTCATTGACCGTTGAAGGTCATTTAAAGTCATTTGCCTTTCAAGGTCATTCAAGGTCATTGACCTTTCAAGGTCATTTAAGGTCATTGAACTTTCAAAGCCATTCAGAGTCATTGACCGTTGAAGGTCATTTAAATTCATTTGCTTTTCAAGGTCATTCACGGTCATTGACCTTTCAAGGTCATTTAAGGTCATTGAACTTTCAAGCCCATTTACGGTCATTGACCGTTGAAGGTCATTTAAAGTCATTTCCTTTCAAGGTCATTCACGGTCATTGACCTTTCAAGGTCATTCAAGGTCATTGACCTTTCAAGGTCGTTCAACGTCATTAACCTTTCAAGGTCATTGACCTTTCAAGGTCATTCAAGGTCATTGACATTTCAAGGTCATTCAATGTCATTGGTCATTCAAGGTCATTCAAGGTCGCTGACCTTCCAAGGTCATTCAAGGTTTTTGACCTTTTAGGGTCATTCAAGGTTATTGAACTTTCAAGCCCATTTACGGTCATTGACCGTTGAAGGTCATTTAAAGTCATTTGCCTTTCAAGGTCATTCACGGTCATTGACCTTTCAAGGTCATTCAAGGTCATTGACCTTTCAAGGTCATTCACCATTCAATGTCGTTCGAGGTCATTAACCTTTCAAGGTCGTTCAAGGTCATTAACCTTTTAAGGTCAATCAAGGTCATTGACCTTTCAAGGTCATTCAAGGTCATTGACATTTCAAGGTCATTCAAGGTCATTGACCTTTCAAGGTCATTCAAGGTCATTGACCTTTCAAGGTCATTCAAGGTCATTGACCTTTCAAGGTCATTCAAGGTCATTCATCTTTCAAGATTATTCAAGGTCATTGACCTTTCATGGTCATTCTAGGTAATTGACCTTTTAGGGTCATTCAAGGTCATTGACCTTTCAAGTTCGAACAGCTCTCAAGGTCATTTAAAGACAAAGAAGGTCACTGAACTTTCAAGGTCATTGAATAACATTGACCTTTCAAGGTGAATCACGGTTTAAGAACTTTCTGGGTTTTTAAAGTCAATGGCATTTCAAGGTCATTGAGCTTGCAATGTCATCAAATGTCATTGAAGGTCGAACAAGTTTATTGGCCTTTCAAGGTCATTCAGGGTCATTAACCATCAAGGAATTCAAGCTCAATGACCTTTCTACGTCATTCAGTGTCACTGACCTTTTAAGGTTACTGATGGTCATACCCATACAAGGTTTTCAAGGTCGTTGTTGGTCAAACAAGGTCATTGAACTTTCAAAGTCATTCATGGTCACTGACCTTTCAAGGTCATTGATGGTCATAGACGTTACAAGGTTTTCAATGTCATTGTGATTGAAACAGGGTCATTGAACTTTCAAGGTCATTCAAGGTCACTGCACTTTCAAGCCCATTCACAGTCATTGACCGTTGAAGGTCATTTAAAGTCATTTGCCTTTCAAGGTCATTCAAGGTCATTGACCTTTCAAGGTCATTTAAGATCATTGAACTTTCAAGCCCATTCACGGTCATTGACCGTTGAAGGTCATTTAAAGTCATTTGCCTTCAAGGTCATTCAAGGTCATTGACCTTTCAAGGTCATTTAAGGTATTTGAACTTTCAAGCCCATTCACGGTCATTGACCGTTGAAGGTCATTTAACGTCATTTGCCTTTTAAGGTCATTCAAGGTCATTACCTTTCAAGGCCATTGAAGGTCATTGACCTTTCAAGGTCATTGACCTTTCGAGGGCGTTCAAGGTCATTTTTCTTTCAAGGTCAATAAAGGTCATTGGCCTTTCAAGGTCATTCAAGATCATTGATCTTTCAAGGTCATTCAAGGTCATTTACCTTTCAAGGTCAGTCAATGTCATTCACCTTTCAAGGTCATTCAAGGTCATTGTCCTTTCAAGGTCATACAATGTCCTTGATCTTTCAAGGTCAATCAAGGTCATTTACCTTTCAAGGTCATTCAAGGTTATTGACCTTTTATGGTCATTCAAGGTCATTGACCTTTCAAGGTCGTTCAAGGTCATTTACCTTTCAAGGTCATTCAAGGTCATTGACCTTTTAGGGTCATTCAAGGTCATTGACCGTTGAAGGTCATTTAAAGTCATTTGCCTTTCAAGGTCATTCAAGGTCATTTAAGGTCATTGAACTTTCAAGCCCATTCACGGTCATTGACCGTTGAAGGTCATTTAAAGTCATTTGCCTTTCAAGGTCATTCACGGCCATTCACCTTTCAAGGTCATTTAAGGTCATTGACCATTCAAGGTCATTCAAGGTCATTGACCTTTCAAGGTCATTCAAGGTCATTTACCTTTCAAGGTCATTCAAGGTCATTGACCTTTTAGGGTCATTTAAAGTCATTGAACTTTCAAGCCCATTCACGGATATTGACCGTTGAAGGTCATTTAAAGTCATTTGCCTTTCAAGATGATTCAGGGTCATTGACCTTTCAAGTTAATTCAAGGTCAATCACATTTCAAGGTCATTGACCTTTCAATGTCGTTCAAGGTCATTAACCTTTCAAGATCAATCAAGGTCATTGAACTTTCAAGGTCAATTAAGGTCATAGAACTTTCAAGCCCTTTCATGGTCATTGACCGTTGAAGGTCATTTAAAGTCATTTGCCTTTACAGGTCATTCAAGGTCATTGACCTTTCAAGGTCATTAATGGTCATTGAACATTCAAGGTTTCAAGGTCATTTCACCTTTCAAGGTCATTCAAGGTCATTGAACTTTTAGGGTCATTCAAGGTCATTGACATTTCAAGGTCGAAGAGCTTTCAAGGTCATTGAAGGACAAAAAAGGTCATTGAACTTTCGAAGTCATTCAAGATCATTGACCTTTCAAGGTGATTCAAGAATTAAGAACTTTCTGGGTTTTTATATGTCAATGTCATTGCAAGGTCATTGAGCTTTCATTGTCATCAAATGTCAATGAGGGTCAAACAAAGTCATTGACCTTTCACGGTCATTTAGGGTCATTGACCCTCAAGGTCATTCATGGTCAATGACTTTTCTAAGTCATTCATGGTCACTGACCTTTCAAGGTCATTGATGGTCATAGACATTAAAAGGTTTTCAAGGTCCTTGAATGTCAAACAAGGTCATTGACCTTTCAAGGTCATTCAAGGTCATTAGCCTTTCAAAGTCATTGAAGTTAATTCGCATTTGAATGTCATAGAGCTTTCATGGTCATTGAAGGTCAAACAAGGTCAACGACCTTTCAGACCAAGGTCTGACACAACAATATTCATTTCCAAGTAACACTTTTAATTTTTTCACTCTGAGTAGTGAATTCTCGTCTGCAAAAAAATATTCATTTCCTAGTAAAATTTTTAATTTTTTACTCCGAGTAGTGAATTCGCGTCTGCAACAAAAATATTCATTTCCAAGTAACATTTTTAATTTTTTCACTCCGAGAAGTGATTTTGCGTCTGCAACAAAAATATTCATTTGCAAGTTAGATATTTAATATTTTCACTCTCCGAAGTAAAGTCATGTTTGTGGTAAGAACAGTAATCTGAAATTCATATTTTCATTTCTAAATTATTTGTAGTGAAGTTACATTCATAGCTTGAATTTTCATTACAAAGCACATTTTAATTTTTTCTCTTTTAGCAGTGAAACCGCGTTCATCAGAACGATTTTCATATCAAACTACATTATTATTTTTTTTACTTTTCGTAGTGAAATGATTGAAGGTCATTCACCTTTCAACATCATTGATGGCAATTGACCTTTCAAGGTCATTGATGTTTCAAGGTCGTTCAAGGTCATTGACATTTCAAGGTCATTCAAAGTCATTGACCTTTCAAGGTCATTCAAGTTCATTCAAGGTCATTGTCTTTTCAAGGTCATGCAAGGTCATTTATCTTTCAAGATCATTCAAGGTCATTGACCTTACAAGGTCATTTAAGGTCATTGATCTTTTAGGGTCATTCAAGGCCATTGACCTAAAAGGTCGAACAGATTTCAAGGTCATTGAAGGACAAAAAAGGTCATTGAACTTTAAAGGTCATTGAAAATCATTGACCTTTCAAGGTGGATCACGGTTTAAGAACTTAATGGGTTTTTAAAGTCAATGACATTTCAAGGTCATTGAGCTTTCAATGTCATCAAATGTCATTGAAGTTCGAACAAGGTTTTTGGCCTTTCAAGGTCATTCAGGGTCATAACCTTCAAGGTTATTCAAGGTTATTGACCTTACTACGTCATTCTTGGTCACTGACCTTTCAAGGTCATTGATGGTCATAGCCATACAAGGTTTTCAAGGTCGTTGAAGGTCAAACAAGGTCATTGAACTTTCAAAGTCATTCAAGGTCACTGACCTTTTAAGGTCATTGATGGTAATAGACATAACAAGGTTTTCAATGTCATTGTGAGTGAAACAAGGTCATTGTACTTTCAAGGTCATTCAATGTCATTGAATTTTCAAGGCCTTTCACGGTCATTGACTGTTGAAGGTCATTTAAAGTCATTTGCCTTTCAAGGTCATTCACCTTTCAAGGTCATTCAAGATCATTGACCTTTCAAGGTCATTCAAGGTCATTGACCTTTCAAGGTCATTCAAGGCCATTGACCGTTCAAGGTCATTCAAGGTCATTCGCCTTTCAAAGTCTTTGAAGTTAATTCGCTATTGAATGTCATAGAGCTGTTAAGGTCATTGAAGGTCAAACAAGCTCAACGACCTTTCAGACCAAGGTCTGACACAACAATATTCATTTCCAAGTAACATTTTTAATTTTTTCACTCCAAGTAGTGAATTCGCGTCTGCAACAAATATATTCATTTCCAAGTAAAATTTTTAATTTTTTTACTCCGAGTAGTTAATTCGCGTCTGCAACAAATATATTCATTTCCAAGTAACATTTTTAATTTTTTCACTCCGAGAAGTGATTTCGCGTCTGCAAAAAAAATATTCTTTTGCAAGTTAGATATTTAATTTTATCACTCTCCGAAGTAAAATCATGTTTGTAGTAAGAACAGTAATCTCAAATTCATATTTTAATTTTTAAATACTTTGCAGTGAAGTTACATTCATAGCTTGAATATTCATTACAATGCACATTTTCATTTTTTTCTCTTTTAGCAGTGAAACCGCGTTTATCAGAACTATTTTCATATCAAACCACATTATTATTTTTTTTTACTTTTCGTAGTGAAACCTTTCAAAGTCATTGATGGCAATTGACCTTTCAAGGTCATTGACCTTTCAAGGTCATTGGCTTTTCAAGGTCATTCAAGGTCATTGACGTTTCAAGGTCATTCAAGGTCATTGACCTTTCTAGGTCATTCAAGGTCTTTGACCTTTCAAAGTCATTCAAGGTCATTGACCTTTCAAAGTCATTCAAGGTCATTGACCTTTCAAGGTCATTCAAGGTCATTGATCTTTCAAGGTCATTCAAGGTCATTGACCTTTCATGGTCATTCAAGGTCATTGACCTTTCAAGTTCGAACAGCTTTCAAGGTCATTAATGGACAAAAAAGGTCACTGAAATTTCAAGGTCATTGAATATCATTGACCTTTCAAGGTGAATCACGGTTTAAGAACTTTCTAGGTTTTTGTAAGTCAATGACATTTCAAGTTCATTTAGCTTTCAATGTCATCAAATGTCATTGAAGGTCGAACAAGGTTATTGGCCTTTTAAGGTCATTCAGGGTCATCAACCTTCAAGGTCATTCAAGGTCAAAGACCTTTCTACGTCATTCATGGTCACTGACCTTTCAAGGTCATTCATGGTCACTGACCTTTCAAGGTCATTGATGGTCATAGCCATACATGGTTTTCAAGGTCGTTGAAGGTCAAAAAAGGTCATTGAACTTTCAAAGTTATTCAAGGTCACTGACCTTTCACGGTCATTGATGGTCATAGACATAACAAGGTTTTCAATATCAATGAAGCCCTTTCACGGTCATTGACCGTTGAAGGTCATTTAAAGTCATTTGCCTTTCAAGGTCATTCAAGGTCATTGACCTTTCAAGGTCATTTAAGGTCATTGAACTTTCAAGACCATTCACGGTCATTGACCGTTGAAGGTCATTTAAAGTCATTTGCCTTTACAGGTCATTCAAGGTCATTGACCTTTCAAGGTCATTAAAGGTCATTGAACATTCAAGGTTTCAAGGTCATTTCACCTTTCAAGGTCATTCAAGGTCATTGAACTTTTAGGGTCATTCAAGGTCATTGACATTTCAAGGTCGAAGAGCTTTCAAGGTCATTGAAGGACAAAAAAGGTCATTGAACTTTCGAAGTCATTCAAGATCATTGACCTTTCAAGGTGATTCAAGGTTTAAGAACTTTCTGGTTTTTTTTATGTCAATGTCATTGCAAGGTCATTGAGCTTTCATTGTCATCAAATGTCAATGAGGGTCAAACAAAGTCATTGACCTTTCACGGTCATTTAGGGTCATTGACCCTCAAGGTCATTCATGGTCAATGACTTTTCTAAGTCATTCATGGTCACTGACCTTTCAAGGTCATTGATGGTCATAGACATTAAAAGGTTTTCAAGGTCCTTGAATGTCAAACAAGGTCCCTGAACTTTCAAGGTCATTCAAGGTCATTAGCCTTTCAAAGTCATTGAAGTTAATTCGCATTTGAATGTCATAGAGCTTTCATGGTCATTGAAGGTCAAACAAGGTCAACGACCTTTCAGACCAAGGTCTGACACAACAATATTCATTTCCAAGTAACACTTTTAATTTTTTCACTCTGAGTAGTGAATTCTCGTCTGCAAAAAAATATTCATTTCCTAGTAAAATTTTTAATTTTTTACTCCGAGTAGTGAATTCGCGTCTGCAACAAAAATATTCATTTCCAAGTAACATTTTTAATTTTTTCACTCCGAGAAGTGATTTTGCGTCTGCAACAAAAATATTCATTTGCAAGTTAGATATTTAATATTTTCACTCTCCGAAGTAAAGTCATGTTTGTAGTAAGAGCAGTAATCTGAAATTCATATTTTCATTTCTAAATTATTTGTAGTGAAGTTACATTCATAGCTTGAATTTTCATTACAAAGCACATTTTAATTTTTTCTCTTTTAGCAGTGAAACCGCGTTCATCAGAACGATTTTCATATCAAACTACATTATTATTTTTTTTACTTTTCGTAGTGAAATGATTGAAGGTCATTCACCTTTCAACATCATTGATGGCAATTGACCTTTCAAGGTCATTGATGTTTCAAGGTCGTTCAAGGTCATTGACCTTTCAAGGTCATTCAAAGTCATTGACCTTTCAAGGTCATTCAAGTTCATTCAAGGTCATTGTCCTTTCAAGGTCATGCAAGGTCATTTATCTTTCAAGATAATTCAAGGTCATTGACCTTACAAGGTCATTTAAGGTCATTGACCTTTAAGGGTCATTCAAGGCCATTGACCTAAAAGGTCGAACAGATTTCAAGGTCATTGAAGGACAAAAAAGGTCATTGAACTTTAAATGTCATTGAAGATCATTGACCTTTCAAGGTGGATCACGGTTTAAGAACTTTATAAGTTTTTAAAGTCAATGCCATTTCAAGGTCATTGAGCTTTCAATGTCATCAAATGTCATTGAAGTTCGAACAAGGTTATTGGCCCTTCAAGGTCATTCAGGGTCATTAACCTTCAAGGTCATTCAAGGTCATTGACCTTTCTACGTCATTCTTGGTCACTGACCTTTCAAGGTCATTGATGGTCATAGCCATACAAGGTTTTCAAGGTCGTTGAAGGTCAAACAAGGTCATTGAACTTTCAAAGTCATTCAAGGTCACTGACCTTATAAGGTCATTGATGGTAATAGACATAACAAGGTTTTCAATGTCATTGTGAGTGAAACAAGGTCATTGTACTTTCAAGGTCATTCAATGTCATTGAATTTTCAAGGCCTTTCACGGTCATTGACTGTTGAAGGTCATTTAAAGTCATTTGCCTTTCAAGGTCATTCACGGTCATTGACCTTTCAAGGTCATTCAAGGTCATTGACCTTTCAAGGTCATTCAAGGTCATTGACCTTTCAAGGTCATTCAAGGCCATTGACCGTTCAAGGTCATTCAAGGTCATTTGCCTTTCAAAGTCTATGAAGTTAATTCGCATTTGAATGTCATAGAGCTTTTAAGGTCATTGAAGGTCAAACAAGCTCAACGACCTTTCAGACCAAGGTCTGACACAACAATATTCATTTCCAAGTAACATTTTTAATTTTTTCACTCCAAGAAGTGAATTCGCGTCTGCAACAAATATATTCATTTCCAAGTAAAATTTTTAATTTTTTTACTCCGAGTAGTGAATTCGCGTCTGCAACAAAAATATTCATTTTCAAGTAACATTTTTAATTTTTTCACTCCAAGTAGTGAATTCGCGTCTGCAACAAATATATTCATTTCCAAGTAAAATTTTTAATTTTTTTACTCCGAGTAGTGAATTCGCGTCTGCAAATAAATATTCTTTTGCAAGTTAGATATTTAATATTATCACTCTCCGAAGTAAAATCATGTTTGTAGTAAGAACAGTAATCTCAAATTCATATTTAATTTTTAAATTATTTGTAGTGAAGTTACATTCATATCTTGAATTTTCATTAAAATGCACATTTTCATTTTTTCTCTTTTAGCAGTGAAACCGCGTTTATCGGAACGATTTTCATATCAAACCACATTATTATTTTTTTTTTACTTTTCGTATTGAAATGATTGAAGGACATTCACCTTTCAACGTTCTTAATGGCAATTGACCTTTCAAGGTCATTGACCTTTCAAGGTCGTTCAAGGTCATTGACCTTTCATGGTCAATCAAGGACATTGACCTTTCAAGGTCAATCAAGGTCATTGACCTTTCAAGGTCATTCAAGGTCATTGATCTTTCAAGGTCATTCAAGGTCATTGACCTTTCAAGGTCATTCAAGGTCATTTCCCTTACAGAATCATTGAAAATAATTCGCATTTGAAGGTCATAGAGCTTTCAAGGTCATTGAAGGTCAAACAAGGTTAATGACCTTTCAGACCAAAGTCTGACACAACAATATTCATTTCCATGTAACATTTTTAATTTTTTTTTACTCTGAGTAGTCTGCAAAAAAAATATTCATTTCAAAGTAATATTTTTAATTTTTTCACTCTGAGTAGTAAATTCAGGCCTGCAAGAAGAATATTCTTGTTGCAGACGTGAATTCATCTTTGCAACAGGAATATTCTATTTCTTTTTCATGTTTGTAGTAAGAACAGTAATCACAAATTAATATTTTAATTTTTAAATTATTTGTAGTAAAGTTACATTCATAGCTTGAATTTTCATTACAAAGCACATTTTAATTTTTTCTCTTTTAGCAGTGAAACCGCGTTTATCAGAACGATTTTCATAACAAACCACATTATTATTTTTTTTTTACTTTTCGTGGTGAAATGATTAAAGGTCATTCACCTTTCAACGTCGTTAATGGCAATTGACATTTCCAGGTCATTGACGTTTCAAGGTCGTTCAAGGTCATTGACCTTTCATGGTCAATCAAGGTCATTGACCTTTCAAGGTCATTCAAGGTCATTGACGCTTCAAGGTCATTCGAGGTCATTGACCTTTCTAGGTCATTCATGGCCATTAACCATTCAAGGTCATTCAAGGTCATTGACCTTTCAAGGCCATTCAAGGTCATTGTCATTTCAAGGTCATTCAATGTCGTTGATCTGTCAAGGTCATTTAAGGTCATTTACCTTTCAAGGTCATTCAAGGTCATTGACCTTTTAAGGTCATTCAAGGTCATTGACCTTTCAAGGTCATTCAATGTCGTTGATCTGTCAAGGTCATTCAAGGTCATTTACCTTTCAAGGTCATTCAATGTCATTGACCTTTTAAGGTCATTCAAGGTCATTGACCTTTCAAGCTCATTCAAGGTCATTGACCTGTTAAGGTCATTCAAGGTCATTGACCTTTCAAGGTCGAACAGCTTTAAAGGTAATTGAAGGACAAAAAAGGTCATTGAACTTTCAAGGTCATTCACCATTCAATGTCGTTCGAGGTCATTAACCTTTCAAGGTCGTTCAAGGTCATGAACCTTTTAAGGTCAATCAAGGTCATTGACCTTTCAAGGTCATTCAAGGTCATTGACATTTCAAGGTCATTCAAGGTCATTGACCTTTCAAGGTCATTCAAGGTCATTGACCTTTCAAGGTCATTCAAGGTCATTGACCTTTCAAGGTCATTCAAGGTCATTCATCTTTCAAGATTATTCAAGGTCATTGACCTTTCATGGTCATTCTAGGTAATTGACCTTTTAGGGTCATTCAAGGTCATTGACCTTTCAAGTTCGAACAGCTCTCAAGGTCATTTAAAGACAAAGAAGGTCACTGAACTTTCAAGGTCATTGAATAACATTGACCTTTCAAGGTGAATCACGGTTTAAGAACTTTCTGGGTTTTTAAAGTCAATGGCATTTCAAGGTCATTGAGCTTGCAATGTCATCAAATGTCATTGAAGGTCGAACAAGTTTATTGGCCTTTCAAGGTCATTCAGGGTCATTAACCATCAAGGAATTCAAGCTCAATGACCTTTCTACGTCATTCAGTGTCACTGACCTTTTAAGGTTACTGATGGTCATACCCATACAAGGTTTTCAAGGTCGTTGTTGGTCAAACAAGGTCATTGAACTTTCAAAGTCATTCATGGTCACTGACCTTTCAAGGTCATTGATGGTCATAGACGTTACAAGGTTTTCAATGTCATTGTGATTGAAACAGGGTCATTGAACTTTCAAGGTCATTCAAGGTCACTGCACTTTCAAGCCCATTCACAGTCATTGACCGTTGAAGGTCATTTAAAGTCATTTGCCTTTCAAGGTCATTCAAGGTCATTGACCTTTCAAGGTCATTTAAGATCATTGAACTTTCAAGCCCATTCATGGTCATTGACCGTTGAAGGTCATTTAAAGTCATTTGCCTTCAAGGTCATTCAAGGTCATTGACCTTTCAAGGTCATTTAAGGTATTTGAACTTTCAAGCCCATTCACGGTCATTGACCGTTGAAGGTCATTTAACGTCATTTGCCTTTTAAGGTCATTCAAGGTCATTACCTTTCAAGGCCATTGAAGGTCATTGACCTTTCAAGGTCATTGACCTTTCGAGGGCGTTCAAGGTCATTTTTCTTTCAAGGTCAATAAAGGTCATTGGCCTTTCAAGGTCATTCAAGATCATTGATCTTTCAAGGTCATTCAAGGTCATTTACCTTTCAAGGTCAGTCAATGTCATTCACCTTTCAAGGTCATTCAAGGTCATTGTCCTTTCAAGGTCATACAATGTCCTTGATCTTTCAAGGTCAATCAAGGTCATTTACCTTTCAAGGTCATTCAAGGTTATTGACCTTTTATGGTCATTCAAGGTCATTGACCTTTCAAGGTCGTTCAAGGTCATTTACCTTTCAAGGTCATTCAAGGTCATTGACCTTTTAGGGTCATTCAAGGTCATTGACCGTTGAAGGTCATTTAAAGTCATTTGCCTTTCAAGGTCATTCAAGGTCATTTAAGGTCATTGAACTTTCAAGCCCATTCACGGTCATTGACCGTTGAAGGTCATTTAAAGTCATTTGCCTTTCAAGGTCATTCACGGCCATTCACCTTTCAAGGTCATTTAAGGTCATTGACCATTCAAGGTCATTCAAGGTCATTGACCTTTCAAGGTCATTCAAGGTCATTTACCTTTCAAGGTCATTCAAGGTCATTGACCTTTTAGGGTCATTTAAAGTCATTGAACTTTCAAGCCCATTCACGGATATTGACCGTTGAAGGTCATTTAAAGTCATTTGCCTTTCAAGATGATTCAGGGTCATTGACCTTTCAAGTTAATTCAAGGTCAATCACATTTCAAGGTCATTGACCTTTCAATGTCGTTCAAGGTCATTAACCTTTCAAGATCAATCAAGGTCATTGAACTTTCAAGGTCAATTAAGGTCATAGAACTTTCAAGCCCTTTCATGGTCATTGACCGTTGAAGGTCATTTAAAGTCATTTGCCTTTACAGGTCATTCAAGGTCATTGACCTTTCAAGGTCATTAATGGTCATTGAACATTCAAGGTTTCAAGGTCATTTCACCTTTCAAGGTCATTCAAGGTCATTGAACTTTTAGGGTCATTCAAGGTCATTGACATTTCAAGGTCGAAGAGCTTTCAAGGTCATTGAAGGACAAAAAAGGTCATTGAACTTTCGAAGTCATTCAAGATCATTGACCTTTCAAGGTGATTCAAGAATTAAGAACTTTCTGGGTTTTTATATGTCAATGTCATTGCAAGGTCATTGAGCTTTCATTGTCATCAAATGTCAATGAGGGTCAAACAAAGTCATTGACCTTTCACGGTCATTTAGGGTCATTGACCCTCAAGGTCATTCATGGTCAATGACTTTTCTAAGTCATTCATGGTCACTGACCTTTCAAGGTCATTGATGGTCATAGACATTAAAAGGTTTTCAAGGTCCTTGAATGTCAAACAAGGTCATTGACCTTTCAAGGTCATTCAAGGTCATTAGCCTTTCAAAGTCATTGAAGTTAATTCGCATTTGAATGTCATAGAGCTTTCATGGTCATTGAAGGTCAAACAAGGTCAACGACCTTTCAGACCAAGGTCTGACACAACAATATTCATTTCCAAGTAACACTTTTAATTTTTTCACTCTGAGTAGTGAATTCTCGTCTGCAAAAAAATATTCATTTCCTAGTAAAATTTTTAATTTTTTACTCCGAGTAGTGAATTCGCGTCTGCAACAAAAATATTCATTTCCAAGTAACATTTTTAATTTTTTCACTCCGAGAAGTGATTTTGCGTCTGCAACAAAAATATTCATTTGCAAGTTAGATATTTAATATTTTCACTCTCCGAAGTAAAGTCATGTTTGTGGTAAGAACAGTAATCTGAAATTCATATTTTCATTTCTAAATTATTTGTAGTGAAGTTACATTCATAGCTTGAATTTTCATTACAAAGCACATTTTAATTTTTTCTCTTTTAGCAGTGAAACCGCGTTCATCAGAACGATTTTCATATCAAACTACATTATTATTTTTTTTACTTTTCGTAGTGAAATGATTGAAGGTCATTCACCTTTCAACATCATTGATGGCAATTGACCTTTCAAGGTCATTGATGTTTCAAGGTCGTTCAAGGTCATTGACATTTCAAGGTCATTCAAAGTCATTGACCTTTCAAGGTCATTCAAGTTCATTCAAGGTCATTGTCTTTTCAAGGTCATGCAAGGTCATTTATCTTTCAAGATCATTCAAGGTCATTGACCTTACATGGTCATTTAAGGTCATTGATCTTTTAGGGTCATTCAAGGCCATTGACCTAAAAGGTCGAACAGATTTCAAGGTCATTGAAGGACAAAAAAGGTCATTGAACTTTAAAGGTCATTGAAAATCATTGACCTTTCAAGGTGGATCACGGTTTAAGAACTTTATGGGTTTTTAAAGTCAATGACATTTCAAGGTCATTGAGCTTTCAATGTCATCAAATGTCATTGAAGTTCGAACAAGGTTTTTGGCCTTTCAAGGTCATTCAGGGTCATAACCTTCAAGGTTATTCAAGGTTATTGACCTTACTACGTCATTCTTGGTCACTGACCTTTCAAGGTCATTGATGGTCATAGCCATACAAGGTTTTCAAGGTCGTTGAAGGTCAAACAAGGTCATTGAACTTTCAAAGTCATTCAAGGTCACTGACCTTTTAAGGTCATTGATGGTAATAGACATAACAAGGTTTTCAATGTCATTGTGAGTGAAACAAGGTCATTGTACTTTCAAGGTCATTCAATGTCATTGAATTTTCAAGGCCTTTCACGGTCATTGACTGTTGAAGGTCATTTAAAGTCATTTGCCTTTCAAGGTCATTCACCTTTCAAGGTCATTCAAGATCATTGACCTTTCAAGGTCATTCAAGGTCATTGACCTTTCAAGGTCATTCAAGGCCATTGACCGTTCAAGGTCATTCAAGGTCATTCGCCTTTCAAAGTCTTTGAAGTTAATTCGCTATTGAATGTCATAGAGCTGTTAAGGTCATTGAAGGTCAAACAAGCTCAACGACCTTTCAGACCAAGGTCTGACACAACAATATTCATTTCCAAGTAACATTTTTAATTTTTTCACTCCAAGTAGTGAATTCGCGTCTGCAACAAATATATTCATTTCCAAGTAAAATTTTTAATTTTTTTACTCCGAGTAGTTAATTCGCGTCTGCAACAAATATATTCATTTCCAAGTAACATTTTTAATTTTTTCACTCCGAGAAGTGATTTCGCGTCTGCAAAAAAAATATTCTTTTGCAAGTTAGATATTTAATTTTATCACTCTCCGAAGTAAAATCATGTTTGTAGTAAGAACAGTAATCTCAAATTCATATTTTAATTTTTAAATACTTTGCAGTGAAGTTACATTCATAGCTTGAATATTCATTACAATGCACATTTTCATTTTTTTCTCTTTTAGCAGTGAAACCGCGTTTATCAGAACTATTTTCATATCAAACCACATTATTATTTTTTTTTACTTTTCGTAGTGAAACCTTTCAAAGTCATTGATGGCAATTGACCTTTCAAGGTCATTGACCTTTCAAGGTCATTGGCTTTTCAAGGTCATTCAAGGTCATTGACGTTTCAAGGTCATTCAAGGTCATTGACCTTTCTAGGTCATTCAAGGTCTTTGACCTTTCAAAGTCATTCAAGGTCATTGACCTTTCAAAGTCATTCAAGGTCATTGACCTTTCAAGGTCATTCAAGGTCATTGATCTTTCAAGGTCATTCAAGGTCATTGACCTTTCATGGTCATTCAAGGTCATTGACCTTTCAAGTTCGAACAGCTTTCAAGGTCATTAATGGACAAAAAAGGTCACTGAAATTTCAAGGTCATTGAATATCATTGACCTTTCAAGGTGAATCACGGTTTAAGAACTTTCTAGGTTTTTGTAAGTCAATGACATTTCAAGTTCATTTAGCTTTCAATGTCATCAAATGTCATTGAAGGTCGAACAAGGTTATTGGCCTTTTAAGGTCATTCAGGGTCATCAACCTTCAAGGTCATTCAAGGTCAAAGACCTTTCTACGTCATTCATGGTCACTGACCTTTCAAGGTCATTCATGGTCACTGACCTTTCAAGGTCATTGATGGTCATAGCCATACATGGTTTTCAAGGTCGTTGAAGGTCAAAAAAGGTCATTGAACTTTCAAAGTTATTCAAGGTCACTGACCTTTCACGGTCATTGATGGTCATAGACATAACAAGGTTTTCAATATCAATGAAGCCCTTTCACGGTCATTGACCGTTGAAGGTCATTTAAAGTCATTTGCCTTTCAAGGTCATTCAAGGTCATTGACCTTTCAAGGTCATTTAAGGTCATTGAACTTTCAAGACCATTCACGGTCATTGACCGTTGAAGGTCATTTAAAGTCATTTGCCTTTACAGGTCATTCAAGGTCATTGACCTTTCAAGGTCATTAAAGGTCATTGAACATTCAAGGTTTCAAGGTCATTTCACCTTTCAAGGTCATTCAAGGTCATTGAACTTTTAGGGTCATTCAAGGTCATTGACATTTCAAGGTCGAAGAGCTTTCAAGGTCATTGAAGGACAAAAAAGGTCATTGAACTTTCGAAGTCATTCAAGATCATTGACCTTTCAAGGTGATTCAAGGTTTAAGAACTTTCTGGTTTTTTTTATGTCAATGTCATTGCAAGGTCATTGAGCTTTCATTGTCATCAAATGTCAATGAGGGTCAAACAAAGTCATTGACCTTTCACGGTCATTTAGGGTCATTGACCCTCAAGGTCATTCATGGTCAATGACTTTTCTAAGTCATTCATGGTCACTGACCTTTCAAGGTCATTGATGGTCATAGACATTAAAAGGTTTTCAAGGTCCTTGAATGTCAAACAAGGTCCCTGAACTTTCAAGGTCATTCAAGGTCATTAGCCTTTCAAAGTCATTGAAGTTAATTCGCATTTGAATGTCATAGAGCTTTCATGGTCATTGAAGGTCAAACAAGGTCAACGACCTTTCAGACCAAGGTCTGACACAACAATATTCATTTCCAAGTAACACTTTTAATTTTTTCACTCTGAGTAGTGAATTCTCGTCTGCAAAAAAATATTCATTTCCTAGTAAAATTTTTAATTTTTTACTCCGAGTAGTGAATTCGCGTCTGCAACAAAAATATTCATTTCCAAGTAACATTTTTAATTTTTTCACTCCGAGAAGTGATTTTGCGTCTGCAACAAAAATATTCATTTGCAAGTTAGATATTTAATATTTTCACTCTCCGAAGTAAAGTCATGTTTGTAGTAAGAGCAGTAATCTGAAATTCATATTTTCATTTCTAAATTATTTGTAGTGAAGTTACATTCATAGCTTGAATTTTCATTACAAAGCACATTTTAATTTTTTCTCTTTTAGCAGTGAAACCGCGTTCATCAGAACGATTTTCATATCAAACTACATTATTATTTTTTTTACTTTTCGTAGTGAAATGATTGAAGGTCATTCACCTTTCAACATCATTGATGGCAATTGACCTTTCAAGGTCATTGATGTTTCAAGGTCGTTCAAGGTCATTGACCTTTCAAGGTCATTCAAAGTCATTGACCTTTCAAGGTCATTCAAGTTCATTCAAGGTCATTGTCCTTTCAAGGTCATGCAAGGTCATTTATCTTTCAAGATAATTCAAGGTCATTGACCTTACAAGGTCATTTAAGGTCATTGACCTTTAAGGGTCATTCAAGGCCATTGACCTAAAAGGTCGAACAGATTTCAAGGTCATTGAAGGACAAAAAAGGTCATTGAACTTTAAATGTCATTGAAGATCATTGACCTTTCAAGGTGGATCACGGTTTAAGAACTTTATAAGTTTTTAAAGTCAATGCCATTTCAAGGTCATTGAGCTTTCAATGTCATCAAATGTCATTGAAGTTCGAACAAGGTTATTGGCCCTTCAAGGTCATTCAGGGTCATTAACCTTCAAGGTCATTCAAGGTCATTGACCTTTCTACGTCATTCTTGGTCACTGACCTTTCAAGGTCATTGATGGTCATAGCCATACAAGGTTTTCAAGGTCGTTGAAGGTCAAACAAGGTCATTGAACTTTCAAAGTCATTCAAGGTCACTGACCTTATAAGGTCATTGATGGTAATAGACATAACAAGGTTTTCAATGTCATTGTGAGTGAAACAAGGTCATTGTACTTTCAAGGTCATTCAATGTCATTGAATTTTCAAGGCCTTTCACGGTCATTGACTGTTGAAGGTCATTTAAAGTCATTTGCCTTTCAAGGTCATTCACGGTCATTGACCTTTCAAGGTCATTCAAGGTCATTGACCTTTCAAGGTCATTCAAGGTCATTGACCTTTCAAGGTCATTCAAGGCAATTGACCGTTCAAGGTCATTCAAGGTCATTTGCCTTTCAAAGTCTATGAAGTTAATTCGCATTTGAATGTCATAGAGCTTTTAAGGTCATTGAAGGTCAAACAAGCTCAACGACCTTTCAGACCAAGGTCTGACACAACAATATTCATTTCCAAGTAACATTTTTAATTTTTTCACTCCAAGAAGTGAATTCGCGTCTGCAACAAATATATTCATTTCCAAGTAAAATTTTTAATTTTTTTACTCCGAGTAGTGAATTCGCGTCTGCAACAAAAATATTCATTTTCAAGTAACATTTTTAATTTTTTCACTCCAAGTAGTGAATTCGCGTCTGCAACAAATATATTCATTTCCAAGTAAAATTTTTAATTTTTTTACTCCGAGTAGTGAATTCGCGTCTGCAAATAAATATTCTTTTGCAAGTTAGATATTTAATATTATCACTCTCCGAAGTAAAATCATGTTTGTAGTAAGAACAGTAATCTCAAATTCATATTTAATTTTTAAATTATTTGTAGTGAAGTTACATTCATATCTTGAATTTTCATTAAAATGCACATTTTCATTTTTTCTCTTTTAGCAGTGAAACCGCGTTTATCGGAACGATTTTCATATCAAACCACATTATTATTTTTTTTTTACTTTTCGTATTGAAATGATTGAAGGACATTCACCTTTCAACGTTCTTAATGGCAATTGACCTTTCAAGGTCATTGACCTTTCAAGGTCGTTCAAGGTCATTGACCTTTCATGGTCAATCAAGGACATTGACCTTTCAAGGTCAATCAAGGTCATTGACCTTTCAAGGTCATTCAAGGTCATTGATCTTTCAAGGTCATTCAAGGTCATTGACCTTTCAAGGTCATTCAAGGTCATTTCCCTTACAGAATCATTGAAAATAATTCGCATTTGAAGGTCATAGAGCTTTCAAGGTCATTGAAGGTCAAACAAGGTTAATGACCTTTCAGACCAAAGTCTGACACAACAATATTCATTTCCATGTAACATTTTTAATTTTTTTTTACTCTGAGTAGTCTGCAAAAAAAATATTCATTTCAAAGTAATATTTTTAATTTTTTCACTCTGAGTAGTAAATTCAGGCCTGCAAGAAGAATATTCTTGTTGCAGACGTGAATTCATCTTTGCAACAGGAATATTCTATTTCTTTTTCATGTTTGTAGTAAGAACAGTAATCACAAATTAATATTTTAATTTTTAAATTATTTGTAGTAAAGTTACATTCATAGCTTGAATTTTCATTACAAAGCACATTTTAATTTTTTCTCTTTTAGCAGTGAAACCGCGTTTATCAGAACGATTTTCATAACAAACCACATTATTATTTTTTTTTTACTTTTCGTGGTGAAATGATTAAAGGTCATTCACCTTTCAACGTCGTTAATGGCAATTGACATTTCCAGGTCATTGACGTTTCAAGGTCGTTCAAGGTCATTGACCTTTCATGGTCAATCAAGGTCATTGACCTTTCAAGGTCATTCAAGGTCATTGACGCTTCAAGGTCATTCGAGGTCATTGACCTTTCTAGGTCATTCATGGCCATTAACCATTCAAGGTCATTCAAGGTCATTGACCTTTCAAGGCCATTCAAGGTCATTGTCATTTCAAGGTCATTCAATGTCGTTGATCTGTCAAGGTCATTTAAGGTCATTTACCTTTCAAGGTCATTCAAGGTCATTGACCTTTTAAGGTCATTCAAGGTCATTGACCTTTCAAGGTCATTCAATGTCGTTGATCTGTCAAGGTCATTCAAGGTCATTTACCTTTCAAGGTCATTCAATGTCATTGACCTTTTAAGGTCATTCAAGGTCATTGACCTTTCAAGCTCATTCAAGGTCATTGACCTGTTAAGGTCATTCAAGGTCATTGACCTTTCAAGGTCGAACAGCTTTAAAGGTAATTGAAGGACAAAAAAGGTCATTGAACTTTCAAGGTCATTGAAGATCATTGACCTTTCAAAGTGAATCACGGTTTAAGAACTTTCTGGGTTTTTAAAGTCAATGACATTTCAAGGTCATTGAGCTTTCAATGTCATCAAATGTCATTGAAGAACGATCAAGGTTATTGGCCTTTCAATGCCATTCAGGTTCATTAACCTTCACAGTATTCAAGGTCAATGACCTTTCTACGTCATTCATGGTCAGTGACCTTTTATGGTCATTTATGGTCATAGCCATACAAGGTTTTCAAGGTCGTTGTAGGTCAAACAAGGTCATTGAACTTTCAAAGTCATTCATGGTCACTGACCTTTCAAGGTCATTGATGGTCATAGACATAACAAGGTTTTCAAAGTCATTGTGAGTGAAACAGGGTCATTGAACTTTCAAGGTCATTCAAGGTCATTGAACTTTTATGCCCATTCACGGTCTTTGACCGTTGAAGGTCATTAAAAGTCATTTGCCTTTCAAGGTCATTCAAGGTCATTGACATTTCAAGGTCATTTAGGGTCATGAACCTTCAAGCGAATTCACGGTCATTGACCGTTGAAGGTCATTTAAAGTCATTTGCCTTTCAAGGTCATTCAAGGTCATTGACCTTTCAAGGTCATTTAAGGTCATTGAACATTCAAGACAATTCACGGTCATTGACCGTTGAAGGTCATTTAAAGTCATTTGCCCTTCATGGTCATTCAAGGTCAATGACCTTTCTACGTCATTCATGGTCACTGACCTTTCAAGGTCATTGATGGTCATAGCCATACATGGTTTTCAAGGTCATTGAAGGTCAAACAAGGTCATTGAACTTTCAAAGTTATTCAAGGTCACTGACCTTTCAAGGTCATTGATGGTCATAGACATAACAAGGTTTTCAATATCAATGAAAGTAAAACAAGGTCATTGATTTTCAAGGTCATTCAAGGTCATTAAACTTTCAATCCTATTCACTGTCATTGACCGTTGAAGGTCATTTAAAGTCATTTGCATTTCAAGGTCATTCACGGTCATTGACCTTTCAAGGTCATTCAAGGTCATTGACCTTTCAAGGTCGAATAGCTTTATTGAAGAACGAAAAAGTCATTGACCTTTCAAGGTCATTGAAGATCATTGTCCTTTCAAGGTGTTTCACGATCTATTAACTTTTAAGGTCATTGAAAATCATTGACATTTCAAGGTTATAGAGCTTTCAAGGTAATCGGAGGTAATTGAAAGTCAAACTTGGTCATTGTCCTTTCAAGGTCATTTAAGGTCATTGACCTTCAGGTCATTCAAAATCATTTACTATCCAACGTTATTCACGGTCCTCGACATTCCATTGCCATTGATGGCCGTAAACATTTCAAGGTCATCCCCGGTCTTTGACCTTTCAAGGCACCTTATGGTTATAGATCATTCAAGGTCATTGATGGTCTTTAACATATCAAGGTCAAAGAGTCTTCAAGGTCATTTCATTTCATTGAAATTCATAAAAGGTTATTGACCATTCAAATTAATAGATCAAGGTCATTGAAGTCATCTTATTTTTCATTTTTTCACTCTTCGTAGTGAAAAGGCGTTGATGAGAAAAATATCAATGGAAATACGTATTCTTTATTTTCCACTCTACGCAGTGATACCGCGTTTAACACAAGTATAATCATTATAAGATGACATTTTTAATAATTTTACTCATTGCAATGTAATCGCATTTAAAAGAAGGAATTTCACTTTCAAATCAAATATTTAATTTTTTCTCTCTTTGCACTGATATCGCATTAATAACAAGGATTATATTCATGAAATAACTTTTTTATTTTTTTCATTCATCGTAGTGAAACGATGATCGCAGTATAAATGAGATTTTTGTTTCTTAATAACATTTTTAATACTTTCACTCTCCGAAGTAAAATCACGTTTGTAGCAAGAACAGTTATCTCAAATTCATATTTAGTTTTTTAATTCTTTGCGGTGAAGTTATATTCATAGCTTGAATTTTCATTTCAAAGCACATTTTAATTTTTTCTCTTTTAGCAGTGAAACCGCATTTTTATCAGATCGATTTTCATATCAAACCACATTATTGATATTATTTTTCTTTTCGTAGTGAAATGATTCAAGGTCATTCATGGTCATTCACCTTTCAACGTCATTGATGGCATTGACCTTTCAAGGTCATTGACCTTTCAAGGTCGTTCAAGGTCATTGACCTTTCATGGTCAATCAAGGTCATTGACCTTTCAAGGTCAATCAAGGTCATTGACCTTTCAATGTCATTCAAGGTCATTGATCTTTCAAGGTCATTCAAGGTCATTGACCTTTCAAGGTCATTCAAGGTCATTTCCCTTACAAAATCATTGAAAAAAAATCGCATTTGAAGGTCATAGAGCTTTCAAGGTCATTGAAGGTCAAACAAGGTGAATGACCTTTCAGACCAAAGTCTGACACAACAATATTCATTTCCATGTAACATTTTTAATTTTTTTACTCTGAGTAGTCTGCAACAAAAATATTCATTTCAAAGTAATATTATTAATTTTTTCACTCTGAGTAGTAAATTCACGCCTGCAAGAAGAATATTCTTGTTGCAGACGTGAATTCATCTTTGCAACAAAAATATTCTATTTCTTTTTCATGTTTGTAGTAAGAACAGTAATCACAATTTAATATTTTAATTTTTAAATTATTTGTAGTGAAGTTACATTCATAGCTTGAATTTTCATTACAAAGCACATTTTAATTTTTTCTTTTAGCAGTGAAACCGCGTTTATCAGAACGATTTTCATATCAAACCGCATTATTATTTTTTTTACTTTTCGTGGTGAAATGATTAAAGGTCATTCACCTTTCAACGTCGTTAATGGCAATTGACCTTACAAGGTCATTGACGTTTCAAGGTCGTTCAAGGTCATTGACCTTTCATGGTCAATCAAGGTCATTGACCTTTCATGGTCAATCAAGGTCATTGACCTTTCAAGGTCATTGACCTTTCAAGGTCATTCAAGGTCATTGAAGTTTCAAGGTCATTCAAGGTCATTGACCTTTCTAGGTCATTCAAGGCCATTTACCTTTCAAGGTCATTCATGGTCATTGACCTTTCAAGGTCATTCAAGTTCATTGTCCTTTCAAGGTCATTCAATGTCGTTGATCTGTCAAGGTCATTCAAGGTTATTTACCTTTCAAGGTCATTCAAGGTCATTGACCATTTAAGGTCATTCAAGGTCATTGACCTTTCAAGGTCATTGACCTTTCAAGGTCGTTCAAGGTCATTCAACTTTCAAGGTCATTCAAGGTCATTGGCCATTCAAGGTCTTTCAAGGTCATAGACATTTCAAGGTCATTCAAGGTCATTGATCTTTCAAGGGCATTCAAGGTCATTGACCTTTCAAGGTCAATCAAGGTCATTGACCTTTCAAGGTCATTCAAGGTCATTTACCTTTCAAGGTCATTCAAGGTCGCTGACCTTTCAAGGTCATTCAAGGTTTTTGACCTTTAAGGGTCATTCAAGGTCATTGAACTTTCAAGCCCATTCACGGTCATTGACCGTTGAAGGTCATTTAAAGTCATTTGCCTTTCAAGGTCATTCAAGGTCGTTGACCTTTCAAGGTCACATAAGATCATTGAACTTTCAAGCCCATTCACGGTCATTGACCGTTGAAGGTCATTCAAAGTCATTTGCCTTTCAAGGTCATTCAAGGTCATTGACATTTCATGGTCATTTAAGGTCATTGAACCTTCAAGCCCATTCACGGTCATTGACCGTTGAAGGTCATTTAAAGTCATTTGCCTTTCAAGGTCATTCACGGTCATTGACCTTTCAAGGTAATTCAAGGTCATTGACCTTTCAAGGTCATTGGCCATTCAAGGTCATTCAAGGTCATTGACCTTCAGGTCATTCAAAATCATTTACTACCCAACTTCACGGTCATTGACCGTTTAAGGTCATTTAAAGTCATTTGCCTTTCAAGGTCATTCAAGGTCATTGACCTTTCAAGGTCACATAAGGTCATTGAACTTTCAAGCCCTTTCACGGTCATTAACCGTTGAAGGTCATTTAAAGTCATTTGCCATTCAAGGTCATTCAAGGTCATTGACCTTTCAAGGTCATTTAAGGTCATTGAACTTTCAAGCCCATTCACGGTCATTGACCGTTGAAGGTCATTTAAAGTCATTTGCTTTTCAAGGTCATTCACGGTCATTGACCTTTCAAGGTCATTTAACGTCATTGAACTTTCAAGCCCATTTACGGTCATTGACCGTTGAAGGTCATTTAAAGTCAGTTGCCTTTCAAGGTCATTCACGGTCATTGACCTTTCAAGGTCATTCAAGGTCATTGTCCTTTCAAGGTCATTCACCATTCAATGTCGTTCAAGGTCATTAACCTTTTAAGGTCGTTCAAGGTCATTAACCTTTCAAGGTCAATCAAGGTCATTGACCTGTCAAGGTCATTCAAGGTCATTGACATTTCAAGGTCATTCAAGGTCATTGATCTTTCAAGGTCATTCAAGGTCATTGACCTTTCAAGGTCATTCAAGGTCATTGATCATTCAAGGTTATTCAAGGTCATTGACCTTTCATGGTCATTCAAGGTAATTGACCTTTCAAGTTCGAACAGCTTTCAAGGTCATTGAAGGACAAAAAAGGTCACTGAACTTTCAAGGTCATTCAAGATCATTGATCTTTCAAGGTGATTCACGGTTTTAGAACTTTCTGGGTTTTTAAAGTCAATATAATTTCAAGGTCATTGAGCTTTTAATGTCATCAAATGTCATTGAAGGTCGAACAAGGTTACTGGCCTTGCAAGGTCATTCAGGGTCATTAACCTTCAAGGTATTCAAGGTCAGTGACCTTTCTACGTCATTCATGGTCACTGACCTTTTATGGTCAGTGATGGTCATAGCCATACAAGGTTTTCAAGGTCGTTGAAGGTCAAACAAGGTCATTGAACTTTCAAAGTCATTCATGGTCACTGACCTTTCAAGGTCATTGATGGGTATAGACGTTACAAGGTTTTTAATGTCATTGTGAGTGAAACAGGGTCATTGAACTTTCAAGGTCATTCAAGGTCACTGAACTTTCAAGCCCATTCACAGTAATTGACCGTTGAAGGTCATTTAAAAACATTTGCCTTTCAAGGTCATTCAAGGTCATTGACCTTTCAAGGTCATTTAAGGTCATTGAACTTTCAAGCCCATTCACGGTCATTGACCGTTGAAGGTCATTTAAAGTCATTTGCCTTTCAAGGTCATTTAAGGTCCTTGACCTTTCAAGGTCATTTAAGGTATTTGAACTTTCAAGCCCATTCACGGTCATTGACCGTTGAAGGTCATTTAACGTCATTTGCCTTTAAAGGTCATTCACAGTCATTACCTTTCAAGGTCATTCATGGTCATTGACCTTTCAAGGTCATTGACCTTTCAAGGTCATTGACCTTTCGAGGGCGTTCAAGGTCATTAACCTTTCAAGGTCAATAAAGGTCATTTACCTTTCAAGGTCAGTCAAGGTCATTGACCTTTCAAGATCATTCAAGGTCATTGTCCTTTCAACGTCATTCAATGTCATTGATCTTTCAAGGTCATTCAAGGTCATTGATCTTTCAAGGTCATTCAAGGTCATTTACCTTTCAAGGTCATTCAAGGTCATTGACCTTTCAAGGTCATTGACCTTTCAAGGTCATTCAAGGTATTTGACCTTTAAGGGTTATTCAAGGTCATTGACCGTTGAAGGTCATTTAAAGTCATTTGCCTTTCAAGGTCATTCAAGGTCATTTAAGGTCATTGAACTTTCAAGCCTATTCACGGTCATTGACCGATGAAGGTCATTTAAAGTCATTTGCCTTTCAAGGTCATTCACGGCCATTCTACTTTCAAGGTCATTTAAGGTCATTGACCATTCAAGGTCAATCAAGGTCATTGACCTTTTAAGGTCATTCAATGTCATTTACCTTTCAAGATCATTCAAGGTCATTGACGTTTTAGGGTCATTTAAAGTCATTGAACTTTCAAGCCCATTCACGGATATTGACCGCTGAAGGTCATTTAAAGTCATTTGCCTTTCAAGATCATTCACGGTCATTGACCTTTCAAGTTAATTCAATGTCAATCACATTTCAAGGTCATTGACCTTTCAAGGTCGTTCAAGGTCATTGAACTTTCAAGACCTTTCACGGTCATTGACCGTTGAAGGTCATTTAAAGTCATTTGCCTTTCAAGGTCATTCAAGGTCATTGACCTTTCAAGGACATTCAAGGTCATTGACCTTTCTACGTCATTCTTGGTCACTGACCTTTCAAGGTCATTGATGGTCATAGCCATACAAGGTTTTCAAGGTCGTTGAAGGTCAAACAAGGTCATTGAACTTTCAAAGTCATTCAAGGTCACTGACCTTTTAAGGTCATTGATGGTAATAGACATAACAAGGTTTTCAATGTCATTGTGAGTGAAACAAGGTCATTGTACTTTCAAGGTCATTCAATGTCATTGAATTTTCAAGGCCTTTCACGGTCATTGACTGTTGAAGGTCATTTAAAGTCATTTGCCTTTCAAGGTCATTCACGGTCATTGACCTTTCAAGGTCATTCAAGGTCATTGACCTTTCAAGGTCATTCAAGGCCATTGACCGTTCAAGGTCATTCAAGGTCATTTGCCTTTCAAAGTCTATGAAGTTAATTCGCATTTGAATGTCATAGAGCTTTTAAGGTCATTGAAGGTCAAACAAGCTCAACGACCTTTCAGACCAAGGTCTGACACAACAATATTCATTTCCAAGTAACATTTTTAATTTTTTCACTCCAAGAAGTGAATTCGCGTCTGCAACAAATATATTCATTTCCAAGTAAAATTTTTAATTTTTTTACTCCGAGTAGTGAATTCGCGTCTGCAACAAAAATATTCATTTTCAAGTAACATTTTTAATTTTTTCACTCCAAGTAGTGAATTCGCGTCTGCAACAAATATATTCATTTCCAAGTAAAATTTTTAATTTTTTTACTCCGAGTAGTGAATTCGCGTCTGCAAATAAATATTCTTTTGCAAGTTAGATATTTAATATTATCACTCTCCGAAGTAAAATCATGTTTGTAGTAAGAACAGTAATCTCAAATTCATATTTAATTTTTAAATTATTTGTAGTGAAGTTACATTCATATCTTGAATTTTCATTACAATGCACATTTTCATTTTTTCTCTTTTAGCAGTGAAACCGCGTTTATCAGAACGATTTTCATATCAAACCACATTATTATTTTTTTTTACTTTTCGTATTGAAATGATTGAAGGACATTCACCTTTCAACGTTCTTAATGGCAATTGACCTTTCAAGGTCATTGACCTTTCAAGGTCGTTCAAGGTCATTGACCTTTCATGGTCAATCAAGGACATTGACCTTTCAAGGTCAATCAAGGTCATTGACCTTTCAAGGTCATTCAAGGTCATTGATCTTTCAAGGTCATTCAAGGTCATTCAAGGTCATTTCCCTTACAAAATCATTGAAAATAATTCGCATTTGAAGGTCATAGAGCTTTCAAGGTCATTGAAGGTCAAACAAGGTGAATGACCTTTCAGACCAAAGTCTGACACAACAATATTCATTTCCATGTAACATTTTTAATTTTTTTACTCTGAGTAGTCTGCAACAAAAATATTCATTTCAAAGTAATATTATTAATTTTTTCACTCTGAGTAGTAAATTCACGCCTGCAAGAAGAATATTCTTGTTGCAGACGTGAATTCATCTTTGCAACAGGAATATTCTATTTCTTTTTCATGTTTGTAGTAAGAACAGTAATCACAATTTAATATTTTAATTTTTAAATTATTTGTAGTGAAGTTACATTCATAGCTTGAATTTTCATTACAAAGCACATTTTAATTTTTTCTTTTAGCAGTGAAACCGCGTTTATCAGAACGATTTTCATATCAAACCGCATTATTATTTTTTTTTACTTTTCGTGGTGAAATGATTAAAGGTCATTCACCTTTCAACGTCGTTAATGGCAATTGACCTTACAAGGTCATTGACGTTTCAAGGTCGTTCAAGGTCATTGACCTTTCATGGTCAATCAAGGTCATTGACCTTTCATGGTCAATCAAGGTCATTGACCTTTCAAGGTCATTCAAGGTCATTGAAGTTTCAAGGTCATTCAAGGTCATTGACCTTTCTAGGTCATTCAAGGCCATTTACCTTTCAAGGTCATTCATGGTCATTGACCTTTCAAGGTCATTCAAGTTCATTGTCCTTTCAAGGTCATTCAATGTCGTTGATCTGTCAAGGTCATTCAAGGTCATTTACCTTTCAAGGTCATTCAAGGTCATTGACCATTTAAGGTCATTCAAGGTCATTGACCTTTCAAGGTCATTGACCTTTCAAGGTCGTTCAAGGTCATTCAACTTTCAAGGTCATTCAAGGTCATTGGCCATTCAAGGTCTTTCAAGGTCATTGACATTTCAAGGTCATTCAAGGTCATTGATCTTTCAAGGGCATTCATGGTCACTGACCTTTCAAGGTCATTCATGGTCACTGACCTTTCAAGGTCATTGATGGTCATAGCCATACATGGTTTTCAAGGTCGTTGAAGGTCAAAAAAGGTCATTGAACTTTCAAAGTTATTCAAGGTCACTGACCTTTCAAGGTCATTGATGGTCATAGACATAACAAGGTTTTCAATATCAATGAAAGTGAAACAAGGTCATTGATTTTCAAGGTCATTCAAGGTCATTAAACTTTCAAGATCATTCACGGTCATTGACCGTTGAAGGTCATTTAAAGTCATTTGCCTTTCAAGGTCATTCATGGTCACTGACCTTTCAAGGTCATTCAAGGTCATTGACCTTTCAAGGTCGAATAGCTTTATTGAAGAACGAAAAAGTCATTGACCTTTCAAGGTCATTGAAGATCATTGTCTTTCAAGGTTTTTCACGATCTATTAACTTTTAAGGTCATTGAAAATCATTGACATTTCAAGGTTATACAGCTTTCAAGGTAATCGGAGGTCATTGAAAGTCAAACTTGGTCATTGTCCTTTCAAGGTCATTTAGGGTCATTGACCTTCAGGTCATTCAAAATCATTTACTATCAAACGTTATTCACGGTCCTCGACATTCCATTGCCATTGATGGCCGTAAACATTTCAAGGTCATCCACGGTCTTTGACCTTTCAAGGCACCTTATCGTTATAGATCATTCAAGGTCATTGATGGTCTTTAACATATCAAGGTCAAAGAGTCTTCAAGGTCATTTCATTTCATTGAAATTCATAAAAGGTTATTGACCATTCAAATTAATAGATCAAGGTCATTGAAGTCATCTTATTTTTCATTTTTTCACTCTTCGTAGTGAAACTGCGTTGATGAGAAAAATATCAATGGAAATACGTATTCTTAATTTTCCACTCTACGCAGTGATACCGCGTTTAACACAAGTATAATCATTATAAGATGACATTTTTAATAATTTTACTCATTGCAATGTAATCGCATTTAAAAGACGGAATTTCACTTTCAAATCAAATATTTAATTTTTTCTCTCTTTGCACTGATATCGCATTAATAACAAGGATTATATTCATGAAATAACTTTTTTATTTTTTTCATTCATTGTAGTGAAACGATGATCGCAGTATAAATGAGATTTTTGTTTCTTAAAAACATTTTTAATACTTTCACTCTCCGAAGTAAAATCACGTTTGTAGCAAGAACAGTTATCTCAAATTCATATTTTAATTTTTTAATTCTTTGCGGTGAAGTTATATTCATAGCTTGAATTTTCATTTCAAAGCACATTTTAATTTTTTCTCTTTTAGCAGTGAAACCGCATTTTTATCAGAACGATTTTCATATCAAACGACATTATTATTATTTTTATTTTCGTAGTGAAATGATTCAAGGTCATTCATGGTCATTCACCTTTCAACGTCATTGATGGCATTGACCTTTCAAGGTCATTGACCTTTCAAGGTCATTGACCTTTCAAGGTCGTTCGAGGTCATTGACCTTTCATGGTCAATCAAGGTCATTGACCTTTCAAGGTCAATCAAGGTCATTGACCTTTCAAGGTCATTCAAGGTCATTCACCTTTCAACGTCATTGATGGCAATTGACCTTTCAAGGTCATTGATGTTTCAAGGTCATTCAAGGTCATTTACCTTTCAAGGTCATTCAAAGTCATTGACCTTTCAAGGTCATTCAAGGTCATTCAAGATCATTGATCTTTCAAGGTCATTCAAGGTCATTTACCTTTCAAGGTCAGTCAATGTCATTCACCTTTCAAGGTCATTCAAGGTCATTGTCCTTTCAAGGTCATTCAATGTCATTGATCGTTCAAGGTCAATCAAGGTCATTTACCTTTCAAGGTCATTCAAGGTCATTGACCTTTTATGGTCATTCAAGGTCATTGACCGTTGAAGGTCATTCAAGGTCATTTGCCTTTCAAGGTCATTTAAGGTCATTTAAGGTCATTGAACTTTCAAGCCCATTCACGGTCATTGACCGTTGAAGGTCATTTAAAGTCATTTGCATTTCAAGGTCATTCACGGCCATTCTTCTTTCAAGGTCATTGACCTTTCAAGGTCATTCAAGGTCATTGACCTTTCAAGGTCATTCAAGTTCATATCAAACCACATTTATGATATTATTTTTCTTTTCGTAGTGAAATGATTCAAGGTCATTCATGGTCATTCACCTTTCAACGTCATTGATGGCATTGACCTTTCAAGGTCATTGACCTTTCAAGGTCGTTCAAGGTCATTGACCTTTCATGGTCAATCAAGGTCATTGACCTTTCAAGGTCAATCAAGGTCATTGACCTTTCAATGTCATTCAAGGTCATTGATCTTTCAAGGTCATTCAAGGTCATTGACCTTTCAAGGTCATTCAAGGTCATTTCCCTTACAAAATCATTGAAAAAAAATCGCATTTGAAGGTCATAGAGCTTTCAAGGTCATTGAAGGTCAAACAAGGTGAATGACCTTTCAGACCAAAGTCTGACACAACAATATTCATTTCCATGTAACATTTTTAATTTTTTCACTCCGAGAAGTGATTTTGCGTCTGCAACAAAAATATTCATTTGCAAGTTAGATATTTAATATTTTCACTCTCCGAAGTAAAGTCATGTTTGTAGTAAGAGCAGTAATCTGAAATTCATATTTTCATTTCTAAATTATTTGTAGTGAAGTTACATTCATAGCTTGAATTTTCATTACAAAGCACATTTTAATTTTTTCTCTTTTAGCAGTGAAACCGCGTTCATCAGAACGATTTTCATATCAAACTACATTATTATTTTTTTTACTTTTCGTAGTGAAATGATTGAAGGTCATTCACCTTTCAACAGCATTGATGGCAATTGACCTTTCAAGGTCATTGATGTTTCAAGGTCGTTCAAGGTCATTGACCTTTCAAGGTCATTCAAAGTCATTGACCTTTCAAGGTCATTCAAGTTCATTCAAGGTCATTGTCCTTTCAAGGTCATGCAAGGTCATTTATCTTTCAAGATCATTCAAGGTCATTGACCTTACAAGGTCATTTAAGGTCATTGACCTTTAAGGGTCATTCAAGGCCATTGACCTAAAAGGTCGAACAGATTTCAAGGTCATTGAAGGACAAAAAAGGTCATTGAACTTTAAATGTCATTGAAGATCATTGACCTTTCAAGGTGGATCACGGTTTAAGAACTTTATGGGTTTTCAAAGTCAATGCCATTTCAAGGTCATTGAGCTTTCAATGTCATCAAATGTCATTGAAGTTCGAACAAGGTTATTGGCCCTTCAAGGTCATTCAGGGTCATTAACCTTCAAGGTCATTCAAGGTCATTGACCTTTCTACGTCATTCAAGGTCACTGACCTTTTAAGGTCATTGATGGTAATAGACATAACAAGGTTTTCAATGTCATTGTGAGTGAAACAAGGTCATTGTACTTTCAAGGTCATTCAATGTCATTGAATTTTCAAGGCCTTTCACGGTCATTGACTGTTGAAGGTCATTTAATGTCATTTGCCTTTCAAGGTCATTCACGGTCATTGACCTTTCAAGGTCATTCAAGGTCATTGACCTTTCAAGGTCATTCAAGGTCATTGACCTTTCAAGGTCATTCAAGGCCATTGACCGTTCAAGGTCATTCAAGGTCATTTGCCTTTCAAAGTCTATGAAGTTAATTCGCATTTGAATGTCATAGAGCTTTTAAGGTCATTGAAGGTCAAACAAGCTCAACGACCTTTCAGACCAAGGTCTGACACAACAATATTCATTTCCAAGTAACATTTTTAATTTTTTCACTCCAAGAAGTGAATTCGCGTCTGCAACAAATATATTAATTTCCAAGTAAAATTTTTAATTTTTTTACTCCGAGTAGTGAATTCGCGTCTGCAACAAAAATATTCATTTTCAAGTAACATTTTTAATTTTTTCACTCCAAGTAGTGAATTCGCGTCTGCAACAAATATATTCATTTCCAAGTAAAATTTTTAATTTTTTTACTCCGAGTAGTGAATTCGCGTCTGCAAATAAATATTCTTTTGCAAGTTAGATATTTAATATTATCACTCTCCGAAGTAAAATCATGTTTGTAGTAAGAACAGTAATCTCAAATTCATATTTAATTTTTAAATTATTTGTAGTGAAGTTACATTCATATCTTGAATTTTCATTAAAATGCACATTTTCATTTTTTCTATTTTAGCAGTGAAACCGCGTTTATCAGAACGATTTTCATATCAAACCACATTATTATTTTTTTTTTACTTTTCGTATTGAAATGATTGAAGGACATTCACCTTTCAACGTTCTTAATGGCAATTGACCTTTCAAGGTCATTGACCTTTCAAGGTCGTTCAAGGTCATTGACCTTTCATGGTCAATCAAGGACATTGACCTTTCAAGGTCAATCAAGGTCATTGACCTTTCAAGGTCATTCAAAGTCATTGATCTTTCAAGGTCATTCAAGGTCGTTGACCTTTCAAGGTCATTCAAGGTCATTTCCCTTACAAAATCATTGAAAATAATTCGCATTTGATGGTCATAGAGCTTTCAAGGTCATTGAAGGTCAAACAAGGTTAATGACCTTTCAGACCAAAGTCTGACACAACAATATTCATTTCCATGTAACATTTTTAATTTTTTTTTACTCTGAGTAGTCTGCAAAAAAAATATTCATTTCAAAGTAATATTTTTAATTTTTTCACTCTGAGTAGTAAATTCAGGCCTGCAAGAAGAATATTCTTGTTGCAGACGTGAATTCATCTTTGCAACAGGAATATTCTATTTCTTTTTCATGTTTGTAGTAAGAACAGTAATCACAAATTAATATTTTAATTTTTAAATTATTTGTAGTAAAGTTACATTCATATCTTGAATTTTCATTACAAAGCACATTTTAATTTTTTCTCTTTTAGCAGTGAAACCGCGTTTATCAGAACGATTTTCATAACAAACCACATTATTATTTTTTTTTACTTTTCGTGGTGAAATGATTAAAGGTCATTCACCTTTCAACGTCGTTAATGGCAATTGACATTTCCAGGTCATTGACGTTTCAAGGTCGTTCAAGGTCATTGACCTTTCATGGTCAATCAAGGTCATTGACCTTTCAAGGTCATTCAAGGTCATTGACGCTTCAAGGTCATTCGAGGTCATTGACCTTTCTAGGTCATTCATGGCCATTAACCATTCAAGGTCATTCAAGGTCATTGACCTTTCAAGGCCATTCAAGGTCATTGTCATTTCAAGGTCATTCAATGTCGTTGATCTGTCAAGGTCATTTAAGGTCATTTACCTTTCAAGGTCATTCAAGGTCATTGACCTTTTAAGGTCATTCAAGGTCATTGACCTTTCAAGGTCATTCAATGTCGTTGATCTGTCAAGGTCATTCAAGGTCATTTACCTTTCAAGGTCATTCAATGTCATTGAACTTTTAAGGTCATTCAAGGTCATTGACCTTTCAAGCTCATTCAAGGTCATTGACCTGTTAAGGTCATTCAAGGTCATTGACCTTTCAAGGTCGAACAGCTTTAAAGGTAATTGAAGGACAAAAAAGGTCATTGAACTTTCAAGGTCATTGAAGATCATTGACCTTTCAAAGTGAATCACGGTTAAAGAACTTTCTGGGTTTTTAAAGTCAATGACATTTCAAGGTCATTGAGCTTTCAATGTCATCAAATGTCATTGAAGAACGATCAAGGTTATTGGCCTTTCAATGCCATTCAGGTTCATTAACCTTCACAGTATTCAAGGTCAATGACCTTTCTACGTCATTCATGGTCAGTGACCTTTTATGGTCATTTATGGTCATAGCCATACAAGGTTTTCAAGGTCGTTGTAGGTCAAACAAGGTCATTGAACTTTCAAAGTCATTCATGGTCACTGACCTTTCAAGGTCATTGATGGTCATAGACATAACAAGGTTTTCAAAGTCATTGTGAGTGAAACAGGGTCATTGAACTTTCAAGGTCATTCAAGGTCATTGAACTTTTATGCCCATTCACGGTCTTTGACCGTTGAAGGTCATTAAAAGTCATTTGCCTTTCAAGGTCATTCAAGGTCATTGACATTTCAAGGTCATTTAGGGTCATGAACCTTCAAGCGAATTCACGGTCATTGACCGTTGAAGGTCATTTAAAGTCATTTGCCTTTCAAGGTCATTCAAGGTCATTGACCTTTCAAGGTCATTTAAGGTCATTGAACATTCAAGACAATTCACGGTCATTGACCGTTGAAGGTCATTTAAAGTCATTTGCCCTTCATGGTCATTCAAGGTCAATGACCTTTCTACGTCATTCATGGTCACTGACCTTTCAAGGTCATTGATGGTCATAGCCATACATGGTTTTCAAGGTCGTTGAAGGTCAAACAAGTTCATTGAACTTTCAAAGTTATTCAAGGTCACTGACCTTTCAAGGTCATTGATGGTCATAGACATAACAAGGTTTTCAATATCAATGAAAGTAAAACAAGGTCATTGATTTTCAAGGTCATTCAAGGTCATTAAACTTTCAATCCTATTCACTGTCATTGACCGTTGAAGGTCATTTAAAGTCATTTGCATTTCAAGGTCATTCACGGTCATTGACCTTTCAAGGTCATTCAAGGTCATTGACCTTTCAAGGTCGAATAGCTTTATTGAAGAACGAAAAAGTCATTGACCTTTCAAGGTCATTGAAGATCATTGTCCTTTCAAGGTGTTTCACGATCTATTAACTTTTAAGGTCATTGAAAATCATTGACATTTCAAGGTTATAGAGCTTTCAAGGTAATCGGAGGTAATTGAAAGTCAAACTTGGTCATTGTCCTTTCAAGGTCATTTAAGGTCATTGACCTTCAGGTCATTCAAAATCATTTACTATCCAACGTTATTCACGGTCCTCGACATTCCATTGCCATTGATGGCCGTAAACATTTCAAGGTCATCCCCGGTCTTTGACCTTTCAAGGCACCTTATGGTTATAGATCATTCAAGGTCATTGATGGTCTTTAACATATCAAGGTCAAAGAGTCTTCAAGGTCATTTCATTTCATTGAAATTCATAAAAGGTTATTGACCATTGAAATTAATAGATCAAGGTCATTGAAGTCATCTTATTTTTCATTTTTTCACTCTTCGTAATGAAAAGGCGTTGATGAGAAAAATATCAATGGAAATACGTATTCTTTATTTTCCACTCTACGCAGTGATACCGCGTTTAACACAAGTATAATCATTATAAGATGACATTTTTAATAATTTTACTCATTGCAATGTAATCGCATTTAAAAGAAGGAATTTCACTTTCAAATCAAATATTTAATTTTTTCTCTCTTTGCACTGATATCGCATTAATAACAAGGATTATATTCATGAAATAACTTTTTTATTTTTTTCATTCATCGTAGTGAAACGATGATCGCAGTATAAATGAGATTTTTGTTTCTTAATAACATTTTTAATACTTTCACTCTCCGAAGTAAAATCACGTTTGTAGCAAGAACAGTTATCTCAAATTCATATTTAGTTTTTTAATTCTTTGCGGTGAAGTTATATTCATAGCTTGAATTTTCATTTCAAAGCACATTTTAATTTTTTCTCTTTTAGCAGTGAAACCGCATTTTTATCAGATCGATTTTCATATCAAACCACATTATTGATATTATTTTTCTTTTCGTAGTGAAATGATTCAAGGTCATTCATGGTCATTCACCTTTCAACGTCATTGATGGCATTGACCTTTCAAGGTCATTGACCTTTCAAGGTCGTTCAAGGTCATTGACCTTTCATGGTCAATCAAGGTCATTGACCTTTCAAGGTCAATCAAGGTCATTGACCTTTCAATGTCATTCAAGGTCATTGATCTTTCAAGGTCATTCAAGGTCATTGACCTTTCAAGGTCATTCAAGGTCATTTCCCTTACAAAATCATTGAAAAAAAATCGCATTTGAAGGTCATAGAGCTTTCAAGGTCATTGAAGGTCAAACAAGGTGAATGACCTTTCAGACCAAAGTCTGACACAACAATATTCATTTCCATGTAACATTTTTAATTTTTTTACTCTGAGTAGTCTGCAACAAAAATATTCATTTCAAAGTAATATTATTAATTTTTTCACTCTGAGTAGTAAATTCACGCCTGCAAGAAGAATATTCTTGTTGCAGACGTGAATTCATCTTTGCAACAAAAATATTCTATTTCTTTTTCATGTTTGTAGTAAGAACAGTAATCACAATTTAATATTTTAATTTTTAAATTATTTGTAGTGAAGTTACATTCATAGCTTGAATTTTCATTACAAAGCACATTTTAATTTTTTCTTTTAGCAGTGAAACCGCGTTTATCAGAACGATTTTCATATCAAACCGCATTATTATTTTTTTTACTTTTCGTGGTGAAATGATTAAAGGTCATTCACCTTTCAACGTCGTTAATGGCAATTGACCTTACAAGGTCATTGACGTTTCAAGGTCGTTCAAGGTCATTGACCTTTCATGGTCAATCAAGGTCATTGACCTTTCATGGTCAATCAAGGTCATTGACCTTTCAAGGTCATTCAAGGTCATTGAAGTTTCAAGGTCATTCAAGGTCATTGACCTTTCTAGGTCATTCAAGGCCATTTACCTTTCAAGGTCATTCATGGTCATTGACCTTTCAAGGTCATTCAAGTTCATTGTCCTTTCAAGGTCATTCAATGTCGTTGATCTGTCAAGGTCATTCAAGGTCATTTACCTTTCAAGGTCATTCAAGGTCATTGACCATTTAAGGTCATTCAAGGTCATTGACCTTTCAAGGTCATTGACCTTTCAAGGTCGTTCAAGGTCATTCAACTTTCAAGGTCATTCAAGGTCATTGGCCATTCAAGGTCTTTCAAGGTCATAGACATTTCAAGGTCATTCAAGGTCATTGATCTTTCAAGGGCATTCAAGGTCATTGACCTTTCAAGGTCAATCAAGGTCATTGACCTTTCAAGGTCATTCAAGGTCATTTACCTTTCAAGGTCATTCAAGGTCGCTGACCTTTCAAGGTCATTCAAGGTTTTTGACCTTTAAGGGTCATTCAAGGTCATTGAACTTTCAAGCCCATCCCCGGTCATTGACCGTTGAAGGTCATTTAAAGTCATTTGCCTTTCAAGGTCATTCAAGGTCGTTGACCTTTCAAGGTCACATAAGATCATTGAACTTTCAAGCCCATTCACGGTCATTGACCGTTGAAGGTCATTCAAAGTCATTTGCCTTTCAAGGTCATTCAAGGTCATTGACATTTCATGGTCATTTAAGGTCATTGAACCTTCAAGCCCATTCACGGTCATTGACCGTTGAAGGTCATTTAAAGTCATTTGCCTTTCAAGGTCATTCACGGTCATTGACCTTTCAAGGTAATTCAAGGTCATTGACCTTTCAAGGTCATTGGCCATTCAAGGTCATTCAAGGTCATTGACCTTCAGGTCATTCAAAATCATTTACTACCCAACTTCACGGTCATTGACCGTTTAAGGTCATTTAAAGTCATTTGCCTTTCAAGGTCATTCAAGGTCATTGACCTTTCAAGGTCACATAAGGTCATTGAACTTTCAAGCCCTTTCACGGTCATTAACCGTTGAAGGTCATTTAAAGTCATTTGCCATTCAAGGTCATTCAAGGTCATTGACCTTTCAAGGTCATTTAAGGTCATTGAACTTTCAAGCCCATTCACGGTCATTGACCGTTGAAGGTCATTTAAAGTCATTTGCTTTTCAAGGTCATTCACGGTCATTGACCTTTCAAGGTCATTTAACGTCATTGAACTTTCAAGCCCATTTACGGTCATTGACCGTTGAAGGTCATTTAAAGTCAGTTGCCTTTCAAGGTCATTCACGGTCATTGACCTTTCAAGGTCATTCAAGGTCATTGACCTTTCAAGGTCATTCACCATTCAATGTCGTTCAAGGTCATTAACCTTTTAAGGTCGTTCAAGGTCATTAACCTTTCAAGGTCAATCAAGGTCATTGACCTGTCAAGGTCATTCAAGGTCATTGACATTTCAAGGTCATTCAAGGTCATTGATCTTTCAAGGTCATTCAAGGTCATTGACCTTTCAAGGTCATTCAAGGTCATTGATCATTCAAGGTTATTCAAGGTCATTGACCTTTCATGGTCATTCAAGGTAATTGACCTTTCAAGTTCGAACAGCTTTCAAGGTCATTGAAGGACAAAAAAGGTCACTGAACTTTCAAGGTCATTCAAGATCATTGATCTTTCAAGGTGATTCACGGTTTTAGAACTTTCTGGGTTTTTAAAGTCAATATAATTTCAAGGTCATTGAGCTTTTAATGCCATCAAATGTCATTGAAGGTCGAACAAGGTTACTGGCCTTTCAAGGTCATTCAGGCCCATTAACCTTCAAGGTATTCAAGGTCAGTGACCTTTCTACGTCATTCATGGTCACTGACCTTTTAAGGTCAGTGATGGCCATAGCCATACAAGGTTTTCAAGGTCGTTGAAGGTCAAACAAGGTCATTGAACTTTCAAAGTCATTCATGGTCACTGACCTTTCAAGGTCGTTGATGGGTATAGACGTTACAAGGTTTTTAATGTCATTGTGAGTGAAACAGGGTCATTGAACTTTCAAGGTCATTCAAGGTCACTGAACTTTCAAGCCCATTCACAGTAATTGACCGTTGAAGGTCATTTAAAAACATTTGCCTTTCAAGGTCATTCAAGGTCATTGACCTTTCAAGGTCATTTAAGGTCATTGAACTTTCAAGCCCATTCACGGTCATTGACCGTTGAAGGTCATTTAAAGTCATTTGCCTTTCAAGGTCATTTAAGGTCCTTGACCTTTCAAGGTCATTTAAGGTATTTGAACTTTCAAGCCCATTCACGGTCATTGACCGTTGATGGTCATTTAACGTCATTTGCCTTTAAAGGTCATTCACAGTCATTACCTTTCAAGGTCATTCATGGTCATTGACCTTTCAAGGTCATTGACCTTTCAAGGTCATTGACCTTTCGAGGGCGTTCAAGGTCATTAACCTTTCAAGGTCAATAAAGGTCATTTACCTTTCAAGGTCAGTCAAGGTCATTGACCTTTCAAGGTCATTCAAGGTCATTGTCCTTTCAAGGTCATTCAATGTCATTGATCTTTCAATGTCATTCAAGGTCATTTACCTTTCAAGGTCATTCAAGGTTATTGACCTTTTATGGTCATTCAAGGTCATTGACCTTTCAAGGTCATTGACCTTTCAAGGTCACTCAAGGTCATTGACCTTTAAGGGTCATTCAAGGTCATTGACCGTTGAAGGTCATTTAAAGTCATTTGCCTTTCAAGGTCATTCAAGGTCATTTAAGGTCATTGAACTTTCAAGCCTATTCACGGTCATTGACCGATGAAGGTCATTTAAAGTCATTTGCCTTTCAAGGTCATTCACGGCCATTCTACTTTCAAGGTCATTTAAGGTCATTGACCATTCAAGGTCAATCAAGGTCATTGACCTTTTAAGGTCATTCAATGTCATTTACCTTTCAAGATCATTCAAGGTCATTGACGTTTTAGGGTCATTTAAAGTCATTGAACTTTCAAGCCCATTCACGGATATTGACCGCTGAAGGTCATTTAAAGTCATTTGCCTTTCAAGATCATTCACGGTCATTGACCTTTCAAGTTAATTCAAGGTCAATCACATTTCAAGGTCATTGACCTTTCAAGGTCGTTCAAGGTCATTGAACTTTCAAGACCTTTCACGGTCATTGACCGTTGAAGGTCATTTAAAGTCATTTGCCTTTCAAGGTCATTCAAGGTCATTGACCTTTCAAGGACATTCAAGGTCATTGACCTTTCTACGTCATTCTTGGTCACTGACCTTTCAAGGTCATTGATGGTCATAGCCATACAAGGTTTTCAAGGTCGTTGAAGGTCAAACAAGGTCATTGAACTTTCAAAGTCATTCAAGGTCACTGACCTTTTAAGGTCATTGATGGTAATAGACATAACAAGGTTTTCAATGTCATTGTGAGTGAAACAAGGTCATTGTACTTTCAAGGTCATTCAATGTCATTGAATTTTCAAGGCCTTTCACGGTCATTGACTGTTGAAGGTCATTTAAAGTCATTTGCCTTTCAAGGTCATTCACGGTCATTGACCTTTCAAGGTCATTCAAGGTCATTGACCTTTCAAGGTCATCCAAGGTCATTGACCTTTCAAGTTCATTCAAGGCCATTGACCGTTCAAGGTCATTCAAGGTCATTTGCCTTTCAAAGTCTATGAAGTTAATTCGCATTTGAATGTCATAGAGCTTTTAAGGTCATTGAAGGTCAAACAAGCTCAACGACCTTTCAGACCAAGGTCTGACACAACAATATTCATTTCCAAGTAACATTTTTAATTTTTTCACTCCAAGAAGTGAATTCGCGTCTGCAACAAATATATTCATTTCCAAGTAAAATTTTTAATTTTTTTACTCCGAGTAGTGAATTCGCGTCTGCAACAAAAATATTCATTTCCAAGTAACATTTTTAATTTTTTCACTCCAAGTAGTGAATTCGCGTCTGCAACAAATATATTCATTTCCAAGTAAAATTTTTAATTTTTTTACTCCGAGTAGTGAATTCGCGTCTGCAAATAAATATTCTTTTGCAAGTTAGATATTTAATATTATCACTCTCCGAAGTAAAATCATGTTTGTAGTAAGAACAGTAATCTCAAATTCATATTTAATTTTTAAATTATTTGTAGTGAAGTTACATTCATATCTTGAATTTTCATTACAATGCACATTTTCATTTTTTCTCTTTTAGCAGTGAAACCGCGTTTATCAGAACGATTTTCATATCAAACCACATTATTATTTTTTTTTACTTTTCGTATTGAAATGATTGAAGGACATTCACCTTTCAACGTTCTTAATGGCAATTGACCTTTCAAGGTCATTGATCTTTCAAGGTCGTTCAAGGTCATTGACCTTTCATGGTCAATCAAGGACATTGACCTTTCAAGGTCAATCAAGGTCATTGACCTTTCAAGGTCATTCAAGGTCATTGATCTTTCAAGGTCATTCAAGGTCATTGACCTTTCAAGGTCATTCAAGGTCATTTCCCTTACAAAATCATTGAAAATAATTCGCATTTGAAGGTCATAGAGCTTTCAAGGTCATTGAAGGTCAAACAAGGTTAATGACCTTTCAGACCAAAGTCTGACACAACAATATTCATTTCCATGTAACATTTTTAATTTTTTTTTACTCTGAGTAGTCTGCAAAAAAAATATTCATTTCAAAGTAATATTTTTAATTTTTTCACTCTGAGTAGTAAATTCAGGCCTGCAAGAAGAATATTCTTGTTGCAGACGTGAATTCATCTTTGCAACAGGAATATTGTATTTCTTTTTCATGTTTGTAGTAAGAACAGTAATCACAAATTAATATTTTAATTTTTAAATTATTTGTAGTAAAGTTACATTCATAGCTTGAATTTTCATTACAAAGCACATTTTAATTTTTTCTCTTTTAGCAGTGAAACCGCGTTTATCAGAACGATTTTCATAACAAACCACATTATTTTTTTTTTTACTTTTCGTGGTGAAATGATTAAAGGTCATTCACCTTTCAACGTCGTTAATGGCAATTGACATTTCCAGGTCATTGACGTTTCAAGGTCGTTCAAGGTCATTGACCTTTCATGGTCAATCAAGGTCATTGACCTTTCAAGGTCATTCAAGGTCATTGACGCTTCAAGGTCATTCGAGGTCATTGACCTTTCTAGGTCATTCATGGCCATTAACCATTCAAGGTCATTCAAGGTCATTGCCCTTTCAAGGCCATTCAAGGTCATTGTCATTTCAAGGTCATTCAATGTCGTTGATCTGTCAAGGTCATTTAAGGTCAATTACCTATCAAGGTCATTCAAGGTCATTGACCTTTTAAGGTCATTCAAGGTCATTGACCTTTCAAGGTCATTCAATGTCGTTGATCTGTCAAGGTCATTCAAGGTCATTTACCTTTCAAGGTCATTCAATGTCATTGACCTTTTAAGGTCATTCAAGGTCATTGACCTTTCAAGCTCATTCAAGGTCATTGACCTGTTAAGGTCATTCAAGGTCATTGACCTTTCAAGGTCGAACAGCTTTAAAGGTAATTGAAGGACAAAAAAGGTCATTGAACTTTCAAGGTCATTGAAGATCATTGACCTTTCAAAGTGAATCACGGTTTAAGAACTTTCTGGGTTTTTAAAGTCAATGACATTTCAAGGTAATTGAGCTTTCAATGTCATCAAATGTCATTGAAGACCGATCAAGGTTATTGGCCTTTCAATGCCATTCAGGTTCATTAACCTTCACAGTATTCAAGGTCAATGACCTTTCTACGTCATTCATGGTCAGTGACCTTTTATGGTCATTTATGGTCATAGCCATACAAGGTTTTCAAGGTCGTTGTAGGTCAAACAAGGTCATTGAACTTTCAAAGTCATTCATGGTCACTGACCTTTCAAGGTCATTGATGGTCATAGACATAACAAGGTTTTCAAAGTCATTGTGAGTGAAACAGGGTCATTGAACTTTCAAGGTCATTCAAGGTCATTGAACTTTTATGCCCATTCACGGTCTTTGACCGTTGAAGGTCATTAAAAGTCATTTGCCTTTCAAGGTCATTCAAGGTCATTGACATTTCAAGGTCATTTAGGGTCATGAACCTTCAAGCGAATTCACGGTCATTGACCGTTGAAGGTCATTTAAAGTCATTTGCCTTTCAAGGTCATTCAAGGTCATTGACCTTTCAAGGTCATTTAAGGTCATTGAACATTCAAGACAATTCACGGTCATTGACCGTTGAAGGTCATTTAAAGTCATTTGCCCTTCATGGTCATTCAAGGTCAATGACCTTTCTACGTCATTCATGGTCACTGACCTTTCAAGGTCATTGATGGTCATAGCCATACATGGTTTTCAAGGTCGTTGAAGGTCAAACAAGGTCATTGAACTTTCAAAGTTATTCAAGGTCACTGACCTTTCAAGGTCATTGATGGTCATAGACATAACAAGGTTTTCAATATCAATGAAAGTAAAACAAGGTCATTGATTTTCAAGGTCATTCAAGGTCATTAAACTTTCAATCCTATTCACTGTCATTGACCGTTGAAGGTCATTTAAAGTCATTTGCATTTCAAGGTCATTCACGGTCATTGACCTTTCAAGGTCATTCAAGGTCATTGACCTTTCAAGGTCGAATAGCTTTATTGAAGAACGAAAAAGTCATTGACCTTTCAAGGTCATTGAAGATCATTGTCCTTTCAAGGTGTTTCACGATCTATTAACTTTTAAGGTCATTGAAAATCATTGACATTTCAAGGTTATAGAGCTTTCAAGGTAATCGGAGGTAATTGAAAGTCAAACTTGGTCATTGTCCTTTCAAGGTCATTTAAGGTCATTGACCTTCAGGTCATTCAAAATCATTTACTATCCAACGTTATTCACGGTCCTCGACATTCCATTGCCATTGATGGCCGTAAACATTTCAAGGTCATCCCCGGTCTTTGACCTTTCAAGGCACCTTATGGTTATAGATCATTCAAGGTCATTGATGGTCTTTAACATATCAAGGTCAAAGAGTCTTCAAGGTCATTTCATTTCATTGAAATTCATAAAAGGTTATTGACCATTGAAATTAATAGATCAAGGTCATTGAAGTCATCTTATTTTTCATTTTTTCACTCTTCGTAGTGAAAAGGCGTTGATGAGAAAAATATCAATGGAAATACGTATTCTTTATTTTCCACTCTACGCAGTGATACCGCGTTTAACACAAGTATAATCATTATAAGATGACATTTTTAATAATTTTACTCATTGCAATGTAATCGCATTTAAAAGAAGGAATTTCACTTTCAAATCAAATATTTAATTTTTTCTCTCTTTGCACTGATATCGCATTAATAACAAGGATTATATTCATGAAATAACTTTTTTATTTTTTTCATTCATCGTAGAGAAACGATGATCGCAGTATAAATGAGATTTTTGTTTCTTAATAACATTTTTAATACTTTCACTCTCCGAAGTAAAATCACGTTTGTAGCAAGAACAGTTATCTCAAATTCATATTTAGTTTTTTAATTCTTTGCGGTGAAGTTATATTCATAGCTTGAATTTTCATTTCAAAGCACATTTTAATTTTTTCTCTTTTAGCAGTGAAACCGCATTTTTATCAGATCGATTTTCATATCAAACCACATTTATGATATTATTTTTCTTTTCGTAGTGAAATGATTCAAGGTCATTCATGGTCATTCACCTTTCAACGTCATTGATGGCATTGACCTTTCAAGGTCATTGACCTTTCAAGGTCGTTCAAGGTCATTGACCTTTCATGGTCAATCAAGGTCATTGACCTTTCAAGGTCAATCAAGGTCATTGACCTTTCAATGTCATTCAAGGTCATTGATCTTTCAAGGTCATTCAAGGTCATTGACCTTTCAAGGTCATTCAAGGTCATTTCCCTTACAAAATCATTAAAAAAAAATCGCATTTGAAGGTCATAGAGCTTTCAAGGTCATTGAAGGTCAAACAAGGTGAATGACCTTTCAGACCAAAGTCTGACACAACAATATTCATTTCCATGTAACATTTTTAATTTTTTTACTCTGAGTAGTCTGCAACAAAAATATTCATTTCAAAGTAATATTATTAATTTTTTCACTCTGAGTAGTAAATTCACGCCTGCAAGAAGAATATTCTTGTTGCAGACGTGAATTCATCTTTGCAACAAAAATATTCTATTTCTTTTTCATGTTTGTAGTAAGAACAGTAATCACAATTTAATATTTTAATTTTTAAATTATTTGTAGTGAAGTTACATTCATAGCTTGAATTTTCATTACAAAGCACATTTTAATTTTTTCTTTTAGCAGTGAAACCGCGTTTATCAGAACGATTTTCATATCAAACCGCATTATTATTTTTTTTTACTTTTCGTGGTGAAATGATTAAAGGTCATTCACCTTTCAACGTCGTTAATGGCAATTGACCTTACAAGGTCATTGACGTTTCAAGGTCGTTCAAGGTCATTGACCGTTCATGGTCAATCAAGGTCATTGACCTTTCATGGTCAATCAAGGTCATTGACCTTTCAAGGTCATTCAAGGTCATTGAAGTTTCAAGGTCATTCAAGGTCATTGACCTTTCTAGGTCATTCAAGGCCATTTACCTTTCAAGGTCCTTCAAGGTCATTGACCTTTCAAGGTCATTCAAGGTCATTGTCCTTTCAAGGTCATTCAATGTCGTTGATCTGTCAAGGTCATTTAAGGTCATTTACCTTTCAAGGTCATTCAAGGTCATTGACCATTTAAGGTCATTCAAGGTCATTGACCTTTCAAGGTCATTGACCTTTCAAGGTCGTTCAAGGTCATTCAACTTTCAAGGTCATTCAAGGTCATTGGCCATTCAAGGTCATTCAAGGTCATTCAAGGTCATTGATCTTTCAAGGGCATTCAAGTTCATTGACCTTTCAAGGTCAATCAAGGTCATTGACCTTTCAAGGTCATTCAAGGTCATTTACCTTTCAAGGTCATTCAAGGTCGCTGACCTTTCAAGGTCATTCAAGGTTTTTGACCTTTAAGGGTCATTCAAGGTCATTGAACTTTCAAGCCCATTCACGGTCATTGACCGTTGAAGGTCATTTAAAGTCATTTGCCTTTCAAGGTCATTCAAGGTCATTGACATTTCAAGGTCATTTAAGGTCATTGAACCTTCAAGCCCATTCACGGTCATTGACCGTTGAAGGTCATTTAAAGTCATTTGCCTTTCAAGGTCATTCACGGTCATTGACCTTTCAAGGTAATTCAAGGTCATTGACCTTTCAAGGTCATTCAAGGTCATTGACATTCAGGTCATTCAAAATCATTTACTACCCAACTTCACGGTCATTGACCGTTGAAGGTCATATAAAGTCATTTGCCGTTCAAGGTCATTCAAGGTCATTGACCTTTAAAGGTCACATAAGGTCATTGAACTTTCGAGCCCTTTCACGGTCATTAACCGTTGAAGGTCATTTAAAGTCATTTACCATTCAAGGTCATTCAAGGTCATTGACCTTTCAAGGTCATTTAAGGTCATTGAACTTTCAAGCCCATTCACGGTCATTGACCGTTGAAGGTCATTTAAAGTCATTTGCTTTTCAAGGTCATTCACGGTCATTGACCTTTCAAGGTCATTTAACGTCATTGAACTTTCAAGCCCATTTACGGTCATTGACCGTTGAAGGTCATTTAAAGTCAGTTGCCTTTCAAGGTCATTCACGGTCATTGACCTTTCAAGGTCATTCAAGGTCATTGACCTTTCAAGGTCATTCACCATTCAATGTCGTTCAAGGTCATTAACCTTTTAAGGTCGTTCAAGGTCATTAACCTTTCAAGGTCAATCAAGGTCATTGACCTGTCAAGGTCATTCAAGGTCATTGACATTTCAAGGTCATTCAAGGTCATTGACATTTCAAGGTCATTCAAGGTCATTGATCTTTCAAGGTCATTCAAGGTCATTGACCTTTCAAGGTCATTCAAGGTCATTGACCTTTCAAGGTCATTCAAGGTCATTGATCATTCAAGGTTATTCAAGGTCATTGACCTTTCATGGTCATTCAAGGTAATTGACCTTTCAAGTTCGAACAGCTTTCAAGGTCATTGAAGGACAAAAATGGTCACTGAACTTTCAAGGTCATTCAAGATCATTGATCTTTCAAGTTGATTCACGGTTTTAGAAATTTCTGGGTTTTTAAAGTCAATATAATTTCAAGGTCATTGAGCTTTTAATGTCATCAAATGTCATTGAAGGTCGAACAAGGTTATTGGCCTTTCAAGGTCATTCAGGGTCATTAACCTTCAAGGTATTCAAGGTCAGTGACCTTTTTACGTCATTCATGGTCACTGACCTTTCAAGGTCAGTGATGAGCATAGCCATACAAGGTTTTCTAGGTCGTTGAAGGTCAAACAAGGTCATTGAACTTTCAAAGTCATTCATGGTCACTGACCTTTCAAGGTCATTGATGGGCATAGACGTTACAAGGTTTTCAATGTCATTGTGAGTGAAACAGGGTCATTGAACTTTCAAGGTCATTCAAGGTCACTGAACTTTCAAGCCCATTCACAGTAATTGCAAGGTCATTTGCCTTTAAATGTCATTCACAGTCATTACCTTTCAAGGGCATTCATGGTCATTGACCTTTCAAGGTCATTGACCTTTCAAGGTCATTGACCTTTCGAGGGCGTTCAAGGTCATTAACCTTTCAAGGTCAATAAAGGTCATTTACCTTTCAAGGTCAGTCAAGGTCATTGACCTTTCAAGGTCATTCAAGGTCATTGTCCTTTCAAGGTCATTCAATGTCATTGATCTTTCAAGGTCATTCAAGGTCATTTACCTTTCAAGGTCATTCAAGGTTATTGACCTTTTATGGTCATTCAAGGTCATTGACCTTTCAAGGTCATTGACCTTTCAAGGTCACTCAAGGTCATTGACCTTTAAGGGTCATTCAAGGTCATTGACCGTTGAAGGTCATTTAAAGTCATTTGCCTTTCAAGGTCATTCATGGTCATTTAAGGTCATTGAACTTTCAAGCCTATTCACGGTCATTGACCGATGAAGGTCATTTAAAGTCATTTGCCTTTCAAGGTCATTCACGGCCATTCTACTTTCAAGGTCATTTAAGGTCATTGACCATTCAAGGTCAATCAAGGTCATTGACCTTTTAAGGTCATTCAATGTCATTTACCTTTCAAGATCATTCAAGGTCATTGACGTTTTAGGGTCATATAAAGTCATTGAACTTTCACGCCCATTCACGGATATTGACCGCTGAAGGTCATTTAAAGTCATTTGCCTTTCAAGATCATTCACGGTCATTGACCTTTCATGTTAATTCAAGGTCAATCACATTTCAAGGTCATTGACCTTTCAAGGTCGTTCAAGGTCATTGAACTTTCAAGACCTTTCACGGTCATTGACCGTTGAAGGTCATTTAAAGTCATTTGCCTTTCAAGGTCATTCAAGGTCATTGACCTTTCAAGGACATTCAAGGTCATTGACCTTTCTACGTCATTCTTGGTCACTGACCTTTCAAGGTCATTGATGGTCATAGCCATACAAGGTTTTCAAGGTCGTTGAAGGTCAAGCAAGGTCATTGAACTTTCAAAGTCATTCAAGGTCACTGACCTTTTAAGGTCATTGATGGTAATAGACATAACAAGGTTTTCAATGTCATTGTGAGTGAAACAAGGTCATTGTACTTTCAAGGTCATTCAATGTCATTGAATTTTCAAGGCCTTCCACGGTCATTGACTGTTGAAGGTCATTTAAAGTCATTTGCCTTTCAAGGTCATTCACGGTCATTGACCTTTCAAGGTCATTCAAGGTCATTGACCTTTCAAGGTCATTCAAGGTCATTGACCTTTCAAGTTCATTCAAGGCCATTGACCGTTCAAGGTCATTCAAGGTCATTTGCCTTTCAAAGTCTATGAAGTTAATTCGCATTTGAATGTCATAGAGCTTTTAAGGTCATTGAAGGTCAAACAAGCTCAACGACCTTTCAGACCAAGGTCTGACACAACAATATTCATTTCCAAGTAACATTTTTAATTTTTTCACTCCAAGAAGTGAATTCGCGTCTGCAACAAATATATTCATTTCCAAGTAAAATTTTTAATTTTTTTACTCCGAGTAGTGAATTCGCGTCTGCAACAAAAATATTCATTTCCAAGTAACATTTTTAATTTTTTCACTCCAAGTAGTGAATTCGCGTCTGCAACAAATATATTCATTTCCAAGTAAAAATTTTAATTTTTTTACTCCGAGTAGTGAATTCGCGTCTGCAAATAAATATTCTTTTGCAAGTTAGATATTTAATATTATCACTCTCCGAAGTAAAATCATTTTTGTAGTAAGAACAGTAATCTCAAATTCATATTTAATTTTTAAATTATTTGTAGTGAAGTTACATTCATATCTTGAATTTTCATTACAATGCACATTTTCATTTTTTCTCTTTTAGCAGTGAAACCGCGTTTATCAGAACGATTTTCATATCAAACCACTTTCGTATTGAAATGATTGAAGGACATTCACCTTTCAACGTTCTTAATGGCAATTGACCTTTCAAGGTCATTGATCTTTCAAGGTCGTTCAAGGTCATTGACCTTTCATGGTCAATCAAGGACATTGACCTTTCAAGGTCAATCAAGGTCATTGACCTTTCAAGGTCATTCATGGTCATTGATCTTTCAAGGCCATTCAAGGTCATTGACCTTTCAAGGTCATTCAAGGTCATTTCCCTTACAAAATCATTGAAAATAATTCGCATTTAAGGTCATAGAGCTTTCAAGGTCATTGAAGGTCAAACAAGGTTAATGACCTTTCAGACCAAAGTCTGACACAACAATATTCATTTCCATGTAACATTTTTAATTTTTTTTTACTCTGAGTAGTCTGCAAAAAAAATATTCATTTCAAAGTAATATTTTTAATTTTTTCACTCTGAGTAGTAAATTCAGGCCTGCAAGAAGAATATTCTTGTTGCAGACGTGAATTCATCTTTGCAACAGGAATATTCTATTTCTTTTTCATGTTTGTAGTAAGAACAGTAATCACAAATTAATATTTTAATTTTTAAATTATTTGTAGTAAAGTTACATTCATAGCTTGAATTTTCATTACAAAGCACATTTTAATTTTTTCTCTTTTAGCAGTGAAACCGCGTTTATCAGAACGATTTTCATAACAAACAACATTATTATTTTTTTTTACTTTTCGTGGTGAAATGATTAAAGGTCATTCACCTTTCAACGTCGTTAATGGCAATTGACATTTCCAGGTCATTGACGTTTCAAGGTCGTTCAAGGTCATTGACCTTTCATGGTCAATCAAGGTCATTGACCTTTCAAGGTCATTCAAGGTCATTGACGCTTCAAGGTCATTCGAGGTCATTGACCTTTCTAGGTCATTCATGGCCATTAACCATTCAAGGTCATTCAAGGTCATTGACCTTTCAAGGCCATTCAAGGTCATTGTCCTTTCAAGGTCATTCAATGTCGTTGATCTGTCAAGGTCATTCAAGGTCATTTACCTTTCAAGGTCATTCAAGGTCATTGACCTTTTAAGGTCATTCAAGGTCATTGACCTTTCAAGGTCATTCAATGTCGTTGATCTGTCAAGGTCATTCAAGGTCATTTACCTTTCAAGGTCATTCAATGTCATTGACCTTTTAAGGTCATTCAAGGTCATTGACCTTTCAAGGTCATTCAAGGTCATTGACCTGTTATGGTCATTCAAGGTCATTGACCTTTCAAGGTCGAACAGCTTTAAAGGTAATTGAAGGACAAAAAAGGTCATTGAACTTTCAAGGTCATTGAAGATCATTGACCTTTCAAAGTGAATCACGGTTTAAGAACTTTCTGGGTTTTTAAAGTCAATGACATTTCAAGGTCATTGAGCTTTCAATGTCATCAAATGTCATTGAAGAACGATTAAGGTTATTGGCCTTTCAATGCCATTCTGGTTCATTAACCTTCACAGTATTCAAGGTCAATGACCTTTCTACGTCATTCATGGTTGGTGACCTTTTTTGGTCATTTATGGTCATAGCCATACAAGGTTTTCAAGGTCGTTGTAGGTCAAACAAGGTCATTGAACTTTCAAAGTCATTCATGGTCACTGACCTTTCAAGGTCATTGATGGTCATAGACATAACAAGGTTTTCAATGTCATTGTGAGTGAAACAGGGTCATTGAACTTTCAAGGTCATTCAAGGTCCTTGAACTTTTATGCCCTTTTAACCTTCACAGTATTCAAGGTGAATGACCTTTCTACGTCATTCATGGTCAGTGACCTTTTATGGTCATTTATGGTCATAGCCATACAAGGTTTTCAAGGTCGTTGTAGGTCAAACTAGGTCATTGAACTTTCAAAGTCATTCATGGTCACTGACCTTTCAAGGTCATTGATGGTCATAGACATAACAAGGTTTTCAATGTCATTGTGAGTGAAACAGGGTCATTGAACTTTCAAGGTCATTCAAGGTCATTGAACTTTTATGCCCATTCACGGTCTTTGACCGTTGAAGGTCATTAAAAGTCATTTGCCTCTCAAGGTCATTCAAGGTCATTGACATTTCAAGGTCATTTAAGGTCATGAACCTTCAAGCGAATTCACGGTCATTGACCGTTGAAGGTCATTTAAAGTCATTTGCCTTTCAAGGTCATTCAAGGTCATTGACCTTTCAAGGTCATTTAAGGTCATTGAACATTCAAGACAATTCACGGTCATTGACCGTTGAAGGTCATTTAAAGTCATTTGCCCTTCATGGTCATTCAAGGTCAATGACCTTTCTACGTCATTCATGGTCACTGACCTTTCAAGGTCATTGATGGTCATAGCCATACATGGTTTTCAAGGTCGATGAAGGTCAAACAAGGTCATTGAACTTTCAAAGTTATTCAAGGTCACTGACCTTTCAAGGTCATTGATGGTCATAGACATAACAAGGTTATCATTATCAATGAAAGTAAAACAAGGTCATTGATTTTCAAGGTCATTCAAGGTCATTAAACTTTCAATCTTATTCACTGTCATTGACCGTTGAAGGTCATTTAAAGTCATTTGCATTTCAAGGTCATTCACGGTCATTGACCTTTCAAGGTCATTTAAGGTCATTGACCTTTCAAGGTCGAATAGCTTTATTGAAGAACGAAAAAGTCATTGACCTTTCAAGGTCATTGAAGATCATTGTCCTTTCAAGGTGTTTCACGATCTATTAACTTTTAAGGTCATTGAAAATCATTGACATTTCAAGGTTATAGAGCTTTCAAGGTAATCGGAGGTAATTGAAAGTCAAACTTGGTCATTGTCCTTTCAAGGTCATTTAAGGTCATTGACCTTCAGGTCATTCAAAATCATTTACTATCCAACGTTATTCACGGTCCTCGACATTCCATTGCCATTGATGGCCGTAAACATTTCAAGGTCATCCCCGGTCTTTGACCTTTCAAGGCACCTTATGGTTATAGATCATTCAAGGTCTTTGATGGTCTTTAACATATCAAGGTCAAAGAGTCTTCAAGGTCATTTCATTTCATTGAAATTCATAAAAGGTTATTGACCATTCAAATTAATAGATCAAGGTCATTGAAGTCATCTTATTTTTCATTTTTTCACTCTTCGTAGTGAAAAGGCGTTGATGAGAAAAATATCAATGGAAATACGTATTCTTTATTTTCCACTCTACGCAGTGATACCGCGTTTAACACAAGTATAATCATTATAAGATGACATTTTTAATAATTTTACTCATTGCAATGTAATCGCATTTAAAAGAAGGAATTTCACTTTCAAATTAAATATTTAATTTTTTCTCTCTTTGCACTGATATCGCATTAATAACAAGGATTATATTCATGAAATAACTTTTTTATTTTTTCATTCATCGTAGTGAAACGATGATCGCAGTATAAATGAGATTTTTGTTTCTTAATAACATTTTTAATACTTTCACTCTCCGAAGTAAAATCACGTTTGTAGCAAGAACAGTTATCTCAAATTCATATTTAGTTTTTTAATTCTTTGCGGTGAAGTTATATTCATAGCTTGAATTTTCATTTCAAAGCACATTTTAATTTTTTCTCTTTTAGCAGTGAAACCGCATTTTTATCAGATCGATTTTCATATCAAACCAAATTATTGATATTATTTTTCTTTTCGTAGTGAAATGATTCAAGGTCATTCATGGTCATTCACCTTTCAACGTCATTGATGGCATTGACCTTTCAAGGTCATTGACCTTTCAAGGTCGTTCAAGGTCATTGACCTTTCATGGTCAATCAAGGTCATTGACCTTTCAAGGTCAATCAAGGTCATTGACCTTTCAATGTCATTCAAGGTCATTGATCTTTCAAGGTCATTCAAGGTCATTGACCTTTCAAGGTCATTCAAGGTCATTTCCCTTACAAAATCATTGAAAAAAATTCGCATTTGAAGGTCATAGAGCTTTCAAGGTCATTGAAGGTCAAACAAGGTGAATGACCTTTCAGACCAAAGTCTGACACAACAATATTCATTTCCATGTAACATTTTTAATTTTTTTACTCTGAGTAGTCTGCAACAAAAATATTCATTTCAAAGTTATATTTTTAATTTTTTCACTCTGAGTAGTAAATTCACGCCTGCAAGAAGAATATTCGTGTTGCAGACGTGAATTCATCTTTGCAACAGGAATATTCTATTTCTTTTTCATGTTTGTAGTAAGAACAGTAATCACAAATTAATATTTTAATTTTTAAATTATTTGTAGTGAAGTTACATTCATAGCTTGAATTTTCATTACAAAGCACATTTTAATTTTTTCTTTAAGCAGTGAAACCGCGTTTATCAGAACGATTTTCAATTCAAACCACATTATTATTTTTTTACTTTTCGTGGTGAAATGATTAAAGGTCATTCACCTTTCAACGTCGTTAATGGCAATTGACCTTTCAAGGTCATTGACGTTTCAAGGTCGTTCAAGGTCATTGACCTTTCATGGTCAATCAAGGTCATTGACCTTTCATGGTCAATCAAGGTCATTGACCTTTCAAGGTCATTAAAGGTCATTGAAGTTTCAAGGTCATTCAAGGTCATTGACCTTTCTAGGTCATTCAAGGCCATTTACCTTTCAAGGTCATTCAAGGTCATTGACCTTTCAAGGTCATTCAAGGTCATTGTCCTTTCAAGGTCATTCAATGTCGTTGATCTGTCAAGGTCATTTAAGGTCATTTACCTTTCAAGGTCATTCAAGGTCATTGACCATTTAAGGTCATTCAAGGTCATTGACCTTTCAAGGTCATTGACCTTTCAAGGTCGTTCAAGGTCATTCAACTTTCAAGGTCATTCAAGGTCATTGGCCATTCAAGGTCATTCAAGGTCATTCAAGGTCATTGATCTTTCAAGGGCATTCAAGTTCATTGACCTTTCAAGGTCAATCAAGGTCATTGACCTTTCAAGGTCATTCAAGGTCATTTACCTTTCAAGGTCATTCAAGGTCGCTGACCTTTCAAGGTCATTCAAGGTTTTTGACCTTTAAGGGTCATTCAAGGTCATTGAACTTTCAAGCCCATTCACGGTCATTGACCGTTGAAGGTCATTTAAAGTCATTTGCCTTTCAAGGTCATTCACGGTCATTGACCTTTCAAGGTAATTCAAGGTCATTGACCTTTCAAGGTCATTGACCTTTCAAGGTCATTGGCCATTCAAGGTCATTCAAGGTCATTGACCTTCAGGTCATTCAAAATCATTTACTACCCAACTTCACGGTCATTGACCGTTGAAGGTCATTTAAAGTCATTTGCCTTTCAAGGTCATTCAAGGTCATTGACCTTTCAAGGTCACATAAGGTCATTGAACTTTCGAGCCCTTTCACGGTCATTAACCGTTGAAGGTCATTTAAAGTCATTTACCATTCAAGGTCATTCAAGGTCATTGACCTTTCAAGGTCATTTAAGGTCATTGAACTTTCAAGCCCATTCACGGTCATTGACCGTTGAAGGTCATTTAAAGTCATTTGCTTTTCAAGGTCATTCACGGTCATTGACCTTTCAAGGTCATTTAACGTCATTGAACTTTCAAGCCCATTTACGGTCATTGACCGTTGAAGGTCATTTAAAGTCAGTTGCCTTTCAAGGTCATTCACGGTCATTGACCTTTCAAGGTCATTCAAGGTCATTGACCTTTCAAGGTCATTCACCATTCAATGTCGTTCAAGGTCATTAACCTTTTAAGGTCGTTCAAGGTCATTAACCTTTCAAGGTCAATCAAGGTCATTGACCGTTCAAGGTCCTTCAAGGTCATTGACATTTCAAGGTCATTCAAGGTCATTGATCTTTCAAGGTCATTCAAGGTCATTGACCATTCAAGGTCATTCAAGGTCATTTACCTTTAAAGGTCATTCAAGGTCATTGATCATTCAAGGTTATTCAAGGTCATTGACCTTTCATGGTCATTCAAGGTAATTGACCTTTCAAGTTCGAACAGCTTTCAAGGTCATTGAAGGACAAAAAAGGTCACTGAACTTTCAAGGTCATTCAAGATCATTGATCTTTCAAGTTGATTCACGGTTTTAGAAATTTCTGGGTTTTTAAAGTAAATATAATTTCAAGGTCATTGAGCTTTTAATGTCATCAAATGTCATTGAAGGTCGAACAAGGTTATTGGCCTTTCAAGGTCATTCAGGGTCATTAACCTTCAAAATATTCAAGGTCAGTGACCTTTCTACGTCATTCATGGTCACTGACCTTTTAAGGTCAGTGATGGTCATAGCCATACAAGGTTTTCTAGGTCGTTGAAGGTCAAACAAGGTCATTGAACTTTCAAAGTCATTCATGGTCACTGACCTTTCAAGGTCATTGATGGGCATAGACGTTACAAGGTTTTCAATGTCATTGTGAGTGAAACAGGGTCATTGAACTTTCAAGGTCATTCAAGGTCACTGAACTTTCAAGCCCATTCACAGTAATTGACCGTTGAAGGTCATTTAAAGTCATTTGCCTTTCATGGTCATTCAAGGTCATTGACCTTTCAAGGTCATTTAAGGTCATTGAACTTTCAAGCCCATTCACGGTCATTGACCGTTGAAGGTCATTTAAAGTCATTTGCCTTTCAAGGTCATTTAAGGTCCTTGACCTTTCAAGGTCATTTAAGGTATTTGAACTTTCAAGCCCATTCACGGTCATTGACCGTTGAAGGTCATTTAACGTCATTTGCCTTTAAAGGTCATTCACAGTCATTACCTTTCAAGGTCATTCATGGTCATTGACCTTTCAAGGTCATTGACCTTTCAAGGTCATTGACCTTTCAAGGTCATTGACCTTTCGAGGGCGTTCAAGGTCATTAACCTTTCAAGGTCAATAAAGGTCATTTACCTTTCAAGGTCAGTCAAGGTCATTGACCTTTCAAGGTCATTCAAGGTCATTGTCCTTTCAAGGTCATTCAATGTCATTGATCTGTCAAGGTCATTCAAGGCTATTTACCTTTCAAGGTCATTCAAGGTTATTGACCTTTTATGGTCATTCAAGGTCATTGACCTTTCAAGGTCATTGACCTTTCAAGGTCATTCAAGGTCATTGACCGTTGAAGGTCATTTAAAGTCATGTGCCTTTCAAGGTCATTCAAGGTCATTTAAGGTCATTGAACTTTCAAGCCCATTCACGGTCATTGACCGATGAAGGTCATTTAAAGTCATTTGCCTTTCAAGGTCATTCACGGCCATTCTACTTTCAAGGTCATTTAAGGTCATTGACCATTCAAGGTCAATCAAGGTCATTGACCTTTTAAGGTCATTCAAGGTCATTTACCTTTCAAGGTCATTCAAGGTCATTGACGTTTTAGGGTCATTTAAAGTCATTGAACTTTCAAGCCCATTCACGGATATTGACCGCTGAAGGTCATTTAAAGTCATTTGCCTTTCAAGATCATTCACGGTCATTAACCTTTCAAGTTAATTCAAGGTCAATCACATTTCAAGGTCATTGACCTTTCAAGGTCGTTCAAGGTCATAAACCTTTCAAGATCAATCAAGGTCATTGAACTTTCAAGGTCATTCAAGGTCATTGAACTTTCAAGACCTTTCACGGTCATTGACCGTTGAAGGTCATTTAAAGTCATTTGCCTTTCAAGGTCATTCAAGGTCATTGACCTTTCCAGGACATTTAAGGTCATTGAACTTTCAAGACCATTCACGGTCATTGACCGTTGAAGGTCATTTAAAGTCATTTGCCTTTACAGGTCATTCAAGGTCATTGACCTTTCAAGGTCAATAAAGGTCATTGAACTTTCAAGGTTTCAAGGTCATTTAACCTTTCAAGGTCATTCAAGGTCATTGAACTTTTAGGGTCATTCAAGGTCATTGACATTTCAAGGTCGAAGAGCTTTCAAGGTCATTGAAAGACAAAAAAGTCATTGAACTTTCGAAGTCATTCAAGATCATTGACCTTTCAAGGTGATTCACGGTTTAAGAACTTTCTGGGTTTTTATGTCAATGTAATTTCAAGGTCATTGAGCTTTCATTGTCATCAAATGTCAATGAGGGTCAAACAAAGTCAAACCTTTCACGGTCATTCAGGGTCATTGACCCTCAAGGTCATTCATGGTCAATGACTTTTCTAAGTCATTCATGGTCACTGACCTTTCAAGGTCATTGATGGTCATAGACATTAAAAGGTTTTCAAGGTCATTGAATGTCAAACAAGGTCATTGACCTTTCAAGGTCATTCAAGGTCATTAGCCTTTCAAAGTCATTGAAGTTAATTCGCATTTGAATGTCATAGAGCTTTCATGGTCATTGAAGGTCAAACAAGGTCAACGACCTTTCAGACCAAGGTCTGACACAACAATATTCATTTCCAAGTAACACTTTTAATTTTTTCACTCTGAGTAGTGAATTCTTGTCTGCAAAAAAATATTCATTTCCTAGTAAAATTTTTACTTTTTTACTCCGAGTAGTGAATTCGCGTCTGCAACAAAAATATTCATTTCCAAGTAACATTTTTAATTTTTTCACTCCGAGAAGTGATTTTGCGTCTGCAACAAAAATATTCATTTGCAAGTTAGATATTTAATATTTTCACTCTCCGAAGTAAAGTCATGTTTGTAGTAAGAACAGTAATCTGAAATTCATATTTTCATTTCTAAATTATTTGTAGTGAAGTTACATTCATAGCTTGAATTTTCATTACAAAGCACATTTTAATTTTTTCTCTTTTAGCAGTGAAACCGCGTTCATCAGAACGATTTTCATATCAAACTACATTATTATTTTTTTTTACTTTTCGTAGTGAAATGATTGAAGGTCATTCACCTTTCAACATCATTGATGGCAATTGACCTTTCAAGGTCATTGATGTTTCAAGGTCGTTCAAGGTCATTGACATTTCAAGGTCATTCAAAGTCATTGACCTTTCAAGGTCATTCAAGTTCATTCAAGGTCATTGTCTTTTCAAGGTCATGCAAGGTCATTTATCTTTCAAGATCATTCAAGGTCATTGATCTTACAAGGTCATTTAAGGTCAATGACCTTTCAAGGTCATTCAAGGTCATTGATCTTTCAAGGTCATTCAAGGTCATTGACCTTTCATGGTCATTCAAGGTCATTGACCTTTCAAGTTCGAAAAGCTTTCAAGGTCATTGAAGGACAAAAAAGGTCACTGAACTTTCAAGGTCATTGAATATCATTGACCTTTCAAGGTGAATCACGGTTTAAGAACTTTATAGGGTTTTGGTAAGTCAATGACATTTCAAGTTCATTGAGCTTTCAATGTCATCAAATGTCATTGAAGGTCGAACAAGGTTATTGGCCTTTTAAGGTCATTCAGGGTCATCAACCTGCAAGGTCATTCAAGGTCAATGACCTTTCTACGTCATTCATGGTCATTGACCTTTCAAGGTCATTGATGGTCATAGCCATACATGGTTTTCAAGGTCGTTGAAGGTCAAACAAGGTCATTGAATTTTCAAAGTTATTCAAGGTCACTGACCTTTCAAGGTCATTGATGGTCATAGACATAACAAGGTTTTCAATATCAAATAAAGTGAAACAAGGTCATTGATTTTCAAGGTCATTCAAGGTCATTAAACTTTCAATCCCATTAACGGTCATTGACCGTTTAATGTCATTTAAAGTCATTTGCATTTCAAGGTCATTCACGGTCATTGACCTTTCAAGGTCATTCACGGTCATTGACCTTTCAAGGTCATTCAAGGTCATTGACCTTTCAAGGTCGAATAGCTTTATTGAAGAACGAAAAAGTCATTGACCTTTCAAGGTCATTGAAGATCATTGTCCTTTCAAGGTGTTTCACGATCTATTAACTTTTAAGGTCATTGAAAATCATTGACATTTCAAGGTTATAGAGCTTTCAAGGTAATCGGAGGTAATTGAAAGTCAAACTTGGTCATTGTCCTTTCAAGGTCATTTAAAGTCATTTGCCTTTCAAGGTCATTCAAGGTCATTGACCTTTCAAGGTCACATAAGGTCATTGAACTTTCAAGCCCTTTCACGGTCATTAACCGTTGAAGGTCATTTAAAGTCATTTGCCATTCAAGGTCATTCAAGGTCATTGACCTTTCAAGGTCATTTAAGGTCATTGAACTTTCAAGCCAATTCACGGTCATTGACCGTTGAAGGTCATTTAAAGTCATTTGCTTTTCAAGGTCATTCACGGTCATTGACCTTTCAAGGTCATTTAACGTCATTGAACTTTCAAGCCCATTTACGGTCATTGACCGTTGAAGGTCATTTAAAGTCAGTTGCCTTTCAAGGTCATTCACGGTCATTGACCTTTCAAGGTCATTCAAGGTCATTGACCTTTCAAGGTCATTCACCATTCAATGTCGTTCAAGGTCATTAACCTTTTAAGGTCGTTCAAGGTCATTAACCTTTCAAGGTCAATCAAGGTCATTGACCTGTCAAGGTCATTCAAGGTCATTGACATTTCAAGGTCATTCAAGGTCATTGATCTTTCAAGGTCATTCAAGGTCATTGACCTTTCAAGGTCATTCAAGGTCATTGACCTTTCAAGGTCATTCAAGGTCATTGATCATTCAAGGTTATTCAAGGTCATTGACCTTTCATGGTCATTCAAGGTAATTGACCTTTCAAGTTCGAACAGCTTTCAAGGTCATTGAAGGACAAAAAAGGTCACTGAACTTTCAAGGTCATTCAAGATCATTGATCTTTCAAGGTGATTCACGGTTTTAGAACTTTCTGGGTTTTTAAAGTCAATATAATTTCAAGGTCATTGAGCTTTTAATGTCATCAAATGTCATTGAAGGTCGAACAAGGTTATTGGCCTTTCAAGGTCATTCAGGGTCATTAACCTTCAAGGTATTCAAGGTCAGTGACCTTTCTACGTCATTCATGGTCACTGACCTTTTAAGGTCAGTGATGTTCATAGCCATACAAGGTTTTTAAGGTCGTTGAAGGTCAAACAAGGTCATTGAACTTTCAAAGTCATTCATGGTCACTGACCTTTCAAGGTCATTGATGGGCATAGACGTTACAAGGTTTTCAATGTCATTGTGAGTGAAACAGGGTCATTGAACTTTCAAGGTCATTCAAGGTCACTGAACTTTCAAGCCCATTCACAGTAATTGACCGTTGAAGGTCATTTAAAGTCATTTGCCTTTCAAGGTCATTCAAGGTCATTGACCTTTCAAGGTCATTTAAGGTCATTAAACTTTCAAGCCCATTCACGGTCATTGACCGTTGAAGGTCATTTAAAGTCATTTGCCTTTCAAGGTCATTTAAGGTCCTTGACCTTTCAAGGTCATTTAAGGTATTTGAACTTTCAAGCCCATTCACGGTCATTGACCGTTGAAGGTCATTTAACGTCATTTGCCTTTAACGGTCATTCACAGTCATTACCTTTCAAGGTCATTCATGGTCATTGACCTTTCAAGGTCATTGACCTTTCAAGGTCATTGACCTTTTGAGGGCGTTCAAGGTCATTAACCTTTCAAGGTCAATAAAGGTCATTTACCTTTCAAGGTCAGTCAAGGTCATTGACCTTTCAAGGTCATTCAAGGTCATTGTCCTTTCAAGGTCATTCACTGTCATTGATCTTTCAAGGTCATTCAAGGTCATTTACCTTTCAAGGTCATTCAAGGTTATTGACCTTTTATGGTCATTCAAGGTCATTGACCGTTCAAGGTCATTGACCTTTCAAGGTCATTCAAGGTCATTGACCTTTGAAGGTCATTTAAAGTCATTTGCCTTTCAAGGTCATTCAAGGTCATTTAAGGTCATTGAATTTTCAAGCCCATTCACGGTCATTGACCGATGAAGGTCATTTAAAGTCATTTGCCTTTCAAGGTCATTCACGGCCATTCTACTTTCAAGGTCATTTAAGGTCATTGACCATTCAAGGTCAATCAAGGTCATTGACCTTTTAAGGTCATTCAAGGTCATTTACCTTTCAAGGTCATTCAAGGTCATTGACGTTCTAGGGTCATTTAAAGTCATTGAACTTTCAAGCCCATTCCCGGATATTGACCGCTGAAGGTCATTTAAAGTCATTTGCCTTTCAAGATCATTCACGGTCATTGACCTTTCAAGTTAATTCAAGGTCAATCACATTTCAAGGTCATTGACCTTTCAAGGTCGTTCAAGGTCATTAACCTTTCAAGATCAATCAAGGTCATTGAACTTTCAAGGTCATTCAAGGTCATTGAACTTTCAAGACCTTTCACGGTCATTGACCGTTGAAGGTCATTTAAAGTCATTCGCCTTTCAAGGTCATTCAAGGTCATTGACCTTTCAAGGACATTTAAGGTCATTGAACTTTCAAGACCATTCACGGTCATTGACCGTTGAAGGTCATTTAAAGTCATTTGCCTTTACAGGTCATTCAAGGTCATTGACCTTTCAAGGTCATTATAGGTCATTGAACTTTCAAGGTTTCAAGGTCATTTAACCTTTCAAGGTCATTCAAGGTCATTGAACTTTTAGGGTCATTCAAGGTCATTGACATTTCAAGGTCGAAGAGCTTTCAAGGTCATTGAAAGACAAAAAAAGTCATTGAACTTTCGAAGTCATTCAAGATCATTGACCTTTCAAGGTGATTCACGGTTTAAGAACTTTCTGGGTTTTTATATGTCAATGTAATTTCAAGGTCATTGAGCTTTCATTGTCATCAAATGTCAATGAGGGTCAAACAAAGTCAAACCTTTCAAGGTCATTCAGGGTTATTGACCCTCAAGGTCATTCATGGTCAATGACTTTTCTAAGTCATTCATGGTCACTGACCTTTCAAGGTCATTGATGGTCATAGACATTAAAAGGTTTTCAAGGTCATTGAATGTCAAACAAGGTCATTGACCTTTCAAGGTCATTCAAGGTCATTAGCCTTTCAAAGTCATTGAAGTTAATTCGCATTTGAATTCATAGAGCTTTCATGGTCATTGAAGGTCAAACAAGGTCAACGACCTTTCAGACCAAGGTCTGACACAACAATATTCATTTCCAAGTAACACTTTTAATTTTTTCACTCTGAGTAGTGAATTCTTGTCTGCAAAAAAATATTCATTTCCTAGTAAAATTTTTACTTTTTTACTCCGAGTAGTGAATTCGCGTCTGCAACAAAAATATTCATTTCCAAGTAACATTTTTAATTTTTTCACTCCGAGAAGTGATTTTGCGTCTGCAACAAAAATATTCATTTGCAAGTTAGATATTTAATATTTTCACTCTCCGAAGTAAAGTCATGTTTGTAGTAAGAACAGTAATCTGAAATTCATATTTTCATTTCTAAATTATTTGTAGTGAAGTTACATTCATAGCTTGAATTTTCATTACAAAGCACATTTTAATTTTTTCTCTTTTAGCAGTGAAACCGCGTTCATCAGAACGATTTTCATATCAAACTACATTATTATTTTTTTTTACTTTTCGTAGTGAAATGATTGAAGGTCATTCACCTTTCAACATCATTGATGGCAATTGACCTTTCAAGGTCATTGATGTTTCAAGGTCGTTCAAGGTCATTGACATTTCAAGGTCATTCAAAGTCATTGACCTTTCAAGGTCATTCAAGTTCATTCAAGGTCATTGTCTTTTCAAGGTCATGCAAGGTCATTTATCTTTCAAGATCATTCAAGGTCATTGATCTTACAAGGTCATTTAAGGTCAATGACCTTTCAAGGTCATTCAAGGTCATTGATCTTTCAAGGTCATTCAAGGTCATTGACCTTTCATGGTCATTCAAGGTCATTGACCTTTCAAGTTCGAAAAGCTTTCAAGGTCATTGAAGGACAAAAAAGGTCACTGAACTTTCAAGGTCATTGAATATCATTGACCATTCAAGGTGAATCACGGTTTAAGAACTTTATAGGTTTTTGTAAGTCAATGACATTTCAAGTTCATTGAGCTTTCAATGTCATCAAATGTCATTGAAGGTCGAACAAGGTTATTGGCCTTTTAAGGTCATTCAGGGTCATCAACCTGCAAGGTCATTCAAGGTCAATGACCTTTCTACGTCATTCATGGTCACTGACCTTTCAAGGTCATTGATGGTCATAGCCATACATGGTTTTCAAGGTCGTTGAAGGTTAAACAAGGTCATTGAACTTTCAAAGTTATTCAAGGTCACTGACCTTTCAAGGTCATTGATGGTCATAGACATAACAAGGTTTTCAATATCAATGAAAGTGAAACAAGGTCATTGATTTTCAAGGTCATTCAAGGTCATTAAACTTTCAATCCCATTCACGGTCATTGACCGTTTAATGTCATTTAAAGTCATTTGCATTTCAAGGTCATTCACGGTCATTGACCTTTCAAGGTCATTCACGGTCATTGACCTTTCAAGGTCATTCAAGGTCATTGACCTTTCAAGGTCGAATAGCTTTATTGAAGAACGAAAAAGTCATTGACCTTTCAAGGTCATTGAAGATCATTGTCCTTTCAAGGTGTTTCACGATCTATTAACTTTTAAGGTCATTGAAAATCATTGACATTTCAAGGTTATAGAGCTTTCAAGGTAATCGGAGGTAATTGAAAGTCAAACTTGGTCATTGTCCTTTCAAGGTCATTCAAGGTCATTGACCTTCAGGTCATTCAAAATCATTTACTACCCAACTTCACGGTCATTGACCGTTGAAGGTCATTTAAAGTCATTTGCCTTTCAAGGTCATTCAAGGTCATTGACCTTTCAAGGTCACATAAGGTCATTGAACTTTCAAGCCCTTTCACGGTCATTAACCGTTGAAGGTCATTTAAAGTCATTTACCATTCAAGGTCATTCAAGGTCATTGACCTTTCAAGGTCATTTAAGGTCATTGAACTTTCAAGCCCATTCACGGTCATTGACCGTTGAAGGTCATTTAAAGTCATTTGCTTTTCAAGGTCATTCACGGTCATTGACCTTTCAAGGTCATTTAACGTCATTGAACTTTCAAGCCCATTTACGGTCATTGACCGTTGAAGGTCATTTAAAGTCAGTTGCCTTTCAAGGTCATTCACGGTCATTGACCTTTCAAGGTCATTCAAGGTCATTGACCTTTCAAGGTCATTCACCATTCAATGTCGTTCAAGGTCATTAACCTTTTAAGGTCGTTCAAGGTCATTAACCTTTCAAGGTCAATCAAGGTCATTGACCTTTCAAGGTCATTCAAGGTCATTGACATTTCAAGGTCATTCAAGGTCATTGATCTTTCAAGGTCATTCAAGGTCATTGACCTTTCAAGGTCATTCAAGGTCATTGACCTTTCAAGGTCATTCAAGGTCATTGATCATTCAAGGTTATTCAAGGTCATTGACCTTTCATGGTCATTCAAGGTAATTGACCTTTCAAGTTCGAACAGCTTTCAAGGTCATTGAAGGACAAAAAAGGTCACTGAACTTTCAAGGTCATTCAAGATCATTGATCTTTCAAGTTGATTCACGGTTTTAGAAATTTCTGGGTTTTTAAAGTAAATATAATTTCAAGGTCATTGAGCTTTTAATGTCATCAAATGTCATTGAAGGTCGAACAAGGTTATTGGCCTTTCAAGGTCATTCAGGGTCATTAACCTTCAAAATATTCAAGGTCAGTGACCTTTCTACGTCATTCATGGTCACTGACCTTTTAAGGTCAGTGATGGTCATAGCCATACAAGGTTTTCTAGGTCGTTGAAGGTCAAACAAGGTCATTGAACTTTCAAAGTCATTCATGGTCACTGACCTTTCAAGGTCATTGATGGGCATAGACGTTACAAGGTTTTCAATGTCATTGTGAGTGAAACAGGGTCATTGAACTTTCAAGGTCATTCAAGGTCACTGAACTTTCAAGCCCATTCACAGTAATTGACCGTTGAAGGTCATTTAAAGTCATTTGCCTTTCATGGTCATTCAAGGTCATTGACCTTTCAAGGTCATTTAAGGTCATTGAACTTTCAAGCCCATTCACGGTCATTGACCGTTGAAGGTCATTTAAAGTCATTTGCCTTTCAAGGTCATTTAAGGTCCTTGACCTTTCAAGGTCATTTAAGGTATTTGAACTTTCAAGCCCATTCACGGTCATTGACCGTTGAAGGTCATTTAACGTCATTTGCCTTTAAAGGTCATTCACAGTCATTACCTTTCAAGGTCATTCATGGTCATTGACCTTTCAAGGTCATTGACCTTTCAAGGTCATTGACCTTTCAAGGTCATTGACCTTTCGAGGGCGTTCAAGGTCATTAACCTTTCAAGGTCAATAAAGGTCATTTACCTTTCAAGGTCAGTCAAGGTCATTGACCTTTCAAGGTCATTCAAGGTCATTGTCCTTTCAAGGTCATTCAATGTCATTGATCTGTCAAGGTCATTCAAGGCTATTTACCTTTCAAGGTCATTCAAGGTTATTGACCTTTTATGGTCATTCAAGGTCATTGACCTTTCAAGGTCATTGACCTTTCAAGGTCATTCAAGGTCATTGACCGTTGAAGGTCATTTAAAGTCATGTGCCTTTCAAGGTCATTCAAGGTCATTTAAGGTCATTGAACTTTCAAGCCCATTCACGGTCATTGACCGATGAAGGTCATTTAAAGTCATTTGCCTTTCAAGGTCATTCACGGCCATTCTACTTTCAAGGTCATTTAAGGTCATTGACCATTCAAGGTCAATCAAGGTCATTGACCTTTTAAGGTCATTCAAGGTCATTTACCTTTCAAGGTCATTCAAGGTCATTGACGTTTTAGGGTCATTTAAAGTCATTGAACTTTCAAGCCCATTCACGGATATTGACCGCTGAAGGTCATTTAAAGTCATTTGCCTTTCAAGATCATTCACGGTCATTAACCTTTCAAGTTAATTCAAGGTCAATCACATTTCAAGGTCATTGACCTTTCAAGGTCGTTCAAGGTCATAAACCTTTCAAGATCAATCAAGGTCATTGAACTTTCAAGGTCATTCAAGGTCATTGAACTTTCAAGACCTTTCACGGTCATTGACCGTTGAAGGTCATTTAAAGTCATTTGCCTTTCAAGGTCATTCAAGGTCATTGACCTTTCCAGGACATTTAAGGTCATTGAACTTTCAAGACCATTCACGGTCATTGACCGTTGAAGGTCATTTAAAGTCATTTGCCTTTACAGGTCATTCAAGGTCATTGACCTTTCAAGGTCAATAAAGGTCATTGAACTTTCAAGGTTTCAAGGTCATTTAACCTTTCAAGGTCATTCAAGGTCATTGAACTTTTAGGGTCATTCAAGGTCATTGACATTTCAAGGTCGAAGAGCTTTCAAGGTCATTGAAAGACAAAAAAGTCATTGAACTTTCGAAGTCATTCAAGATCATTGACCTTTCAAGGTGATTCACGGTTTAAGAACTTTCTGGGTTTTTATGTCAATGTAATTTCAAGGTCATTGAGCTTTCATTGTCATCAAATGTCAATGAGGGTCAAACAAAGTCAAACCTTTCACGGTCATTCAGGGTCATTGACCCTCAAGGTCATTCATGGTCAATGACTTTTCTAAGTCATTCATGGTCACTGACCTTTCAAGGTCATTGATGGTCATAGACATTAAAAGGTTTTCAAGGTCATTGAATGTCAAACAAGGTCATTGACCTTTCAAGGTCATTCAAGGTCATTAGCCTTTCAAAGTCATTGAAGTTAATTCGCATTTGAATGTCATAGAGCTTTCATGGTCATTGAAGGTCAAACAAGGTCAACGACCTTTCAGACCAAGGTCTGACACAACAATATTCATTTCCAAGTAACACTTTTAATTTTTTCACTCTGAGTAGTGAATTCTTGTCTGCAAAAAAATATTCATTTCCTAGTAAAATTTTTACTTTTTTACTCCGAGTAGTGAATTCGCGTCTGCAACAAAAATATTCATTTCCAAGTAACATTTTTAATTTTTTCACTCCGAGAAGTGATTTTGCGTCTGCAACAAAAATATTCATTTGCAAGTTAGATATTTAATATTTTCACTCTCCGAAGTAAAGTCATGTTTGTAGTAAGAACAGTAATCTGAAATTCATATTTTCATTTCTAAATTATTTGTAGTGAAGTTACATTCATAGCTTGAATTTTCATTACAAAGCACATTTTAATTTTTTCTCTTTTAGCAGTGAAACCGCGTTCATCAGAACGATTTTCATATCAAACTACATTATTATTTTTTTTTACTTTTCGTAGTGAAATGATTGAAGGTCATTCACCTTTCAACATCATTGATGGCAATTGACCTTTCAAGGTCATTGATGTTTCAAGGTCGTTCAAGGTCATTGACATTTCAAGGTCATTCAAAGTCATTGACCTTTCAAGGTCATTCAAGTTCATTCAAGGTCATTGTCTTTTCAAGGTCATGCAAGGTCATTTATCTTTCAAGATCATTCAAGGTCATTGATCTTACAAGGTCATTTAAGGTCAATGACCTTTCAAGGTCATTCAAGGTCATTGATCTTTCAAGGTCATTCAAGGTCATTGACCTTTCATGGTCATTCAAGGTCATTGACCTTTCAAGTTCGAAAAGCTTTCAAGGTCATTGAAGGACAAAAAAGGTCACTGAACTTTCAAGGTCATTGAATATCATTGACCTTTCAAGGTGAATCACGGTTTAAGAACTTTATAGGGTTTTGGTAAGTCAATGACATTTCAAGTTCATTGAGCTTTCAATGTCATCAAATGTCATTGAAGGTCGAACAAGGTTATTGGCCTTTTAAGGTCATTCAGGGTCATCAACCTGCAAGGTCATTCAAGGTCAATGACCTTTCTACGTCATTCATGGTCATTGACCTTTCAAGGTCATTGATGGTCATAGCCATACATGGTTTTCAAGGTCGTTGAAGGTCAAACAAGGTCATTGAATTTTCAAAGTTATTCAAGGTCACTGACCTTTCAAGGTCATTGATGGTCATAGACATAACAAGGTTTTCAATATCAATGAAAGTGAAACAAGGTCATTGATTTTCAAGGTCATTCAAGGTCATTAAACTTTCAATCCCATTAACGGTCATTGACCGTTTAATGTCATTTAAAGTCATTTGCATTTCAAGGTCATTCACGGTCATTGACCTTTCAAGGTCATTCACGGTCATTGACCTTTCAAGGTCATTCAAGGTCATTGACCTTTCAAGGTCGAATAGCTTTATTGAAGAACGAAAAAGTCATTGACCTTTCAGGTCATTGAAGATCATTGTCCTTTCAAGGTGTTTCACGATCTATTAACTTTTAAGGTCATTGAAAATCATTGACATTTCAAGGTTATAGAGCTTTCAAGGTAATCGGAGGTAATTGAAAGTCAAACTTGGTCATTGTCCTTTCAAGGTCATTTAAAGTCATTTGCCTTTCAAGGTCATTCAAGGTCATTGACCTTTCAAGGTCACATAAGGTCATTGAACTTTCAAGCCCTTTCACGGTCATTAACCGTTGAAGGTCATTTAAAGTCATTTGCCATTCAAGGTCATTCAAGGTCATTGACCTTTCAAGGTCATTTAAGGTCATTGAACTTTCAAGCCCATTCACGGTCATTGACCGTTGAAGGTCATTTAAAGTCATTTGCTTTTCAAGGTCATTCACGGTCATTGACCTTTCAAGGTCATTTAACGTCATTGAACTTTCAAGCCCATTTACGGTCATTGACCGTTGGAGGTCATTTAAAGTCAGTTGCCTTTCAAGGTCATTCACGGTCATTGACCTTTCAAGGTCATTCAAGGTCATTGACCTTTCAAGGTCATTCACCATTCAATGTCGTTCAAGGTCATTAACCTTTTAAGGTCGTTCAAGGTCATTAACCTTTCAAGGTCAATCAAGGTCATTGACCTGTCAAGGTCATTCAAGGTCATTGACATTTCAAGGTCATTCAAGGTCATTGATCTTTCAAGGTCATTCAAGGTCATTGACCTTTCAAGGTCATTCAAGGTCATTGACCTTTCAAGGTCATTCAAGGTCATTGATCATTCAAGGTTATTCAAGGTCATTGACCTTTCATGGTCATTCAAGGTAATTGACCTTTCAAGTTCGAACAGCTTTCAAGGTCATTGAAGGACAAAAAAGGTCACTGAACTTTCAAGGTCATTCAAGATCATTGATCTTTCAAGGTGATTCACGGTTTTAGAACTTTCTGGGTTTTTAAAGTCAATATAATTTCAAGGTCATTGAGCTTTTAATGTCATCAAATGTCATTGAAGGTCGAACAAGGTTATTGGCCTTTCAAGGTCATTCAGGGTCATTAACCTTCAAGGTATTCAAGGTCAGTGACCTTTCTACGTCATTCATGGTCACTGACCTTTTAAGGTCAGTGATGTTCATAGCCATACAAGGTTTTTAAGGTCGTTGAAGGTCAAACAAGGTCATTGAACTTTCAAAGTCATTCATGGTCACTGACCTTTCAAGGTCATTGATGGGCATAGACGTTACAAGGTTTTCAATGTCATTGTGAGTGAAACAGGGTCATTGAACTTTCAAGGTCATTCAAGGTCACTGAACTTTCAAGCCCATTCACAGTAATTGACCGTTGAAGGTCATTTAAAGTCATTTGCCTTTCAAGGTCATTCAAGGTCATTGACCTTTCAAGGTCATTTAAGGTCATTAAACTTTCAAGCCCATTCACGGTCATTGACCGTTGAAGGTCATTTAAAGTCATTTGCCTTTCAAGGTCATTTAAGGTCCTTGACCTTTCAAGGTCATTTAAGGTATTTGAACTTTCAAGCCCATTCACGGTCATTGACCGTTGAAGGTCATTTAACGTCATTTGCCTTTAACGGTCATTCACAGTCATTACCTTTCAAGGTCATTCATGGTCATTGACCTTTCAAGGTCATTGACCTTTCAAGGTCATTGACCTTTTGAGGGCGTTCAAGGTCATTAACCTTTCAAGGTCAATAAAGGTCATTTACCTTTCAAGGTCAGTCAAGGTCATTGACCTTTCAAGGTCATTCAAGGTCATTGTCCTTTCAAGGTCATTCACTGTCATTGATCTTTCAAGGTCATTCAAGGTCATTTACCTTTCAAGGTCATTCAAGGTTATTGACCTTTTATGGTCATTCAAGGTCATTGACCGTTCAAGGTCATTGACCTTTCAAGGTCATTCAAGGTCATTGACCTTTGAAGGTCATTTAAAGTCATTTGCCTTTCAAGGTCATTCAAGGTCATTTAAGGTCATTGAATTTTCAAGCCCATTCACGGTCATTGACCGATGAAGGTCATTTAAAGTCATTTGCCTTTCAAGGTCATACACGGCCATTCTACTTTCAAGGTCATTTAAGGTCATTGACCATTCAAGGTCAATCAAGGTCATTGACCTTTTAAGGTCATTCAAGGTCATTTACCTTTCAAGGTCATTCAAGGTCATTGACGTTCTAGGGTCATTTAAAGTCATTGAACTTTCAAGCCCATTCCCGGATATTGACCGCTGAAGGTCATTTAAAGTCATTTGCCTTTCAAGATCATTCACGGTCATTGACCTTTCAAGTTAATTCAAGGTCAATCACATTTCAAGGTCATTGACCTTTCAAGGTCGTTCAAGGTCATTAACCTTTCAAGATCAATCAAGGTCATTGAACTTTCAAGGTCATTCAAGGTCATTGAACTTTCAAGACCTTTCACGGTCATTGACCGTTGAAGGTCATTTAAAGTCATTCGCCTTTCAAGGTCATTCAAGGTCATTGACCTTTCAAGGACATTTAAGGTCATTGAACTTTCAAGACCATTCACGGTCATTGACCGTTGAAGGTCATTTAAAGTCATTTGCCTTTACAGGTCATTCAAGGTCATTGACCTTTCAAGGTCATTATAGGTCATTGAACTTTCAAGGTTTCAAGGTCATTTAACCTTTCAAGGTCATTCAAGGTCATTGAACTTTTAGGGTCATTCAAGGTCATTGACATTTCAAGGTCGAAGAGCTTTCAAGGTCATTGAAAGACAAAAAAAGTCATTGAACTTTCGAAGTCATTCAAGATCATTGACCTTTCAAGGTGATTCACGGTTTAAGAACTTTCTGGGTTTTTATATGTCAATGTAATTTCAAGGTCATTGAGCTTTCATTGTCATCAAATGTCAATGAGGGTCAAACAAAGTCAAACCTTTCACGGTCATTCAGGGTTATTGACCCTCAAGGTCATTCATGGTCAATGACTTTTCTAAGTCATTCATGGTCACTGACCTTTCAAGGTCATTGATGGTCATAGACATTAAAAGGTTTTCAAGGTCATTGAATGTCAAACAAGGTCATTGACCTTTCAAGGTCATTCAAGGTCATTAGCCTTTCAAAGTCATTGAAGTTAATTCGCATTTGAATTCATAGAGCTTTCATGGTCATTGAAGGTCAAACAAGGTCAACGACCTTTCAGACCAAGGTCTGACACAACAATATTCATTTCCAAGTAACACTTTTAATTTTTTCACTCTGAGTAGTGAATTCTTGTCTGCAAAAAAATATTCATTTCCTAGTAAAATTTTTACTTTTTTACTCCGAGTAGTGAATTCGCGTCTGCAACAAAAATATTCATTTCCAAGTAACATTTTTAATTTTTTCACTCCGAGAAGTGATTTTGCGTCTGCAACAAAAATATTCATTTGCAAGTTAGATATTTAATATTTTCACTCTCCGAAGTAAAGTCATGTTTGTAGTAAGAACAGTAATCTGAAATTCATATTTTCATTTCTAAATTATTTGTAGTGAAGTTACATTCATAGCTTGAATTTTCATTACAAAGCACATTTTAATTTTTTCTCTTTTAGCAGTGAAACCGCGTTCATCAGAACGATTTTCATATCAAACTACATTATTATTTTTTTTTACTTTTCGTAGTGAAATGATTGAAGGTCATTCACCTTTCAACATCATTGATGGCAATTGACCTTTCAAGGTCATTGATGTTTCAAGGTCGTTCAAGGTCATTGACATTTCAAGGTCATTCAAAGTCATTGACCTTTCAAGGTCATTCAAGTTCATTCAAGGTCATTGTCTTTTCAAGGTCATGCAAGGTCATTTATCTTTCAAGATCATTCAAGGTCATTGATCTTACAAGGTCATTTAAGGTCAATGACCTTTCAAGGTCATTCAAGGTCATTGATCTTTCAAGGTCATTCAAGGTCATTGACCTTTCATGGTCATTCAAGGTCATTGACCTTTCAAGTTCGAAAAGCTTTCAAGGTCATTGAAGGACAAAAAAGGTCACTGAACTTTCAAGGTCATTGAATATCATTGACCATTCAAGGTGAATCACGGTTTAAGAACTTTATAGGTTTTTGTAAGTCAATGACATTTCAAGTTCATTGAGCTTTCAATGTCATCAAATGTCATTGAAGGTCGAACAAGGTTAATTTTGTTGCTAGAAACAAGATTTCAGTGCGAGATAAAAAATATGCAAAATGACATTTAGGAATTAAAATTTTTCCTAGAAACACGATTTCAGTGCGAGATAAAAATATGCAAAATGACACTCACGATTTAAAATTTTTTGCTAGAAACACGATTTCAGTGCGAGATAAAAAATATGCAAGAAGACACTCAGGAATTCAATTTAGTTGCTAGAAACGAGATTTTATTGCGAGATGAAAAATATGCAAAATGACACTCAGGAATTAAATTTTGTTGCTGGAAACACGATTTCAGTGCGAGATAAAAAATATGCAAAATAACACTCAGGAATAAAATTTTGTTGCTAGAAACAAGATTTCAAAGCGAGATAAAAAATATGCAAAATGACAATCAGGAATTAAATTTTCTTGCTAGAAACACGATGTTAGTGCGTGATTAAAAATATGCAAAATGACACTCACGAATTAAATTTAGTTGCTAGAAACACGATTTTAGTGTGAGATAAAAATATGCAAAATGGCTTTCAGGAATTCAATTTAGTTGCTAGAAACACGATTTTAGTGCGAAATGAAAAATATGCAAAATGACACTCAGGAATTAAATTTAGTTGCTAGAAACACGATTTCAGTGCGAGATAAAAAATATGCAAAATGACACTCGGGAATAAAATTCTGTTGCTAGAGACTTGATTTCAGTGCGAGATAAAAAATATGCAAAATGACAATCAGGAATTAAATTTTCTTGCTAGAAACACGATGTTAGTGCGAGATGAAAAATATGCAAAATGACACTCAGGAAATAAATATTGTTGCTAGAAGCACAATTTCAGTGCGAGATAAAAAATATGTAAAATGACTCTCAAAAATTAAATTCTGTTTTTAGATACACGATTTCATTACGAGATAAAAAATATGCAAAATGACACTCAGGAAATCAATTTAGTTACTAGAAACTCGATTTTAGTGCGAGATAAAAAAAATGCAAAATGACACTCAGGAATTGAATTTTGTTGCTAGAAACAAGATTTCAGTGCGAGATAAAAAATATGCAAAATGACACTTACGAATTAAATTGTGTTGCTAGAAACACGATTTCAAAGCGTGATTAAAATTATGCAAAATGACATTAAGGAATTAAATTTTGTTGCTAGAAGCACAATTTCAGTGCGAGATAAAAAATATGTAAAATGACACTCAAAAATTTAATTTTGTTCCTAGAATCACGATTTCAGTGCGAGATGAAAAATATGCAAAATGACACTCAGGAATTAAATTTTTTTCCTAGAAACACGATTTCATTGCGAGATAAAAATATGAAAAATGACACTCAGGAAATCAATTTAGTTGCTAGAAACACGATTTTAGTGCGACATAAAAAAAATGCAAAATTACACTCAGGAATTAAATTTTGTTGCTAGAAACACGATTTCAAAGCGTGATTAAAAATATGCAAAATGACATTAAGGAATTAAATTTTGTTGCTAGAAGCACAATTTCAGTGCGAGATAAAAAATATGTAAAATGACACTCAAAAATTTAATTTTGTTGCTAGAATCACGATTTAAGTGCAAGATGAAAAATATGCAAAAAGACACTCAGGAATTAAATTTTTTTCCTAGAAACACGATTTCATTGCGAGATAAAAATATGCAAAATGACACTCAGGAAATCAATTTAGTTGCTAGAAACACGATTTTAGTGCGACATAAAAAAAATGCAAAATTACACTCAGGAATTAAATTTTGTTGCTAGAAACAAGATTTCAGTGCGAGATAAAAAATATGCAAAATGACATTTAGGAATTAAAATTTTTCCTAGAAACACGATTTCAGTGCGAGATAAAAAATATGCAAGAAGACACTCAGGAATTCAATTTAGTTGCTAGAAACAAGATTTCAAAGCGAGATAAAAAATATGCAAAATGACAATCAGGAATTAAATTTTCTTGCTAGAAACACGATGTTAGTGCGTGATTAAAAATATGCAAAATGACACTCACGAATTAAATTTAGTTGCTAGAAACACGATTTTAGTGTGAGATAAAAAATATGCAAAATTGCTTTCAGGAATTCAATTTAGTTGCTAAAAACACGATTTTAGTGCGAGATGAAATATATGCGAAATGACACTCAGGAATTAAATTTTGTTGCTAGAAGCACGATTTCAGTGCGAAATGAAAAATATGCAAAATGACACTCAGGAATTAAATTTAGTTGCTAGAGACTCGATTTCAGTGCGAGATAAAAAATATGCAAAATGACAATCAGGAATTAAATTTTCTTGCTAGAAACACGATGTTAGTGCGAGATGAAAAATATGCAAAATGACACTCAGGAAATAAATATTGTTGCTAGAAGCACAATTTCAGTGCGAGATAAAAAATATGTAAAATGACTCTCAAAAATTAAATTTTGTTTTTAGATACACGATTTCATTACGAGATAAAAAATATGCAAAATGACACTCAGGAATTGAATTTTGTTGCTAGAAACAAGATTTCAGTGCGAGATAAAAAATATGCAAAATGACACTTACGAATTAAATTGTGTTGCTAGAAACACGATTTCAAAGCGTGATTAAAAATATGCAAAATGACATTAAGGAATTAAATTTTGTTGCTAGAAGCACAATTTCAGTGCGAGATAAAAAATATGTAAAATGACACTCAAAAATTTAATTTTGTTCCTAGAATCACGATTTCAGTGCGAGATGAAAAATATGCAAAATGACACTCAGGAATTAAATTTTTTTCCTAGAAACACGATTTCATTGCGAGATAAAAATATGAAAAATGACACTCAGGAAATCAATTTAGTTGCTAGAAACACGATTTTAGTGCGACATAAAAAAAATGCAAAATGACACTCAGGAATTAAATTTTGTTTCTAGAAACAGGATTTCAGTGCGAGATAAAAAATATGCAAAATGACACTCAGGAATTAAAATTTTTCCTAGAAACACGATTTCAGTGCGAGATAAAAAATATGCAAAATGACACTCACGAATTAAATTTTGTTGCTAGAAACATGATTTCAGTGCGAGATGAAAAATATGCAAAATAAAACTCACGAATTAAATTCTTTTGCTAGAGACACGATTTCAGTGCGTGATTAAAAATATGCAAATAGACATTAAGGAATTAAATTTTGTTGCTAGAAGTACGATTTCAGTGCGAGATAAAAAATATCTAAAATGACACTCAAAAATTAAATTTTGTTGCTAGAATCACGATTTCAGTGCGAGATAAAAAATATGTAAAATGACACTCAAGAATTTAATTTTGTTGTTAGAAACACGATTTCTGTGCAGGATGAAAAATATGCAAAATGACACTCAGGAATTAAATGTTTTTGGTAGAAACACGATTTCAGTGCGAGATGAAAAATATGCATATTTTTTCAGTATTTAAACACTCAGGAATTAAATTCTGTTGTTTTAATCAATTTAGTTGCTAGAAACACGATTTTAGTGCGACATAAAAAAAATGCAAAATGATACTCAGGAATTCAATTTAGTTGCTAGAAACACGATTTTAGTGCGAGATGAAATATATGCGCAATGACACTCAGGAATTAAATTTTGTTGCTAGAAGCACGGTTTCAGTGCGAAATGAAAAATATGAAAAAATGACACTCAGGAATTAAATTTAGTTGCTAGAAACACGATTTCAGTGCGAGATAAAAAATATGCAAAATGACAATCAGGAATTAAATTTTCTTGTTAGAAACACGATGTTAGTGCGAGATGAAAAATATGCAAAATGACACTCAGGAAATAAATATTGTTGCTAGAAGCACAATTTCAGTGCGAGATAAAAAATATGTAAAATGACTCTCAAAAATTAAATTTTGTTTTTAGATACACGATTTCATTACGAGATAAAAAATATGCAAAATGACACTCAGGAAATCAATTTAGTTACTAGAAACTCGATTTTAGTGCGAGATAAAAAAAAATGCAAAATGACACTCAGGAATTGAATTTTGTTGCTAGAAACAAGATTTTAGTGCGAGATAAAAAATATGCAAAATGACACTTACGAATTAAATTTTGTTGCTAGAAACACGATTTGAAAGCGTGATTAAAAATATGCAAAATGACATTAAGGAATTAAATTTTGTTGCTAGAAGCACAATTTCAGTGCGAGATAAAAAATATGTAAAATGACACTCAAAAATTTAATTTTGTTGCTAGAATCACGATTTCAGTGCGAGATGAAAAATATGCAAAATGACACTCAGGAATTAAATTTTTTTACTAGAAACACGATTTCATTGCGAGATAAAAATATGAAAAATGACATTCAGGAAATCAATTTAGTTGCTAGAAACACGATTTTAGTGCGACATAAAAAAAATGCAAAATTACACTCAGGAATTAAATTTTGTTGCTAGAAACAGGATTTCAGTGCGAGATAAAAAATATGCAAAATGACACTCACGAATTAAATTTTGTTGCTAGAAACACGATTTCAGTGCGAGATGAAAAATATGCAAAATAAAACTCACGAATTAAATTCTTTTGCTAGAGACACGATTTCAGTGCGTGATTAAAAATATGCAAATAGACATTAAGGAATTAAATTTTGTTGCTAGAAGTACGATTTCAGTGCGAGATAAAAAATATCTAAAATGACACTCAAAAAGTAAATTTTGTTGCTAGAATCACGATTTCAGTGCGAGATAAAAAATATGTAAAATGACACTCAAGAATTTAATTTTGTTGCTAGAATCACGATTTCAGTGCGAGATGAAAAATATGCAAAATGACACTCAGGAATTAAATTTTTTTCCTAGAAACACGATTTCATTGCGAGATAAAAATATGAAAAATGACACTCAGGAAATTAATTTAGTTGCTAGAAACACGATTTTAGTGCGACATAAAAAAAATGCAAAATTACACTCAGGAATTAAATTTTGTTGCTAGAAACAAGATTTCAGTGCGAGATAAAAAATATGCAAAATGACACTCAGGAATTAAAATTTTTCCTAGAAACACGATTTCAGTGCGTGATAAAAATATGCAAAATGACACTCACGAATTAAATTTTGTTGCTAGAGACACGATTTCAGTGCGTGATTAAAAATATGCAAATAGACATTAAGGAATTAAATTTTGTTGCTAGAAGTACGATTTCAGTGCGAGATAAAAATTATCTAAAATGACACTCAAAAATTAAATTTTGTTGCTAGAAACACGATTTTAGTGCGACATAAAAAAAATGCAAAATTACACTCAGGAATTAAATTTTGTTGCTAGAAACAGGATTTCAGTGCGAGATAAAAAATATGCAAAATGACACTCAGGAATTAAAATTTTTCCTAGAAACACGATTTCAGTGCGAGATGAAAAATATGCAAAATAAAACTCACGAATTAAATTCTTTTGCTAGAGACACGATTTCAGTGCGTGATTAAAAATATGCAAATAGACATTAAGGAATTAAATTTTGTTGCTAGAAGTACGATTTCAGTGCGAGATAAAAAATATCTAAAATGACACTCAAAAATTAAATTTTGTTGCTAGAATCACGATTTCAGTGCGAGATAAAAAATATGCAAAATGACACTCCGGAATTCAATTTTGTTGTTAGAAACACGATTTCTGTGCAGGTTGAAAAATATGCAAAATGACACTCAGGAATTAAATGTTTTTGGTAGAAACACGATTTCAGTGCGAGATAAAAAATATGCAAAATGAAACTCAGGAGTTAAATAATGTTGCTAGAAACACGATTTCAGTGCGAAATGAAAAATATGCAAAATGACACTCAGGAATTAAATTTAGTTGCTAGAAACACGATTTCAGTGCGAGATAAAAAATATGCATATTTTTTCAGTATTTAAACACTCAGGAATTAAATTCTGTTGTTTTAATCAATTTAGTTGCTAGAAACACGATTTTAGTGCGACATAAAAAAAATGCAAAATGACACTCAGGAATTCAATTTAGTTGCTAGAAACACGATTTTAGTGCGAGATGAAATATATGCGAATTGACACTCAGGAATTAAATTTTGTTGCTAGAAACACGATTTCAGTGCGAGATAAAAAATATGCAAAATGACACTCGGGAATAAAATTTTGTTGCTAGAGACACGATTCAGTGCGAGATAAAAAATATGCAAAATGACACTCGGGAATAAAATTTTCTTGCTAGAAACACGATGTTAGTGCGAGATGAAAAATATGCAAAATGACACTCAGGAAATAAATATTGTTGCTAGAAGCACAATTTCAGTGCGAGATAAAAAATATGTAAAATGACTCTCAAAAATTAAATTTTGTTTTTAGATACACGATTTCATTACGAGATAAAAAATATGAAAAATGACACTCAGGAAATCAATTTAGTTACTAGAAACTCGATTTTAGTGCGAGATAAAAAAAATGCAAAATGACACTCAGGAATTGAATTTTGTTGCTAGAAACAAGATTTTAGTGCGAGATAAAAAATATGCAAAATGACACTTACGAATTAAATTTTGTTGCTAGAAACACGATTTCAAAGCGTGATTAAAAATATGCAAAATGACATTAAGGAATTAAATTTTTTTGCTAGAAGCACAATTTCAGTGCGAGATAAAAAATATGTAAAATGACACTCAAAAATTTAATTTTGTTGCTAGAATCACGATTTCAGTGCGAGATGAAAAATATGCAAAATGACACTCAGGAATTAAATTTTTTTCCTAGAAACACGATTTCATTGCGAGATAAAAATATGAAAAATGACACACAGGAAATCAATTTATTTGCTAGAAACACGATTTTAGTGCGACATAAAAAAAATGCAAAATTACACTCAGGAATTAAATTTTGTTGCTAGAAACAAGATTTCAGTGCGAGATAAAAAATATGCAAAATGACACTCAGGAATTAAAATTTTTCCTAGAAACACGATTTCAGTGCGAGATAAAAATATGCAAAATGACACTCACGAATTAAATTTTGTTGCTAGAAACACGATTTCAGTGCGAGATGAAAAATATGCAAAATAAAACTCACGAATTAAATTCTTTTGCTAGGGACACGATTTCAGTGCGTGATTAAAAATATGCAAATAGACATTAAGGAATTAAATTTTGTTGCTAGAAGTACGATTTCAGTGCGAGATAAAAAATATCTAAAATGACACTCAAAAATTAAATTTTGTTGCTAGAATCACGATTTCAGTGCGAGATAAAAAATATGCAAAATGACACTCCGGAATTCAATTTTGTTGTTAGAAACACGATTTCTGTGCAGGATGAAAAATATGCAAAATGACACTCAGGAATTAAATGTTTTTGGTAGAAACACGATTTCAGTGCGAGATAAAAAATATGCAAAATGAAACTCAGGAATTAAATAATGTTGCTAGAAACACGATTTCAGTGCGTGATTAAAATTATGCAAAATGACACTAAGGAATTAAATTTTGTTGCTATAAACACGATTTCAGTGCGAGATGAATAATATGCAAAATAACACTCAGGAATTAAATTGTGTTGTTTTAATCAATTTAGTTGCTAGAAACACGATTTTAGTACGACATAAAAAAAATGCAAAATTACACTCAGGAATTAAATTTTGCTGCTAGAAACATGATTTTAGTGCGAGATGAAAAACATGCGAAATAACACTCAGGAATTAAATTCTGTTGCTAGAAACACGATTTCAGTGCGTGATTAAAAATATGCAAATTGACACTAAGGAAATAAATATTGTTGCTAGAAGCATGATTTCAGTGCGAGATGAAAAATATGCAAAATGACACTCACGAATTAAATTTTGTTGCTAGAAACACGATTTCAGTGCGAGATAAAAAATATGCAAAATGACACTCAGGAATTAAATTTTGTTGTTAGAAACACGATTTTAGTGCGATATAAAAAATATGCAAAATGACACTCGAAAATTAAATTTTGTTGCTAGAAACACGATTTCAGTGCGAGATAAAAAATATGCAAATTTACACTCACGAATTAAATTTTGTTGTTAGAAACACGATTTCTATGCGGGATGAAAAATATGCAAAATGACACTCAGGAATTAAATTTTGTTGCTAGAAACACGATTTCAGTGCGTGATTAAAAATATGCAAAATGACACTCAGGAATTAAATTTTGCTGCTAGAAACATGATTTTAGTGCGAGATGAAAAACATGCAAAATAACACTCAGGAATTAAATTTTGTTGCTAGAAACACGATTTCAGTGCGTGATTAAAAATATGCAAATTGACACTAAGGAAATAAATATTGTTGCTAGAAGCATGATTTCTGTGCGAGATAAAAAATATGTAAAATAACACTCACGAATTAAATTTTGTTTTTAGAAACACGATTTCAGTGCGAGATAAAAAATATGCAAAATGACACTCCGGAATACAATTTTGTTGTTAGAAACACGATTTCAGTGCGTGATTAAAAATATGCAAAATGACACTAAGGAAATAAATTTTGTCCTAGAAACACGATTTCAGTGCGAGAGAAAAAATATGCAAAATGATATTCAGGAATTAAATTTTGATGCATGAAACACGATTTAGTAAAAAAAATATGCAAATTCACACTCAGGTATTAAATTTTGTTGCTAGAAACACGATTTCAGTTCGGGATGAAAAATATGCAAAATGATACTCAGGAATTAAATTTTGTTGCTAGAAACACGATTTCAGTGCGAGATAAAAAATATGCAAAATGACACTCACGAATTAAATTTTGTTGCTAGAAACACGATTTCAGTGCGAGATGAAAAATATGCAAAATGACACTCACGAATTAAATTCTTTTGCTAGAGACACGATTTCAGTGCGTGATTAAAAATATGCAAATAGACATTAAGGAATTAAATTTTGTTGCTAGAAGTACGATTTCAGTGCGAGATAAAAAATATCTAAAATGACACTCAAAAATTAAATTTTGTTGCTAGAATCACGATTTCAGTGCGAGATAAAAAATATGTAAAATGACACTCAAGAATTTAATTTTGTTGCTAGAATCACGATTTCAGTGCGAGATGAAAAATATGCAAAATGACACTCAGGAATTAAATTTTTTTCCTAGAAACACAATTTCATTGCGAGATAAAAATATGAAAAATGACACTCAGGAAATCAATTTAGTTGCTAGAAACACGATTTTAGTGCGACATAAAAAAAATGCAAAATTACACTCAGGAATTAAATTTTGTTGCTAGAAACAAGATTTCAGTGCGAGATAAAAAATATGCAAAATGACACTCAGGAATTAAAATTTTTCCTAGAAACACGATTTCAGTGCGAGATAAAAATATGCAAAATGACACTCACGAATTAAATTTAGTTGCTAGAAACACGATTTCAGTGCGAGATAAAAATTATGCAAAATGACACTCACGAATTAAATTTTGTTGCTAGAGACACGATTTCAGTGCGAGATGAAAAATATGCAAAATAAAACTCACGAATTAAATTCTTTTGCTAGAGACACGATTTCAGTGCGTGATTAAAAATATGCAAATAGACATTAAGGAATTAAATTTTGTTGCTAGAAGTACGATTTCAGTGCGAGATAAAAAATATCTAAAATGACACTCAAAAATTAAATTTTGTTGCTAGAATCACGATTTCAGTGCGAGATAAAAAATATGCAAAATGACACTCCGGAATTCAATTTTGTTGTTAGAAACACGATTTCTGTGCAGGTTGAAAAATATGCAAAATGACACTCAGGAATTAAATGTTTTTGGTAGAAACACGATTTCAGTGCGAGATAAAAAATATGCAAAATGAAACTCAGGAGTTAAATAATGTTGCTAGAAACACGATTTCAGTGCGAAATGAAAAATATGCAAAATGACACTCAGGAATTAAATTTAGTTGCTAGAAACACGATTTCAGTGCGAGATAAAAAATATGCATATTTTTTCAGTATTTAAACACTCAGGAATTAAATTCTGTTGTTTTAATCAATTTAGTTGCTAGAAACACGATTTTAGTGCGACATAAAAAAAATGCAAAATGACACTCAGGAATTCAATTTAGTTGCTAGAAACACGATTTTAGTGCGAGATGAAATATATGCGAATTGACACTCAGGAATTAAATTTTGTTGCTAGAAACACGATTTCAGTGCGAGATAAAAAATATGCAAAATGACACTCGGGAATAAAATTTTGTTGCTAGAGACACGATTCAGTGCGAGATAAAAAATATGCAAAATGACACTCGGGAATAAAATTTTCTTGCTAGAAACACGATGTTAGTGCGAGATGAAAAATATGCAAAATGACACTCAGGAAATAAATATTGTTGCTAGAAGCACAATTTCAGTGCGAGATAAAAAATATGTAAAATGACTCTCAAAAATTAAATTTTGTTTTTAGATACACGATTTCATTACGAGATAAAAAATATGAAAAATGACACTCAGGAAATCAATTTAGTTACTAGAAACTCGATTTTAGTGCGAGATAAAAAAAATGCAAAATGACACTCAGGAATTGAATTTTGTTGCTAGAAACAAGATTTTAGTGCGAGATAAAAAATATGCAAAATGACACTTACGAATTAAATTTTGTTGCTAGAAACACGATTTCAAAGCGTGATTAAAAATATGCAAAATGACATTAAGGAATTAAATTTTTTTGCTAGAAGCACAATTTCAGTGCGAGATAAAAAATATGTAAAATGACACTCAAAAATTTAATTTTGTTGCTAGAATCACGATTTCAGTGCGAGATGAAAAATATGCAAAATGACACTCAGGAATTAAATTTTTTTCCTAGAAACACGATTTCATTGCGAGATAAAAATATGAAAAATGACACACAGGAAATCAATTTATTTGCTAGAAACACGATTTTAGTGCGACATAAAAAAAATGCAAAATTACACTCAGGAATTAAATTTTGTTGCTAGAAACAAGATTTCAGTGCGAGATAAAAAATATGCAAAATGACACTCAGGAATTAAAATTTTTCCTAGAAACACGATTTCAGTGCGAGATAAAAATATGCAAAATGACACTCACGAATTAAATTTTGTTGCTAGAAACACGATTTCAGTGCGAGATGAAAAATATGCAAAATAAAACTCACGAATTAAATTCTTTTGCTAGGGACACGATTTCAGTGCGTGATTAAAAATATGCAAATAGACATTAAGGAATTAAATTTTGTTGCTAGAAGTACGATTTCAGTGCGAGATAAAAAATATCTAAAATGACACTCAAAAATTAAATTTTGTTGCTAGAATCACGATTTCAGTGCGAGATAAAAAATATGCAAAATGACACTCCGGAATTCAATTTTGTTGTTAGAAACACGATTTCTGTGCAGGATGAAAAATATGCAAAATGACACTCAGGAATTAAATGTTTTTGGTAGAAACACGATTTCAGTGCGAGATAAAAAATATGCAAAATGAAACTCAGGAATTAAATAATGTTGCTAGAAACACGATTTCAGTGCGTGATTAAAATTATGCAAAATGACACTAAGGAATTAAATTTTGTTGCTATAAACACGATTTCAGTGCGAGATGAATAATATGCAAAATAACACTCAGGAATTAAATTGTGTTGTTTTAATCAATTTAGTTGCTAGAAACACGATTTTAGTACGACATAAAAAAAATGCAAAATTACACTCAGGAATTAAATTTTGCTGCTAGAAACATGATTTTAGTGCGAGATGAAAAACATGCGAAATAACACTCAGGAATTAAATTCTGTTGCTAGAAACACGATTTCAGTGCGTGATTAAAAATATGCAAATTGACACTAAGGAAATAAATATTGTTGCTAGAAGCATGATTTCAGTGCGAGATAAAAAATATGCAAAATGACACTCACGAATTAAATTTTGTTGCTAGAAACACGATTTCAGTGCGAGATAAAAAATATGCAAAATGATATTCAGGAATTAAATTTTGTTGTTAGAAACACGATTTTAGTGCGATATAAAAAATATGCAAAATGACACTCGAAAATTAAATTTTGTTGCTAGAAACACGATTTCAGTGCGAGATAAAAAATATGCAAATTTACACTCACGAATTAAATTTTGTTGTTAGAAACACGATTTCTATGCGGGATGAAAAATATGCAAAATGACACTCAGGAATTAAATTTTGTTGCTAGAAACACGATTTCAGTGCGTGATTAAAAATATGCAAAATGACACTCAGGAATTAAATTTTGCTGCTAGAAACATGATTTTAGTGCGAGATGAAAAACATGCAAAATAACACTCAGGAATTAAATTTTGTTGCTAGAAACACGATTTCAGTGCGTGATTAAAAATATGCAAATTGACACTAAGGAAATAAATATTGTTGCTAGAAGCATGATTTCTGTGCGAGATAAAAAATATGTAAAATAACACTCACGAATTAAATTTTGTTTTTAGAAACACGATTTCAGTGCGAGATAAAAAATATGCAAAATGACACTCCGGAATACAATTTTGTTGTTAGAAACACGATTTCAGTGCGTGATTAAAAATATGCAAAATGACACTAAGGAAATAAATTTTGTCCTAGAAACACGATTTCAGTGCGAGAGAAAAAATATGCAAAATGATATTCAGGAATTAAATTTTGATGCATGAAACACGATTTAGTAAAAAAAATATGCAAATTCACACTCAGGTATTAAATTTTGTTGCTAGAAACACGATTTCAGTTCGGGATGAAAAATATGCAAAATGATACTCAGGAATTAAATTTTGTTGCTAGAAACACGATTTCAGTGCGAGATAAAAAATATGCAAAATGACACTCACGAATTAAATTTAGTTGCTAGAAACACGATTTCAGTGCGAGATGAAAAATATGCAAAATTACACTCACGAATTAAATTCTTTTGCTAGAGACACGATTTCAGTGCGTGATTAAAAATATGCAAATAGACATTAAGGAATTAAATTTTGTTGCTAGAAGTACGATTTCAGTGCGAGATAAAAAATATCTAAAATGACACTCAAAAATTAAATTTTGTTGCTAGAATCACGATTTCAGTGCGAGATAAAAAATATGTAAAATGACACTCAAGAATTTAATTTTGTTGCTAGAATCACGATTTCAGTGCGAGATGAAAAATATGCAAAATGACACTCAGGAATTAAATTTTTTTCCTAGAAACACAATTTCATTGCGAGATAAAAATATGAAAAATGACACTCAGGAAATCAATTTAGTTGCTAGAAACACGATTTTAGTGCGACATAAAAAAAATGCAAAATTACACTCAGGAATTAAATTTTGTTGCTAGAAACAAGATTTCAGTGCGAGATAAAAAATATGCAAAATGACACTCAGGAATTAAAATTTTTCCTAGAAACACGATTTCAGTGCGAGATAAAAATATGCAAAATGACACTCACGAATTAAATTTAGTTGCTAGAAACACGATTTCAGTGCGAGATAAAAATTATGCAAAATGACACTCACGAATTAAATTTTGTTGCTAGAGACACGATTTCAGTGCGAGATGAAAAATATGCAAAATAAAACTCACGAATTAAATTCTTTTGCTAGAGACACGATTTCAGTGCGTGATTAAAAATATGCAAATAGACATTAAGGAATTAAATTTTGTTGCTAGAAGTACGATTTCAGTGCGAGATAAAAAATATCTAAAATGACACTCAAAAATTAAATTTTGTTGCTAGAATCACGATTTCAGTGCGAGATAAAAAATATGCAAAATGACACTCCGGAATTCAATTTTGTTGTTAGAAACACGATTTCTGTGCAGGTTGAAAAATATGCAAAATGACACTCAGGAATTAAATGTTTTTGGTAGAAACACGATTTCAGTGCGAGATAAAAAATATGCAAAATGACACTCAGGAATTAAATTTATTTGCTAGAAACACGATTTCAGTGCGTGATTAAAAATATGCAAAATGACACTAAGGAATTAAATTTTGTTGCTATAAACACGATTTCAGTGCGAGATGAAAAATATGCAAAATAACACTCAGGAATTAAATTCTGTTGTTTTAATCAATTTAGTTGCTAGAAACACGATTTTAGTGCGACATAAAAAAAATGCAAAATGACACTCAGGAATTAAATTTTGCTGCTAGAAACATGATTTTAGTGCGAGATGAAAAACATGCAAAATAACACTCAGGAATTAAATTCTGTTGCTAGAAACACGATTTCAGTGCGTGATTAAAAATATGCAAATTGACACTAAGGAAATAAATATTGTTGCTAGAAGCATGATTTCAGTGCGAGATAAAAAATATGTAAAATAAAACTCACGAATTAAATTTTGTTTTTAGAAACACGATTTCAGTGCGAGATAAAAAATATGCAAAATGACACTCCGGAATACAATTTTGTTGTTAGAAACACGATTTCTGTGCGGGATGATAAATTTGCAAAATGACACTCAGGAATTAAATTCTTTTGCTAGAAACACGATTTCAGTGCGTGATTAAAAATATGCAAAATGACACTAAGGATATAAATTTTGTCCTAGAAACACGATTTCAGTGCGAGAGAAAAAATATGCAAAATGATATTCAGGAATTAAATTTTGATGCATGAAACACGATTTCAGTAAAAAAAATATGCAAATTCACACTCAGGTATTAAATTTTGTTGCTAGAAACACGATTTCAGTTCGGGATGAAAAATATGCAAAATTTCACTCAGGAATTTATTTTGTTGCTAGAAACGCGGATTCAGTGCGAGATAAAAAATATGCAAAATGACACTCACGATTTAAAATTTTTTGCTAGAAACACAATTTCAGTGCGAGATAAAAAATATGCAAGAAGACACTCAGGAATTCAATTTAGTTGCTAGAAACGAGATTTTATTGCGAGATAAAAAATAAGTGAAATAACACTCAGGAATTAAATATAGTTGCTAGAAACACGATTTTAGTGTGAGATAAAAAATATGCAAAATGGCATTCAGGATTTCAATTTAGTTGCTAGAAACACGATTTTAGTGCGAGATGAAATATATGCGAAATGACACTCAGGAATTAAATTTTGTTGCTTGAAGCACGATTTCAGTGCGAAATGAAAAATATGCAAAATGACACTCGGGAATAAAATTTTGTTGCTAGAAACACGATTTCAGTGCGAGATAAAAAATATGCAAAATGGCACTATGGAATTAAATATTGATGCTAGAAACACGATTTTAGTGCGAGATGAAATATATGCGAAATGACACTCAGGAATTAAATTTTGTTGCTAGAAGCACGATTTCAGTGCGAAATGAAAAATATGTAAAATGACTCTCAAAAATTAAATTTTGTTTTTAGAAACACGATTTCATTGCGAGATAAAAAATATGCAAAATGACACTCAGGAAATCAATTAAGTTACTAGAAACTCGATTTTAGTGCGAGATAAAAAAAATGCAAAATGACACTCAGGAATTGAATTTTGTTGCTAGAAACAAGATTTCAGTGCGAGATAAAAAATATGCAAAATGACACTTACGAATTAAATTTTGTTGCTAGAAACACGATTTCACAGCGTGATTAAAAATATGCAAAATGACATTAAGGAATTAAATTTTTTTGGTAGAAGCACAATTTCAGTGCGAGATAAAAAATATGTAAAATGACACTCAAAAATTTAATTTTGTTGCTAGAATCACGATTTTAGTGCGAGATGAAATATATGCGAAATGACACTCAGGAATTAAATTTTGTTGCTAGAAGCACGAATTCAGTGCGAAATGAAAAATATGCAAAATGACACTCAGGAATTAAATTTAGTTGCTAGAAACACGATTTCAGTGCGAGATAAAAAATATGCAAAATGACACTCGGGAATAAAATTTTGTTGCTAGAGACACGATTTCAGTGCGAGATAAAAAATATGCAAAATGACAATCAGGAATTAAATTTTCTTGCTAGAAACACGATGTTAGTGCGAGATGAAAAATATGCAAAATGACACTCAGGAAATAAATATTGTTGCTAGAAGCACAATTTCAGTGCGAGATAAAAAATATGTAAAATGACTCTCAAAAATTAAATTTTGTTTTTAGATACACGATTTCATTACGAGATAAAAAATATGCAAAATGACACTCAGGAAATAATTTAGTTACTAGAAACTCGATTTTAGTGCGAATTAAAAAAATGCAAAATGACACTCAGGAATTGAATTTTGTTGCTAGAAACAAGATTTCAGTGCGAGATAAAAAATATGCAAAATGACACTTACGAATTAAATTTTGTTGCTAGAAACACGATTTAAAAGCGTGATTAAAAATATGCAAAATGACATTAAGGAATTAAATTTTGTTGCTAGAAGCACAATTTCAGTGCGAGATAAAAAATATGTAAAATGACACTCAAAAATTTAATTTTGTTGCTAGAATCACGATTTCAGTGCGAGATGAAAAATATGCAAAATGACACTCAGGAATTAAATTTTTTTCCTAGAAACACAATTTCATTGCGAGATAAAAATATGAAAAATGACACTCAGGAAATCAATTTAGTTGCTAGAAACACGATTTTAGTGCGACATAAAAAAAATGCAAAATTACACTCAGGAATTAAATTTTGTTGCTAGAAACAAGATTTCAGTGCGAGATAAAAAATATGCAAAATGACACTCAGGAATTAAAATTTTTCCTAGAAACACGATTTCAGTGCGAGATAAAAATATGCAAAATGACACTCACGAATTAAATTTAGTTGCTAGAAACACGATTTCAGTGCGAGATAAAAATTATGCAAAATGACACTCACGAATTAAATTTTGTTGCTAGAAACACGATTTCAGTGCGAGATAAAAAATATGCTAAATAAAACTCACGAATTAAATTCTTTTGCTAGAGACACGATTTCAGTGCGTGATTAAAAATATGCAAATAGACATTAAGGAATTAATTTTTGTTGCTAGAAGTACGATTTCAGTGCGAGATAAAAAATATCTAAAATGACACTCAAAAATTAAATTTTGTTGCTAGAATCACGATTTCAGTGCGAGATAAAAAATATGCAAAATGACACTCCGGAATTCAATTTTGTTGTTAGAAACACGATTTTAGTGCGATATAAAAAATATGCAAAATGACACTCAGGAATTAAATGTTTTTGGTAGAAACACGATTTCAGTGCGAGATAAAAAATATGCAAAATGAAACTCAGGAATTAAATAATGTTGCTAGAAACACGATTTCAGTGCGTGATTAAAAATATGCAAAATGACACTAAGAAATTAAATTTTGTTGCTAGAAACACGATTTAAGTGCGACATAAAAAAAATGCAAAATGACACTCAGGAATTAAATTTTGCTGCTAGAAACATGATTTTAGTGCGAGATGAAAAACATGCAAAATAACACTCAGGAATTAAATTCTGTTGCTAGAAACACGATTTCAGTGCGTGATTAAAAATATGCAAATTGACACTAAGGAAATAAATATTGTTGCTAGAAGCATGATTTCAGTGCGAGATAGAAAATATGTAAAATAACACTCACGAATTAAATTTTGTTTTTAGAAACACGATTTCAGTGCGAGATAAAAAATATGCAAAATGACACTCCGGAATACAATTTTGTTGTTAGAAACACGATTTCTGTGCGGGATGATAAATTTGCAAAATGACACTCAGGAATTAAATTCTTTTGCTAGAAACACGATTTCAGTGCGTGATTAAAAATATGCAAAATGACACTAAGGAAATAAATTTTGTCCTAGAAACACGATTTCAGTGCGAGAGAAAAAATATGCAAAATGATATTCAGGAATTAAATTTTGATGCATGAAACACGATTTCAGTAAAAAAAAAATGCAAATTCACACTCAGGTATTAAATTTTGTTGCTAGAAACACGATTTCAGTTCGGGATGAAAAATATGCAAAATTTCACTCAGGAATTCAATTTAGTTGCTAGAAACACGATTTTAGTGTGAGATAAAAAATATGCAAAATGGCATTCAGGAATTAAATTTTGTTGCTTGAAGCACGATTTCAGTGCGAAATGAAAAATATGCAAAATGACACTCAGGAATTAAATTTAGTTGCTAGAAACACGATTTCAGTGCGAGATAAAAAATATGCAAAATGACACTCGGGAATAAAATTTTGTTGCTAGAGACACGATTTCAGTGCGAGATAAAAAATATGCAAAATGACAATCAGGAATTAAATTTTCTTGCTAGAAACACGATGTTAGTGCGAGATGAAAAATATGCAAAATGACACTCAGGAAATAAATATTGTTGCTAGAAGCACAATTTCAGTGCGAGATAAAAAATATGTAAAATGACTCTCAAAAATTAAATTTTGTTTTTAGATACACGATTTCATTACGAGATAAAAAATATGCAAATGACACTCAGGAAATCAATTTAGTTACTAGAAACTCGATTTTAGTGCGAATTAAAAAAATGCAAAATGACACTCAGGAATTGAATTTTGTTGCTAGAAACAAGATTTCAGTGCGAGATAAAAAATATGCAAAATGACACTTACGAATTAAATTTTGTTGCTAGAAACACGATTTGAAAGCGTGATTAAAAATATGCAAAATGACATTAAGGAATTAAATTTTGTTGCTAGAAGCACAATTTCAGTGCGAGATAAAAAATATGTAAAATGACACTCAAAAATTTAATTTTGTTGCTAGAATTACGATTTCAGTGCGAGATGAAAAATATGCAAAATGACACTCAGGAATTAAATTTAGTTGCTAGAAACACGATTTTAGTGCGACATAAAAAAAATGCAAAATTACACTCAGGAATTAAATTTTGTTGCTAGAAACAAGATTTCAGTGCGAGATAAAAAATATGCAAAATGACACTCAGGAATTAAAATTTTTCCTAGAAACACGATTTCAGTGCGAGATAAAAATATGCAAAATGACACTCACGAATTAAATTTAGTTGCTAGAAACACGATTTCAGTGCGAGATAAAAAATATGCAAAATGACACTCACGAATTAAATTTTGTTGCTAGAAACACGATTTCAGTGCGAGATAAAAAATATGCAAAATGACACTCCGGAATTCAATTTTGTTGTTAGAAACACGATTTCTGTGCAGGATGAAAAATATGCAAAATGACACTCAGGAATTAAATGTTTTTGGTAGAAACACGATTTCAGTGCGAGATAAAAAACATGCAAAATAACACTCAGGAATTAAATTCTGTTGTTTTAATCAATTTAGTTGCTAGAAACACGATTTTAGTGCGACATAAAAAAAATGCAAAATGACACTCAGGAATTAAATTTTGCTGCTAGAAACATGATTTTAGTGCGAGATGAAAAACATGCAAAATAACACTCAGGAATTAAATTCTGTTGTTTTAATCAATTTAGTTGCTAAAAACACGATTTTAGTGCGACATAAAAAAAATGCAAAATGACACTCAGGAATTAAATTTTGCTGCTAGAAACATGATTTTAGTGCGAGATTAAAAATATGCAAATTGACACTAAGGAAATAAATATTGTTGCTAGAAGCATGATTTCAGTGCGAGATGAAAAATATGCAAATTGACACTCACGAATTAAATTTTGTTGCTAGAAACACGATTTCAGTGCGAGGTAAAAAATATGCAAAATGACACCCAGGAATTAAATTTTGTTGTTAGAAACACGATTTTAGTGCGATATAAAAAATATGCAAAATGACACTCGAAATTTAAATATTGTTGCTAGAAACACGATTTCAGTGGGAGATAAGAAATATGCAAATTTACACTCACGAATTAAATTTTGTTGTTAGAAACACGATTTCTGTGCGGGATGAAATATATGCAAAATGACACTCAGGAATTAAATTTTGTTGCTAGAAACACGATTTCAGTGCGTGATTAAAAATATACAAAATGACACTCAGGAATTAAATTTTGCTGCTAGAAACATGATTTTAGTGCGAGATGAAAAACATGCAAAATAACACTCAGGAATTAAATTTTGTTGCTAGAAACACGATTTCAGTGCGTGATTAAAAATATGCAAATTGACACTAAGGAAATAAATATTGTTGCTAGAAGCATGATTTCAGTGCGAGATAAATAATATGTAAAATAACACTCACGAATTAAATTTTGTTTTTAGAAACACGATTTCAGTGCGAGATAAAAAATATGCAAAATGACACTCCGGAATACAATTTTGTTGTTAGAAACACGATTTCTGTGCGGGATGATAAATTTGCAAAATGACACTCAGGAATTAAATTCTTTTGCTAGAAACACGATTTCAGTGCGTGATTAAAAATATGCAAAATGACACTAAGGAAATAAATTTTGTCCTAGAAACACGATTTCAGTGCGAGAGAAAAAATATGCAAAATGATATTCAGGAATTAAATTTTGATGCATGAAACACGATTTCAGTAAAAAAAATATGCAAATTCACACTCAGGTATTAAATTTTGTTGCTAGAAACACGATTTCAGTTCGGGATGAAAAATATGCAAAATTTCACTCAGGAATTTATTTTGTTGCTAGAAACGCGGATTCAGTGCGAGATAAAAAATATGCAAATGACACTCAGGAATTAAATTTTGTTGCTAGAAACACGATTTTAGTGCGACATAAAAAAAATGCAAAATGACACTCAGGAATTAAATTTTGTTGCTAGAAACACGATTATAGTGCGAGATGAAAAATATGCAATATGAACTCAGGAATTAAAATCTGTTGCTAGAAACACGATTTCAGTGCGTGATTCAAAATATGCAAAATGAAATTAAGGCATTAAATTTTGTTGCTATAAGCAAAATTTCAGTGCGAGATAAAAAATATGTAAAATGACATTCAAAAATTTATTTTGTTGCTAGAATCACGATTTCAGTGCGAGATAAAAAATATGCAAAATGACACTCCGGAATTAAATTTTGTTGTTAGAAACACGATTTCAGCGCGTGATTAAAATTATGCAAAATAACACTAAGGAATTAAATTTTGTTGCTATAAACACGATTTCAGTGCGAGGTAAAAAAATTTGCAAAATGACTCAAATATTAAATTCTGTTGCTAGAAACACGATTTTAGTGCGATATAAAAGATATGCAAATTTACACTCACGAATTAAATTTTGTTGTTAGAAACACTATTTCTGTGCGGGATGAAAAATATGCAAAATGAAACTCAGGGAGTAAATTTATTTGCTAGAAACACGATTTCAGTGCGAGATAAAAAATATGCAAAATGACACTAAGGAATTAAGTTTTGTTGCTAGAAACAGGATATCAGTGCGTGATTAAAAATATGCAAAATGACTCAAAAATTAAATTTTGTTGCTAGAAACACGATTTCAGTGCGAGATAAAAAATATGCAATATGAACTCAGGAATTAAATTCTGTTGCTAGAAACACGATTTCAGTGCAAGATAAAAAATATGCAAATTGACAGTAAGGAAATAAATATTTTTGCTAGAAGCAAGATTTCAGTGCGAGATAAAAAATATGTAAAATCAACTCACGAAATAAATTTTGTGTTTAGAAACACGATTTCAGTGCAAGATAAAAAATATGCAAAATGACACTTAGGAAATCAATTTAGTTGCTAGAAACACGATTTTAGTGCGAGATAAAAAAAATGCAAAATGACACTAAGGAATAAAATTTTGTTATAAAAAACAAGATTTCAGTGCGAGATAAAAAATATGCAAAGTGACACTCAGGAATTCATTTTAGTTGCTAGAAACAAGATTTCAGTGCGAGATGAAAAATATGCAAAATGACACTCAGGAAATAAATATTGTTGCTAGAAGCACGATTTCAGTGCGAGATAAAAAATAGGTAAAATGACACTCAAAAATTAAATTTTGTTATTAGAAACACGATTTCATTGCGAGATAAAAAATATGTAAATGACACTCAGGAAATCAATTTTGTTCCTAGAAAGTCGATTTTAGTGCGAGATAAAAAAAATGCAAAATGACACTCAGGAATTAAATTTTTTTGCTACAAACAATATTTCAGTGCGAGATAAAAAATTTGCAAAATGACACTTAGGAATTAAATTTTGTTGCTAGAAACACGATTTTAGTGCGAGATGAAAAATATGCAAAATGACTCTCAAAAATTAAATTCTGTTGCTAGAAACACGATTTCAGTTCGAGATAAAAAATATGCAAATTTACTTTCAGGAATTAAATTTTGTTGTTAGAAACACGATTTCTGTGCGGGATGAAAAATATGCAAAATGACACTCAGGAAGTAAATTTATTTGCTAGAAAAACGATTTCAGTGCGAGATAAAAAATATGCAAAATGACACTCGGGAATTAAATTTTGTTGCTAGAAACATGATTTTAGTGCGAGATGAAAAACATGCAAAATAACTCTCAGGAATTTAATTCTGTTGCTAGAAACACGATTTTAGTGCGTGATTAAAAATATGCAAATTGACACTAAGGAAATAAATATTGTTGCTAGAAGCATGATATCAGTGCGAGATAAAAAATATGCATAATGACACTCACGAATTAAATTTTGTTGCTAGAAACACGATTTCAGTGCGGGATTAAAAATATGCAAAATGACACTAAGGAAATAAATTTTGTCCTAGAAACACGATTTCAGTGCGAGAGAAAAAATATGCAAAATGATATTCAGGAATTAAATTTTGATTCATGAAACTCGATTTCAGTAAAAAAAATATGCAAATTGACACTCAGGTATTAAATTTTGTTGCTAGAAACACGATTTCAGTTCGGGATGAAAAATATGCAAAATTTCACTCAGGAATTAAATTTTGTTGCTAGAAACACGATTTCAGTGAAATATAAAAAATATGCAAAATGATACTCATGATAAAATTTTGTTGCTAGAAACAAGATTTCAGTGCGAGATAAAAAATATGCAAAATGGCACTTAGGAATTAAATTTTGTTGCTAGAAACTGTATTTCAGTGCGAGATAAAAAATCTGCAAAATGACACTCGGGAATAAAATTTTGTTGCTAGAAACACGATTTCAGTGCGAGATAAATAATATGCAAAATGGCACTATGGAATTAAATATTGATGCTAGAGACACGATTTCAGTGCGTGATGAAAATAATGCAAAATGACACTCAGGAATTAAATATTGTTGATAGAAGCACGATTTCAGTGCGAGATAAAAAATATGTAAAATGACTCTCAAAAATTAAATTTTGTTTTTAGAAACACGATTTCATTGCGAGATAAAAAATATGCAAAATGACACTCAGGAAATCAATTTAGTTGCTAGAAACTCGATTTGAGTGCGAGATAAAAAAAATGCAAAATGACAGTCAGGAAATCAATTTAGTTGCTAGAAACAAGATTTCAGTGCGAGATAAAAAATATGTAAAACGACACTCAAAAATTAAATATTTTTGCTAGAAACACGATTTCAGTGCGAAATAAAAAATATGCAAAATGACACTCAGGAATTGAATTTAGTTGCTAGAAACACGATTTAAGTGCGAGATAAAAAATACGCAAAATGACACTCAGGAATTGAATTTAGTTGCTAGAAACAAGATTTCAGTGCAAGATGAAAAATATGCAAAATGACACTCAGGAATTGAATTTTGTTGCTAGAAACACGATTTCAGTGCGTGATGAAAAATATGCAAAATGACACTCAAGAATTAAATTTTGTTGCTAGAAACACGATTTCAGTGCGAGATGAAAAATATGCAAAATAAAACTCACGAATTAAAATCTTTTGCTAGAGGGACGATTTCAGTGCGTGATTAAAAATATACAAAATGACATTAAGGAATTAAATTTTGTTGCTACAAGTACGATTTCAGTGCGAGATAAAAAATATCAAAAATGACACTCAAAAATTAAATTTTGTTGCTAGAATCACGATTTCAGTGCGAGATAAAAAATATGCAAAATGACACTCCGGAATTCAATTTTGTTGTTAGAAACAAGATTTCTGTGCAGGATGAAAAATATGCAAACTGACACTCAGGAATTAAATGTTTTTGGTAGAAACACGATTTCAGTGCGAGATAAAAAATATGCAAAATGAAACTCCGGAATTAAATAATGTTGCTAGAAACACGATTTCAGTGCGTGATTAAAAATATGCAAAATGAAACTAAGGAAATAAATATTGTTGCTAGAATTACGATATCTGTGCGAAATGAAAAATATGCAAAATGACAATCAGAAATTAAATTTTGTTATTAAAAACAAGATTTCAGTGCGAGATAAAAAAATATGCAAAGTGACACTCAGGAATTAAATTTTGTTGCTAGAAACACGATTTTAGTGCGAGATGAAAAATATGCAAATGACACTCAGGAATTCATTTTAGTTGCTAGAAACAAGATTTCAGTGCGTGATAAAAAATATGCAAAATGACACTCCGGAATTCAATTATTTGTAAGAAACACGATTTCTGTGCGGGATGAAAAATATGCAAAATGACACTCAGGAATTAAATTTTTTTCCTAGAAACACGCAATAGCGAGATAAAAATATGCAAAATGACACTCAGGAAATCAATTTAGTTGCTAGAAACACGATTTTAGTGCGACATAAAAAATATGCAAAATGACATTAAGGCATTAAATTTTGTTGCTAGAAGCAAAATTTCAGTGCGAGATAAAAAATATGTAAAATGACATTCAAAAATTTATTTTGTTTATAGAATCACGATTTCAGTGCGGGATAAAAAATTTGCAAAATGACACTCCGGAATTCAATTTTGTTGTTAGAAACACGATTTCAGTGCGTGATTAAAATTATGCAAAATATCACTAAGGAATTAAATTTTGTTGCTATAAACACGATTTTAGTGCGATATAAAAAATATGCAAAATGACACTCGAAAATTAAATTTTGTTGCTAGAAACACGATTTCAGTGCGAGATAAAAGATATGCAAATTTACACTCACGAATTAAATTTTGTTGTTAGAAACACGATTTCTGTGCGGGATGAAAAATATGCAAAATGAAACTCAGGAAGTAAATTTATTTGCTAGAAACACGATTTCAGTGCGAGATAAAAAATATGCAAAATGACACTCAGGAATTAAATTTTGTTGCTAGAAACAGGATATCAGTGCGTGATTAAAAATATGCAAAATGACTCAAAAATTAAATTTTGTTGCTAGAAACACGATTTAAGTGCGAGATAAAAAATATGCAATATGACACTCACAACTAAAATTTTGTTGCTAGAAACGCGATTTCAGTGCGAGATAAAAAATATGCAAAATGACACTAAGGAATTACATTTTCTTGCTAGAAGCACGATTTCAGTGCGAAAAAAAAAATATGTAAAATGACACTCAAGAATTTACTTTTGTTGCTAGAAACACGATTTTAGTGCGAGATGAAAAATATGCAATATGAACTCAGGAATTAAATTCTGTTGATAGAAACACGATTTCAGTGCGTGATTAAAAATATGCAAAATGACATTAAGGAATTAAATTTTGTTGCTAGAAGCACGATTTCAGTGCGAGATAAAAAATATGTAAAATGACACTCAAAAATTTAATTTTGTTTTTAGAAACTCGATTTCTTTGCGGGATAAAAAATACGCAAAATGACACTCAGGAAATAAATATTGTTGCTAGAAACACGATTTCAGTGCAAGATAAAAAATATGCAAATTGACACTAAGGAAATAAATATTTTTGCTAGAAGTAAGATTTCAGTGCGAGATAAAAAATATGTAAAATCAACTCACGAAATAAATTTTGTTTAGAAACACGATTTCAGTGCAAGATAAAAAATATGCAAAATGACACTCAGGAAATCAATTTAGTTGCTAGAAACACGATTTTAGTGCGAGATAAAAAAAATGCAAAATGACACTAAGGAATAAAATTTTGTTATAAAAAACAAGAATTCAGTGCGAGATAAAAAATATGCAAAGTGACACTCAGGAATTCATTTTAGTTGCTAGAAACAAGATTTCAGTGCGAGATGAAAAATATGCAAAATGACACTCAGGAAATAAATATTGTTGCTAGAAGCACGATTTCAGTGCGAGATAAAAAATAGGTAAAATGACACTCAAAAATTAAATTTTGTTATTAGAAACACGATTTCATTCCGAGATAAAAAAATATGTAAATGACACTCAGGAAATCAATTTTGTTGCTAGAAAGTCGATTTTAGTGCGAGATAAAAAAAATGCAAAATGACACTCAGGAATTAAATTTTGTTGCTACAAACAAGATTTCAGTGCGAGATAAAAAATTTGCAAAATGACACTTAGGAATTAAATTTTGTTGCTAGAAACACGATTTTAGTGCGAGATGAAAAATATGCAAAATGAACTCAGGAATTCAATTCTTTTGCTAGAAACACGATTTCAGTGCGTGATTAAAAATATGCAAAATGACATTCAGGAATTAAATTTTGTTGCTAGAATCAGGATTTCAGTGCGAGATAAAAAATATGCAAAATGACACTCCGGAATTCAATTTTGTTGTTAGAAACTCGATTTCTTTGCGGGATAAAAAATATGCAAAATGACACTCAGGAATTAAATATTTTGGTAGAAACACGATTTCAATGCGAGATAAAAAATATGCAAAATGAAACTCAGGAATTAAATAATGTTGCTAGAAACACGATTTCAGTGCGTGATTAAAAATATGCAAAATGAAACTAAGGAATTAAATTTTATTTTTCTATAAACACGATTTCAGTGCGTGATTATAAATATGCAAAATGACACTAAGCAAATAAATATTGTTGGTAGAGTTACGATTTCAGTGCGAGATGAAAAATATGCAAAATGACACTCAAAAATTAAATTTTGTTGCTAGAATCACGATTTCAGTGCGAGATAAAAAATATGCAAAATGAGTCTCACGAATTAAATTTTGTTGCTAGAAACGCAATTTCAGTGCGAGATAAAAAATATGCAAAATCACACTCCTGAATTCAATTTTGTTGTTAGAAACACGATTTCTGTGCGGCATGAAAAATATGCAAAATGACACTCAGGAATTACATTTATTTGCTAGAAACACGATTTCATTGCGAGATAAAAAATATGCAAAATGACACTCAGGAAATAAATTTAGTTGCTAGGAACACGATTTTAGTGTGAGATAAAAAATATGCAAAATGACACTCAGGAATTAAATTTTGTTGCTAGAAACACGATTTCAGTGCGTGATTAAAAATATGCAAAATGACATTAAGGAATTAAATTTTATTGCTAGAAGCACGATTTCAGTGCGAGATAAAAAATATGTAAAATGACACTCAAAAATTTAATTTAGTTGCTAGAATCACGATTTCAGTGCGAGATAAACAATATGCAAAATGACACTCCGGAATTAAATTCTGTTGCTAGAAACACGATTTCTGTGCAGGATGAAAAATATGCATAATGACACTCAGAATTAAATGTTTTTGGTAGAAATTCGATTTCAGTGCGAGATAAAAAATATGCAAAATGACACTCAGGAATTAAATAATGTTGCTAGAAACACAATTTCAGTGCGTGATTAAAAATATGAAAAATAACACTAAGGAATTAAATTTTGTTGCTATAAACACGATTTCAGTGCGAGATAAAACATATGCAAAATGACACTCAGGAATTAATTTTGTTGCTAGAATCACGATTTCAGTGCGAGAAAAAAAAATATTTAAAATGACACTCAAGAATTAACATTTGTTGCTAGAAACACGATTTCAGTGCGAGATAAAAAATATGTAAAATGACAATAAGGAATAAAATTTTCTTGCTAGAAGCACGATTTCAGTGCGAGATAAAAAATATGCAAAATGTCACTCCGGAATTCAATTTTGTTGTTAGAAACACGATTTCTGAGCGTGATGAAAAATATGCAAAATGACACTCAGGAATTAAATTTATTTGCTAGAAACACGATTTCAGTGCGAGATAAAAAATATGCAAAATGACACTCAGGAATTCATTTTAGTTGCTAGAAACAAGATTTCAGTGCGAGATGAAAAATATGCAAAATGACACTCAGGAAATAAATATTGTTGCTAGAAGCACGATTTCAGTGCGAGATAAAAAATAGGTAAAATGACACTCAAAAATTAAATTTTGTTATTAGAAACACGATTTCATTCCGAGATAAAAAATATGTAAATGACACTCAGGAAATCAATTTTGTTGCTAGAAAGTCGATTTTAGTGCGAGATAAAAAAAATGCAAAATGACACTCAGGAATTAAATTTTGTTGCTACAAACAAGATTTCAGTGCGAGATAAAAAATTTGCAAAATGACACTTAGGAATTAAATTTTGTTGCTAGCAACACGATTTTAGTGCGAGATGAAAAATATGCAAAATGAACTCAGGAATTCAATTCTTTTGCTAGAAACACGATTTCAGTGCGTGATTAAAAATATGCAAAATGACATTCAGGAATTAAATTTTGTTGCTAGAAGTACGATTTCAGTGCGTGATAAAAAATATGCAAAATGACACTCACGAATTAAATATTTTGGTAGAAACACGATTTCAGTGCGAGATAAAAAATATGCAAAATTAAACTCAGGAATTAAATAATGTTGCTAGAAACACGATTTCAGTGCGTGATTAAAAATATGCAAAATGACACTAAGGAATTAAATTTTATTTTTCTATAAACACGATTTCAGTGCGTGATTATAAATATGCAAAATGACACTAAGCAAATAAATATTGTTGGTAGAGTTACGATTTCAGTGCGAGATGAAAAATATGCAAAATGACACTCAAAAATTAAATTTTGTTGCTAGAATCACGATTTCAGTGCGAGATAAAAAATATGCAAAATGAGTCTCACGAATTAAATTTTGTTGCTAGAAACGCGATTTCACTGCGAGATAAAAAATATGCAAAATCACACTCCTGAATTCAATTTTGTTGTTAGAAACACGATTTCTGTGCGGCATGAAAAATATGCAAAATGACACTCAGGAATTAAATTTTGTTGCTAGAAACAAGATTTCAGTGCGAGATAAAAAATATGCAAAATGACACTCAGAAATTAAATTTTGTTGCTAGAAACAAGATTTCAGTGCGAGATAAAAAATATGCAAAATGACACTCAGGAATTAAATTTTGTTGCTAGAAGCACGATTTCAGTGCGAGATAAAAAATATGCAAAATGACATTAAGGAATTAAATTTTATTGCTAGAAGCACGATTTCAGTGCGAGATAAAAAATATGTAAAATGACACTCAAAAATTTAATTTAGTTGCTAGAATCACGATTTCAGTGCGAGATAAACAATATGCAAAATGACACTCCGGAATTAAATTCTGTTGCTAGAAACACGATTTCTGTGCAGGATGAAAAATATGCATAATGACACTCAGAATTAATTGTTTTTGGTAGAAATTCGATTTCAGTGCGAGATAAAAAATATGCAAAATGACACTCAGGAATTAAATAATGTTGCTAGAAACACTATTTCAGTGCGTGATTAAAAATATGAAAAATAACACTAAGGAATTAAATTTTGTTGCTATAAACACGATTTCAGTGCGAGATAAAACATATGCAAAATGACACTCAGGAATTAATTTTGTTGCTAGAAACACGATTTCAGTGCGTGATTAAAAATATGCAAAATGACACTAAGGAATAAAATTTTGTTGCCAGAAACACGATTTCAGTGCGAGAAAAAAAAATATGTAAAATGACACTCAAGAATTAACATTTGTTGCTAGAAACACGATTTCAGTGCGAGGTAAAAAATATGCAAAATGTCACTCCGGAATTCAATTTTGTTGTTAGAAACACGATTTCTGAGCGTGATGAAAAATATGCAAAATGACACTCAGGAATTAAATTTATTTGCTAGAAACACGATTTCAGTGCGAGATAAAAAATATGCAAAATGACACTAAGGAATTAAATTTTCTTGCTAGAAGCACGATTTCAGTGCGAGATAAAAAATATGTAAAATGACACTCAAAAATTTAATTTAGTTGCTAGAATCACGATTTCAGTGCGAGATAAACAATATGCAAAATAACACTCCGGAATTAAATTCTGTTGCTAGAAACACGATTTCTGTGCAGGATGAAAAATATGCATAATGACACTCAGAATTAATTTTTTTTTGGTAGAAATTCGATTTCAGTGCGAGATAAAAAATATGCAAAATGACACTCAGGAATTAAATAATGTTGCTAGAAACACTATTTCAGTGCGTGATTAAAAATATGAAAAATAACACTAAGGAATTAAATTTTGTTGCTATAAACACGATTTCAGTGCGAGATAAAACATATGCAAAATGACACTCAGGAATTAATTTTGTTGCTAGAAACACGATTTCAGTGCGTGATTAAAAATATGCAAAATGACACTAAGGAATAAAATTTTGTTGCCAGAAACACGATTTCAGTGCGAGAAAAAAAAATATGTAAAATGACACTCAAGAATTAACATTTGTTGCTAGAAACACGATTTCAGTGCGAGGTAAAAAATATGCAAAATGTCACTCCGGAATTCAATTTTGTTGTTAGAAACACGATTTCTGAGCGTGATGAAAAATATGCAAAATGACACTCAGGAATTAAATTTATTTGCTAGAAACACGATTTCAGTGCGAGATAAAAAATATGCAAAATGACACTAAGGAATTAAATTTTCTTGCTAGAAGCACGATTTCAGTGCGAGAAAAAAAAATATGTAAAATGACACTAAGGAAATAAATATTGTTGCCAGAAGCACGATTTCAGTGCGAGATAAAAAATATGTAAAATCACTTTCACGAATTAAATTTTAAGCTTAGAAACACGATTTCAGTGCGTGATTAAAAATATGCAAAATGACATTCAGGAATTAAATTTTGTTGCTAGAAGTACGATTTCAGTGCGTGATAAAAAATATGTAAAATGACACTCAAAAATTAAATTTTGTTGCTAGAATCAGGATTTCAGTGCGAGATAAAAAATATGCAAAATGACACTCCGGAATTCAATTTTGTTGTTAGAAACTCGATTTCTTTGCGGGATAAAAAATATGCAAAATGACACTCAGGAATTAAATATTTTGGTAGAAACACGATTTCAGTGCGTGATTAAAAATATGCAAAATGAAACTCAGGAATTAAATAATGTTGCTAGAAACACGATTTCAGTGCGTGATTAAAAATATGCAAAATGACACTAAGGAATTAAATTTTATTTTTCTATAAACACGATTTCAGTGCGTGATTATAAATATGCAAAATGACACTAAGCAAATAAATATTGTTGGTAGAGTTACGATTTCAGTTCGAGATAAAAAATATGCAAAATCACACTCCTGAATTCAATTTTGTTGTTAGAAACACGATTTCTGTGCGGCATGAAAAATATGCAAAATGACACTCAGGAATTACATTTATTTGCTAGAAACACGATTTCATTGCGAGATAAAAAATATGCAAAATGACACTCAGGAAATAAATTTAGTTGCTAGGAACACGATTTTAGTGTGAGATAAAAAAAATGCAAAATGACACTCAGAAATTAAATTTTGTTGCTAGAAACAAGATTTCAGTGCGAGATAAAAAATATGCAAAATGACATTAAGGAATTAAATTTTATTGCTAGAAGCACGATTTCAGTGCGAGATAAAAAATATGTAAAATGACACTCAAAAATTTAATTTAGTTGCTAGAATCACGATTTCAGTGCGAGATAAAAAATATGCAAAATGACACTCACGAATTAAATTTTGTTTTTAGATACACGATTTCAGTGCGAGATAAACAATATGCAAAATGACACTCCGGAATTAAATTCTGTTGCTAGAAACACGATTTCTGTGCAGGATGAAAAATATGCATAATGACACTCAGAATTAAATGTTTTTGGTAGAAATTCGATTTCAGTGCGAGATAAAAAATATGCAAAATGACACTCAGGAATTAAATAATGTTGCTAGAAACACTATTTCAGTGCGTGATTAAAAATATGAAAAATAACACTAAGGAATTAAATTTTTTTGCTATAAACACGATTTCAGTGCGAGATAAAACATATGCAAAATGACACTCAGGAATTAATTTTGTTGCTAGAAACACGATTTCAGTGCGTGATTAAAAATATGCAAAATGACACTAAGGAATAAAATTTTGTTGCCAGAAACACGATTTCAGTGCGAGAAAAAAAATATGTAATACGACACTCACAAATTAAATTTTGTTGCTAGAAGCACGATTTCAGTGCGAGATAAAAAATATGCAAAATGTCACTCCGGAATTCAATTTTGTTGCTAGAAACACGATTTCTGTGCGTGATGAAAAATATGCAAAATGACACTCAGAAATTAAATTTATTTGCTAGAAACACGATTTCAGTGCGAGATAAAAAATATGCAAAATGACACTAAGGAATTAAATTTTCTTGCTAGAAGCACGATTTCAGTGCGAGAAAAAAAAATATGTAAAATGACACTCAAGAATTAACTTTTGTTGCTAGAAACACGATTTCAGTTCGAGATAAAAAATATGCAAAATGACACTCACGAATTAAATTTTGTTGCTAGAAACATGATTTCAGTGCGAGATAAAAAATATGCAAATTGACACCAAGGAAATAAATATATTTGCTAGAAGCACGATTTCAATGCGAGATTAAAAATAATGTAAAATCACTTTCACGAATTAAATTTTGTGCTTAGAAACACGATTTCAGTGCAAGATAAAAAATATGCAAAATGCCACTCAGGAAATCAATTTAGTTGCTAGAAACACGATTTTAGTGCGAGATAAAAAAAATGCAAAATGACACTAAGGAATAAAATTTTGTTATTAAAAACAAGATTTCAGTGCGAGATAAAAAATATGCAAAGTGACACTCAGGAATTCATTTTAGTTGCTAGAAACAAGATTTCAGTGCGAGATGAAAAATATGCAAAATGACATTAAGGAATTAAATTTTGTTGCTAGAAGAACGATTTCAGTGCGAGATAAAAAATATGTAAAATGACACTCAAAAATTAAATTTTTTTGCTAGAATCACGATTTCAGTGCGAGATAAAAAATATGCAAAATGAAACTCAGGAATTAAATAATGTTGCTAGAAACACGATTTCAGTGCGTGATTAAAAATATGCAAAATGACACTCAGGAGGAAAATTTTTTTTGCTATAAACACGATTTCAGTGCGTGATTAAAAATATGCATAATGACTCAAAAAATAAATTCTGTTGCTAGAAACAAGATTTCAGTGCGAGATGAAAAATATGCAAAATGACACTAAGGAATTCATTTTAGTTGCTAGAAACAAGATTACAGTGCGAGATAAAAAATATGCAAAATGACACTCAGGAATTCAATTTTGTTGCTAGAAACACAATTTTACTGCGAGATGAAAAATATGCAATATGAACTCAGGAATTAAATTCTGTTGCTAGAAACACGATTTCAGTGCGTGATTAAAAATATGCAAAATGACATTAAGGAATTAAATTTTATTGCTAGAAGCACGATTTCAGTGCGAGATAAAAAATATGCAAAATGACACTCCGGAATTCAATTTTGTTGTTAGAAACACGATTTCTGTGCGGGAAGAAAAATATGCATAATGACACTCAGGAATTAAATTTATTTGCTAGAAACACGATTTCAGTGCGAGATAAAAAATATGCAAAATGACACTAAGGAATTAAATTTTCTTGCTAGAAGCACGATTTCAGTGCGAGAAAAAAAAATATGTAAAATGACACTCAAGAATTAACTTTTGTTGCTAGAAACACGATTTCAGTTCGAGATAAAAAATATGCAAAATGACTCACAAAAATTAAATTTTGTTGTTAGAAACACGATTTCTGTGCGGGATGAAAAATATGAAAAATGACACTCAGGAAGTAAATTTATTTGCTAGAAACACGATTTCAGTGCGAGATAAAAAATATGCAAAATGACACTCAGGAATTCAATAATGTTGCTAGAAACACGATTTCAGTGCGTGATTAAAAATATGCAAAATGACTCAAAAATTAAATTCTGTTGCTAGAATCACGATTTCAGTGCGAGATAAAAAAATATGTAAAATGACACCCAGGAATTATATTTAGGGTCTAGAAACACGATTTCAGTGCGAGATAAAAAATTTGCAGATTGACACTCAGGAATTAAATTTTTTGCTAGAAATACGATTTCAGTGCGAGATAAAAAAATATGCAAAATGACACTCGGGAATTAAGTTTTGTTGCTAAAAACACGATTTCAGTGCGAGATAAAAAATATGAAAAATGGAACTCAGGAATTAAATTTTTTTGCTAAAGACACGATTTCAGTGCGAGTTGAAAAATATGCAAAATGACTTTAAGGAATTATATTTTGTTGCTAGAGAAACGATTTCAGTGCGAGATGAGAAATATGCAAAATGACACTCAGGAATTGAATTTTGTTGCTAGAAACACGATTTCAGTGCGTGATGAAAAATATGCAAAATGACACTCAAGAATTAAATTCTTTTGCTAGAAACACGATTTCAGTGCGTGATTAAAAATATGCAAAATGACACTAAGGAAATAAATTTTGTTGCTAGAAGCACGATTTCAGTGCGAGATAAAAAATATGTAAAACGACACTCAAAAATTAAATATTTTTGCTAGAAACACGATTTCAGTGCGAAATAAAAAATATGCAAAATGACACTCAGGAATTGAATTTAGTTGCTAGAAACACGATTTTAGTGCGAGATAAAAAATACGCAAAATGACACTCAGGAATTGAATTTAGTTGCTAGAAACAAGATTTCAGTGCAAGATGAAAAATATGCAAAATGACACTCAGGAATTGAATTTTGTTGCTAGAAACACGATTTCAGTGCGTGATGAAAAATATGCAAAATGACACTCAAGAATTAAATTCTTTTGCTAGAAACACGATTTCAGTGCGTGATTAAAAATATGCAAAATGACACTAAGGAAATAAATTTTGTTGCTAGAAGCACGATTTCAGTGCGAGATAAAAAATATGTAAAACGACACTCAAAAATTAAATATTTTTGCTAGAAACACGATTTCAGTGCGAAATAAAAAATATGCAAAATGACACTCAGGAATTCAATTTAGTTGCTAGAAACACGATTTTAGTGCGAGATAAAAAATACGCAAAATGACACTCAGGAATTAAATTTTGTTGCTAGCAACAAGATGTCAGTGCGAGATGAAAAATATGCAAAATGACACTCAGGAATTAAATTTTTTGCTAGAAGCACGATTTCAGTGCGTGATTAAAAATATGCAAAATCACACTAAGGAATTAAATTTTGTTGCTAGAAACACGATGTTAGTGCGAGATAAAAAATATGCAAAATGACACTCAGGAATTAAATTCTGTTGCTAGAAACACGATTTCAGTGCGTGATTAAAAACATGGAAAATGACACTAATGAATTAAATTTTGTTGCTAGAAGCACGATTTCAGTGCGAGATAAAAAAAATGTAAAATGACACTAAAAAATTAAATTTTGTCGCTAGAAACACGATTTCTGTGCGAGATAATAAATATGCAAAATGACACTCACGAATTAAATTTTGTTGCTAGAGACACGATTTAAGTGCGTGATGAAAAATATGCAAAATTTACACTAAGGAATTATATTTTGTTGCTAGAGAAACGATTTCAGTGCGAGATAAAAAATATGCAAAATGACACTCACGAATTCAATTTTGTTGCTAGAAACGCGATTTCAGTGCGAGATAAAAAATATGCAAAATGACACTCAGGAATTAAATTTATTTGCTAGAAACACGGTTTCAGTGCGTGATGAAAAATATTCAGATTGACATTCAGGAATTAAATTTTTTTCTAGAAACACGATTTCAGTGCGAGATAAAAAAATATGCAAAATGACACTCAGGAATTAAATTTTGTTGCTAAAAACACGATTTCAGTGCGTGATTTAAAATATGCAAAATGGCACTAAGGAATCAAATATTGTTGCTAGAAGCACGATTTCAGTGCGAGATAAAAAATATGTTGAAAGAAACTCAAGAATTAAATTTTGTTGCTAGAAGCACGAATTTCAGTGCGAGATAAAAAATATGCAAAATGACACTCACGAATTAAATTTTGTTGCTAGAAAGGCGATTTCAGTGCGAGATAAAAAATATGCAAAATGACACTCCGGAATTCAATTTTGTTGTTAGAAACACGATTTCTGTGCGGGATGAAAAATATGCAAAATGACACTCACGAATTAAATTTTGTTGCTAGAAACACGATTTCAGTGCGAGATAAAAAAATATGCAGATTGACACTCAGGAATTAAATTTATTTGCTAGAAACACGGTTTCAGTGCGAGATAAAAAATATTCAGATTGACACTCAGGAATTAGATTTTTTTCTAGAAACACGATTTCAGTGCGAGATAAAAAAATATGCAAAATGACACTCAGGAATTAAATTTTGTTGCTAAAACAACGATTTCAGTGCGTGATTAAAAATATGCAAAATGGCACTAAGGAATCAAATTTTGTTGCTAGAAGCACGATTTCAGTGCGAGATAAAAAATATGTTGAAAGAAACTCAAGAATTAAATTTTGTTGCTAGAAGCACGATTTCAGTGCGAGATAAAAAATATGCAAAATGACACTCACGAATTAAATTTTGTTGCTAGAAAGGCGATTTCAGTGCGAGATAAAAAATATGCAAAATGACACTCCGGAATTCAATTTTGTTGTTAGAAACACGATTTCTGTGCGGGATGAAAAATATGCAAAATGACACTCAGGAATTAAATTTATTTGCTAGAAACACGATTTCAGTGCGAGATATAAAATATGCAAAATGACACACAGGAATTTAATTTTGTTGCTAGAAACACGATTTCAGTGCGAGATAAAAAATATGCAAAATGACACACAGGAATTTAATTTTGTTGCTAGAAACACGATTTCAGTGCGAGATGAAGAATATGCAAAATGACACTGAGGAATTAAATTTTGTTGCTAGAAACACGATTTCAGTGCGAGATAAAATATATGCAAAATGACACTCAGGAATTAAATTTTGTTGCTAGAAACACGATTTCAGTGCCAGATAAAAAAAATGCAAAATGACTCTCAGGAATTAAATTTTGTTGCTAGAGGCACGATTTCAGTGCGAGATGAAAAATATGCCAAATGACACTAAGGAATGTTTCCATTCATTCGTATTCATTTATTTTTTAATATCTCAGCCATTGTACATAAAAACCGTAAATATGGTTCGATTTTAACCAGATAACTTCTGAAATTTTTAAAATGCAAAATCACACTTTGACTATACTTAGTGTCATTTTGCATATTTTTCATCAGTATAATAATTTCACAACTTTCGTAAATACAGCAGAAATGTTTCCATTTATTCGTATTCATTTATTTTTTTAATAACCCAGCCACTGTACAAATAACCGTAATTATGGTCCGATTTTATCCAGGTAACTTTTGAAATTTGTGAAATGCAAAATCACACTAGGCCTAAAAATCAGTATAATATTTTCACAACTTTCAAAAATACAGCAGAAATGTTTCCATTCATTCGTATACATTTAATTTTCAATATCACAGCCGCTGTACATAAAAACCGTAATTATGGTCCGATTTTAACCAGATAACTTTTGAAATATGTGAAATGCAAAATCACATAATGCCTATAAGTATCAGTATAATATTTACAAAATTTTCAAAAATACAGCGGAAATGTTTCCATTCATTCGTATTTATTTATATTTAATAACACAGCCACTGTACATAAAAACCGTAATTATGGTCCGATTTTAACCAGAAAGATTAAGTGAAAATATTTTACTGATGCTTAGAGGCACAGTGTGAATTTGTGTTTCAAGTATTTCAAAAGTTATCTGGTTAAAATCCGACCATAATTATGGTTTTTATGAACAGTGGCTGTGTTAATGAAAAATTAAACAATACAAATGAATATCTGCTGCATTTTTGAAAGTTGCGAATGTATTTTATTGTTTCCTATTGTGTGAATTTGTATTTCAAATATTTAAAAGTTATGTGGTTAAAAACTGACCAAATTTTGAAATATTGCTTTGAAATGAATTATCGTGCTGGTAACGAGGATTCACTACTCAAAGTAAAAAAAAATTAAAATTGTTACTTAGAAATGAATATTCTTGTTGCAAACGCGAATTCACTACTCTAAGTGAAAAAATTAAAAGTTATACTTGGAAATGTATATTCTATTCCAATTCTTCTCAATCTTTCAATCAATCTCAATTTTTTTCTTTCAGTATTCTTTACTCAGAGAGAAAAAATTAAAAATGTTACGAGGAAATGAATATTTTTGCTGCAAACGCGAATTCACTACTCAGATTAAAAAAATTAAAATTGTTACCTAGAAATGAATATTCTTGATGCAAACGCCAATTCGCTACTCATAGTGAAAATTTTAAAAGTGTTACTTTGAAATGAATATTGTTGCAAATCTGGATTCACTACTCAAAGTAGAAATTTTGAAAATGCTACTTGGAAATATGTAATGTATTGAAATGTAAGAGTGATCATTTTAATGAAATACCAATAGAAAAATATTGGATGAGGAAAAGGTTGGTTATCTTGGAATTGAATACAAATCACAAAAGAGAACAAATGGTCAGAAATATTTCATCATTTTGAAACAAACCATGTTCCATACAGTAATGCACTAAAAATTGTGTTAATGCCAGGAACTAATCCAGCAAATTAATGCCTCTTTACTACCGCAAATTAAAGAGTGAACATAGGAAAAATCATAATTTAGTGTTGATACTTAGAAAGCCATTTTATGTGTGCAAAATAATTTAACAAATACATAAAAATCTCCAAATTTGAAACTATGAACAAAAACTAGTAAAAAAAATCGAACCAAATATGAAATATGCAAAATAATAATATAATACTTAACATAATTTTTAATGTATTACAATAGTATCTTATACCTCTTCTGAAATAAAAAAATTTGTATATTAAAATATACTATTGTTGAGTTAAAAAGTTTTCTTGCCTGATATACACTAAATACAAATTGTAGGTATTTGGTCTATACTGGGCAAGAACATTGTTACATACACACAATATCAAGGTATATTCGCCAAATACATACTGCATGTATTTGGCGAACCCTGGCTAATTTTAAAGCATTTCAAATCAAAATACCTACATAGAATGGGTTAAGAAATACATGCTGAAAGCAGCCATGGTGTGCCAATACATCATTGTGAAATTCAGTTTCCACCTATTCATTCATCCATTTAATCGCACCAAGGGTCAACGCAGGTTCAATCCCCACCTCGTGTACTTGGAATATGTCCTGTGTATGTACTCCCTCCCAAAATTCAGTGCAAATTAATTCGAGGAAGATTGACATACGTGTGTTGAGAAAAGCCTATCAAAGAAACTGAACCTGAGTATTTTATGCATAAGTTTGATGATATGGACTAAAAAGGAAATAGGACGAGAAGAGAGATTCTGAGATATGGGAATGGATAGAGGAATGGAGAAGAAGTCGGAGAGGTGGAAGAACAATGAAGTGCTGGGCATGGTGGGCAAGGACTTCTAGTCGAGAATCAAAGGAGGGTTTGGATAGGCCGGGTGGGGATGAGATGTTAAAAAACATGTTAGAGGGAATACAGGCAAGCAAAAAAGATGGAGGAAGAGGATTTATGGATGAAGTGAAAGAACGGAAACTATGAATTGCAGAGGGAAGCTCAATATGGGAGGGTATTCATGCTGCACTGATTCATGCAAACGCTCCCGTTAAACCTAACTTAACTGGTAGAGTAACTAAAGAGTAACTTCTTTCATAGCATATGACCAAGTTTTTCCCCCCTACCTCTTCTCTGTTGACCAATCCGTTCAACCTAGTTACCTTCCTCCCTATCCCCTCCTAGCCTGGTATAAAATGATGTGATGGACCTCTGTAGAGTTCACCTGACGATGACGTCTAACGTTGAAACCATGGTCGTGAATAAATATTAATGTGAAAGCACAAAGTTCTTCTTTTTTAATTTAATTATGAATCGCTTTCACCAAGTTACGCCTCAAACAATAAATTTTAGAAACACAATATTAATTGCCATTACTTTCTCTGGATGATAAAAACAACATACCGTAAAAACCTCTTAATATCCTAATGGAGGGGAACAAAATTTGGGCAATTTGATGTATGGTGGTGTTCACTATAGAGAGGTTTTAGTGATATGCTCAATTTTTTCATATCCTTTGGAAATGGAAGGCACTACTGTCTTTTAAACCATTATACTTATGCGTTTAAATAAACACACATGCATTAGTGAACATATATGTAAAATATGCAAATATGTTTATTATTTAATGATAACACAAAGCGAGTGCTATCGCATGATTTTTACCATTATTCAAGAGAAAATGATGAGATCTCTCTTAATTCAACAGTCACTTAAAATTATTAGAGTGGTTGGATCTCTTTTTTCTTATTCACTGTTATGTATGCTCTCATGTGGAACAAAATGGCCATGAGTAATGGTAACGTGAAAATTACAGCATACTAAAGGAGTAAAATAAAAAATAAGCATGAAACATTTATTGGTAAAAATGTCATTCCATGTACGTAATCACTAGAGCTAAGCTTCCAGTTTTTCGAAAAAAAGTCGTCAATATTTTTGAAAAAGTCTCTTTAAAAGTCTGAGTTGTTTTCATTAGGAAGTGGCTGAATTTAATTGAATTGATGGAGAAAAGAGGGTAGAGATGCGGATTCGTGGGTTTTTCGTGTTATTTTATGGACTTTTAAGACAAGAGATCACCATAATTTACAAAATATTTTTTTAAATTCTGAATAACACTTTCTTTGATGATCAGCAATTGTTTAAGAATAGAGTTTACCCCCGTATTTTTTTAGCTGATCAATATCTATCTTTATTTTGAAAAATGAAATTAAAATCAAATTACAGGTTATGGATAACAGATCTTATAATAAAGTAAAAAAATAAGTATTTTCATTCACTTTGATTTGTATTGCCAAAAAATTATTTAATGAAGTAGTAATAATAAGGTAATTTTCTATGTTTTCCATGGTAAATGTTTTGCGTCGATCGGTCAAAATAAGTTTATATGTCAAAAATGATCGCTCAACTTCACATGTTGTAATAGGAGCATATCGCAGCGTAGCACTTAAGGTGAGTTTTTGTAAAACGTTAGATGTCTGTCCCTTGACCTCTCCATTGAGAAACTGAGCTATATCAGTCATTAACTTGAAGTTTTTGTTTTTATCCAAAACATTGCACAATTTGCCATAAAAAATTACGGTTTGTTCACCCTTTACACCTTCAAGTTTCTTCTTCACCTCATTTTTGTCGACACCGAATCACTGAGGCTCAGGATGGAAGATTCAAGATATTTGAGTTTTTCTACCAAAAACCCAAAGGATGCTGAAATACATATCATTTCCAGTGAGAGTGCGCTATCTTCTACGAGTTCTCGAGCATTTTCTATACATTCTGCATCGTCTTCAGAGTCAATATTCTGTATAACTTGAAGTAAAAAATTAAAATACAGTTTTCCTCTTTAATTTAGAACGTGCAGTTGTAGTTATTTTTAACTGAGCAAAATTGCAGGAATTCTATTTCATATAATGAAATTGATTCATCAGTCACTAAATGAGTTGTTAATAACTACAAATAATTACTTACATTCTTAATTTTCTTGAAGTGTTGTGCAATGAACACGCAAGATTCCAGCCATGTTCCAAATCTCGTGAGGACTGGATCCGGAGGAAATAGCAGATCACAGTAAAATGTTTTGTATATTTCCACACGCGATGGTGCTTCAAAAAAACCTACGAAGATATTAAATATTAGTTCTGCTGTAATATATTGGAAAGTTTATTTTTAGTTTTAATAACGGCAAGTACTTACCTTCTTAATGGGAGAGACCCACTTATTTGCTGTGGGAAATTCTTTGCATACTCTGTGAAGAGCCTACCCTACTTTGCAAGTGATGTGAATCATTTTAGGGTAGAAAAACACCAAAACTTTGGCGGCTTTAACCATGCACGCCACTCCATTGGTTAGGAGAAGAAGCAAATTCTCTCTAGCACTATTACTCCAAACCAGGGGTGCCGACTTACAAAAAATATTGGGGGGGCCCAAACCGAGGACCTTGCCCCGGTAAATTTTATAAGTAGTGAATTTTAAGTTTTTTAAGCATTTTAGAAGAGTCATATGATCAACATTAGAACCCTGATAACTCGAATCTCAATATCTGGACACTCCAGGGAAAATTGACTAGCCTGACACATTTTTTCCTCACATCTGTAACGAATTTTTGGGGGGCTCGGGCCGCCTCAGGCCCCATGGTTTTCTTTCCCATAATTTGTTATTTTGCATTTTTCTACACTCGCACTATAATCGATTATATAAAAAAATATCCAATTCTAAAGCCTCATTTTGCATTTTTATTCTTTTGTACTAAATATGAATTTTTAACAGAATTTCTCACCACTCCCAAAAAGTCTCGGACCTCTCCAGTAATTAAAGGTCGTTGTCCTCTCCTTCCCTGAAACATCATTGACCCCTCATCTCCTGGATGTTTTTAGACCTGCCACTCATGAAATGGTCATGGTACCTTATGTCTTTGTGTAAACTATGCAAATTGAACTCTTCTCTTGGAAAATGTCATTATTCTCTCAAATCTTAAAAAGGTCATTGATCTTTCAGTTACCAAAAAGATCATTCACTACTTGCCTAGTCCCATAAGGTCTTTATAGGTTTTAGGAAACAACGGACAGCGTCATTGACGACCAAAAAGTTCAATGCAGGCCAGAGTAAACATTTACAAAGGCTCATTGAACTCTTCACTCTAAAACCAGTCAATCACCTCTACACTCTTAACTAAACAGTCTTGACCTTTTGACTTCTATGATGGTAGTGTAAGTCACGTCTACCAATAAGGTCATTTACTTCTCTACTACTAATGAGGCCATTTACCTCTACACTACCACTAAGGTCGTTCAACGTCGCTGGATTTTAATTGGAACTACGAAAATTGTCATTGAGCACCTCATTCCCAAAGACATAGTTCATTCACCTCTCTGCTCCCTAAAAGGTCATTGACCTCTCAACTGCCACATAGTCATAGACTAACTTTCAATAATGCAGTGGGGGAAAAAATTGATTGTTTGAGGCATAACTTGGTGAAAGCGATCCATAATTAACATTTAAAAGACGAACTTTGTGCTTTCACATTAATATTTATTCACGACCATGGTTTCAACGTTAGACGTCATCATCAGGTGACGCAGTGAAGGGATATGAGTGAAACTATGCCAAGGTTCATTGACCTTAACATTCCAATAAAGGTCACAGACACCAAACGGCACAGCACCCCCGTATCTAATTCGTATCTAGATAGTATGTATTGTGACATCCCACCCCTGGCTCGCCCGGATACCAAAATAGAACCGGGGGGAGATGTCGCACAATAACAAAAGAAAATATATAAATCCGCGTGGATCCCTCCCGCATGGGACCTACAGGACAAACCTATGTCACTCTCTTCGTACAATTCACATAAATTAAAAATATTCCCCTTCTTTGGAAATAATTGCGGGTCGGGGGTTCCCGATTCAACCTGATGGGTAACGTTCGGGCACTTATGCACTCTCCCACAATGCATTCACGGAAAGAAAAACGAACTGGGCGAAAGGAATGGCGAGGGATATTTTTCCTTAAGATGACCTGTGAAGGAATTAAAACAAAACACGTAGGTACTCAACACTTTCAGCGAAACAAAATATAATTCAAACAATAAGATTGCATATGACAAAACAAAAGAAACCCTCTTATAAACTGGTGAAGTATGAATTGGTGAAAGCAATTTATGAAACATCAATGATAAAAAAAAACACAACAATATAACTTGATTTTCAAGATGAAAATCGGAATAGCAAATGATAACTACAAAATATAGTTCGGTTGTGAACAGGTAAATAATGATACACTTTTTAATTATTTCTTGATGGGGGAGGTAAATGAAAGTCCATCCCTAAGAATGTTAATTTTACTTTGGTGATTAATTTCACGTTCACTGAGTAACGGGTGCGTTTCGTGACAGTCTGTCTTGACACTTGGCAGAAGACAAGAGGGGGCTTTGGGAGGGGGGATAGTTGCGATCTTACTTTATCGTTGTCTGTGGTTAGACCAGGTTGGATCCAACAAACTCTCGTTCCATTTACTGCACACTCCTTTCTCCCTTGTTGGAGGAAGCTGCATCCGGAATGGAGGGAATGCGTCCTCTTCAGCTGGTCCTTGCTCCTTCGTCTCTTATTTCAGACCAATCAGTCTCGTGATCTGTTAGGCCCCTCGTCTTCTCTGCCGTGTCGCACCCAAATTCGGGCATGGGCTCCGCCCGACACTCACTTCAAAATTATGCTCTTTCTTCCATGTGCACAACCTTTTTATAATCCCCATCTTAGGGTGGGGTAACGCACAAGAAAAAGGGAGGAGAAACACGCTATTCATGGGAAAAACCCGAGTTCCCCTCCTCCCACACACACTCACACACAACCTTACATAATCGACATAACCAACATTCATCCCCACTTACACATTCACGCTTTCCTCCACGGGCCCTGGTCTGGGGGGTGGGAAAGTTTATACAGAAGAACCAGTAGCGACGCCATTAGCTAGCAATGAACGTTGGGAATTGGAAGTTCTGTGAGAGACTCAAGGTCTCAAGTAGTTTTGCTAATTAAGAGTAAATTCTTATTAATTTTGACACTAAATAAGACATCACATAGCCCATGAGCATTGAAAAGCTTACCCTGGAGCCTGACAAAATAAGATTTTTTCAATGAAAATTGCCAATGAAACAAGATTGTTGACACATCTACTATTATTATGATCGAATTCATCAAAATTCAAGCAAAAATTTACGTATAGTTTAGTCTCAGCAACTAAAACATACCTGTACCAGGTGCTCAAGTATTTGAAACATTATTTGGGATGAGTATGTCAATGCAGTAGATGTATCAGCCTATTAAAAAATATGAAATTCCTGCCAAATCAGTAGTTTACCAGAACTATGTCTTCTTATCGCCCAAATTTATACATGACTTACTTACGCCCATGTAACTTACTAGGTCACATCATTTCCAATTTTTGGCATTTCTGCATGAGAAATCAAATTACTAGGCCAGTAAATATAGTAAATAATTGTGTACCTCAATATTATTTATTTTAAACTGTAGCATAAGATAATTTGAAATGATGAAAGTAGATGCATGACGCACCATACGGCAAGCTATGAAAGAATATTCGATTGTGTAAACTTTGCTGCTTATTCCTAGTTTCTCCTCTAACCACACGTTTCCTGAACAAAAGAATACAACAAAGACAACTGAAATGCCAGAATTTTCAAATGAATTGCTGCTAAAATATTTCAAATAACCACCTTCAGTACTGGAGTCATTCATCAACATCCCGAAGCCACTTCTAACTTAAAATTACATCCAAATAATTACAGCGAGAAAAGGTACATATGTACCTTACTGCTTTTCGTGGGGGTGAAATTTTTTCTTCTTATCGCCCAAATGCACTTCTTCTTCAACTCAGGATCTTTTGGAAAGCCAAAAACCAGAACTATGTCCTGGAGTTTCCTTCACATCCTGGCAATACACACACAAAGGCGTTTTTAACAAAACCACGATTCTGAAGCCCAGGTATGGTGGTATGGTATTTGGAGGAGGCGACCGACAGCTGAGGTCATTTGCGCCATGAGGGAAGGGTGTGGAAGGAAGGGTGGAGGGAAACCCGGCGTCGGCATTAGCCTGCTCTTAACGAAAGGCGCCAAGGGGACCACGGCTTAACGTCCCATCCGACGGACGGAGTGTTGCGCTTTAAATGTCCTCCACACAACACTCAAGCAGGGATCGGGCAGTCCCTGAAAATTCTCTGCCACCGCCTGGATTTGAACCCGGGCCCTCCGGGTGGGAAGCCAACACTCTAGCAACCACACCAACCCGATCCCCCTGAAGCCCAGTGAATGAAATTAAAGAGTAAGGGAAACTTCACCATTACCAGACACTATTTTTCACCAACTTAACCACAAAAATCCCTGAAATGTGGTGAGACGTAACGTAAACAACGAGATCTCCAAAGGCTTGTGATCGGGCCTCCTTTCTAGGAGGATATGGCACCACCCACGAAAGAAAATATGTAGTCCAAGACCTAATACAGTTTTATCGATGAGATACAATTTTATTGATGCATATGAATTTGCCAGTCCTCTTGTATCTTTTTTTCGTCATGAAAGGAAAAAAACCTTTTTAGTAACTTCCTAAGCGCGATTTCTTGTATCTTGATGGTTCACCCTCGTATTCAAATATGTCAAATTCCTGTGCCATATGGGCACTTTCCTACAAAATAGGCCTTTTAAATCTTCACTCCAAAAAAGGTCATTGAATTATTTGGAGTTGAGGGAAACTGCACACAGGTTCATTGACTCATTCATTCGAAAAAAGGTCTCGGAAACTTATTTGATTTGAGTGAAATAAACAATAGGGTCATTGACCTTTCCAATCCCAAAAATGTCATTGACCTTCCGAGTATCTCTACTTACAGTGATACACTTTGATTTCAATGGAAGTTTGGATCAGTGTCAATGACTTCATCTCGCATAAAATGATGATTGAACCATTATGGTTTTCAGTGGAACTACAGACTGCTCACATTCTGTAGGGCATAGACTCAATTGACATGATTTTTTACTTCTCTTATCCAATAATATTACATGCAGAACTAGTTTTTCTAATCAAAGTAACCCTTTGCATCAATTGTTATTTTTATGCACTGTCAATGAGGCTACAACCCAGACGGCACAGTATCCTCCGTATCTAATTCATATGCAGATAGTATCCATTGACTACCGCTCCGTCGCTTTTCGTCAATGGATACTATCTGCATACGAATTAGATACAGAGGATTCTGTGCCGTCTGGGAAGTTTGAGCTCTACAAAGTTATACCCTAACATAATTTGTGTAAACACTTTGATTCAGCATGTCTGCAACAGTTACCTATTTGATGACAACAAAGTTCATTTAATTTAATTTTTAATAATTATGTACTTCAATTTTCAAGAATGACATTTGGTTACTGTAACATTAAAATAATTAACCATCATAATGCGCACATTAATATAGGATGACAGATTGCCTGGGTTTGGAAACCGTAGTATATTAATCCCACCCTGCTAGGCATGATTTGCGTCCAAAATATTGAATTATGCCTGTGCTACAGAAAATTTTGAGAATTACCATCTCTGGTGGAATTATGGTTATTAGTACTAAGTCTCAGAAAAAAACTTCACCGCCAAAGGGCCAATCATTTATGGACAATCATTTACCATGATAGTAAAAGACAAACATGTATTCAAGTAACTTTATTCCATCACTTTTATGAATATAAATATTTAGATTATTTAATCTTGTGTTACAAAAACCATTTGGTATATTTCCATAGTATTTACATTTTCTCTTATGTCAATGTTAAACAAGCTATTTTCCTCAATCAAATCAAAGTGTACTGAATACTCATAACAGCGACATACTTTCTCCAACAATTCTTAACCTAGTTTTCATAACTGGGTTTCCTAATTTATTTTCTATCCCATAAGAAAGCTTTTGTTTCCGTTTCATTTTTGTGTTACACTTTTTAAAAATTAGTTATTCACCTACCTATCAATGAATGCAATGCACTAAAATACGTACATAGCATGTAAAGGTACTTGCTAGGTAGGCATTTTGTATTTTTTTCCTCCAAGAGGTGTCGTTCCCTGTCCATAAAAGGTTAGAATTGACCAGACCTATTGGTTGAAAATGAAAGTGTGTAATCATAAGAATAATAAGGTCAAATAGAGGCTACATTGAATGAAACATACACATACTTTATGTCAAAATAAATTATCGTTAATAATAAATTATTCAAAATTGTATACCTACTTATGTGGTCTTATTTTCAAATGGGGCCAAAAATTGTCAGTTCATGACATGAAGAAACCAGACTGGGCCCAGAAGTAAATTATAGATTGTGAAAATCTGTGAACAAAGTAAGTTATTTTCTTTCATTTGACTTTCACAGGGTCATCCATCCATTGTAGAACTTTCTTACAAAAGACAGGAAACTGACAAATTACAAAGGAGTATGAATTATGCATCCTTTTTACATAATCATCTAATATTTTGACAGTATGATAACACTGTTATAATTCATTCAATGACCAAGGTTTTTCAATTAAGGTTTTTATCAAGGTTTCAACTTTTAATAGAAGAGTCGGAGTCTTACATTTTTTTCCTTGTAAGGGCAGCAAATTCTAGGATAAGTGTTATTAAAGGTACTCCACTTTTGTATATCAGCAGTAATTCACCTGGGGTCATAAAATTCATATTGATCAAAAGCAATTTTAAAAACATATTCTATTAGAGCTGGTTGACTCTTACATCAATTGAGGAATGAATAATTACACTTTTCTCCTCAATCAATACTTGTTCCATTAATTTAGGTGAAAAATTATTCATAGAAATCAGAGATTTTTCTGTAAAATATTGGTTTTTGTATTGGTTAGAGCCAATAAACTATGCCACTCCTGGACAAAAATAGCTTCAAAATTTACCTACAACTAAATTTATTACTTTCACTCCACAATGAAAAAACTCTCACTTCTTGACCTAAAATACTGCAGCAATGCATGCGATGATGCAGTATGATAGATATGTCAAAGTCCTGTGGATGTTCAGTCAACTAGCCATTCAATTTTTAAAATCACTTTAATGGTCCACTTTTTTGATTGCCTCTCCACAAAGGGGAAATCAATGTTCTAAGTCTCTAAAGCAACGCTGCTTGCCCACTACACGTACAGCAGCTGGTTACGAGGTTTTAAAGGCAATGCGGTCGCCCTCCAAGAGATGGCGCTGGTGCTGAGCCAACGACTCTTTCACACTCCTCTTGCTTTTTCTGTGGTGCTCCTCGGCGCCAACTTCCTTCAACAGGTGTCTCATTCTCTCTTTCTCATGAAGTTGATGCCTCAACTTCTCTTCAACAGCAGCAAGTGCCCTAAGTTGCTCCTGCGTGAAAATATCGATTAGCATTTTCAACTGGTTCATAAAAGTTCTTTCTATCATTATGTATGTTTTGCACAAAGCTTTCTCAATGAATACCACTGTGTTCCTGCTAAGTAAAAATGTTGGCCGAATACCATTTAATCTAATAGTTAATATTCATGGAAATATGTAATAATAAGAAGGTATTCATTGTTCAAAGTGAAATTTTGGCTCCATAACAGTGTGCCACTCATTCATTCAGGCAAATTGCGCGCATCATGCATTGGCTCACTCTCTGCTTGGAGAGCAGTGTCATCGGCACACCTCATCACGTACATCCTCTCTCTATTCACAATTTTACTATGCAGTGCTAATTCATTCTCTGATTTCATCCATTCCACCTTGCATAAATGCATTGAAAAGGGATAATGAGTCCCCTTGTCATACTCCTTGACCTATTTTTACTTCCCTGAACTGATTCCCACATTTTACAAATGCCTTTTCTTCTTAAAAGGTTCCACACTACTGTCTTATCCTGGTACCTAATTACATAATACCTATTCCTTGTAAAACCTGGAATACTTAATTCCACAAAACACTTGAAGGTCTACTCAAGATCGATGTAGGTAATATTTGTCTTTCTTGAGCCTTTTTTCTTGTATTAATATTGGGGATATGCATATGAGAATGCAAAAGCACATGTGAGAATTGAGTGAAGAGATTCATCAAACAAAAATTTCAAGATCGTAAACAATTCTTGATGCAGTATTCAGAAACTCATATAGGAATTCATTTTGCAGGAGAGTACAATATTTACACTACTTTGACGTTCATGCACATATTGAATTTCAGGGATAAAATGTAGAATTATTGGCCTTTTGTTATAAAATCAAACAGCAAGAATTTCCTGAAAATTTTGTGCCCAAATCTTCTATTAAATGTGTGGAATCAATGATGAAATATTTAGGAAAAATGTATCCTCATCTATTCATGTTAGGGTCCAAGTGTTCTGTATAAATATCATTCAATGGCCTTGGAATGATATCAGGGTCAGAGTTCATGGGGTGGTAAGAACCTAATTTTATCCTTCACTGGAAACAAAGGGAAGTCTCCCAGATTAGACAGACCTCAGTTCTAGGAAGGAGAATTTCTACTATTCACTTAATTGCTATGAATTGCTATGCTTCCAATCTTATGAAGACTAACTTGGCTTGGTTGATGCTTCATATTATTTCCTCTGGACTCCTCCCATCTGATGTTTTTCTGTTTCCCAGATAAACAAACTCGACCACCCCCACCTATGTTTTTTAACACGTTCCCAGCCACTGACTTTTAGACAAATTTAACCATTGCACCAAAGCAATATTCTTTTTCCTCTCGCATTACATCTTGGAATTTGAGTTTCAGTGAGCACTTGGCTACCCGTTGACTACTCATGTCATATATTGAAGTAGCTGTGACCAATGGCTTACTGTGAGAGGCCATAAATGTGGCTCACTCTTTGGCTATTATGACCAAAGCAGCGTGAAGATGGAGAACGTGTTTTGGTCATTATGAGCGAGGCAGCAGTGAATGTTTTAACCTTAAAATGGATTCGGTGTGCCTTAGTGGCACTCATGATTTTAAAAATTTACGTAAAATTTTCCATTCCCATTTGAAATTTTCAGCAGTCTATTTTTTCTTCTTTCCTAGTCTACAAATATATTTCTGTTTGCATAGAGTAGATATTTTTCATTTTATTGGCCTCTACTGAAAAAGTTATGTCCTTGGATTTGCTGTGGTACCAAGAATTTCCTCGTCGCTGTTTTGGAGACTATACCCTCAATCCTAAATTGATTAAATTTAATTAAATCAAAGTAATTATTTTTTGTATGAGATGTTTTAATCTATTTATAATCATGTTACTTGAATATTTAAACTTTATGAAAAAAATTATATTATTAAAAAAAGGAAAACATTGCTAAAACAATTTTGCTTTCTCTTTTAGCTAAGGATCATTGTGCTTGCCTCTTTGTAATAGTCATTGACAAAACTTCATCTCATTGCAGGAATTATTCTTAGAAACTAGCCAAGGATGTTTTTTCCATGGCATTAGTTTTGCTCGGGCACATCCGCTCTGCAACCTTCCTCTGTCTCTGCCAACTTGCTGTGGTGGTGGCCAACTTTGGGGAAATCCCAGGGTTGCTATGTTTAGAATTACACTGAGCTGCAATTCTAAGAACATTTTAACACAACGTGTTATCCGAATTTGCAGAACAATGCTTCTTTATCTTCGTGTAGAAATTTCTCATTGAATGAATAGCTGTAACCCGGCAGGGGATTCAGGGGTTTACCAACTGCCGTAAAGAACACTGTTACATGTTTTGTACCTCTCATGCAAAAATATTCCTCTGCGGCTGCAACAGTCTACTCAAAATACTGGCGTTGATATTATTTCCCAAAACTGTGTCTACCACTTAAGCGAAATCAAGATAAGTACTGTGTGATGGAAAAGATTTTCTTTTTCCTGAGAATTATTTCAGTATTTACATGGTAAAAATCATTTCATGATGAAAAAATAAATTGGCAATTTACCACACAGTGAAATTTTTTGAATATACATATTTATCATTTCTTTGTGTACTCAAATGCACAGAGATTTTATTCATTGGGTTTCTACCAACATGAAGGGGTGAGTGAGAAGGAGAAAGGTGGGTAATGACATGGAGGTTGTGTTGAGGTGAAGGGGTGGAGATACATGAGGTGTGTCGACTGCCAAGGATTAGAGAATACTGGGATCATTAGGTAAGCGTAGAAAATCCTTATCGTGAAAAAGATTGAGGGTGCAAAGACACAATTAGACAAAAGAGCCTGCTCTTTCTTTGTAATTTGCACACACGTCTTGTCAAAACATGCTGGGGTGTCCCTCCCTTGATTCCGAGAGCTCTGGAGGGTCGTCAATGGTGGGGGGAAGCGCAATCAGTTTTTGTATGAGAAAGGAAGTAAGCCCGTGAGTTATGATAAGGAAGTTCATGGTCCAAATGTTTGGGTCAGTGCAACGCTACAGAAAGAAAAAGTGAGCGTGGTCCTCCCAGCATTTTTCCCAGCACTTCACTAGCTCCTCTTCCATCAGCCCCCAATGCACAGCTGGACCAAAGAAAATACGTAGACGCCTGCTCCTCCTCACTTTCCGCCTATAACCCAAGCATCTATAAAATCATTATTTTGGATTGCCCACCAAAGAAGCAAAACCTCACCTGCCGCACTTCCCCACATCACATCCACAATTCCATCTCTAAGGAAACTTCCTGAGTGAGGGAATGGGCTCCGCTGTAGGCAAAAAAACACTGCCTCTCTCATCTCCACCTCAAAAGCGGCATTGGGTTCTTTGATACGTTGCTCATCATCCCATGTTCTTCATATTTCAAAACCTATGTGACTATTTTTAGAAATTGCAGGATATAAGCTCCCATAGTATTCTTAACATTTGTCTTGATCCTCAGAATTCTATAGAAATGATAAAAGAGACAGTCACCTCACTTCACCTCTCCTACACCTTTTCAATGAATTACGTTAAAGAACTCAGCCTTCTGTGTACATACAATGCTGAGATATACATAACATGTAGCTGGATGCAGTGGAGCAAAATATATCACATGGACACATGTGACTTGTATTTAGTCCTCATTGTATTGCAACATAACTGCATTTGTAAATCCACACGAGGGTTAAATTAAATATTTACGTACCAAACTACTTTTGCAAAAACAGTTAATAGGGGAAAAATTAATGAGATTTCAGGCCCGTGATCAGAGTGGCCATAGTGTCCATATCCCTTATTCATTGCTTTGGAATTAATCTCCTCCAATTCAAGCCCCCTTCCTCCCAATATATGTATCTGAGGATGTGGAATAGGAAACTCACCTCCACTTGGTCCTGGTGATGCATCTGATGGTGCATTGACGACTGCTGTCCCGCCAAACGATCCACCACCTCTTCCTCACCCATCATTGGCTCGCCCAGCGTCTCCTCCGCCACCATCCGCCCATCGCTGCTCCCACTAGGTGGCTCTGTGGTCGTTGGCTGGGACGCCAAGTGGCGACCATGCGTAGGTGGCTCTGCGTGCATTGATGGGGGAGAGGGCAGCGGCCGACCTGCCCCTGACAGCGACTGCTTGCCTCCCCTGGCACTAGGGGGCGTGATGACGGACACTGCGATGTAGGCGTTGCGGTGTCGATGCATGGAGGAGGGGGAGGGTGGGTAGGGGGTGGGGGAGGGTCCAACTCCCTCGTGGTGGTGGTGTTGTTGCTGCTGCTGTTGTTGTTGTTGGAGCAGGAGGAAGGGGTCGGAGAGGGGCGCTGAGGTCACGCGGTGGTATGCAAACTTGGGCCAGTCCTTGTGGTGGGACGTCATTGGCCCGGGGGTAGACGAAGACAGCGGGTGCTGCGTTGTGGTGCTGGTGGTGGTGCTGGTGCTATGTGGTGCTTCGCCATGAAGCCCAGCTGGCAATCCTGACCGTGACATCTCCTCTCGTCTAATTTCTTTCTCGCTGAGTGGCATTGCTGATGACGTTGATTTCTGGGTTGCCAACGCCTGAACTCGGTGCATTGTCTTCTCGTAGGTTGTCAGGTCATCGTCCAATTGCCCTGTAAAACCAATTGCAACTATTATTGAAGTGTTCCGCTGGTTAATGGTAGCTTTGCATGGACTATTTTTGAACTTATTCCATCCTCGTATCATGAACTTCTCTCCTCAGCTCACAATAAGTCACTTGCTTTCAGTTCTATCCACAAATGCTATTCTCTTCCCTTCTTCCTGCAACCAACGGACATTCTGCTCTTTAGCAACATGTCCTCTCTACTCAGTGTTCTATCCATCCAAAACCTCTGTCTCTTTAGTATCTCACCTAGAAGTACACTCTCCTCATTCACCAGCCACGTCTACTGGCTGGAGACAAAGTGTGCAGATGGGGTGTGCAGATTAGCGGTTGAAAGGGTGCTGAAAACCATAGCATGTATTGTGAAGGAATATGGATGTCTGATGAAGGGGAAGAAAGAAGTGTTCACAAATAGAATGTAGACAAGCAGATCTTATCATAAAATCAAGATGGAAGGAAGAAAGATTATGATGCCATTAAGAAGCTTCATGTAGACCAGCATGAGAAGAACAAATTTGGTCTCTTTGAAATATTGAAGAATTTGAACTCAAATTAAGCACTTCTTTTTTATCCTGTTCTTTCAGAATTTTTGATTTTGTTCAGCTTTACTTGTAATATGTATACTTTAAAGCTTTACAGCTGTATGTACAGCTTTACTTCCAATAAGGAAAATTTGTAACATCAATCTTAATTATAGAATTTTTTAAAGGGTGATGGTGAGTGTTTTTAAAGGGTGGCTACCGAGGATCATATTGACCCATACACTCTGCCAATACATGATTTCTGATGATGATACAATAGTCATGATACACCTTAATTGATATCTCCTGGATGCCCCAGACATTCAGGTGCAAATGATACACAAAAAATATTCCATACATTATTTTTGTGAAATCAATATATTTAGATTTATTTTCGATTAAAAATAACAGGTTTTTGATGAAAAATATGGAGGTTTTTAACCAATTTTTCACAAATAACTTGAAATACATGCTTTTTTTTCAAAAAAAAATTGAAGAGCAAAATTGTGGCTTATAAGAAAAAAACAAAGAAAATTATTTTTTTGTATTTTTCTGAACAGCCAATGTGGACCAAGCTAAGGCTTTTAGCTTTTGATTTTCAGAAGCTAAATTTGATAGATTCGATGTCAAATAACCAAAAAACTATCCATTTTTGAAGTATTTTAAAACTCTTACTTAAAAGTTTGTAGCATGAAATTTGAGCAAGTGATGATAAAAGTCAGTCCCTAATTTTTTCTGAAAAAGAATCAGTGAAAACAACCCCCTAATAACCACCCTAATTAAAATTGACATTTCTCTACAGTAGGTGTTTTTATTTAGGTATTATCAATAGTTCCTGGACATTTGAACAATGATTAATTTTGGAAAAATAGGAGCTAAAAAGGAAATACATTTTTTCATAATAACTCCAAAAATACTGGAGAAACAAAAAAATGCTACTTTGATGAATTGTAGCTTCTTAAATTCTTAAGATTTGGAATTCTAAAAATTTTCTGCTCAATAAATATTTGGTGTGATTTGGCAATTTAAAACCTTTATTTTATACTGAGCGCCACCACCTTTTAGCACTATAAACTAAATACTCTTTCAAAACAAAGGGGATTCAAGGAATTTTATTTGCATAGCCTCCTAGTCCCTGAAAACCCTATAAAATAATATTTAAATGAACTTTCTATCATCAAAAACGAAGGAGATATGTTTGAATAACCAATAATATTTTTTTGAGAAATTCGAAAAGCACAATTCTGAGCATAAAAATCTACATTTCCAGTATACATGTACTGTGTGTGCAATACATTCGATACTGATGTAAACACTCAAATTTACATCAAAGTAGTCACACATACCCATAAGATGTGCATATGACTGCTTTTGCACATGTGGAATGTGTGTGAATGCATGTAGTGGAAAGAATGGAAACCATTTATGTAGTATCCGTTATGTACATATGTAGTGCTATATATTAGGGTGGTCCTTGTTTTTATGGTTTGTTTTGGGACGCCTCTCAGTTTTGTTCCATTTGGAGAGAAAATGGGCCATGAAAATTATTTTTGCAATTGGATACCGGGAAAACATGCTGCATCGCACTTAAAATTTAGAAATTTTGGCATTGTTGGGTGTTTTTTGGACATAAGTGTTCACTCTCGGATTATTCTTTCACTTTTTGGTCTTCTACAATGACTTGTTAGACATTTGCAGAGTACAACCTCAAATTTCTTCCATTTCTGCATTTCTGGTTCCCGAGATATCGCACCGAGAGTGAGCCCCCTGCAGTCAGACACCTTGGGTGACACGCGGGTTGCATACTCTCAATTTTTGTTGATCATTCTCACACATCGTAAAAAGCATAAAATTCTTTATATAAACTTCTTTAAACTTCATCAATATAACCTTGAATGTTATATTTATCATTGTTTACTACCAAAATGGCCTTAGCAGCAGTAGTTTATTCTCCATATCTAACTCTTATATTTAAGTGCTTTAGTCTAAATTCAGTGCATCATTTCTGAGAGCTAATCCCCTGAATGGCATGTGAAGGTGCTTCTTCTTGCATGTGTTTCTTTGTTATTGTTCAAGCTCTGGGTTTCTTTGCAGCAAGAAAAGATGGGGCTAGTTGCGAGTTCATAGATAGGTGGGGGAGGAGGGGTCTTAAGTTTGGTGGATTTCCCAGTTTTGATGGATCCACGACCAGCAGAGGGAGAAGTAGGTGAGGAACCGAGGGGATAATGAGTGCAGGAGGAGGAGGATTGGCGAGAGCACAGGGCACAATAGTAAATGGTTCAGGCATTCATTTCCATTAATTCATTATTTCACTTATATATTCATTATTAATTCAATTATTCATTAATTCCAACCCTTCTCTTTACCAACCGAATAGAGGAACTTTTACAGTGATATTTCCCAGTGACCATCCAACTGTGCGCATTTACTTGATTGCGCATCCTGGAATTTGTTCCATCAGTGCCACTTGAGAGAAAATTCCCCCGTGTTCCACGTGCCATTTGTAACGATGCAATTTTTGTGATGAATACAGTGGAAGCGCGATTTTGCAAGCACGGCATTTTACGAGAATTGCATTTTTGCGAGTGATAATCTTTGTACTTCCAAATGGCCTACATTTTACATGTAAAATAAATCGGACTTAGCCAGGTCAAAAAGTTCCTTCCACTGTGTATGCTCGGTTTTACAAAAGATATTTCTTGAGTGTAATGCACCGCTGAGCAAGCATTAACTATTACCTACATATGTAATATGTTATTTATAAAAGAAAGTCGATAATCGCGTTAGTTAGAACACTTATAACTTGAGAACGGCTGCACCAATTTTAATGATATTTGGTTCTTAGGATTCGTCTCAGCCCTAGATACATAACACATAGGACTTTAAGAAAGGATAATTTCACAAAAAATTCATCTCTTTCTTAGTGATATGTTTTTAGGAGTTAGTAACGCAACAACAATTGATAAGTCGGTCAAAACTACAAATTAAATTATTTGTTCTGATTTTACCAGTTTAATAACTGAACTTCATAACAATATAACATTTTAAATACAAAATATATTCGAAATATTGAAATTTTATTTTAAAAATTCAATTCGAGCTAATTGTAAGCCCAGCTCGAGTGGACACTTCACTACCATGTTTGTAAATAAATCTCCAAGCAATTGTTGACAGTCGATAATGTCCGTATACTCTGTATGAATTAAAATCTTTTAACTGTGTAATAAACGAAGACGAAGTCGCCAACTACCTATCTGAATATTTAAAGTCCTTGGACGTACCTGGCTTACCATCGCATGATTTACAGCTATAGGTAGGCTCTGTGTTCATGATCTTTCAAAACCTAAACCAACCATAACTATCCAACGGAATGTGTTTGGCTATTAAAAAAACTGATAATGAATGTGATTCACGCGACTATACTCAAAAGAAAATTCAAAGATGAGGAAGTTATCAATCTTAAGATTCCATATGTTCCCAACTAATATGCCCTTTTGAGCTTAAACGTATTCAATTTCCAATTCGTGTTGCATTCGTGATAACAATTATCAAATCCCATGGTCAGTCATTCAGTTTGTGTGACGTTTGTTTTCATGTGCCAATGAAAACCCATGATTTTCTCATGGTAAATAATATGTGGTATGTTTACGAATCAGTAAACCATCCGCTGTAATTCTTCCTTCGCTTCAAGGGCGCAGCTAGGTTTTAAGGATAGCGGTGTTTTAGGCGCAGCTAATACTGGCGGGTATGTATGGTATAGAAAATCCGCCAAGGTAGGCGAGAGGTGTGGGGGCCCTCCCCAGACATTTTCTAGGATTAAAGGTTCAAAATGGTGGGTTTTGCGGCTGTGTGAATAGTTAAATATTTTGTGACTCATCCGTCCCCCTAATATTAATAAAAAAATGTTTTATAAAAAGATTCTCTGAGCTTTTGGGGGGGGGGGTTTATCCCCCAAAAACCCCCCTCACTGCGTCCCTGCTTCACTGCACTATTTTTATTTAGCTTAATTCGCTTTATCTTGCGCCTGATAACAAAACAAAAACTGTTGTTTATCAGAAGGCGCTTGATGCAAGATATTAAACTCGAATGTGTAGGGACCACCGCGGTGCGTTTACGCATGCAGCACGTTTACGCAGTGCATTTTTTCCAAACAGAGGTACTATAACTGGCGCGTCTAAAGTAATTAGATACGAATGCTGCTTCATAGGGGCTTTTTTTACACTATTTTGAGCATCAGTCAAGCGTCGCTCTAGCGTTGCGTTAACCTTCCCCGTGAACGGGCCAAGTTTATGCAACAGACTTGGACCTAAAAACATTTTTTACGGTTAATAACATAAATAGCCAACAATTGAATGCGTTTAATTTTTATTTCATTAATATTTTCTCATTTAATTTATAATAATTCAAATATGACTAAAACGATACAGCCATACGATACAATATATAAATGGTGTAACTAAACTGTAAGTTCATTGATTTTTAGGCGGTACGAAGTTCGCCAGGTCAGCTAGTATGTTATATGTATGATGATTTCACTGTAAATATTTCAACAGATAGAGTGATTAACTAATCCGAACTCAATTTTACCCATAGTTTCTTTTGATTGTGACCAATGCATCTCATCTGTGAGTGTTTGCTTGTTTTGTTGATTCCTCCCCAGTGTATTTCCAAGTTCCAAAGAAATTGCATGAGCAAAGCCAATGAACACACCACCTGGACCTTAAGAACTCCTCAAAATGATTTATCTAATTGCAAAAAAGGGTTCAGGGTTTTGTGTGGCTGCAGAAAAGTGGGGTTTTATTGCAACTCAACTTGTTCTGGGTGCTATGGTGGGGATTCTTATAACAGTGCACCAGCATACAAGAACACAAGGATGACATTGACCACCACCATGAATGAAGATAGCTAAAAAATTTATTTTTTCCTGTGTTTGTAAAGGTTTTATATTTAAGAATGTGAATATGCAGTGTATTTTTGTGTAAATAAACATTTGTATGTAATTTTTAGGGATGTGCCTGTAGTACTACATGATCTCGAGTCGAGTTGAAAACTACTCACGAGTATCGAGTCGAATCGAGTATGATAATTTCTGAACCAGGCATTAATACAGCAAAGCATCTCCAACATATTCTCATTTTTCCAATCCTTCAGTGAATTTTCTATTCTGAATGCTAAGCTTGATGCAAAAAGGAAAAGATAATGAGGAACACTGATGGTAATTTTGTCATGAAGGAAGAGATGAATGAAAATTAATGTGTCTAAAATGTGAGCACAATTGGAATGAATTTACCTATAGTAATATGTCGTCAGTTTAATTAATGTAAGTACAATCTTAACTGCTCCGAGGAATCCTCAGTAAAGGCATTTGTACAATTGTAATTAAGATTACTTATGCTAATGAATCATAAAATATTTTATCCTTTCAAAACCTCATGCAGAAAAACCAATAGCATCTATGAGCTCAGGCAGCAAGTTACTATGCCTCCAATTCACGGTATTAATGCCTGAAGAAAATTCTCTTTTGCAATACACTTGTGTGGCTTTCTTACCTAGATGTAATGTATGGGAACTTTTATTTATAGTTGTATCAACGATTATTATGGATCTTGAATCTTCATGGAATTTAAATGAATGAAGTGAATGAACTATAACGCTTTTTTAGACCAAAAACATTTTTCTTTTTTTCTTACTTCGTTTATCATTCAAATCAATTATTTTTCGTTATTTCAAGAAGAAAACTAAAAGCAACAAAGAAATCAACAAATATTAACATCAGACGTAAGTGGTACTCAAAAAGGCTAAAAAAAAGAGAAAATACACCACTTGTGACGTCAAATTCCAGAAAAAACCGGCATTGTCCTCTTAACACGTTGCGTACCAGGGTATTTAAATTCCTTTTAACCCTCTGTTCAGGTGGTGTTTTAACCTTTTCTCTACTATACACGTATATATACGTGTGGACGTTTCCTGACCCGGGAGACGACGGGCGTATATGTACGTGTGAGATTTTCCCAGCCAGTAGAACGAAAGCTGTACATATATATACATCTTCTAGCTCTCCCCCTTTAAGGACGGTCGTGGGTTTACAACCTCTTTGTCTCGGGACCCGACGCTTCGGGGTCTAGGATTTACCCTCGGAATCCGGGAGCAGGTACCCGGACCCTTCGTCTTTTAGAACCCCTCTCAGCGGTACAGGACAGCAGTCATTCAATTGTTTATACATGTAATTTTCGAAATAAATATTTGTTCATTTCTCAAGAAATATACACTAAGAAATGAATTATTTGTCTTTTGAGCAGCGTTTACAATTTTTATACAAACTTCTATGACAAATATTAACTTATATCTCGAGTTATGTATAAACATCAACATGGAAATTGTTGCTGCGTTAAATGCGTTAATAATGGCCTTAGAACTCTGTTTAAAATTTGAAAATGCTCAGATAAAAATGAGGAATTCAATTCAAAGTCCGTAATTTACGTGCAAGCAACAATTATCCATTTGCTAAATACATATAAGCAATACATAAGTTGACCGCGAACCAATGCCGCAGGTATGGTCGTAAACCCGGAAAGGAGGGAGCACAACTACTCCCGGAGTCCGAGATAATGCGAAGTCCCTGCGTGGAGGGGTCGAAAAAGGTTCAGCGAGACCCTTCTTAATGAACGCCCTACAAAAATGCTCCATACCAGGAGAAAGAAGAGTCTCTTGGGGCTCAGTACAGCAGTCATGCTAAGACGAAAACTCCGCCGTCTCGAAAGGGTTAAACATCACTCACTGAGCAAACCTTCCATCCGAAAAAATGCCATAACTTATTTAAAAATTAAAATTTTTTCATGCAATTTTGAATGTAATACTCACAAATAATTTCAGAATCTCTTTCCGGTGTGATACTCCATGAAACATTTTCCCTTGTGGAGTGGAAAACCGCAAGTTGGGCACACGTACCTTGTTTCTTTTCTAATTTTTCTCGTTGTGCACTTTGCATCTTCTAGTGTGATATTTTTTCGTCCCCTTTCCCACAATAGGAACGAGATGGTGTTTGCTAAGGTCTCTCAAAAAGCACTGCGGGTGATCTCTTGAAGGGGCCCGCCCTGTTGGCTTATCATCGCAGTCATCGTCCGAGGATGATTCGCTCGACTCCTGCCTACTCGCTGCCCACTCTTTGGCGGTCTGGAGCAAATAGCCTTTGAATCGAAAGCCATTATTTTTCTTTAGAGTTTTATTAACTCTGAGAGCACTGAAAAGAGCACATTTTATTAGCCACAGCATGACTTTCTTTGACAATTTCATTGTTTTTCTCTTGATGGAGTAATAGGATAAGTACATATCCACCCTGTCAACACCTTTCATGCACTCATTGTATTTTAGAATACAAGTGGGTTTTTTGATTGCCTTATCATCGCAGTCATCGTCCGAGGATGATTCGCTCGACTCCTGCCTGCTTGCTGCCCACTCTTTGGTGGTCTGGAGCAAAAAGCCTTTGAATCGAAAGTCATTATTTTTGTTTATAGCACTATGCTCTGTCCCTTTTTCAAAGGGTTTGCCTCACTGTTCAACATGGCAGGGAGTCCCCAATTTGGTATTATCATACCACACACCTTCCCTTTATTATCTAAGAGCAGTTCTGCAATTTTCACACTATTATAATAATTGTCTTGATGGACACGAAGCAAAAAGATTGAGATGTGGCTTCAAAAGAGACAAGATGGTTTGTTCTCATTTTTTCCCCTCGGCTGAACAAATCTCTAAATTATGTACTAATGTAGCCAGAATCACTTTCACAAACCATTCGAACTAGTAACCCATATTTTACAATTTTTGCTGGATTATAGGTCTTGATTTTCAATCTTCCTCTCCTTGGCTTCATCAAGTGACGATTCCTGCTTTGGTTCATACACATTTTTAAATTTTTCAACTAAGTATTCCACGGTGGGTCTTATTTTATATAATCCATCCAAAGTATCAAAGAATGCTTTGTTATCACTAAAATGCCAAGCTTTCTGTACCTGCTCAAATCTGTTTTGCGTCGGTAGCTCTCTAAATATTTTTGTTTCGATGAAAGGATCTGTACTTCAATACTCCTTCAGTGTATCTTTCCTCACCTGACCCATCAGAATCAAAATAGAAAAGAATTTTTTCATTTCAGCCATGGTTATGTTTGACCACTTCCCTGTTCTTGGCGATTCTTTGTATTTATGCTTATTTTGACAGTAAAATAAATTGGATTGATGGCACATCGTTTCAAAAAAATCATTACCAAGAAATAGTGAGACTACGTCAAGGATATTAGTGGAATTATCTGGTAATCGCTTCACTCCAGGTTGGCCCAAAAATTGCTCTATATGTCTCTCAAATCTATTTTTTCCCATGAAGTAGAACTTCATGCCAAAGTATTGTCTTCATTTTCACTCGCATTGGAGTCACTTTCAGTGATAACTAGAGGAATGGATGTTCTAGTTTTCATATTCACCACAACATTATAATCGCTTTCATTTTCGTCGCTCTCTTCGTCATACCCTAATGCCACAAACCATTTCATCACATCCATCATCCACATGGCCTTGTTTTATCTGGCAAATCATCAGCACACAAGTCTAACAAAATTTGTTCTTCATCCAAAGTGTTGACCTTCCAATGTGATGCCATAATATGGAATATTCTTATGAGTGGTTTTTAGAGCACAAATGCGAGCATATCTTCAAGTGAGATAAACTGACAACAAATGAACTATTCACTGGGACTCGGGGAAACACCAACTGCTCTAAACACATTGGGAGAGGAAACTAACCCAAAGGCAAGAAACAAGTAAGAGAGCATCGTCTTCCTCCATTGCATGGAAAGAACTGGGGGCCTCATTGTGAGTCCCCCAGTTCCTTATGTCAATGTTGACGGAGCAGAACTCTCCACTTGCTGAGAGTGCATCTCGAAGAAGCAGCGATGCAGATAAGGGTCAAACTCGCCAGATAAAACAAGGCCATGTGGATAAACTCTTCGGAAATAATGAGCCAAGTGTGTGGGGTAACTCAAGGAAAAAGATTAAATAAGATGCCAACACTGGTAAGAAGAGGAACGCCGATTCTGGGTGGAGGTGTTGAGACTGGAAATATGTGCCTATTAGGGCGTAATGCCTTTGGTTTAAACATGGTTAAAAAGCTAATGTTTAGAATATAACTTTACCCAATCAAACGCTATGATGCATCAATTCATTATGATTAATGAACAACAAATGAAAATGAATGAACGAATAAGTATTGTACGCTTTGAAATTGTTTAGGTTGACGCGCCTAAATGATGAGAATCTTCGTCATCTGCCCGGAACGTTTGGAAAAAAAATGATGAGAATTCTTGCCATCTGTACGCAATGTGTTAAGCCTAAATTTTTTCCATAAAAAACATTTTAAAAATTTATGTATTCTCCTTTCATATGAACAAAAAAAGTACGGTAAGGTACAAAATTATGGTATAAGAAGGTACGAGCGATGCTGCGGTCCAATCCAATGACGCAGCTGCACCGAGTCGGAAGACGGTTGACTCGACTTTCAAATACTTGCACATCCCTGGTAATTTTACTTACTTTTCCTCATCATACCTATTAAAGTAATTTATAAGCATTGCAATGTTTTATGGGATGGTTTATCAAGGGTTGATATATTCTGAAATTATGTTCAAAAGCATAAAAAATCATTGTTCAAATAATCTGAACTAAATTTTATTATTGAGCTTTAAAATCTGATTCGATAAGTTTTGGCATTTAGGAATAGTTTTCACCCCTAAAAAATAGAAAGCGCTCATCAGCATAATATAGATTTTAAAGTAGATTAGCCTAATCTCAATTGTTTATTCTATTTGATTCAATTTGAAAATATTGCAAGGTTTTGCAATTTTTTGTGGTTCATTTCCTGGACTACTGACTAGATCTCATTGGATTTATTTCCTTCCAACAGAACAGATCCCCAGATACACCTATGTATATCACTCACTGAGGAGACTGTGGACCCTCTTCCACTCCTCCGGATTCTCTGCAATCCGTAGCATCAGCTCTAAGAGGTCCTCGTCCTTCTTAGGGTCTTCAGGATCCATGAGCTGCGAAAGCCGCATGAAGAAGCAAAACAGCTATTATACCATAAATGTATTTTCATCATTCATTTGCCATAGACTGGTTAACTAAAATACTCAAAATATTTTTACATAAAAGCAAGGGTTGTATCTGATGGCAACAACGTCAAAGCAGAAGTTTATCTCACAGTAATAACCACTAAAAATACCATAAAAAAATAAAAGGAATCATGAGAATAGCTCCAAGAAAATGAAAGAAATTAGTACGTAAAACTTGCTTATAACGATCTTGCAACTAACGAAGTCCCTCCCATAATGAGGTGAGTTCCTGGTTTTCCTTGGTTTATCCTATGATCATCAATGTTAATCTCCCTGCATACAACAGGATCGGATGATACGAAATCCCTGCTATATCACAATCTTCTTTGGTCCCTAGGGGAATCGTTTCCTCTTTCATAAAGAAATTATGGCCATGTTAGCTACTAAACCATTCCTTACCTTATCATTACATAGTTCTTTTAACTTATGGCAATCACAACATAGGCAGTTCTACTATTGATCTTCTGAACTGAACTGAATACCTCATAAATCCAGGGGCATATTTACCAGTACGCCAACTACGCCATGGTATAGGGCAGCACCTCCCAAGGGGCGGCATACAAGTCCCAGAATTTTTATTTCTTCAGTTTTTTCAATTTTTTTTAAAACCATTTCCTTACAGAATGCAAACATATTGATTCATTTTGCCGCATGTTTTCTTTTTTAGAAAAATGCTTCACTTTAGTTAACCAGGAGTGCGAGTCATGTGTTTACATTAGTCATTGTCTTCCAAATAATCACTCTATTCCTTTTTTCGCTAGTTCCTGTCGTTATAGGCACGAGGACCTCGTGGAAACATTGAATTTGGTTCGCATTATTCAAACAAAAGCTCAGAATTGTGAAAATATTTGAATTGTGTGTCTTTGTGAAGGTGTCAAGATTTGCGTTTCATTTTGTGAATATTGCTTATCGATGTGAGATACTGAGTGGAGCTCAATGTAAGAAGGCACAACAAGCGAAAAAATATGCTCAGAAAGAAGTTCTCGAAAAAATAGTAAAATTAATTTCTTGGGTTCAAAAAAAAAAATGAGATAGATTTCCAGAAAATGCAGATTCTATTGAAGAAGTAGTGAATGTCGAAAGGAATAATATAATAATAATAATAATAATAATGTCTTTATTTATCTGTAGCACAATAATAATTGTGGTAGATTTCGTCAATTAATACACCTCATGTGAGGACACAGTAGTAAGAAATACCCTGGATTTAAGAGGCAGCAGAATGTATGTACATATACAACACCCATACATTTTGGATATGGAGAATATTAATTTGCCTCGGAAAGGGTCGCTGCCTGGGGATCGCCAGGGCAGGTCTGGAGCTGGTGCTGGATCTGACAGCATACGGACCACCAGTGATGAGAATGCGCTGTGGCAGGCACTCATCGGGACACCCGAAAATACTACTGCCACCGAAATTGAGGGAAACCAACAACCACTTACCTCTCCTGCTGAACGTGCTTTGCCTGATAGAACTCAAGCAACCACAAAAGCAGGTAGACCGAGGCAACGTATTGAATGGACTACTAGCCTTAAATGAAGAAGTCATGCGTTGCTACTATATCAGTACTAAAATGGAGACCGATTTGATAAGATATAGATCCAGGATGCTACAGTTATTTTAAATGCACACTCTGAATTGGCCGGTAGAATCTCGGAACAGAACCTTGCAGATAGGAGAAGAGCAATAGTCACGCGCAACCTTCTCTCCAATCTTGAGCTGAATAGAATCAAAGCACAAATCGAAAGTGATAACGCGAACCAGGAAAACGTGAGCACAACAGAAGGTATCAACACCTTGATCGAACAAGAAAGAGAAATAACTCCAGAGATGGATCCAGTTACATTACAGGATAAGGGAAGTGATAATGAGGAAGAAAAAATTATCTTGCGCAATTTTTATGAAACAAAGGAGAAATACTTTGGAACCGATCCCACACTTAGACCCTACATTCCAAAGATCACAACATCTAATAAAGCGATTCGAATAATGGAATACATCAATAATAACATACTTCCAAATCAAGCTTCGAACTGCAATAGCATAGAAGAACTTCAACTGCTTCTGTACTGTGCTGCAATATGCACAGTCACATCACTAAACATGAAGGTGGACACTTTCAATGGAAGACGTAAGCCGAAGACTGAGTCAGCTCCCCCATGGGAGAAAAGATTAACGAATCGGATTGAAAACATACGGAAGATACTGGGCCAGCTAACACAATATAAAAGAGGAACACATACAAGAAAACTGCTCAAAAAAGTCAAACAGATAATTTATCCTGCTCGTGAGGAAGATCTTTCTGCTCAGAAGATCACAGAGGTAATTGATAAGTACTCGCAGCAACTGGCCGTCTACTCTAAAAGGCTAAGGAGATACAAAAAATGTACAGAGCGGAAGCGCCAAAATAATCTCTTCCAAAAGAACGAAAAGCAATTCTATAGAAATTTAATGAACGCAAAAAGTAAAACGCAAACCGAATATCCCCCCATAGCACACTTAACAGAATATTGGTCTAATTTATGGGAAAAAACAGATACACACGACAACAACACCGAGACACTCTGTGAAGAACGAAACAGGGTCGCTGATGTAAAAGATATGCCATCAGTCAGAATAACAGAACACGACGTTCAGGAAGCCATTAGCAAAACACTAAACTGGAAATCACCTGGCCCGGACAAACTTCAGAACTTCTGGATTAAAAAATTCACTGCTTTGCATGCCACCATAGCAAGAATATTTTGCCATATATTACAGAAACCAATAGATACTCCTGAGTTTTTGGTTAGAGGATGCACTTTTCTCCTTCCCAAAAACGATGCAAATACAGATCCTGCAAACTACCGACCAATAACCTGCCTACCAACCATGTACAAACTACTTACTTCAATACTCACCAATAAAATCCAAGCTCACCTCGATGCGCAAAAAATAATGACAGAAGAGCAAAAAGGCTGCTACAAATTTTCAAAAGGATGCAAAGACCAATTAATAATAGACTCCATAGTAACGCAACAGGCCCTGAAGAAACAGCGAAACTTAAGCATAACTTACATAGACTATAAAAAAGCTTTTGACTCGATACCTCACTCTTACTTACTGGAGGTACTTAAAATATATAAAATTGCCCCAAATATATTAGCCTTCCTTGAACTGATAATGCAAAAATGGTCAACAACAATTAAATTGAACACAACAAATGGAACGCAGCAGTCTAGAACAATATACTTCCGCAAAGGGATATTCCAAGGCGACTCCCTCAGTGCTCTATGGTTTTGTATGTGTCTAAACCCTCTAAGTAAAACACTGAACCATACAGGTTATGGGTTTAAGATAGCCACAAGCCCGAAAAACAACAACTACACCCTAAATCATCTGTTATACATGGATGACTTGAAGCTGTACGGGAACTCGCCCATGCAGTTACAAAAACTGCTAACCATAACTAACAATTTTACTAAAGGCGTCAGAATGGAATTCGGTATAGACAAATGCAAATCCATTCATCTACAGAGGGGAAAACTAACAGCCACAGATGGTTATACCCTCGATGAAAATACTTTAATAGAAAACCTTAAAGAAACCGAAAGTTACCGATATCTAGGCATTGCCCAACTAATGGGCATACCCCATACACAGTTAAAAGACAACATAAAGAAAGAACTTAGCAGCAGAATAGAAAATATCCTGAAAACGGAACTTCACGGGCGGAATAAAGTAAAAGCCATCAATACTTTTGCAATACCAATCCTTCTCTATACCTTTGGAATTATCAAATGGACCTTGACCGATCTTAATGAAATAAACAGAATTGTGAGAACCCTTCTTACAAAACACCGTTTACACCACCCAAAGAGCTCCACAGAAAGAGTAATACTTCCCACACATGAAGGAGGACTTGGTATTCTTGATGCTGTACAGCTTCACTATAAGCAAATTGCTGATCTAAGACAATACTTCTATGGCAAAGGAGTCAAATGCAAACTTTTCGAAATAGTATGTAAAACAGACACTCACTACACACCACTTCATCTAAGCAACAGTGAACTAGACATCCCGAATCAAACTACAGAACAACTAATCAATCAATGGAAAAGTAAAGAGCTTCATGGGCACCATCCTCATCAGTTAAACATGCCACACATAGATAAAGAGGCTTCAAATATATGGTTGAAACAAGGGAATATATATGGGGAAACAATCGGATTTATGAGGGCCATTCAAGATCGCAGAATATTGACGAGGAACTACAGAAAGTTCATATTAAAAGAAAACATAAACAGCGATCAGTGCAGAAGATGCAAGAACCAATCTGAGACAATAGAGCATATTATGGGAAGTTGCACGGCTCTAGCAGCAAATGAATATACCAGTAGACATGACAATGTAGCTAAAATCATGCACCAAGAACTGGCAAGAAAAAATAGAATCCTGGACACCAATGAACCATACTACAAATACCATCCACCTGATGTTTTGGAAAACAATGAGTGCAAACTATACTGGAATGCAGAAATAAAAACTGACCGAGCAATTAAAAGCAATAGACCGGACATAGTTATAATAGACAAAATAAAACGGCACACTACCCTCATAGACGTGACAATTCCCTTAAACCATAATGTACAGAAAGCACAATCCACCAAAATTAACAAATATGCAGAACTTGCAGCAGAGATCAAAGCCTTGTGGAAGATGTAGTCAGTAGATATATGCCCAATAATGATAACAACAACAGGAATCACACCGTGCGAAGTTCTACACCAGCTAAAAAAGCTAAAATTGGAGAAAACTCTACCAAAAATACAAAAGTCAGTCATCCTGGACACCTGTCATATTGTCCGACGGTTCCTTTCAATAGAATAATTACGGAAGTAATAACAAAACACAGCTGAACTTGACTTGGTCCGTTCACTGTGAAAAATCCTTGTAAGATAGCAAGAGGGAAAAATGAAAATAATAATAATAATGTCTTTATTTATCTGTAGCACAATAATAATTGTGGTAGATTTCGTCAATTAATACACCTCATGTGAGGACACAGTAGTAAGAAATACCCTGGATTTAAGAGGCAGCAGAATGTATGTACATATACAATAAAAAGAAGAGAGAAATTATACAATTTGAATCAAAGTGCAAAAGTACATTTAAAAGGTAATAGTGGAGAAATCAATTTCCTCCAGTGAGTATATGGGTTTAGATAGTGGGAATTTATTTAGGGCCCTGTGGAAGATATTGTAGTCTACCGTTCCTGCTGAGTTGGGCAACATGTTGAAGTACTTAATTGCCTGGTTCTCATAGTTAAAAGATTTGACCAGCCTACATTGAGGCATATCTAATTTACCCTTTGCTCGAGTATCATGGGTTATGTACATCAGCTCTTGTGAAGTACAATTACAAATTTCCCTTGTAGAACAACAGAATATGAAATACATATAGTCTGTATAGACAGTCATAATTCTTAATTCGACAAAAAGTGGTTTACAATGTTCTGTACACCCAGAGTGAGAGATAATTCGAACCACCTTCTTTTGAAGTATTAACAAAAGTTTTACATCGTAAGTGTGCCCCCAATTTCTGATTCCATATGTAAGGTGAGATTGAAAGAATGCATAATAAGCATAGAGAAGATAGTCCTTAGTCACACAGCACATTAGCTTCCTAATTAAGTTCCGGGCTCGGGCAAGTTTTTTCATAATGTTAAAAATATGCTAACTCCAGGTTAGTTTGGGATCAAGGTGAAAGCCAAATAGTTTAACAACTTCATTGTCAGGTGTATTTTGTTGAAGAGATCAGGTTAAGAACTGGGTTTTCAATGGATTCATGAAGAATCCGTTTGCTGAAAACCAATCATTAGACTCTGCCAGTGTGCCAGATATCAGCCTAGCAGTCTCTGTGGGATTGGTGCCCTCATGCAGAAAGGTTGTGTGGTCAGCATAGAGGACAAAGTCAGTGGACACATTCACTGGTAGGTCATTCACCATGATCAAGAAAAGGAGGGGACCTAATGCGCACCCTTGAGGCACCCCATGCTTAATCTTGAGGAACCCCGATTGAGTTCCGTTTACTTGTACATACTAGTTGCATGCGATTACTCAGATAGGAAGACATAAATTCAAGTTCAACCCCATGAAATCCATAATAATTCAGCTTCTGCAGAAGCATTTTGTGATCCACACAGTCAAATGCAGATGAAAGATCACATAGTGACAAACTTTGTTTCATTTCAAATGCATTGATTATATGCTAAATTACACTGTGAACTGCTTGAGTTGTATTTTTACCAGCACGAAACCCAAATTGGGACGTTGGTGTTAGATATTGAGATTCGAAGTGGTTCACAATTTGAGTGCAAGCAACACTTTCAAAAATTTTAGCAAAGACTGGGATGATGGAAATTGGATGGTAGCTACTTGGCAGGTTTCTATCACCATGCTTGTAAACTGGGATAACCTCTGTTTATTTGAGGCTGTCTGGGAAATTTCCTGACTTTAAGCATGAATTTATTACTATTGCTAGAGGGTATACTATTCAGTGTATAATAGACTTAATTAAGTTGCTAGAAAGACCAAATATATCTTTGCTGTTGGAGTTATTAATCCATTTACGGCCAAAGGTGCGAAAACGCACCATTTTTTAATTAGTTCATAAAAAAATATCTCCTCCGTTATTTAGTAGTTTTCCATGGTAAATTATTCATTAGATGAAAAACTTATTTTTAAAACTATTTTCTTTAAAAATTTTGACGTGATTATTTAGTTATAAATTTTCAAGTTTACTAAATGTTTTGCTCATCGAGAGCTATCAACTTAATATTTTTTTACGAGTGCACTGAGATTATTTAAGAATCCTAATACTAGTATTATAAATGTACTATTAATGCTTAATTACTCAGATTTAAAAAAATCAAATAATATATTTAGAAATGTACAATTTTGAGATTGGTATATAATGGTGCGTTTTCCCGCATTTGGGGGTATGGCAAATTAGGACTGAGGTAGCGTACCCAGAGACAAATCTAGCAAACTTTGGTCACTAATATTGTACGTCACCCTGTAATTATTCAGTGAATCAATTTAGTCACTGTTGGGTTTTAAAAACCATAAAATATATTTTCTTATTTTATTGGTCTCACAGCTGTCGTCTTTTAAATGTGGCTTCATTTAGTCATTGCGTAGTAATGAGCAGCTTGATTCCCTGCCACAAGAACTATCGGTTTTTAACTGTGTGTAATATAGTTTCTCAAACAGCGCTGGTCATTCAGAAAAGGTTCACTGCTATGTACACATCAATGGATCTTACCATCCAACTCTAGAAGAAAGCTTCAAGAAGTAAGTCTCACTGGTCTTTATGCATTCGTTAGGTACGACGGGTGTAACTGGGTGATCCCACAGCCTCAAGATCAACGTTTCAGGCAACGTACGAGTGAAAAAAATTATCTTTTTAATTTCATCAAATTTTCTGAGGCTACTGTAGATGGATAATAAAAGGAGGTGTGTGTCCACCCAAGATATCTTTACCACTATAGATGAAAACCTGGATTCTGTGGATGACACCACGGATGTTGTCTAAATACCGTCAGACGTTAGGAACTCACTGATGAAGAAGACATCGATGATAAAATTTGAAATGCGAAACCGATTTACAATGACATCGCGGTAACATTGGAAACACATCGAGGCGATGGCATTGTGGAGCACCGGCTGAGTGCGCAAGAAGAAAAAGGAAAGCCATCAGTATGCCAAAAAAGATATCCAGTCGTCTGATAAAAGGGACTAATTTTCCAAAATGGAAAAAGGATATTGATGCTAAGTTTTTGTGTTGTCTAATACCTTAATGAGAAGGAATATGACGAAAAAATAAGATGTGAATTTGGAGGTATGTCTCCATCTGACATTTTCCTCCTGTTTCTTGATGATGAGGTTTGGGAGGAAATGGTATATTTTTCAAAAAAGGTTGTTTCTGATAGCAATAAGCATAAGTTACAATTAGTATGGCAGACTTGAAAAGGTTCTTGAGATTTGGATTCTCTCTGGGAATCATGTGCTCCTGCAGCAGGACTTGTACCTGTCTAAAGATATTATAAAGATAAATGGGTGGAATTAGTTCGTCGAACTATGAGTAGAAAGAGATAAAGGAAAATATCCACCTTTTTTCTTGACATCTCGGACGAATTTGCAAAGCTGAGACCAATATTCACTATGGTGAATGCTAATTTTTTGCTCTTTGGAATTTTTTCTCATAACCTTTCTATAGATGAGCAAATGGTTCTTTATTTTGGATATGCCACTCAGCAAAAATGTTGATAAAAAATAAACAGGTTTGATTGGGGTTCAAATTATGGTGCCTTTGCATTTCAGATGGTTACCTCATCCAATTTTTTTTCATATGAAGGGCCTAAATAAATCAAAGCCTCATGGCTTGAAGGTAGGATTAGGAGCCTTCATTGTTTCACATTTCTTGAAAATAATTCCTAATATTTCTCAGCATCGGTTATTTTTTGACAACTTCTCTTATACATTCCAAGCACTGAAGGAAAGGCGATACTTTGCAATTTGAACCATGCGGGAAAATAAAACTCGAAAGTGCCCGCTTAAAGACTCTTAAAACCCTTGGAAAAAACCTCGAAACTCGATCGATTATGCCTCTGATGAGGAATCTGAATACTTCGCAGTCAAATAGAATGAAACCTCTGTTGTAATCGTGACCAGAAATACACAGCCAATTTACCATTTGAAAGAAAAGACAAAACTATTCCCCCCTTTCTCGTCCTTGCAGATTGCAATAATCCCATAGGTGGAGTATATGTCGCGATAATACAAAGGCAAATTATGGAATCAAAATCAGAGGGAAAAAGTGGTGGTGGCCTTTGTTTACCAATTTACTGGAATGTGTGTTTACTAATTCATGGAAAATCTATAGGAAGGCTAGTTGGCTCAAAATGTCTCCAATTAATTTCTCAAAGATCATATAATGCTAACGCTAAACGCTAATTCAAAGGTGAGCAATTCAGTATTGGCAATCACTAAGAAATACATGCAGAAGGACCATAATTCTGAAAAAATGCAAACCTTCATGTAAATCTTTATTAGCAGACAGTAAAAAAGATAATTCAGGAGATACTATCGAGAAAAAGGTGCAGGTAATGTAATAGGCACAATGCATATTTTTGGGTAAAATGTAATGTGCCCTAATATCCAAATAATTTTCATAAATAAAAGGGTTTTGTTAAAGTATGAACGGTTACTTAATGATTTTAAAAACTAATTTAGGCGTATTTTATGTGTTTATAAATAAAACAGTGGAAAAGAAAAAGATTTTAGTTTTTCAAGGCATGTTAACCGAAGTACCCACATTCCGCCAAAGGTGCGAAATCGCACCATTATTTTTCTGGTACGTATAAATTTTTCAGAGCCTCAAATTATTCAAAATCTCTTTTGTAGTATCTATTAAGACTAAATATGGTGATAAATTTAAAAACTTCTACCGATTATTAGCCTTGGCCATTAATGGGTAAAAGGCTTTTACAGTTCTAATTATTTCCAACTGGGAAGTTTCCCACCACTGAAAGGGAGTACAATTGATACGGAAATTCTGAAGGAGTTGGATAGAAGTTGCAGTACTGTCACCATTACCAGCCACAATGTTTTCCACAGAATTTATAAATGATGCATTGAGAACATGAGCCTCGAGTGGGTCATTCTTGTGGTCAGCCATCATCCCAGTTTCCTTCTCAATGACTGACCAGGCTGCCTTGCATTTATTAGCAGGATTAGTTATGAAGTAATCATTGGAGTTACATTTAGCCTTCTTTAATTCATCATAATATTCCTCTTTGAGTTTAATGCACTGATTTTTGAGAACAACAGGGAATGAATCTATTTCGGCAAGGACTGATCATTGTAGCATATCTCCCTGGAGCGGCAGACATTGACTAGCGTAGGGCAGTGAATGGGGTCTAATACGCATAAATAATTCCAAGTGAAAAATATCACCCTCATAACGACAACCTGATAATGAATGAGTATGATGCAAATGGAAAAACCTGCCCCACTCTCAACCTTGTGTAAGGCTTAGAAATGAATTAAATAGTAATACATACATATGTGAAACAATCAAATCACTTGTTACTGTTGTGGCGTGTGTGAATATTTAAAAAAGAATCGCGCAGCAGGAAAAGAGTTGGGAAACAATATCCTATTGAATTCTTCACACTTCTTCAGCTGAAGACTGCAGGAAAGAGGAGATGGAGTTCCTTCCCATTAATTCTGAAGATTTTATTCAAGTTTAATAAAAACTGTGATGAATCTGTCAGTAAGTCATTCAGAAACTCAATCATAATGGTTAAACGATTTTTGAATTCCAAATAAAGCACGCAGGTACATGTATGTAAATTTGAGGATTATTAACTAAGTGTGATGTTAGGGATGGGTCGAATAGCAGATTTCTCAAATTCGAATATCAAATCATTGCTCGAATATTCGAATACCTCAAATTTCGAATACCTCAAATACTAAACGATGAATGCAGGAATGTTTGAATAGGTCGCCTATGCAGCAGGAAACCCAAGATTTTGGCGAGTAATTGTGATTTCCTTTAAAGGATTCAAACAGGATTTTAGCTGATTGATGGGGTATTTTAATTTTATGTAAACAATAGGGTAGTTTCCTTCATTAAAGAAAGCGAAAGTCATTGATTGTGATTCGGTACTCACCATTAGTGTATTAATAATATACAAATTATATATTTGGTTTTAGAAATACCGGTTTATACGAATGGCAATGGTAAATTTTATCCTCATTTGAAAAAGGCCAGATTGGCGCCCATGCGATCCCACTCCACGTGACGTCACAGTGACCTAGTTTCTATTCGAGTAGATAGAAGTTTTACACCGTCTGGTATTAGTAGTGAATGCATGAGGCACAGAGCTCAGGGAAACATGGTCTTAATAATCACCTATTAACACTGCCTAAGGTCGGAAACTTTCCTTCGTTTGATGAGGTATTAATAATCCTTATTTAAGCCAACCCCTACCAGCTAGCATGGTACTCAGCTTCCTGCTAGCACCCTGCGTCGTATCAGTGCTCAGAACCTCGCCCCAAGATCACCTCACTCGCGGCAACGGGAAGCAGAACAACGTCACATGGAGTTTTTCCCGGCATTCATACTTACCCATCGCATTTTCGCGCGCTTGAAATTTTTCACTTTTCATTTAATCGCCAAAAATAGATATCGTCTAATAAAAATCTAAAAGCGTTAAATACGTACTCCAGGAGTAATAATCTTTCGATGTAATTCTCGAATCTACTTTTTCGAATCTCGTGTAATTTGATATTTTTTCGAAGCTAAGGTCTTCATAATACAATCTCTGTGCGAGCTGGGACCTTTTGTTTGATTTCAGAGAAGAGGAAATCGTCGGAGGGGGTGGGGCGAACGCTGAATGGAGGGGGATTGAAGATCGTGGGAAATGCGCCAATTTCACTATCCCACGTCCCTGAGTAAGTGCACATGGTAAACACCGTCTCATTTTTATCAAAAGATGGATGCGGGAAAATATTCAGTGGGGGGAGAAAGAGTGAAGGGTGAATCGCGATTCTATTATTTTCCGGTAACTTGATATTTTTTCGAAGCTAAGGTCTTCGTTATACGATCCCTGCATGAGCTGGGACCTTTTGTTTGATTTCGGAGAAGAGGAAATCGTCAGATTGGGTGGGGTGAATGCTGAATGGAGGGGGATAGCAGATCGTGGGAAATGCACCAATGTTGCTACCGCACGGCATTGAGGTTCTCCTGATGGGGGACACCTGGGATTTTCGGATTTTTTTCACCCGATCAATTTCAGTTCCCCACGTCGAACTCTTTTCACTGCTCTAACCGCTCTAACCCTCGAATTTGATGTAGTTTGTCAGCTTGCCTAAAACGGCACTGCATGCACTAAACGACTAGAGTTCTATTAATTTTTCCGAGTCAACTACCAACGTCTTGCGAGCGACAGTGTATGACGCGAAATTCACAGTATTCGAGGTATTCAAGACGGTATCTTTGGCATAACTATTCGAGATCTCGAATATCGAATACTTTCTAGTATTCGAGGTATTCGAGTATTCGCGGATACTATTCGCACATCTCTATGTGATGTACATATATGGTGTGACGTATCCTGGTCAAACATGAAGAAAATTTTAGCACAGAAGTAGAGCACATGAGACATGATATTAACGTTGGCAGAAAATCAAATTTTGTAGAAAAATGATGTATTTTAAAGATTATAATTTTGAAATTTTGTATGCAAATGGCATTGGTGCAAAATTGAACTTTTTTAATACCAATTAATGAAATGCATGATAAAAGCTACTTGCAGTTAAATGAAAGGGTAGTAATGGTAAAGGTAGATACTAAACCCGCAGGTTTACGTGCCTGTGTCAGATTATGGAGATGAAGAAGTAGAAGATGTCTACCAAGATATATGTAGCGGAAGTTATCAAGCAGGTAAGAGGGGAGGAAAATCTTATCATTTTAGGTGACTGGAACACCAAGGTTGGCAAAGTTAAAGACAGAATGATAGCTGAGAAATACATATGGATTAGGAAATCAAAATGAAAGAGGAGAAAGTCTTCTTTAATGTTGCGCTGAATACAGAATAATGCTTCTAACACTGTATTCAAAAACCATGTGCAAAGAAGATACTCCTGGAAGATGCCAGGAGACCTTAGAAGATAATAAATTGAGGATATACATCCTTGTGAAACAAAGAATCAGGAACCAGGTGAAGGACTGCAAAAGTTATCCAGAGGCAGATATCAATAGTGACCATAACTTAGTTATGGTGAAATGCCACCTAACATTCGAAAAATTGAAGAGAGCTGTGAAAAACATATGGCAGGTTGAAATATTGAAGGAGGTTCAGCATCAACTGGCTTTCTAAGAAGCTGTAGAAAAGAGAAAGAGGAGGAGACCAATATGAATAATAAGCCAGTGGAAGAGAGTTAGAAAACCATTTGAAGTGGCCTGCAGACAGCAGCTGAGGTAGTTCTTGGTAAAAGAAACGTTGTTATGAAAAAAACTTGGATCACATAGGAAGAATTAGGTCTCATGGAGGAAAGAAGAAAATACAAGGCTGTGAAAACAGAGGAAGGCCAGAACTGTTACAAGAGAATAAGGAACTAAATATGTCGTAAAGCGCGGAAGGCTAGAGAAACGTGGATGAAAAGCATTTGCGAAGACGTGCAAAACAATCTTAAACATGGAAAAGTAGAGGCCGCTTATAGGATAGTGAGGTACCACTCTAAGGAAAGGGGCGTATGATGTAATACCCTTAGGGACAAAAACAGAGAACTAACGATTGAAAACGAAGAAAAAGGGAAGAGATGGAAGGAATATCTGGAAGATTTGTGCAAAGGAAGCAGGCTAATAATGAATGCTCTCAAAAACGAGAAGGAAGTGGAAGCTGATGATATTGGAGCCCCGATTTTAAGATCAGAATTTGATATGGCTGTAAGAGACCTTGGATAAATAAAGCATCTGGAATTGATGATATTCCCGCAGAACTAATTGAAAATGCTGGAGAAAAGATGTTGAACCAGCTCAACAAAATTTTTAGTGAAATGTATTCGACAGGTGAGATACCAAAGGACTTTGAGATGAACATTGTAATCCCAATTCCCAATTCTTTTGAGCAGAGAACTGTGAAGATTTTAGGACCTTAAGCCTAACCTCACATGAGTCGAAGATACTGACAAGGATTGTCTATAGAAGAATAGACGGAAGAGCAGAAGAATATTTGGATGAGGACGAATTTGGATTCAGTAAAAACAAAGGCACAAAGGAAGCAATAGAGAATACTGCTCATAGAGAAGAGAATGGAAAAGAACAAGCCAACGTTTGTTTCGTTCGTGGACTTAGAGAAAGCTTTTGACAACGTGGATTGGAGCACAATCTGAAGAATCAACTTGAAATTATGAAAGTGAACTTGTTTATTTTAGTTGCTATGTAATGTCAAGGATATGAATTTGTTGATTTAATCTTGCTATTAACAATAAAAAACGGAACCCTGAATTAATCGGTCGAAACTTTAAATCTCTCTGTCGGGTAGGCGAGTGGATTTTACACTTTTGGAGGTCCCACCGAGATTCAGTGATCAGAGCATTGTTTCGTGATAAGTACCTTTAGTGGCCAATTGTCATCGTTCAAGTGTGTAGCCAGAGTGTGGGAGAATATACATATGGAGAAGACGCTAAATGTAAGGGTCACGCACCAGTTTGAGTGTCATTCATAATGGTTAAATTCCCCATCTGTAGTGGAGTGAACAGCACTCAGGGAAAAATTTTTGCTTTGCAACTGCTTTGGAACCCTTTTGAAACTGCTTTGGAACACCAAAATCTCCATTGGAACTGCTGTGAAACTCATTTTAACTCATTTGTACCAAAAATTAGAAATATGAAGACGTTTGTAACTCATTTGTGATCCCCTTTGGAACTCCTTTGTACAGAGTGTGTTCGTTTGGAACTACTTTTGAACGATTCGGCAGGATTTCCAGACGTCATCATTCGTATTGTAACTGCTGTGTACGGAGAAAATTCATTTGGAACTCCCTTTGAACGAGATGACAGGATTTCCGGGCGTCATCATTCGTATTGTAACTGTTGTGTACTGAGAAGATTCATGTATAACGGCTTTCCATACGTTTGTAATTCTTTGTGAACAAATCCATGCGATTTATATACGTCATCATTTGTTTTGGAACTGCCCAAGTAGCAAAAGAATATTGAAAAATGATTTTAAAATTATTTCAAATGATTTTAAAATCAAAATATCATAAGATGGCTAAATTCATGACTTTTTCAAGATTTTAAAATAATTTTAAAATAATGTATTAGGCGTTGCTCTTTTTAAGTCTTGTACCATTTGATCTCATTTTGTTGATAGTATATTCTTGGATATGCAGGAAGTAATGGCTTATTTTTGCCAAAAATGTTCGTTTTTTAATTTCACAGAAAAATAATTATGTGAACATTATTTTAAAACAATTTCAAAATTATTTTACACACATTTTAAAATAATTTTGAAATAATTTGATAATTATTTTCTAATCATTTTAACATTATGTTAAAATCATTTTAACATAATTTTGAAATAATTAGGTCATTTCAATCTTAGTCATACCAGTGTGATAAAATAAACCAGTATAAACATTCTCATTCCTTGGAGGTGATTGTGGTAACTGACAGGTAGCTTTACATAAAACAAGTAATACAGATGATTTTGGAGACTTTGTCTACCAAAAATGAATCCCTTTTTTCAAAAGTGAGTTTGAATTTCGCCATCTTGAAATCCACAAAACAGTATTTTTTGGCAGTTTTCCATAATATTTGTAGAAATTTAAAATAATGAATTTCTGGGAAAAATATCCCAAAATGAAGGCATATCATCAAAAAATGGACAGTGAACGATCCGAGAATGCAATCAAGGAACACCTGAAAACACTCTCAATATGTGCTTTATTGCATACTAAAAAGGGATAACCACTGAGTATACATGATTCTTGAATGAATTCGTTTCTAATCCAAACTCTGACATCTGATTTCCAAGATGTCAAGGTGTGTATGGAAGTGGTGGGATTTCCGTGAAAGCACGCAGAGAAGGAGGTTCTGTAATTGTCACGATGCATGTACCATTTCCTTCAAAACATTCATGTCTGTTGACGCTAGGATAATTGTTAAGTGGGAAATTTTTTTTTAGTGTTCCTGGCACAGTTCGAAATTTCAAACATGTGTTTACTTATATCATATTAACATAGCAATTAATCATTTTTAAAAGAGGCTGAATTAGTTACAACATATTTTAAAACTATTTTAAAATCTATATTTCATAGCTTATACAAGAGTAGGACATATTTTAAACTTATGTTAAAATCATTTTGAAATGGTGAAAAAAAGATTTGTAACGTTGAAACAGAGAAAGCTAATATGTTTTCAAAATGATGTTAAAATCATTTTAAAATGTTTTCGCAATATATTTTAAAATAATTTTTACATAAGATTTTGCTACTTGGGTGTCTTCTACGCGCCAACATACCATGGCCAGGTTCAGTCTGATACGTTTGGTCGAGAAAACGAAAATTCTTTAATATATGCAATAAAAATGCATTAGTGGTTTAATAAAAAATAATCGCAAGTCAGTTAATATAGAAACGGAACTCCCAAATAATCCCAAGTAGCAAAATCTTATGTAAAAATTATTTTAAAATATATTGCGAGAACATTTTAAAATGATTTTAACATAATTTTGAAAACATATTAGCTTTCTCTGTTTCGACGTTACAAATCTTTTTTTCACCATTTCAAAATGATTTTAACATATGTTTAAAATATGTCCTATTCTTGTATGAGCTATGAAATATAGATTTTAAAATAGTTTTAAAATATGTTGTGACTAATTCAGCCTCTTTTTAAAACGATTAATTGCTATGTTAATATGATATAAGTGAACATTTGAAATTTCGAACTGTGCCAGGAACAGTAAAAAAAAATTTCCCACCTAACAATTATCCTAGCGTCAACAGACATTAATGTTTTGGAGGGAGTGGTATATGAATCGTGAGAATTACAGAATATCCTTATCTGCATGCTTTCACGGAAGTCCCGCCATTACCAAGATCACTTCAACAACTTGGTACTTCATATGTCAGTGATTGGATTAGAAACTACATTATGTTATATGTTCATATTCACAGGGCTTATCCCTTTTCAGTATGCAATAAAGCACATATTGAGAGTGTATTCAGGTGTTCCTTGATTGCATTCTCGGATCGTTCAATGTCCATTTTTTGATGATATGCCTTCATATTGGGCTATTTTTCCAGAAATTCATTATTTTAAATTTCTAGAAATATTATGGAAAACTGCCAAAAATTACAGTTTTGTGGATTTCAAGATGGCGAAATTATAACTCACTTTTGAAAAAAGGGATTCATTTTTGGTAGACAAAGTCTCCAAAATCATCTGTATTACTTGTTTCATGTAAAGCTACTTGTCAGTTATCCACAATCACCACCAAGGAATGAGAATTTTTATACTGGTTTATTTTATCACACTGGTATGACTAAGATTATATGTACCAATGAAAATTTATATGAGCGTTTTAAAATGATTTCAAAATAATGACCTAATTATTTCAAAATTATGTTAAAATGATTTTACCATTATGTTAAAATGATTAGAAAATAATTATCAAATTATTTCAAAATTATTTTAAAATGTGTGTAAAATAATTTTGAAATTGTTTTAAAATAATGTTCACATAATTATTTTTCTGTGAAATTAAAAAAGGAACATTTTTGGCAAAAATAAGCCATTACTTCCTGCATATCCAAGAATATACTATCAACAAAGTGAGATCAAATGGTACAAGACTTAAAAAGAGCAACGCCGAATACATTATTTTAAAATTATTTTAAAATCTTGAAAAAGTCATGAATTTAGCCATCTTATGATATTTTGATTTTAGAATCATTTGAAATAATTTTAAAATAATTTTTCAATATTCTTTTGCTACTTGGGATCACTCGAATTAGTTTAAAAATTATTCTATTTTCCTTGTGGCTTAAATCGTATTTTTGGGTCCGATTTGAAATGCGACAAGATTATCTTCACTACGTACCGAGAATCTTGGTTGCGTGTAATAAAGGTATTCAATAACAAATGCATAGCGCTCGCGTTTTTTTTTGCGTTTCCAAGTATATTATTATCGTAAAAATTCAATGTCTATACTTTCAAAGTATACTTATTCGCAATTATAAACATTGCGAATTTTACGGCATATTTGCAACCTTTTCTTTCATTGCTTTCGTTCTTTGATATTACCGGAAAAGTAGTATTTTGCATAGATTAATATACATAAAACCATATATAATATATTTACTCTATGATAAAACATACCGATGTATTGTCTTCGCGATCCCTAGGAAATGGTTTATGTCCATATTTGGATCCGTATTTAAGGGCTGAATTTTTTCGCCATGAATCCCTCCTTCGAAAATATATTTCAATGTCGAGGTTGACAAGTTCGATTACCCGAAAAGGCCTTTTTTTCGCATTTCCCATTGCATTTTCAGATATTTAACATGACGGTTTTCAAGAAAAAATTTCCAGAAACGAAGGCATTTCACTCAAAAATGGACACTGAATGATCCACATCAACTACGTAAGATCGGAATTAAGCTCTCGATAAGGACTTTCTTGACCACCAAAGTGACTTACCCCTCACTCCACAATATGAAAACATGAAACTTGAGTTAAGCTTGACGAGCTTATAGGTCTTTCGTTTATGACTAACGCTTTGGAAAGCAATGGAGCTATTGCGAAATGGCGGCACTGCCGCACTTCAATTCGTAATATTCATCTTGCCTAAATATCCGAAACAGACTAAAATAAACTTCAAGAAAGTTGAGTACGCCATCTTGAACTGCTCCAAAGCAGGTGGCATGGTGTACAAATGAGTTCCAAATGGGTGTTCCAACTGGTACAAATCAGTTTCAAAACGGATGAACGAGTGGTACAAACGAGTTCCAAATTTAAATCCAAATGAGTACCATAGCAGTTTCCAATGGAAATCCAAGGCAGTTCAAAATATGTTTCAAATGAGTTGATGACATGGTAGGATGCTATGACGTCATGAACTGCTGTGTACCGTGTTTCAATTCCACAGTAGTTCAAAAGCACATACAAATCAGTGGTACAAAGCAGATAAATGACAGTTCCAAATGACTTACACAGCAGAAATTTTTCCCTGAGCAGCATCATTCGAGTGTGGTTCCAGATATCAACGGATTATTATTATGTGCCGCATAATTAAGTATCCCGGTCGCAAGAGTGCGCAGTTGCTGCCGAGAAAATGGAGAAGCTTATTAGAGGAAGGAACGCGTTGAAGATACTGCTTACTAGGATGATGACCGACATCGAGAAGCTCCTTGACCTCAAGGATGAAGAACCTGATCATCTTGCCTTGGAAGTCGAGCTCACCCTGATGAACAACGTTGTGAGGAAATGGGAGGAGATCTGCCACACCATCCTTAAGGAATTAGAGGAATCAGAAGCATCCGAAGAGGCCTTGGCAGATGAAATACAAGCAGTAATGAATGTGCGAAGACAATTCACTGTACTTCAACGGAAGTGTGAGAGAATAATCAATCCTTTTCAGCCTTCAGCAACGACCTTAACGGAAATGGGCAATATCAATAATGCAGGTCTAGTAGCCAGTCCCGCTCCTCAATGACATTCTTGTGGATTCTGTAATGGAGGACATGAAACTATGGCATGTGTCAAGGCTCAGTCAATGACTTTGGATGAAAGAAAACAGAAATTGGGAGAGAAGAATCTATGTTACGGGTGTTTCCGGGGAAAGCATAAGAGCAGGGACTGTCGCTGTCATGTGAAGTGTATTGTGTGCCAAGGAAAACACTATCCTCTTCTCTGCCCTTCAATCAACTCATCACGAGAGCCAAAGACTGGAAAAAAGGAGAAACCACCACAGGATGTTCCCCTCACAGTCTGAATCGTTGTGCCAAGGATGTACTTCTGAACACTATACAAGTTCGAGTCGTGGGAGAAAAAGGCTCGTCTATAGTCAGGCTCGTGGGAGACAGCGGTAATCAACGCAGCTACATAAAGGCTTCTACTGCAACTCCAATTCAGGCAAAAACAATTGGAAGCGAATTGCTCAGGAACGTGTTGTTTGGAGATCAAGTTACGGCCCCAGTCAAGCACCCGGTAGTTCAAATACGACTGGAGTCTCTTCAAAACAATAGACAGAAAACGTTCGAGCTGCTACAACGGGAGAAGATCTGCGGAGATCTTCCTAAGGTGCCCCATGGACAGTGGATCATCGATCTAGCTAATGTGGGGATTCATATAAACGATGTTGGTGAGGGATACGAAGAAATCCAAATACTCGTCGGCAATGACTATTGGGATTCCATTCTAACGGAAATTGGTTCAAACTGGCCTGTGGATTAACTGCAAGAGAAACAATCTTTGGTTGGATGTTGGGAGGACCAGTTCCTGAGGTACCAAGGATCGTTAGCCATTTTCGTGAACCATAGTCAGCAGCATGATGGCTAACAATCCGAGCATCACAGATTTATGGAATCTCGAAACAATTGGGATATCAGATCCCGTGGCAGTCAAGTCAGCAGCAGAGGAAGATGCCGAAGTGATTTCTTATTACAAGTCGACTGTATGGAAGGAAGAGATGAACGGGCGATACAATGTGGCCCTTCCTTGGAAGCAGCCCAAGTCAACACTTCCTACAAATCGTCAAGTAGCAGAGAAACGATTGAGGTCAGCTACGGCAAAGTTGAAGAAAACAGGAAAGTGGGAGAACTACGACTGCATTTTCAAAGATTGGGAGAAAGAAAACTTCATCAAAACTGTGGATGATGGTGACAATGGACACTTTCTTCCCCATCGACCAGTGTTCAAGGAAAGTCTCACAACTCCAGTTCAACCGGTGTTCGATGCTTCGTGCAGAAATGGACGGCTTCCCTCTCTCAATGACTGCTTATACAAAGGTCCTAATCTCATTGAGCTTATCCCAACATTACTTCTCCAGTTTCAGCTTCACAAGGTTAGAATTTACGCTGACATCCGGAAAGCATTCCAGATGATGGGGGTGAAAGAGCAGGACCAAAACTATCAGAAGTTTCTCTGGGGGGAAGACTCAACCTGTGAAAGAATCAAGGTCTTCCAGCACCTCAGAGTGGTTTTTGGCATAAGTAGCAGCCCGTTTCTTCTCATGGCTACTTTATTACATCACTTGGAGATGCAACCAGAGAAATATGTGAAGACAGCGGAAATACTGCGATACTCTTTCTATGTTGACAACTGCCTCGTTTCCCTCCCATCACTACAACAAGCAAAGATGTTTAAGGAAGAAGGTGTGCGAATCATGGCTGATGCAGGGATGGAATTGCGTCAATGGGCCTTCACAGGAAGAGATGAAACTTCAGATGATCTAGGAATGCCTGCGATACTACCAGTATTGGGGCTGCTGTGGAATCGAGAAGAAGACTATGTACTTGACATTAGATATCAAGTCACAGGAGGAGTTCATATTCATGTCAAAACTTCACATGCTCTCCATTGTCGCACAAGTGTTTGATCCAGTTGGATTCACCGCACCAGCTCTACTTCTGCCCAAGCTACTAGTCCAGAAGTCGTGGGAGGAAAAGGGTTGCTGGGATGACGCGGTTGGTGAAGAGGTAGAGAAAACTTTCCGGTCATGGTATGCTACTCTCTACCTACTAAAGTCGATAAGGATTACACGCTACTGTCAACTTCACCCAGATTCCAAGAAAGAGATTCACGTTTTCTGCGATGCAAGTGGACAGGCATACGCCACTGTTATCTACCTCTGATCTGAATACGAAGGAGAAGTCAAAGTCAAACTTCTCAGTGCCAAATCGCGTCTTGCTCCAGTCAAGAAGCCAACAATCAACAGATTAGAGTTGTTAGCAGCATTGTTGGGAGCCAGGATGGCAAGACCGGTGAAGAAAGTGTTGGGAAGGACATCCCTTTTCACTATTGGAGTGATTCAACTACAGTTCTGGCTTGCATCAAAAGAGGTAACGAGTGGGAGAAGTTTGTGTCGAATTGCGTCAAGGAAATTCTCGACACCACCACTACCAGCCAATGGAATCATGTGCCTGGAGAAGACAACCCAGCAGATCTGCCCTCACGAGGGTGTACTCCGGCAAAATTGGTGGAATCAAAGTGGTGGGAAGGACCTAAACCTAAATGGTTAACATTGAGTAAGGAACATTGGCCATGTCATATATCAGCTGAAACTGACGAGGATGAAATCAACAAGGAACGGAAGAAGACGACAGTATCAATGATCTCTACTCCATTTCGGGCTCCAAGATTTTCCTCTTATCAGAAGAATGTAACAGTCTGGGCATGGGTCAATCGCTTCACTTACAATTGTCATAACAAGACAAGGATTACTTCACCCATCATATCAACGAAGAAACTTCGACTGGCAGAGAAGACAATATTGAAGGAGATTCAATGTCAAGCCTATGGTCAAGGAGGAGTTCCTAAAAAATTAGTCACGGTTATGGGCACCGATGGATTGTTGCGAATTAAGTCAAAATTAGTACACCGGCAAGATACAACTGATTTCATCTCTCCCATTCTCTTACCACAGCATCATCCATTAGTCGAAGGACTTATTCGGGATATTCACCTCTTCAACTGTCATGCAGGGATTCAGACTACTGTGGGGAAACTGAGGGAGAAATATTGGGTACCCAGTGCTAGGAAGACTGTCACTAGAATCATTCACCAATGTCCGGTTTGTAGGAGGCACGAAGCAAAAGCGTTTGAGGTTGAGACGGCAACACTCCCAGTTGCTCGTGTGCAAGACAGTGAAGTATTTCAGACCACGGGAGTAGATCTGGCTGGTCCACTTATCATTCAAGATGGACAGAAGGTTTGGATCGTGATCTACACTTGTGCAGTCTATAGATGTGTATCACTGGATGTCATTACGGGATTAACTGAGATATCAAATGAGACATTTCTCAACTCTCTGGAACGTTTCGTGGCCAACCACGGAAGACCGAATACTGTCTACAGCGACAATGGCACTAACTTCATTGGTGCAAAGAACATATTCGACAAACTGGATTGGGAGGAGATCGCAAAAATAAGTCAAGTCAAGAAATTGCAGTGGATACTAAACTGTGAAGCAGCACCATGGTGGGGTGGATTCTGGGAACGACTCATAAGGAGTGTCAAGGACCTCATGAAGAGGATGATCGGCAAGAGTGCATTTGATGAGTTTCGCACCTGTATCGCAAGCGTGGCTGCCACCATCAATGACCGTCCACTTACAACCATTACCGAAGATGGAAATGATCTTGTGTCTCTCTCTCCATCCATGTTTTTAAGACGTACAATGCCTGGAGGTTTCCCTGAAGGAAATTTTGCCCAAGGACTGGAACAGAGCTACCGAAAAATGCAGAATATTCAAACCCAGCTGAAGGATCGTTTTCGCAAAGAGTACTTGTCCCTTCTCATCCAGAAGAAGAAGAAAGTTAACATTCGACCCACTGCTGTGGTGGGAGATGTGGTACTTGTTGGATGTGACAACAAGAAGAGGTTCGAGTGGCCCCTTGGGAAAATTGAGGAGCTCTACAGTGGAAAAGATGGGATCGTGAGGTCTGCAAAAATCAAGATTTATAGCGGAAAGGGGATTATCTACATCAATCGTCCCTTACAACGTCTGTACCTGCTGGAGATTTCTCAACAAAAAGGTGCAGCAATGTCGACGGCAACACCTATATTAGAAGAAACCTCGTCGACTTCAATGGAAAAGCCTGTCAAGAAGGCTGAGAACAAAGAGGAGTTTTTCATTACACGTGGTGGAAGAAAAATGAAAAAGCACTGGTTTGGAGGAATCATCACATGAACTTCTTATACAAATATTTGATTCATCAAGCTATTCTTTTGTGGATATAGTTCCCAACTAATTGTAAATAAGGTTAGGAATTAGAGGGAGGATGAAGAATCAACTTGAAATTATGAAAGTGAACTTGTTTATTTTAATTGCTATTTAATGTCAAGGATATGAATTTGTTGATTTAATCTTGCTACTAACAAAAAAACGGAACCCTGAATCAATCGGTCGAAACTTTAAATCTCTCTGTCGGGTAGGCGAGTGGATTTTACACAATCCTTGGAATCCTAAAGGAAATTGGGGTTCTTTATGATGACAGAAGAATCATCCACAGTTTATACAAAAACCAAGTAGCGGTGATAAAATCAGGGCCCAGCTGTGAAGAAGCAAGAATTAGGAAAGGAGTGCGACAAGGCTGTACATTGTCACCCGTAATTTTCGACGTTTACATTGAGAAAGCTATTAATGAAATCAAAGAAAAGGCATTGGGAGTGAATATCCATGGAGAAAAAATTAGCATGCTAAGATTTTCTGATGACATAGCCATTATAGCAGAAACAGAGAAGGATTTGAAAAATATTCTGGTTAATATGGGTAGGGTAATGTGTAAATATCAACTGGAAATAAGGGTGAAGAAAACCAAGATATTAGTATGCAGCAGATGAGAAGAAGTCAAGACTAACATTAAAATAGGGAAGCGAAAACTGATAGAATATACTGATAAACTGATGAATTCTGTTATTTGGGAAGCAAGATAACTAGTGACGGGAGAAGTAAGAAAGAAATCTTCAGCAGAATAGCCCAGACTAGAGCATTCCACCAAAAGAGAGACCTGCTGACAGCGGGAAACTTAAATATGGAAATAAAGAAACAATTTATAAGAATCTGCATCTGGAGTATGCTCCTATACAGAAGTGAGGCATGGACAATGACCGCAGCGAAGAAAGCAAGAATAGAGGCCTTCGAAATGTGGTGCTACAGAAGAATGTTGAAGATCAAATGGATCGACCGAGTTGGTAACGAGGAAGTCCTAAGAAGAGTAGGAGAGAGGAGAAGCCTCATGAAAACCTTAACAAGAAGACCGAACAACCTTGTAGGCCACATCCTGAGACATGATGGCCTGATGAAGACAATCATTGAAGGACAAACGGAAGGCAGGAATGTAAAAGTAAGACCTCGAACAAAATATATGAACATGTAAAGAGAGATGTGAAAGAGAAGAAATACGTAGGTGTGAAAAGATTAGCTGTTAGGAGAATAGAGTGGAGAGCTGTGTCAAACCAATCTTAGGATTGTTGACCAGTGATGATGATGATGATGATGAAGACTTCTGATAAAATGAAAGTTTACTCAGATGCAGACTGAGGCACAGAGAGAGCACATTTTATTAGACACAGCACGACTTTCTTCGACAATTTCATTGTTTTTTTCTTGATGGAGTAATAGGATAAGTACATATCCACCCTGTCAATACCTTTCATGCACTCATTGTATTTTAAAATTAAAGTAGGTTTTTTGATTGCCTGTCCTGTAACCCAATCTTTTACCATTGAGTTACCCATGCTGGCGTTATGAACAGTGCTAATCATTCTTACTTCTCTCTTGTCTTTGCAAACCACTGGTAACATCTCACCTTTACGAGAGAGCATGCTCTGTCCCTTTTTCAAAGTTTTTGCCTCACTCTTCAACGTGGGAGGGAGTCCCCGATTTGGTTCCACACACTTTCCCTTTATTATCTAAGAGCAGTTCTGCAATTTTCACACTATTATAATAGTTGTCTCCATAGACATGATGCCAAAGATTGAGATGTGGCTTCAAGAGAGACAAGATGGTTTGTTCTAATTTTTTCCCTCGGCTGAAAAAATTTCTAAATTATGTACAGTGAAACCTCTCTTAGCGACCACTCCTATCCAGCGACCACCCCTCCTAACGACCAGTGTTCTTCGGAACCGATTGTGATGCCCGTATAGTCAATGTTTTTATTACCCCTATTCAAAGACCACCCCTCACCCCGACCAAAGACCACCACTACCACGGGAATTTCCCTCCATTAGGCAACCAAGGAATTCTACTAGCCTGCTAGGAAAGTCTACATTGTAAGCAGCACCAGTTTATACCTGCACTTACCAGAACAATTCGGCCGTTGAGGATAATTACCCTCTTGTCACGGCAGGAGGAGTGGGTTCGTAGGCTTGACCCTTTCCGTAGGGGTTCTGTTTTGTATACAATGTATTTCCTTTTGCTCAAACATTTGTAAATTGTGAATCAGCGAGTCCTTTCGCGGGCAAAACTGCCACTTCATATTTAAGTCGTGGCAGTTTGCTTTGAGTGACGATATAAGAACAATCTCCGAGTCCAAAATGTCGAAGAGAGTTTGTTTGAGTTTAGAGGAAAGGGTTCAAGTTATTGAAGAACGAGATAAAGGTTCATCTGAAAGAAGGTTAGCGGATTTGTTTAAGTGTGGGAAAACCCAAATATACGGAATTTTAAAATCTAGGGAAGAAATTTTGAAAGAGTGGCAAAACAGTGACCGGAGCCGAGGAGTGAAAAGAAAGCGTCAAGAAAAATACGAAGGAATCAACTCTTCAGTTTTTGAGTGGTTTAAAGTCGCACGGTCGAAAAATATTGCTGTAAGTGGATCTTTAGTAAAAGAGAAGGCCTTGCAATTTGCTATAGAATTAGGAGATGAAGATTTCGTGGCTAGCAATGGCTGGCTTGAACGATTTCGTGTCAGGCATAGCATTACCTTCCATGGGATCTCTGGTGAATCTGGAGACGTAAGTGAAGAAGTGGTCTGTGATTGGAAGATGAGACTTCTAGCGATTATCAAAACCCGAAAACAGCAGCATGTGTTTAATATGGACGAAAGCGGACTTTTTTTTCCGTACTCTGCCATCTAAATCCCTGACACTTAAGTCAGAGCAGTGCAAGGGTGGAAAGCTGGCCAAGAACGATTGACCGTGTGTTTCTGTGTAAGCGCTGATGGAGAAAAAGAGGCACCCTTGGTGATTGGAAAATCTCTTCGGCCAAGATGCTTCAAGAATACTGATATGACAAAGTTGGGTATACCTTGGTATGCAAACAGTAAGGCATGGATGACTTCGAAGATTTTTGAGGATTGGCTGATGACCTTTGACAGAAAAATGAGACAGCAAAATCGAAATATTTTCCTGTTCCTGGACAATGCTAAATGTCACTCTCATCAAATAAAACTGACCAATGTCCACCTGCAGTTCTTCCCGCCCAATACCACATCAAAATTACAACCCCTGGACCAAGGCATTATCCAGGCATTCAAATTGAGGTACAGAAAGCGAATGATGCAACATTTGATTGCACGGATGGATGAAGTTGCCACCGCATCAGATTTAGCTAAGAAGATAACAGTGAGTGATGCTGTGTCATGGGTGCTTTCTGCATGGAAAGATGTTGAAAGTCGAACCATTGTGAGATGTTTTCAGAAGTGTGGTTTCTTCAATCCTGTCAACGAAGAAGCAATTGAAGAGACAACATCAGAGGATGTGGATGTTTTGGCTCGAGCTGCAGGGTTTGAGTACAGCCAAATGGTGACCGAGGAGGAAAACCACACCGATTGCGATTATGATTTCAGCGGTGATTGGGAGGACTGCATCATCAAAGAAGCAAAAGGTAGGATTTTTAATAACCAATATTACCTCAATTATTGTAGTACGTATTTAAAAATAACATCATGCATTATTTCATATCTATCATCTCTGTTTTTCTTATCTCTTTTTCGATGATATTGTATTTTAAGGAACCATTACTGAAGATGAAGATGACTCAGACATTGTGCCAAACGAAGAACCAAGATTAAGCCCTCAAGAGACACTTTCATTAATAGAAAAGTGTCACAATTCAATGAAAAGTGCAGATTTCAACAGTGAGAAAATCAATGAACTGTTTACAGAACGAAAATATGTGTTGGAAACTGAAATCGCAAAAAAAAGTGCAAGGACCTAAAGCAAAAACTTCTATATGACAGTTTTTTTCGTCTCAAAGTGATGTTTTCTCCTCAATACTGTGATGTATGCTTAAAGTCATTATTCATAAGAGTGGACGTTATTAATAAATATGTATGTATTTGATTTATGCTATAGTTCCTGCGGCTTTGACACTGTTTGTTTTACTTCTCATAGGCTCCAAAGTGAGATTTAACTTCCTTGGCCAGAGTGACAAATATTTTTCTCAAAATTCAGCTTAATACAGCTATATATGTTATGGTATATGCGTATAATATTTAAATTTATACAGTACACATGATAAAAAATAAAGAGGTAATCATCTCTACTGTAGATTGCTGTTAATGCAAATGTTCCTGTGCGATGTACTACATTACTTTGTAGTGAGAAAATATTTGATATTAATTAAATTACTAACTGTGTAAAATTGATCAGCAATTAAAAACTATCACTGAATAAAACGCGATTTATGTTGCTTGAAGTGAAGCGTGAACTCAGTAGTTACCTATCTTTTGTAAATCTGCTCCCTTGAAATTATGCAGTCAGAAACACACCTGCACCCCCTTTGAACGACCACCCCTCTTAACGACCATTTTTCAGTGGAACCGTCAGTGGTCGCTTAATACAGGTTTCACTGTACTAATGTAGCCAGAATCACTTTCACAAACCATTCGAACTAGTAACCCATATTTTACAATTTTTGCTGGATTATAGGTCTTGATTTTCAATCTTCCTCTCCATGGCTTCATCAAGTGATGATTCCTGCTTTGGTTCATAAACATTTTTAAATTTTTCAACTAAGTATTCCACGGTGGGTCTTATTTTATATAATCCATTCAAAGTATCAAAGAATGCTTTGTTATCACTAAAATGCCAAGCTTTCTGTACCTGCTCAAATCTGTTTTGCGTCGGTAGCTCTCTAAATATTTTTGTTTCGATGAAAGGATCTGTACTTCAATACTCCTTCAGTGTATCTTTCCTCACCTGACCTATCAGAATAAAAATAGAAAAGAATTTTTTCATTTCAGCCATGGTTATGTTTGACCACTTCCCTGTTTTTGGCGATTCTTTGTATTTATGCTTATTTTGACAGTAAAATAAATTGGATTGATGGCACATCGTTTCAAAAAAATCATTACCAAGAAATAGCGAGACTACGTCTAGGATATTAGTGGAATTCTCTGGTAATCGCTTCACTCCAGGTTGGCCCAAAAATTGCTCTATATGTCTCTCAAATCTATTTTTTCCCATGAAGTAGAACTTCATGCCAAAGTATTGTCTTCATTTTCACTCGCATCGGAGTCACTTGACTGATAACTAGAGGAATAGATTTTCTAGTTTTCACATTCACCACAACATTAGAATCGCTTTCATTTTCGTCGCTCTCTTCGTCATACCCTAATGGTACATCTGGCAAATCATCAGCACACAAGTCTAACAAAATTTGTTCTTCATCCTAAGTGTTGACCTTCCAATGTGATGCCATAATATGGAATATTCTTATGAGTGGTTTTTAGAGCACAAATGCGAGCATATCTTCAAGTGAGATAAACTGACAACAAATGCACTATTCAATGGGACTCGGGGAAACACCAACTGCTCTAGACACATTGGGAGAGGAAACTAACCCAGAGGCAAGAAACAAGTAAGAGAGCATCGTCTTCCTCCATGGCATGGACGAAAAGAACTGGGGGCCTCATTGTGAGTCCCCCAGTTCCTTTTGTCGAGAATGTTTATGTTGACGGAGCAGAGCAGTCCACTTGCTGAGTGTGCATCTCGAAGAAGCAGCGATGCAGATAAGGGTCAAACTCGCCAGATAAAACAAGGCCATGTGGATAAACTCTTCGGAAATAATGAGCCAAGTGTGTGGGGTAACTCAAGGAAAAAGATTAAATAAGATGCCAACACTGGTAAGAAGAGGAACGCCGATTCTGGGTGGAGGTGTTGACACTGGAAATATGTGCCTATTAGAGCGTAATGCCTTTGGTTTAAACATGGTTAAAAAGCTAATGTTTAGAATATAACTTTACCCAATCAAACGCTATGATGCATCAATTTATTATGAATAATGAACAACAAATGAAAAGGTACTAACAAATAAGTACTCTACGCTTTAAAATTGTTTAGGTTGACGTGCCTAAATGATGAGAATCTTCGTCATCCATCCGGAACGTTTGGGAAAAAAAATGATGAGAATTCTTGCCATCTGTACGCAATGTGTTAAGCCTAAATTTTTTCCATAAAAATCATTTAAAAAATTTATGTATTCTCTTGTCATATGAACAAAGAAAGTACGGTAAGGTACAAAATTATGGCATAAGAAGGTACGAGCGATGCTGCGGTCCACTCCAATGACGCAGCTGCACCGAGTCGGAAGGCTTCCATGGCTGATGCAAAGGCACATACCTCGACTACTATAGTGGTTGACTGCTGCGTATACAAAAGCTGAAACTCCTAGGCTAAGCCATCTCCTAGGAAACTCCTAGACTAAGGAATGACTCTGACTTTGAAAACGATGTTATTACATGAGTTTCATGATAGCACTTCCTCTTAGCAGATTTCTGAACTTACTAGCCTCAACAGCTCTGTGACCGAAACTACTCGTCTCGACATTCGTTATGCTACTACAAGCACTCGAGTTGAGTACCAAATACTCAACTTGAATTTTTAAATACTTGCACATTCCTAGTAATTTTACTTTATTTTCCTCATCATACCTATTAAAGTAATTTATAAGCATTGCAATGTTTTATCAGATGGTTTATCAAAGGTTGAAATATTCTGAAATTATGTTCAAAAGCATAGAAAAGCATTGTTCAAATAATCTGGATTTGAATTTGTTCAAATAATTCGAATTTTTATTATTGAGCTTTAAAATCTGATTCGATAAGTTTTGGCATTTAGGAATAGTTTTCACCCCTAAAAAATAGAAAGCGCTCATCAGCATAATATAGATTTTAAAGTAGATTAGCCTAATCTCAATTGTTTATTCTATTTGATTCAATTTGAAAATATTGCAAGGTTTTGCAATTTTTTGTGGTTCATTTCCTGGACTACTGACTAGATCTCATTGGATTTATTTCCTTCCAACAGAACAGATCCCCAGATACACCTATGTATATCACTCACTGAGGAGACTGTGGACCCTCTTCCACTCCTCCGGATTCTCTGCAATCCGTAGCATCAGCTCTAAGAGGTCCTCGTCCTTCTTAGGGTCTTCAGGATCCATGAGCTGCGAAAGCCGCATGAAGAAGCAAAACAGCTATTATACCATAAATGTATTTTCATCATTCATTTGCCATAGACTGGTTAACTAAAATACTCAAAATATTTTTACATAAAAGCAAGGGTTGTATCTGATGGCAACAACGTCAAAGCAGAAGTTTATCTCACAGTAATAACCACTAAAAATACCATAAAAAAATAAAAGGAATCATGAGAATAGCTCCAAGAAAATGAAAGAAATTAGTACGTAAAACTTGCTTATAACGATCTTGCAACTAACGAAGTCCCTCCCATAATGAGTCGAGTTCCTGGTTTTCCTTGGTTTATCCTATGATCATCAATGTTAATCTCCCTGCATACAACAGGATCGGATGATACGAAATCCTTGCTATATCACAATCTTCTTTGGTCCCTAGGGGAATCGTTTCCTCTTTCATAAAGAAATTATGGCCATGTTAGCTACTAAACCATTCCTTACCTTATCATTACATAGTTCTTTTAACTTATGGCAATCATCACATAGGCAGTTCTACTATTGATCTTCTGAATTGAACTGAACTGAATACCTCATAAATCCAGGGGCATATTTACCAGTACGCCAACTACGCCATGGTATAGGGCAGCACCTCCCAAGGGGCGGCATACAGTCCCAGAATTTTTATTTCTTCAGTTTTTTCAATTTTTTTTTTAAACCGTTTCCTTACAGAATGCAAACATATTGATTCATTTTGCCGCATGTTTTCTTTTTTAGAAAAATGCTTCACTTTAGTTAACCAGGAGTGCGAGTCATGTGTTTACATTAGTCATTGTCTTCCAAATAATCACTCTATTCCTTTTTTCGCTAGTTCCTGTCGTTATAGGCACGAGGACCTCATGGAAACATTGAATTTGGTTCGCATTATTCAAACAAAAGCTCAGAATTGTGAAAATTGTGTGTCTTTGTGAAGGTGTCAAGATTTGCGTTTCATTTTGTGAATATATGCTTATCGATATGAGATACTGTGTGGAGCTCAATGTAAGAAGTCACAACAAGCGAAAAAATATGCTCAGAAAGAAGTTCTCGAAAAAATAGTAAAATTAATTTCTTGGGTTCAAAAAAAAAAATGAGATAGATTTCCAGAAAATGCAGATTCTATTGAAGAAGTAGTGAATGTCGAAAGGAATAATATAATAATAATAATAATAATGTCTTTATTTATCTGTAGCACAATAATAATTGTGGTAGATTTCGTCAATTAATACACCTCATGTGAGGACACAGTAGTAAGAAATACCCTGGATTTAAGAGGCGGCAGAATGTATGTACATATACAATAAAAAGAAGAGAGAAATTATACAATTTGAATCAAAGTGCAAAAGTACATTTAAAAGGTAATAGTGGAGAAATCAATTTCCTCCAGTGAGTATATGGGTTTAGATAGTGGGAATTTATTTAGGGCCCTGTGGAAGATATTGTAGTCTACCGTTCCTGCTGAGTTGGGCAACATGTTGAAGTACTTAATTGCCTGGTTCTCATAGTTAAAAGACTTGACCAGCCTACATTGAGGCATATCTAATTTACCCTTTGCTCGAGTATCATAGGTTATGTACATCAGCTCTTGTGAAGTACAATTGCAAATTTCCCTTGTAGAACAACAGAATATGAAATACATATAGTCTGTATAGACAGTCATAATGCTTAATTCGACAAAAAGTGGTTTACAATGTTCTGTACACCCAGAGTTAGAGATAATTCGAACCACCTTCTTTTGAAGTATTTACAAAAGTTTTACATCGTAAGTGTGCCCCCAATATTTCCTTTTGTAAGGTGAGATTGAAAGAATGCATAATAAGCATAGAGAAGATAGTCCTTAGTCACACAGCACATTAGCTTCCTAATTAAGTTCCGGGCTCGGGCAAGTTTTTTCATAATGTTAAAAATATGCTAACTCCAGGTTAGTTTGGGATCAAGGTGAAAGCCAAATATTTTAACAACTTCATTGTCAGGTGTATTTTGTTGAAGAGATCAGGTTAAGAAGACATAAATTCAAGTTCAACCCCTATGAAATCCGTAATAGGTCAGCTTCTACAGAAGCATTTTGTGATCTACACAGTCAAATGCAGATGAAAGATCACAAAAAAACACAAAAGTGACAAACTTTGTTTCATTTGAAATTCATTAATTATATGCTTAATTACACTGTGTACTTTTTGAGTTGTATTTTTACCAGCGGGAAACCCAAATTGGGATGTTGTTGTTAGATATTGAGATTTGAAGTGGTTCACTATTTGAGTGCAAGCAACAGTTTCAAAAATATTAGCAAAGACTGGGATAATGGAAATTGGATGGTAGCTACTTGGCAGGTTTCTATCACCATGCTTGTATACTGGGATAACCTTTGTGTATTTGAGGCTGTCTGGGAAATTTCCTGACTTTAAGCATGAATTTATCACTATTGCTAAAGGGTATACTATTCAGTGTATAATAGACTTAATTAAGTTGCTAGAAAGACCAAATATATCCTTGCTGTTGGAGTTATTAATCCATTTACGGCCAAAGGTGCAAAACGCACCTTTTTTTTTAGTTAGTTCGTAAAAAAATATCCGTTATTTAATAGTTTTTCCTTGGTAAATGATTCATTAGATGAAAACTTATTTTTAAAACCATTTTCTTTAAAAAATTTGACATGATTATTTAGTTATAAATTTTCAAGTTTACTTAATTTTTTTTCTCATCAAGGACTATCAACTTAATATTTTTTTACTAATTATTATTTACTACTATTATTAATTATTTGGTTAATCAATTTAGTCACTGTTGGGTTTTAAAAACCATAAAATGTATTTTCTTATTTTATTGGTCTCACAGCTGTCGTCTTTTAAATGTGGCTTCATTTAGTTATTGCGTAGTAATGAGCAGCTTGATTCCCCGCCACGAGAACTATCGGTTTTTAACTGTGTGTAATATAGTTTCTCAAACAGCGCTGGTCATTCAGAAAAGGTTCACTGCTATGTACACATCAATGGATCTTACCATCCAACTCTAGAAGAAAGCTTCAAGAAGTAAGTCTCACTGGTCTTTATGCATTCGTTAGGTACGACGGGTGTAACTGGGTGATCCCACAGCCTCAAGATCAACGTTTCAGGCAATGTAGCAGTGAAAAAAATCATCTTTTTAATTTCATCAAATTTTCCGAAGCTACTGTAGATGGATAATAAAAGGAGGCGTGTGTCCACCCAAGATATCTTTACCACTATAGATGAAAACCTGGATTCTGTGGATGACGCCACGGATGTTGTCTAAATACCGTCAGACGTTAGGAACTCACTGATGAAGAAGATATCGATGATAAAATTTGAACTTCGAAGTGGATTAACAATGACATCGCGGTAACATTGGAAACACATCGAGGCGATGGCATATTGGAGCACCGGCTGAGTGCACAAGAAGAAGAAGGAAAACCATCAGTATGCTAAAAAAGATATCCAGTCGTCTGATAAAAGGGACCAATGGAAAAAGGATATTGATGCTAAGTTTTTGTGTTGCCCAATATCTAAAGAGAAGGAATATGACGAAAAAATAAGACCTGAATTTTGAGGTATGTCTCTATCTGACATTTTCCTCCTGTTTCTTAATGACGAGGTTTGGGAGGAAATGGTATATTTTCCAAAAAAAGTTTTTCTGATAGCAATAAGCATAAGTTACAATTAGTATCGCAGACTTGAAAAGGTTCTTGAGATTTGGATTCTCTCTGGGAATCATGCGCTCCCGCAGCAGGACTTGTACTTCTCTAAAGATATTATAAAGATAAATGGGTGGAATTAGTTCGTCGAACTATGAGTAGAAAGAGATAAAGGAAAATATTCACCTTTTTTCTCGACAAATCGGAGGAATTTGCAAAGCTGAGACCAATATGTATTCACTATGGTGAATGCTAATTTTTTGCTCTTTGGAATTTTTTCTCATAACCTTTCTATAGATGAGCAAATGGTTCTTTATTTTGGATATGCCACTCAGCAAAAATGTTGATAAAAAATAAACAGGTTTGATTGGGGTTCAAATTATGGTGCCTTTGCACTTCAGATGGTTACCTCATCCAATTTTTTTTCATATTGAGGGGCTAAATAAATCAAAGCCTCATGGCTTGAAGGTAGGATTAGGAGCCTTCATTGTTTCACATTTCTTGAAAATAATTCCCAACATTACTCAGCATCGGTTATTTTTTGCAACTTCTCTTATGCATTCCAAGCACTGAAGGAAAGGTGATCCTTTGCAATTTGAGCCATGCGGGAAAATAAAACTCGAAAGTGCCTGCTTAAAGACTCTAAAACTCTTGGAAAAAACCTCGAGGCTCAATTGATTATGCCTCTGATGAGGAATCTGAATACTTCGCGGTCAAATAGAATGAAACCTCTGTTGTAATCGTGACCAGAAATACATAGCCAATTTACCATTTGAAAGAAAAGACAAGGTTTTTCAAACTAGTGTGCAGGATCTATGAGTAGGGATGTTGGCCGGAAGATTTTGTGAAGACAGTTTTAATTCCGCTTCCAAAAAAGAAGAAAGCTGTGGAATGCGGCAATTATAGGACTATCAGCCTAATATCGCATGCGGCGAAAGTGGTACTGAGGATATTGAACAGACGAATGGAGGCGAGGGCAAACGAATATTTGGGCGAAGATCAGTTTGGTTTCAGAAAAGGGAAGTCAACTTGTGATGCGATAGCAATAATGAGGTCCATCGTGGAGAGGAGGCTAGAATATGACCAGGACGTATATGCGTGTTTCGTGGATTTTGAAAAAGCGTTTGATAGGGTGAACTGGGTGAAGTTAATGGATATTCTCAAGAGAATGGGTGTAGATTGGAGGGATAGACGACTGATTCATAATCTGTATATGGCCCAGACTCCGCAAGTGAGGATAGCGGATGGAGAATCTGGGTGGGCAAGCATTGGCCGAGGTGTGATGCAAGGCTGTCCTCTATCGCTGCTGCTCTTTAACATGTACGCTGAAGAGATGGTAAGGGAAGCGTGGGATGAGTTAGAAGCTGGGATAAAAGTGGGAGGAATGATGTTCAAATCAGTGAGATTCGCGGATGACCAAGTGTTGATCAGCCAGTCAGCGAGGGGGCTTCAGGCTCTAGTGGATGCGTTATACGAACGTTGCAAGGAGTATGGGATGAGGATTAATCACAAGAAAACTAAGTTTATGCGGTTTTGTAAAGCATCACAAGCGAGGAATGTGAGACTCAAGATAAAGGTGGGTGGTGAAAAACTTGAGCAGGTTGAGCAATTCAACTATTTAGGCAGTACGTTAGAGGAAAACGGATACAGAAGTAAGGACATCAGGAAGAGAATAGCATTAGCGAAGGAGGCGTTCATGAGCAGGAAGGAGCTTCTGAGAGGATCGTTGTGTAAGAGTTTAAACAAAAGGCTGGTGAAGAGTTTGGTTCGGAGTGTAGCTCTCTACGGTGCGGAAACGTGGACACTGAGGAGAGAAGACGAGAGAAGATTGGAGGCATTTGAGATGTGGGTATGGAGAAGAATGGAGAGGGTGAAATGGACGGAGAGGAAAAGGAACGACGTAGTGCTGGATATGGTTTGTGAGGAGAGGCAGCTTTTAGATGAGATACGCAGGACACAGAAGGTATGGATGGAGTTAGTGCTTAGTGGTGAGGGGATGCTGAAAATGGTGTTGGAAGGTAGAATGTTAGGGAAACGAGGGAGGGGAGGGAAAAGAATAGGATTTTTAGATAGATTGAAAGAGAGTAGGCCTTACAGTGAATTAAAGAAGGCAGTGCTAGAAGGAAAGGGAGGCTCCCAGATCGTTTCTCGAATACTCCATGGAAACCTACCTTAATCGGTAGAATACTATAATAATAATAATAATATGATGCTAACGTTAACGTCAATCAAAGATGACCGATTCAGTATTGGCAATCACTAAGAAATACATGCAGAAGGACCATAATTCTGAAAAAATGCAAACCTTCATGTAAATCTTTATTAGCAGACAGTAAAAAAGATAATTCAGGAGATACTATCGAGAAAAAGGTGCAGGTAATGTAATAGGCACAATGCATATTTTTGGGTAAAATGTAATGTGCCCTAATATCCAAATAATTTTCATAAATAAAAGGGTTTTGTTAAAGTATGAACGGTTACTTAATGATTTTAAAAACTAATTTAGGCGTATTTTATGTGTTTATAAATAAAACAGTGGAAAAGAAAACGATTTTAGTTTTTCAAGGCATGTTAACCGAAGTACCCACATTCCGCCAAAGGTGCGAAATCGCACCATTATTTTTCTGGTACGTATAAATTTTTCAGAGCCTCAAATTATTCAAAATCTCTTTTGTAGTATCTATTAAGACTAAATATGGTGATAAATTTAAAAACTTCTACCGATTATTAGCCTTGGCCATTAATGGGTAAAAGGCTTTTACAGTTCTAATTATTTCCAACTGGGAAGTTTCCCACCACTGAAAGGGAGTACAATTGATACGGAAATTCTGAAGGAGTTGGATAGAAGTTGCAGTACTGTCACCATTACCAGCCACAATGTTTTCCACAGAATTTATAAATGATGCATTGAGAACATGAGCCTCGAGTGGGTCATTCTTGTGGTCAGCCATCATCCCAGTTTCCTTCTCAATGACTGACCAGGCTGCCTTGCATTTATTAGCAGGATTAGTTATGAAGTAATCACTGGAGTTACATTTAGCCTTCTTTAATTCATCATAATATTCCTCTTTGAGTTTAATGCACTGATTTTTGAGAACAACAGGGAATGAATCTATTTTGGCAAGCACGGATCAATGTAACATATCTCCCAGGAGCGGCAGACATCGACTAGCGTAGGGCGGTAAATGGGGTTAATACGCCCCTGCATAAATCATTCCAAGTGAGAAATATCACCCTCATAAAGTCAACCTGATAATGAATGAGTATGATGCAAATGGAAAAACCTGTCCCAATCTCAACCTTTTGTAAGGCTTAGAAATGAATTAAATAGTAATGCATACATATGTGAAACAATTAAATCACTTGTTACTGTTGCGGTGAGTGTGAATATTTCAAAAAGAATCGCACAGCAGGAAAAGAGTTGGAAAACAAAATCCTATTGAATTCTTCACACTTCTTCAGCTGAAGACTGCAGGAAAGAGGAGATGGAGTTCCTTCCCATTAATTCTGAAGATTTTAATCAAGTTTAATAAAAACTGATGAATCTGTCAGTATGTCATTCAGAAACTCAATCATAATGGCTAAACGATTTTTGAATTCCAAATAAAGCACGCAGGTACATGTATGTAAATTTGAGGATTATTAACTAAGTGTGATGTATATGGTGTGACGTATCCTGGTCAAACATAAAGAAAATTTTAGCACAGAAGTAGAGCACATGAGACATGATATAAATATTGGCAGAAAATCAAATTTTGTAGAAAATTGATGTATTTTAAAGATTATAATTTTGGAATTTTGTATGCAAATGGCAATGGTGCAAAATTGAATTTTTTTAATACCAATTAATGGAAATGCATGATAAAAGCTACCTGCAGTTTAATGAAAGGGTAGTAATGGTGAACATAGATACTAAACCCGTAGCTACTGTAGTAGTGCAGGTTTACGTGCCTACGCAAGATTATGGAGATGAAGATGTAGAAGATGTCTACCAAGATATAGGCGAAGAGAGCATTCCACCAAAGGAAAGACCTGCTTACAGTGGAAAACTTAAATATGGAAGTAAAGAAACAATTTATAAGAACCTACATTTTGAGTATGCTCCTATACAGAAGTGAGGCATGAACAATGACTGCAGCGGAGAAAGCAAGGATAGAGGCCTTCGAAATGCGGTGCTACAGAAGAATGTTGAAGATCAAATGGATCGACCGAGTTAGTAACGAGGAAGTCCTAAGAAGAGTAGGAGAGAGGAGAAGCCTCATGAAAACCTTAACAAGAAGACCGAACAACCTTGTAGGCCACATCCTGAGACATGATGGCCTGATGAAGACAATCGTCGAGGGACAAGTGGAAAGCAGGAACGGATAAGGTAGACCTCGAACAAAATATATGGAACAAGTAAAGAAGGATGTGAAAGAGAAGAAATATGTAGGTGTAAAAAGATGGGAGAATTGAGTGGAGAGCTGCGTCAAACCAATCCTACGATTGTTGACCAGTGATGATGAGAAATTTTCAATGGCCACCATGTTTTATGCAATGACAATGTGTTCCTGGGGGCCTATTAAGATATTCTCACCACAGGCAGATGAAACGACGGCCCACGATGGGCTTACCGGGATGCTCTCCCATTGGCCGGTCTATAAGCCTCTCCTCTCTAATCTCCTCCCAGTCTGTCCTACATAATGAATATCACAATTATTACACTTTAGCAAGTATACATCACTTTTGTTTTTTAGGCTATAAATGTCTTTAGAATTACATAATCGTTTCTCCATTGTTGCCAGAGTATACAAGGCGACTCTAGCTTTGTCTTTGGGAATTATTTTCTTCAGATTGTACGATAATTTAGCAGCAAATGGCAGTTTTACCCAACGGTACGGTACATTGCTCTGAATGGCAGAGAGGTTAGTGTCTGCATGGCTTTTTTGTATATTGAGCACTCCAGTAGCTTGTCAATACATGAAGAATTGAAGCCATCATCAAAACCATAGCTATCCGTAGTGGAGGAGATTGGAAGATCGAGAGACTGGGAGGAGATTTAAAGATTGAGTGATTTAAAATAGGAATAGTTTTATCAATTATGATGAAAAATCATGTTTTGCTAAACATTTGAACTATTGTAAACATTTTAGTAACTTTGATTTTGATATTTTACATTGCATAGACAAAGGGCAAAAGCTGGACTTTTACGAGGAATTTGAAATTGTTAAGAGCCGACATTATATCTGCATTTATTCAGGGTTTTCTTCTGCGTCAGCTTGTTTGTGGACAACAGTTTCGCTGGCCATCCTGCCAGCATCTTCTGGTCGAAGGCGTCGGTTGTTGGTTTCTGCCTCGCTTATATACTGTAGGTTGGATGGGAGCTGCACTGTGATTGGCTCTCAGACTGGGCGCTTCTCTCTGATTGGCTCTCCCTTTGATGACCCTTTTCCACGCGCTGTTAAGGAAGTAGGTATCCATCTTCTCTATTGAAATTCAATGGTGTTTTCTTGAATTTCTATTGCTTCCCTGATTTGACAAGGGAAGTATCGGCACTCCTTAACTAAAAGTTTCTTTTCCTCAAATTTGATGTCGTGGCTGTATCATATATAATAATATTGTAAGCATTGCAAACAATTTGTATTTCATCATTGCACTTTTAGCTTGCCAGATGTTTTTTTTTGTATTTGTGCTGCCACCTATAGTAGAATAAAAAGAGTCAGTCGAGTGGTTGTTCTCACATGATAAAGTGTATTTGTTCGCATTCTATTTACCCTGTAGTTAATAGCCAGTGAAGGGCCATTGGGGGGTATTGATTCAGCAGAAAAATAACGACAGGTTATGGGCTACCAGTTTACGTGACTGCGGTAGTATGTAGTATGCTGAAAGTGAGTAGCGAACTAATTAAGTGCGGAGCAACCGGTGTTTCATTTCAACATGGCGTCCATGACAGCGAATATGGAATCAACGAAGGATGATATATTCAAAGGCCCAAAATTGACTGGAGAGAATTAACATGCATGGAAGACGAGAGTAAAAGGCATATGTTTACGCGCTGGATGTTGGGAGGCTGTCGTTGGTTGGAACTCAGAAGCCAACAATAATGCAGAAAATAACTGGCATACTAGGTTGAATGACATGGCAACAGGTATTTTCTATTCCATATTCGTATTTGGATGATATCAGCAGATTTGAGACCCAGAAGCAAATCTGGAAGTTGTTGGAGGATCTTTCTATAGATTACGGACTTCTTGACCAATCAATTTTTCTTACAGAACCATGCACTATGCATAAGAATGATAATATGAGTGTGCATGACTACTTCAGTTCTATAGGTGAATTATTTAAGAAATTGAAGAAGTGTGGCTTTGCATTATCAGATGGACAAGTAGCAGCGTTTTGCATTAGAGGATTACCAACAGAAAAGTTTGAAGGCTTCATTAGAAGCTTAGAAAGAGAGCTTGACAATGGAGAATTAACAGCAGTTAAAGTGAAAGCATAACTTTTACAAGAAGAGAAAAGATGTAAAGCAGACATGTCAGTTAATCAGCATCATGCTCTGAAAGCCAGCAAACGAGAAGAGATCAAAGGAGTGCAATAAAGTTAATTCCGCTAGAAAGAATGCAGATCGGCAGCAAAATAAGCAAACCGGTAGTGAGTACTAGCAGGAGAAGAAATATATGTATCAGGTTTTGTGATGCATGCGGATCGTCGACCCACATTAGTACAGCTTGCCCCAAAATCGCTGAAGAATGAGAAAGGCAGGATAAGTTGAGCCAGAAAACGTATCTGGAGAAAACTGCAAATGCATCGGTGGTGAAGCGGCCGTACACAGCTCCTTACACTAGGCAGAGTGGCGACGATGAAAGTCCAGGTGTATGGATATTAGACGGCGGCGCTTCGGATCACATGACCCCAAGGAGAGACTTGTTTACTGAGTTTTCATCTATGAGTGGTGAAGTTATTGTTGGGGATGGAGCACCATTAGAAATTGAAGGGAAAGGAACTGTTCGCCTCAGGATATCTGAAGAGTGTGGTGGATGGGACATTGATTTGTGTGAAATGCTATTTGTTCCACAGCTCCAAGATAATCTCGTCTCACAGGGAACTCTGGAAGGAAAAGGTTTGAAAATCGTTGCATATCAAGGAGTAGCAACTACATACAGAAGTGACCAATCTTTAATCAAAGCACTCAGGGTTGGACATTTGTATTATGTGACGACGGTTGAAGGTATGTCAATCCAAAGTATAAAGGACCAATTCAATGAAAACCAAAGGAAGGCCACTCGAGTCTCATTTTCTTTGTGGCATGATAGATTAGGACATTTTGAAGCCATCGATTAGATACCAGTTATAAATGCAGGAAAACTGCCAGATAAGTGTGATACTTGTGTTGCAGGCAAAATGATAAGGCTGAAGTTTCCAAAGAATGAAGGACGGAAAGCAAAGGATCCACTAGAAAGAATTCATTCCGACGTAGCAGGACCAATCACACCAGCATCGACTGGAGGAAACAGGTATTATACTACATTTATTGATGAGATGTCGCAGTATATAACAGTTGAACCAATGAAAAGAAAGAGTGAAGTCATGGAGAACTTTGAGAGATTTCAGAAGAAGGTAGAGACATTCCAATAGAAGAGCATCAAGGAATTACAGTCTGACAACGGAGGAGAATGTATTGCAAGATCATTCCAAGAACATCTGCATAAGAGCGGAATCCATCAAAGACTATCTGCACCATACTCTACATACACACATACAGAATGGTTTATCAGAAGGTGCAATCTGACTTTAATGAATGTTGCTCGATGCCTTCTGTTTCAATCAGGTGCCCCTCATTCCTTTTGGGCAGAAATTTAAAAAATCGCTAATAAGCTAAATTAAACGAATGGGGATGAGTTGCAACAGTGATTTCTAAAGTTATAGGGCAGAAAAAAAATTAGCCTTCACTTGCTCTTGAACCCAGGAACTACACATTAGAGGATCATGAACTAGTGATTTAACAAACTCGGCTATCGAGGTACTTGATAGGGTTAGCTTCTTAAGGGAGCTTATACTACAAAATCTTAAGATGAGAATCGCACCCGGGCCTATGTGGAAGAAAGCTGTGACTTTTTTCTACGACACCTATTTCGTTTCAGAAAATAAGATCGGCATTCAAATACTGAACATCACTCTAGCAATGTCTCATTGTCAGCCACACAAATAGGTTACATCCTAAAACGTGAATGGAAGAACTTCTAAATGAGCTTTTTTCACACAATTATAGAAACTATTGTGTACAGTGGCGTAGTCAGGAATTTCGTTTGGGGGGGCCCAAAACCAGGTGGGAAAAGTTTTGAAAAACAGGATAGTATACTTGTTTGAATAAGTTGAATCCCAATGCTTATAAGCATTGGGATTCAACTTATTCAAACACTTTTCATAATTGAAAAAAACTTCAATAGTCAAAGAAATATTTTTTTAATTCATTATTTTTCAATATTTTGATTTCTTTTATGATGGAAAATGATTGTGTTTTTATACTTCGGGGGGGCGGAGGGTCCGAACCCTCCAGACCCCACCCCTGGCTACGCCACTGAATATGTATATTATTGTTTTCCTTAAGGAAATTTTAAAGATTAGTTGTGTAGCCCGTCTATCTTTGCTTACAAAGACTGCTTACGTTCTTGTACGGAACTCAATACTCTAGCAGGTGAAAGTAGCTGAGGAGACACTTTCAGGATATGTTTTCCTCAGTTATAAATGCTAAGTCCCAAGGAAGGGTAGACTAAGGATTTTTCTCTCCTTCCCTTACCCTTAATGGTGGGTAGAGGAAGGGTACACGGATGGTAAGGGAAGGAGTTCCAAGGAAGGGTACACGAAGGATTTTTCTATCCTTCCCTTACCCTTAATGGTGGGTAGGGCGTGGGTTGTGCAAGGGTAACTACCCACCATGAAGGATGCTACCCTTCCTGTACCCACAATGGTGGGGTTTATTTTTATCAGGGACCAATGGTCTTGGGAGAGCCTCCTGACCCACCAGATGCAGCACAGGAGATGCCTGAACCGGGGGAGGCAGTTCCTCGCGGGTCTGATTGACTTAGGAAAGAGACTGAGTGTTCACATTGCAAACTAGTTAATTGCAAAAACTTAAGTGATGTTCCAAAGACAGCACAGGAAGCATTGAAGGGACCTGAAGCTGAGCAGTGGAGACAAGCTATGGAAGCAGAACTTGATAACATGCAGCAGCAAGGAACATGGGAGATTGTGAAGCAACCTAGAGATCGCAATGTAATTGGTAGTAAGTGGGTTTTTGCGAAGAAAAGGGATCAAGAAGGCAATGTGGTGAAGTTTAAAGCAAGGTTGGTAGCCCAAGGTTTTAGTCAAATCCATGGCATTGATTACACTGAAACTTTTAGCCCAGTGATACGTAAGAAAACTATTAGAGTTCTCATGGCCATTGCTATCGAGAATGATTGGCTAATGAAACAATATGATGTGGTAGGAGCTTATTTAAACAGCCCCTTAGAAGTCACTGTGTTCATGGAGCAGGCCCCTTGCATGAGTAAATCAGGTATGGATCCAGATAATTTTGTGCACAAAGTATTAAAAAGTGTTTATGGTCTCAAACAAGCAGGTAGAAATTGGAAAAGTTTTTTGAAGGATTGTTTGTTGAAGACTGGACTGAATAAGTGTAAGACTGACCCTTGTGTGTGATTTATTTATTTATATCACACCAAAAACAGCACAAAGGCCTTACATTGGGCTTATAAACAAAATAAATTATACAATTATAATTAATAAACATGCAAAAAAATAATACCATAAATAACAATCATTTTCAACGCATGCAATACCTACAAAAGTCAGTGTCAAAAAGATAGACTTTTCACTTGGTTATTAAAATTGGAGCGGGAGGCAAAGATGTCAAGAGAGGAAGAAGTATTGGAGATTGAAATGAAAAGAGAAGGTAGGCAGAAAAAGAGGGATCTATGAGATAATGCCAGTGAAATTTCTATATTACTACTGAAAATGCATTGACTGTCAGTCAAGAAAGGTATATCACAGACATTCTCTTTGAGTTTGGTATGAATGGTTGTAAGGGGTTTAGCATGCCATTGGAAGTGGGAAGTGGCATCAAAGAGAGGTGTACTAATTGTTGGGGTTTTCATACTTGTGTCGGCTATCAGCCAGCAATGTTGGCAGGCTTGAGAAGGCGCCACTCATTTTTTTTTATGTTGTACCAGTTGGTACTGGTCGCGCAGCCGCGCGAGTGATGTAAGAAGGTGACAGTTATAAAGGTTATTCGCTCCCAACTTATGTGTACCTTTTATTGCCTACACAAGTTCCACTGCCAATCAGCCCACACTAATGAGATTGTATTTGATAAGACAATGCATCGCAAGGCAATAGGATGCTTGCTTTATCTAGCTGGAGGGACCCGACCTGACATTTCAAATGCTGTTTTGTCAATTGAGTCAGTACTGTGAGTGTGCAACAAAAGAAGACTGGAAAAATGTGCAACATGTATTTAGATATTTGCCTAAGACAAGTGATCATGCATTACATTATCATAAGACTTCTGATAAAATGAAAGTGTACTCAGATGCAGACTGGGGAAGTGATAGGGATGACGGTACATAAATCTTTTTCTGGGTATGTAATCATCTTAGCAGGAGGTCCTGTTATTTGGAGGAGCAAGAAACAGAGTAGTGTTGCTTCTTCATCTAAACAAACTGAGTATATGGTAATGTACCACACTATAACCGAGGTGCAATGGTTAACTTCCTTTTTACATAAAATAGGGCGATCAAAATTTTGCTAGTGTCCTGTAGAAGTCATGGTTGATGATAGAGCTTCCATGGCTATTGCATCCAATGATAATATCTCTGACTGTAGCAATCATTTTAGAATTAAATTTTTCTATGTAAAGGAAACGGTTGAGAATGGTGAAGTTGTGTTTAAATATGTCAGCACTGATGAAAATATTGCTGATTTATTAACTAAACCTCTTTCAGGTATTAAAACTAGATATGTGCGAATAGTATCCGCGAATACTCGAATACCTCGAATATTAGAAAGTATTCGATATTCGAGGTTTCGAATAGTTATGCGAAAAGTACCGCCTCGAATACCTCGAAAACTTGGAATTTCGCGTCATACACTGTCGCACGCACGTCGTTGGTAGCTGACTCGAAAAAATGTAGACAACTGTAGTCATTTAGTGCCCGCAGCGCCGTTTTACGCAAGTTGACGAATTACATCAAATTCGTGGATTTTAGCGGTGAAAAGAGATCAACGAGGGGAACCGAAAATGGTCGGGTGAAAAAATCCGAAAATCCCCGATTCCCCCCACCAGGAGAACCTCAGTGCCGTGGGATAGCAACCCCAGTGAGAAATGGATCATCGAATCTACGTCGAATCTTCGTCGATTCGACGACTATAGATCGATATGTGGTCGACGTCGATTTTATTTGTTCAATCGACGTTTTTTCGACGTGTTATTCTCATTGGCCAGCGGGGTCAGCGTGTTGATTGGCTGAGGGGAGAACTTAGTGATGTAGTTTTAATGTCTTAAAAATAACGGTGAGACGCTATTACAACATATGTGTCTTAAATAAGAAATATAAAATTAAATAATTACTTTATTTATCCATAAACATTAGTTTTAATCTCCGAGAACAATCTTTGATTCCTTTTAATTCTGTAACTTGACCGTTGAAGTTCGATTGCGTGTATCAGTTGAGCTGTTAGTCGTCATGCTGTTAGTTCTTCGCAGTAAACTCAGAACAGAGACATTCGGCGCCGTATAGAAAATTTATTTTGCGCGACAAACTGCTAGCTCTAAATCCTGTTATTGGTATTTAAAATCCTTCTGAAACTTAATGAGCTTTTGGATTCGTATTAATCATCGAAAAAGGCATTCCGTCGCTTAGTAAAGACAAGCTTCACTACGTCTTCCATACTTCGGAATCGGTCTGCTTTTGGACCGCTGTATGACAGGTAGGATTAGCTTCCCCTATTTAATGTGTTCAAGATTTCCATTTTCACACATTTGCCACATAGGCCGGACCTTCTATTTGCGTCCAAGTTCTTACTTCTTTCCTGCGTGGTATGTGATATGCACAAGCTTGGCTTTGTGACTACGTTTACCTCATTTCGATACCTTTATACTCGCGTCATAGATGTCAACACCTCACATTTTTTCTCAAGGATTTCTGATTATTATTGAAGATGAATACGAAGGACTTAAGATTACAAATCATCATTATAAATTTATTTCAGCCTTCATTTGTTTAGACTTTACGTGCTCGATTGAAATACGTCGTTGGCGCAGCAATAGATGCTCTTTATTAGCCGAAAAGATGTATATTTCCGCAATTATTAGTAGGAATCGCAGGTAAAAAGACGATATCTCGTCGACATAGAAAACTCGTCGATGGTGTCGACGTCGAAAACACGTCGATGGCTTCGACGTCGAAAACACGTCGATTTTCGGACCATATAGACATCGATCTGTGTGTTACCATCGACGTTTTATCGATGAGTACTTCGACGTCGAATCGACGTAGATTCGATGATCCATTTCTCACTGGGAACCTTAGGGCATTTCCCACGATCCGCTATCCCCCTCCATTCAGCACTTGACTCACCCACTCTGATGCTTTCCTCTTCTCCGAAATCAAACAAAAGGTCCCAGCTCGCGCAGGGATCGCATTACCAAGACCCCTGCTTCGAAAAAAATATCGAGTTACGAGAACAATAAAAACGTGTATCTCACCCACTGACCTTTTTCTCGCTACCTGCTTCGAAGTTCCCCCATTTCTGGAGGTCAACAGCTGTGTGAGTACCGTGGGATACTTACATTAGCGCATTTCCCAAGATCCGGTATCCCTCTCCATTCAGCACTAGCCCCCCCTCTGAGGCTTTCCTCTTCTTCGAAATAAAAAAAGGTCACAGCTCGCGCAGGGATCATATTACGAAGACATTAGCTTCGAAAAAATACCAAGTTAATCGAGAACAATAGAAACGTCTTTCGGGCCCTCCCTTTTCTCCCCCACTGACCTTTTTCTTCCTACCAGCTTCGAAGTTCCCCATTTCTTTGGAGGTCAACCGCTGCATGAGTCATCTATTAGCACCTAAGGTGTCTAAGAATGACTTTCGTCAATTGATGTTACACCTTTATTGAATTGAAATATTAGTAATGTGCGCGTAATTTCAAAAAGAATAAGACCAAACACGACGTATTTCTGAGTTTATTTAAGCATTTTACGCAAAGAAATAAATGTCAAAATACGATGGAGACGCATTCTGGCGAAACTCGATACGAGCAACAGAGCTAATCGGAAGTTGATGCGGTATTTTTTTCCGAAAACACATATCAAGTTACAATTTATGAGTGGTGCTATAAATCTTTATTGTTACAGTCCCAGACAAAGGGATATTTTCTCAGAATATTTGGTTTCTCCCTGATAGCAATTCCAATTCATCTTCTTATCTCGTGAGAACTCCGAAAGATGGACTGAAAATAATTGGAGAAAATCTGGTGGAGAAGAGCTTGTATTTTACAAAATGCCTCAGATTGTCAGCTAGCACTTGGCAGCAGGAGTGAGGGTAAAGCGATGTTAGTTGAATTAATTATATGCCCAATTGTTTCCATAAAATTAAAATATTCATTAATCAGCTAAATTCCTGTTCGAATCATTTAAAGGAAATCAAAATTACTCCCCAAAATCTTGTGTTGCCTGCTGCATAGGCAACCGAGTCAAACATACCAGCATTCATCATTTAGTATTCGAGGTATTCAAAATTCGAGGTATTCGAATATTCGAGCAATGATTAAATATTCGAATTCGATATTCGAATTCGAGAAATCTGCTATTCGACCCATCTCTAATTAAAACCATACGGTTTTGCACAACACTCGGTTTATGTTCTTAACTTTTTGCTAATAAGAAGTGAATAATTATATTTTATGTATGATTATTTTTAGAGAATTATTTACAATGAGGGGAGGTGTTGCATGTGTAATATTGTAAGCATCGCAAACAATTTGTATTTCATCATTGCACTTTTAGTTACCCATTTGTTTTTTTTTGTATTTGTGCTGCCACCTATAGTAGAATAAAAAGAGTCAGTCGAGTGGTTGTTTTTACATTAAGAAGTGTATTAGTTCGCATTCTATTTACCCTGTAGTCAATAGCCAGTGAAGGACCATTGGAGGGCATTAATTCAGCAGAAAAATAACGACAGATGCCAGGTTCCGACCATGCATGAATTCGGCGATGTCAGAGAGTGAGAGATAGCCAATCACAGTGCAGCTCCCATCCAGCCGACAGTATATAAGAGAGGCAGAAACTAACAGCCGACACCTTCGACCTGAAGACGCTGGCAGGATAGCCAGCGAAACTGTTGTCCACAAACAAGCTGACGCGGAAGAAAACCCTGAAGAAATGCAGAGATGAAACCATCGCCGTGGAAACCTACGTTCTAACAGCCCGCATTATCTTTGTAATGATGAAGTGTACTCTACCCAATTGCCTCTTTTAACCCTGAACATTCCTGCCCACTCTGTGAATACAAAGATGTTTTTAATTTCTGACGTTTACCAACACCCCCTCCTTTCCTGGTTGCTATGACTTCTCCTCCTACCTACCCCATTCACTGCCTTTACGTAACCCCTGGTCCTACCTCCCTCCTTCAAAGACCTTCCCAATTATGCATCTTTTTAGTCGAACTGTCTCTCCCCCCTCCCTTGCTATCCTTTCCACCCCACCCTTCTCTTGCTGGATGGTGCATGTATAAAGAAGGGGGAAGGCCAAATTTGTACCTTGAGAACGACACTACATGTCGAAACCAGGTAGGTATTTAATTAAAATTGTGTGGAAGTTTACCATTCATGGTTTATTCTAATGGCTTTCCAAGTAAATCAGTCAAAAATTGGTTTTCTGAGATGAATAAAGCAATGATTAAAATTGGTGTACCTAATAAACCTATTTTATCCATTTTCATTTTCATTGTCTAATATTCCTATCTCAATGCCAGTCTCCTTTGTATTGCAGAGGAATACAAAGGAGACATAGGAATGGTATGAATAAACGATGACACAGTTCCTCCCCCCACTCACCTTTCTCGCCATGTGGGCCTTCCTCATAGCGGCCCTTTGGTTCGCGCCCCCTCCCTCCCCTCCACCCCTCTTCCACTGCACCTCCATCCCTTTGCTGCTCACCATCGGAGGCTCCACGCCCATCGAAGCCACTGGTGGGGAGGACGTCCCTGGAGCAGAGCCAGCCACCCCTGACCCTGAAGGCACGTGGAGGTGGTCCATATGTCTGGGAACGTGGGAGGTGACTTCAGGAGAGGGCACGACACTTCCCTTGGTCGATTGGTGCGACTGCCTCCGTCTCAGTTCAGCCAGCTCTCGCAATGAGGCCGAGAGGCGCTCTTCCAACGAGATGACCTCCTTCTCTGGGTCCTGCGTTGTCACTAGAATGGGTAAAAACAGCACGTTTCGCTTAAAGACCTTCCAGAACCAATGAAAAACTTGTTCCTTACAACTGCTGGAATGGTGACGTGAGATGTCCAAGTCCAATTACTCAATTTGGTGTGAAAATACCGTCTAGCGATTATAAAGCAACAAATTATAGGTTTATTTTTCCCACTTCTAGATACTCTGCTTGGAAGTAAGACAGTGAGTTTCATTTTTACCATGTTATACTGGTTGAAACTGATTTGGAATCTGCAATTAATAATTTCATAACTTTTAATTACAAAAAATAACATATGGTAGTACGCATTGTTGATAGCTAGGATGAAAATTGGATGATTATTTTCATCAGAAAGCTGCATTATGAACTTAAGATATGGTCTTGTAATAGGTTAGACTAAGACTCAGCATTTGAGAATGCAATAGACACTACCACACATCTGCAGAAAATGTTACCAATGAAGTTGACAATGGACCGATCAAGCTTTCATTGCAATTACTGTTTCTTAACCCAGATTGTATTATTAAGATAAGAAATTACATAACTGAAAATTTTAATAATTAAGTAAAATTTTTTATTTCAATGACTGAGGTGGTGTCATGGTGCAGGAATGCCATTCTGGCACTGGTAAACAGAAGACAAAATAGTCAATTAGTAATACTTTTATAAATTATTTTGCACCAAAACTTCCAATATATACATTCGTAACCAAAACAAAAAATTGCATTGAACTTTAAATAAAAATTAGTTGCCATAAATAATAATATTTCACTCATAAAAAAGTTAAGGAAAGTGTGATCTGACACTGCTAATTGACGTCACTGCTGTGGGTGACATCAACACGCTTTCCCATTGCTTAAGAGGCGCATTTAAAATGACTAGCGATGCAAGGAATACAGCTTGAGAGTTATTGTTACGTATCATTATCAGTCATTTTAAGGCCGCCTTTCTGCCATAAATGTTACTTTATTATCCACAAGAGACATGATATAAATCTGTTAATTTGTTAATAGATGATTATTTGATTAAAAAACCACATCCCCCATTCAAATCCCCAAAACAGGATCATCTCTGAAAGATCCCCATCACCACAGGGATTTGAGCCCAGACCCAGAAGGTGGGAAAGCAGAGCTCAAGGTACCACACCAACCCAACGCCCATCCATGAATTCCAGTTTTATGAAAATTGCAAACACATGAAAGTATTTTCCTGTATGAATTGGCATGGAATGCCTCATAAAATGAATGGAATTGAATATCGAACTGGAAGTTGAATGAAAAACCTTGTAAATTTCACATAAATGATTTTAATAATGACCAGTTTTGCTGCTGTGTGACATTGTCAGGTGCAAATACAGGAGACGGGGGAGAGTTCGACCTTAAATTCATTGTGTATGTAGGGGTGGAAGGCTGGTCAAGGTGGGGAAGTTAGGGAGGAGGGTATGGTGGTCACACAAAGTTACCCAATGGGAGGCAAAGAAAGTTACAAAATGGGAGGATAACAATGAAACGAGCATAGGTCTCTTCCCATTTGGTGACTTTGTATGCATTTAAGACCACCGTACCCTTCTCCCTAACTTCCCCACCTTCGCCAGCCTTCCAACCCTACTGACTCAATGAATATAAAGTCATAATCTCCCTGTATTTGCACCTGACGATGTCGCACAACGACAAAACTGGCCGTTATTAAAATCATTTACGAGAAATTTACATGTTTTTTTTAATCAACATGAAGCAATTTCACCTGGTCACACCTCAAACAATCAATTTTACAATTGAACTTGAAGACGTGGTCCCTTACCTTCTTCCCGGCGATTGTCTGCATTGCCCTCGCCCTCCAGTTCGTCCTCTTCTTCATCATCCTCCTCTTCATCATCCTCCTCTTCTTCATCTTCCTCATCGTCGTCCTCACCCTCTCGCGAGCCAGACACCACGAAGTGATCGCCCGTCGCCCCCCCTATCCCCACGATTCGCGCCTTCTCCACCCGCGGCGCCTGCGTCTCCGCTCCCCTCACCCCCCCTCCGCCCTCTTCCTCCTCGACGCCTTCGTCGTCGTCCGCCGTCGGCTGCATCTCCGGTCGCAACTGCAAGAGGGGGTCCGTGATGGCGTCGTGCACGCTGCTCAGCTTCTTCAGCTCCTCCAGCACGTCCGCCTCGGACTCCAGCAGGTCCGGCTGCAGCGGGGCCACTTCGCCCGGGGCGCCCGCCCCCCCGCTGCCCTCCTCGCCCTCTTCGCCCGAGCCCGGCCTTCGGATCGGACCCAGGAAACTGACCTCCTCCACGCCCAGCCCAGGAGTGAACAGCTCTAAGTGCGAGCGGGGAAGAGGGAGAAAAACGTTGGATAACGAATTTCCCTGAGATTCTAATCGGCAGGAAAATGTACTATCGTTTTCAGTAATATGACGTAGTCACCAACGAGTTCCACTTAACTGATGGGGACGAGTCGGTGAAAATATGTAAGGTCGGCACATGAAGCAACCAGCATCCTTTGTCTTCACGCGAGCTCTAGCCGTCGAGGAGGGACGCGGCTTAGCGACCGAAGATGGAGTCAAACTCCAGGACGAAAGCGCATTTGAGATTAGCGGATAGAATGCAGTGAGGAAACTCGCGTCCACGCTCACGTATGAGTGTTTTCTTTCGGACTCCGTGGCGAGGTTTTTTTCTTTCTTCAGAGACATATTTGGACTCTCCGTTTCTGCAAAACTCCATTCTAGCTCCGTAGTTGAGTTAATTTCCTACGCCGTTATTGCGGATAAATTCGAATTCGAGAAGGATTCGAGTCCATAGTAAATAAAATATCTTTCGTTCTGCATAATAATATGTTTTCTGAAGATCAACACAATCGGAAAAGTTGACTCAAGAGAAAATTAATATTAATTTTTTTTTGAACGACTAAATATATTAAAATGATGAATCTACCTACGTTAACACATTTCTCTCGACAGATCCATTCACAGAGAGGAAACAAGCAGGGGAACTGGCAGTGGTTGCACCTTATTGTGTCTTTGTGACTAATTACGGTTGAGTAGTATTTCTACTCATAATATTGACAATTCTCAATAAATAACCAGATAATGTAGTAGTACCAAATGTAGTCGTTGAAATCATTAGATAGCCCTAAAATATGAGAAATGATAGTAATTATATCGATAATCTCATTATTCAAATTTATGGCTCTTGGGCAAGAAAATATGTGGGAAGTTACGTGATTACTGGCTTTCCTTCCAGTGGGTATGCAAACTACAATTAGCTCCAAGGACGAGGTGGAATTGAATTGGTATATGAACTCTTTCAAATTTCAAACTGTAAATAGTCTGACGACAGTTAAACATTATAAATTTATGATCGAATGCATATATTATCTATTTTGAAATCTTTTGGCCCCAACTTCTCATTTCATTTCTAGTAACGTAAAGAGAACACAAAGCCACCTCATACGCCCGACCTGAATCCCATGGAGGACTAATGGGGAATCATGACAAAGGAATGTCAGCCAGAACAGCGGGGGTGCAAGAGACGAGTGTCCACCACTTGTGGAAGGCATTTCGGCCTCATTCATGCGAGAAGTCAGTGGAATCAAAAGTATGCAGAAAATCATGGAGAGAGCGAGTGACGCCACTAAATATTAATCAGCCGAAAAATTTTAGTTTCACTTATCAAAAGTACCTATCATACCCCAAAAAAATTCATAAGAACAAAATCGCAGGTGAGCCTGAAAAAAAGTTTGAAGACCAGGCTGTCATCCATTTCGGTCATTTTGATGAGAAAAGAATGGGTTAACGAGGATATAGTCATTACTTTAATAAATTTAGTCGTTAGAAATGCAGTATTAACTTTTTCAGGCGTCACCTACATCTACTGTGTTGATGTTAAGAATGCCTCTTTTAAAAAATTAAAAAAAAATATTTTACTTCGAACTCAAACCCTCCCAGAACTTCACCATAGCTATCGCGCACAGAAAAGTTGGTTACGCAACTTGGTTACGGAGGCACATATTAGTAAGGCATAAACGGTGAGTCCAAATATTGATTTGAAGAAAGCCACCTCACCACGGAGCCCGAAAAAAAACTTTCCGTGGGCTCAACGTCTGCAGGGGCGATAATGACCTCAGTGCATTCCATCCGCTAATCTTAATTTCGATCGGGCATTTGCTCCCAAAGTTTGACTCCCGCATCGGTAGCTCAGTCGCGTCCGTCCTCGACGGTTCTTGGTGCGGTGAAGGCAAAGGTTAAGTACTTCATGTTTCCATCGACCCGGCCCCATCAGTTAAGAGGAGCTGTTAGGTGTCCACGCACTATTGAAAACGACTGCACGAAGACAAGGAAACCCTAACGCCAAATAAAGTTGGAAAGAATGAATATATTCGAAAGCGGCTTTCCCTTACTTGGCAATGGTCTACCCCGGAAGGAGAATGGGTCTCAATTAATGCAGTAAAGTTTTCTCGGGTTTTGCACCGGGTCAGGTCCTCCATGTCTCCTTCTAACGTTTCGATGAACTACTCGCCCATCGAAACGGCGGAAGGAGACATGGAGGACATGACCCGGTGCAAAACACGAGAAAACTTTACTGAAATTGTTCGCCGGGAATGAACCAAAAAATATATCGGTGTAAATTAATCATTTGACACACCGATTTGCGACATAAAAGTTATTTTGACTGTCTTCGCAATCATGTACTGAGATGAGAAAAATAACGTAACAAGTAACTTATGTTAAAGAGTAAATTGTAAAATGTCTATCAGAGAATTTTAATACCTCTTGAAACAAAATCAAGCATTGTTTCTTAAGCTGGTGGAACAAAAACTTGCAATTGTTAGCCACCCAGAAGAATAGTTTATTATTTAAAATTTTCCACGGATAACAGGGACCTCCTCCTCACCGTCTTTCCTGGAGATGGGTGCGACCGGGGGCTCGTTTTCGCTTGGAGCGGGAACCGCCGCCGCCGCTGGTCGCAGCTGCTGCTGCTCCTGCAGTGGGTTGGTCGGTTGCTGCTGCTCCACGGCTGCCGCATTCGCCGCAGTCACCCCGTGGCTCTCCTTCAGTTGCTCCAGCTGGCGCTCGAAGTCCGGCGAAGGAGGGTGCACGGGGTCGTGGTGCTGGTGGTGTTGCTGCCAGGCCAAAGGAAACATTTCTCAATTATTGCTCTGTTTCAAGTTCGTGTTTAGACACGACGAGTCTATTTTGTAGCATAGCAGGGAGAGACGGCTGCGGTAACTACGATACACCTACCGGGCAGTATGATGTTCAGTTAAAACGTGTCTGTAGCTCAGAACCAAAATAAGTAGTGTTTCGTGATGAAGAGACAATGAAGTAGCACACGAGAACATAGCAAGATTCGCCCCTTCCACGAGTTAAGTCCATACACATAAAAGAGGATGTCTTTTTGTCTGCCCACTATGCATTTCCACCCAGCTACACGGATTGCGACCAAAGTTAGTACATGAGTGCACCACATAAGTGCTCGCAAACCCCGTAGTGCAACTTTCGGTTTCGTCCAACGCGTCCTATGCGTTGTTTTCTCATCACCGAACGCTGCAAGTGCGCTCAGCACCACTGTCTGCTTCCGATAACATCCCCATTCACTCTGCCATGTTTGTACATCTTAGTGCGCGCTGTGTGCAGAGGTGAAGGACTTCCAGTCCCAATACTGCCTTTTCTCGCAACTTCACAGGTAAATGGCCCACGAATAGCATTAGCATTGCTGCCTCTTTAACCGTTCAATCCGACCAATCTTGTTTTCCTTCCTACGTTCTTTCATACTTTCCCGTTGAGAGGCCTATATGACCACGAATTCAAAGTTTAAAGTTTCTCCTTCTCTGGAGAGTTTATCCTTCCCGAGTAGCCTTACTACCTTTCCCGACCCCCTTAAACATCAGTACTTATATTACAGACTGTAGATGAGAGAAAAAATTGTATGTCCTCTTGATAGCAACACGCATGAGTGTTGAAACCAGTCGGTATAAAGCTGAGTGGAATACACGACGTTATCATCATATTTATCTCACAAAAGAGACCTGATTTTTTCCCCCTCTTCAATCCTTGGTCGGCTATTTCTCTATTCGCGACGAAATATCGCCAGGCATAATCTTTTGGCAGAAAAGCTGAAGACGAGATCATTTTGAGCGGATCACTGCTAATCCTCGGCCTTGTGCCGCGTGTGGTCAGTTGTTCTTAAGAAATTGAGAGCTATTTCCCGATCAAAGGTTCTTTCTGAAAGAATAAATAAGCTCTAATGACGCCGTCAACTGGTGGCGATTGCTTCAATGCATGGATCTTTAGAATATTTCTAGACTCCACTTATCATTCTTAACTGAGGGTGTTGAGGAACTGAGAGTCCATATTCCATGTTCTCGTATTCTTCTTACTTATAAAAGGATGCGATGGTGGGTGGCGTCCCTCATTCCATCATTCGGCTATGTCCCTTTTCCCACCGTTGAAACCATCGCTTGTGCTGTATTTCAGCCGGTCAGAACGCACTCCCGCTAACGGTGATTATAACGCCACGCTTGAATGTTTAACTAAATGGTCGAACTCCTTCATGATGCACAAAGAGTAAGAAAAAAAGGCTCTGCCGTTCCACAAAATAAATTATATATTTGCGACCGGTTTCGATACGGCCGTAGGTAAATCGATTTCGTACGCCCAGATAACGATACGCCGTATCGATACTGGTCACAAATTCATAATTTATTTTGTGGAACAGCTAAGTCTTTTTTTTCTTACCCTTTGTGCATTATAAAAGGATGAAGGCTGAAGACTGATTTTTTGCCGTAATTTATCTTTCCCTTCCATTCGCTGAATTGTTTTATTAAGTAACGATTTCGGGTCTGAATGAGTTAACAGCCACTTAACACGCACCCTACTGCCTCAATCGTACGATCGATTTTCTCCATCCTTTTCGAGGGACAGCTCCAGCTATCGCTCCAATGATGGAGGAAAAATGACCGATTCACGCGATTACTTTCCGCGATGGCTCCAGGGATGGAAATCCTATCCCTAATTCCATCATTCGGCTATGTCCCTTTTCCCACCGTTGAAACCATCGCTTGTGCTGTATTTCAGCCGGTCAGAACGCACTCCCGCTAACGGTGATTATAACGCCACGCTTGAATGTTTAACTAAATGACAGTTGTAAATGAGGGAAAATGGCCGAATGAGGGATGGTAAGAGGGACGGTGGGAATGATTGTGCGATTAAAAAAGTAATGGGTCAATGAGCGATCACTGAATAGGGACGGAAAAAATGATGGCGCGATTCAGGCTTAAATGGTGAGTTGAAAAAATCTTCTCCGTGACGGTCTCTTTGCAATCCCATTGGCGCCACCGTTCCTCCCGCGTCACCGGTTTTTCACGAACAAACTCTTGCGCTCGTTTACAGTGTAGCCATAGAGTTTATATTAGGGTTTACACTTATGAGTGTGGCACTGTAAACTTTGGCTTGGACTGCTCTTTGAGAAGGGGAATAGAATTCCTGCCCCAAAATCGTCTTCAGCCGAAAACTGTAAAATTACGCCATGTGATATTGGGTCGATGAGACCACGTGTAAAAAAATAGCACACAGGTCATGTCAAAGGCTCATGTACAGTCACTTTCAAAAGTAGGTCCCCACGGCCAGCGCGAGCAACTACGTTTTTCTCGGTGGTCGAACTTCGGGTATTGGCTATGCCTTCTGTGTCTTGAACGGGCCAGTTTGACTTACTCTCACCGTCCGCGCAAGTCTTCCCGAGGCATTCTTCACTATTCCTAAATTCTTCGCGACTTCCCCGACCCCCAGTGCCACAACACAAGGCGAAGCATATGTTCTCAGTCATGGGATTCCCACCCTGATAGTATTCTGAGATGGATATTCCGAGTAGTCTGGCTTGCACTAAAAAATAACGAGACGTATCTGCGTCGCAACGCACATATGAGGAAGAAACGAAAATTGGAATTTACGTCTGAAAGATAATTCAAAAAGTTTCCTACGAAATAACCTTCTAGATTATACCTTTAACACATTATTACCAACACCATCAATATATATTGCTCTATGTTTAAGTATTTCAAACACACTGTTTGGCGCATTCATTATTCCTAACCATTTTCTTAGGATACATATGTTTACCATGGTTTACACTACATTTTTCTACGTGTCTCATCACGCGAGAAATCAAAAATATTAATGTGCGCTAAATTGTAATGTTTAATTCTGTATCATATTTATTCCAGTCGTTACTAATATATCCCATATGAACAAATATTTAAATAATGCTTTATACATTCGAGGTATCAGGAAGTAATTAACCGACATCTTTATGTTCATCGAAAGTTCAAATGTCTTAATAGTTACCATAAATATATTTTCTATAATGAAAATACCAACGGAAGCATTAATTACATGACTTGTGTGCCTATTTCTTACCATTTAAAAGCACATTAATACTATATGTTTTATCTTTGCCCCTTCATTGAGAGGTTAACCTAAGTCTTCCCCCTTTTTCGTTTCTTTTTTTTCTGCTAAAACCAGTCGTAATTGGCGCCTGCTGATATCATGCAGGGCAATATCCTTCACATTATTATGTATAAGTGGTTTTACATCATAAATAGAACTTACACTCATGTAATGAATACCTTGAGTCAGTCTTACGTGCGAACAAATACTGATCATATTCCTACTGACACTAAACTACGCACGCATAATATTCATCCGATAAAAATATACCGTGTTGGGTACCTAATGACTATTTCTGCATTATTAATACAAATTAAACTTATGAGCTGCCAAATATACTGCTTGGGATGTAGCGTTTGACGGTGTGGAAACTTAGGCGACGACAAAAGAGGGACAAGAAAAGAATGCAGGCATCCGAGATGTGAGTATAAAAAAGAAAGGAAAAGGTGAGAAGGATGAAGAGGAAAAAAAGAAGAAGTGCTATTCATGGTCGAGAGAGGTAAGGGGGGAGGGGAAGGATGAAAGTAAGGATATGGTTAGAATGAAAGGGCCTAATGCGAATGGGCGTCACTTTAAATTAAAGGGGTAAGTTCAAGTTGGGAGGGGCGCAGGCACGGTGATTCGTAAAATCTTCAATTCAGAAGGGCACGTAAATGATGTTTTTCTATGATCACCATAACTGGTTGACTCACCATCATAACTCCACGCACATGTTGCTTGTACTGTTTTTCTTAAAAAAATGAACAATATTAATGTAAGAGTATTTCCCATAAACAAAAGGACAACACTTCCTACGACGCATTATGGTCTAACAGCCTGCCATTTCACTTGATGCCAATAAACATCTCGCTGCTTCTTTTAGTGAAAATTTATGTTTATCTTAAAAGCAATTCAATAAAATTTAAAGACAATCCAATTGCTTATTCGAAAAAGTAATGCAAAATTATCTTCTCCCATAAAAAATTGCCGTACCGGTAGTTTTGACCGGTAAAAATTTAAAAACTTCTTCTGATTTTCTATTCACAGTATGGGAATAAGTTGCGTTATTCAAAATGTAGGCACTACTTGTAGTCAGAATAACCTACTACTTGGGGAGTGACTGCTATTTAACTTGTAAACATTGAAAAAATGTCTGAAAATCTTTAACCGCCGGCATGGATGAACGCGATGACGGATGGTAACCGTAACGCAAATGACAATATTTACATAGGCGTATATATTTACGTATTTTTCACCAGGCGATGTGAAGAAAAAATATTGGAGTAACATCCAATTTCTCCATACTTCCGGTGCAACCGCGTCGGTTTGTTGGTGATGACAACAGTTTCCATTAAAAGAAAACCACTTTCAAGTGAAAAAACGGAAGACGAAAGAGCTTGGACCGTCATTCCCTACGTCGCAGGGACCACCGAAAGGATTGCCAGGGCCCTGAAAAAGCACGGCATCACCACCAGGTTTAACTGTGCGACAAAAATTGGTGACTTGCTGCCCACAGCCAAAGACAGACTACAGCACGACCTTCATGAAGGTGTTTACAAGGTCCCTTGCTCGTGTGGAAAAGCATACATCGGTGAGACTTGCCGTTCACTCAAGATACGGATGCAAGAGCACCGAAGGGCAACGAAAAACAGGCAATTCCAGCTGTCTGCCATATCGGAGCACGCCTGGACCCCGGGACATGACATTAAGTTTGACGACGCCAAGGTAATAGTGAAAGAAGGCAGATATTTTCCCAGACTCATCCGCGAATCCATTGAGATAGCCCGGACGGACAATTTTAACAGAGACGACGGCTACCATCTGGATGCCCATTGGAGGAGGCTCATTAGGCGGACCAATAAGAGAGCGGCAGCCACAACTGGCGGGACTGACCCCCTATATAAGGAGGACGAAAATCGTGGACCGGCATCATCTTCGACCTGAAGACGCTGGCAGCAGTGCCAGCGAAACTGTTGTCATCACCAACAAACCGACGCGGTTGCACCGGAAGTATGGAGAAATTGGAACCTGAACACCGCGGAAATCTACGTAGTCACATTGGAGTAACATGCTCGAAATGCTCCGAAAATTTATTTGCACAATATGTTTTGTATAAGTTTACCAAACTACACAGATGTCTCCTCTCCTCCTCGTGCGATGGGTTACTTGCCGGAAAAACCCATATATTCTTCTCCGCTTTCCTCGGTGGTGGAATTGTTTGGCTGTGTGGGGAGGGGGGGAGGTTCACGCGGCCTTCCTACCTCTGAAATCGTGCGTGGGGCTCTTGACGACGGTTAAAGTAGTCAAGTTGCACCATTTGTACTACATGATCAAGTCGAATTGATCCCCAGTGGACAAGGAACGTGTAAGCAATACGCGAAGGTCGTCTTCGGAGAATAACGGAGACGGCTGCGCCAGGTATGGGGACCGACTTTTGAAAGTGGCTGTACGTTATGCAGAAGAAAAACCTGGAACAAATTGACGGTGACCCCGAATCCTACCTTCGTAATTGGGGTATCAGACATATTATAAAGTTAGACTCCTACGACGAATTAGTTAGTTAGATATTTATTTTATTTTAGATTTTTTTGATTTTATAACCTCTTGAAAACATCAGGAGTTATTGTTATTATTGTCATTGCATTTAAACATCTCGATGACGCCTTCAGCATTTTCCATTCATTTTAGGAAAACAGTTCTGAAATGGCGAATAATTATTGGCGGTGGAAACGTTAGAGAAGAAAGGCGATCCATCTGCAAGGCGATTGAATGAAACTCTGGCCAGGTTTTAGCATGCCAACATCCCAATCTCCGAGTATGCCTCCTAATACGATCCCAATTGAAAAATAATTTTTTCTTTACGAAGAATACCTGCGTTCAAAAGTATAAACGTGTGCTAAATGTCCATTTTCATGTTAAATTAATAAAATCGTAAATCCGATGGAAATGTTATCGCATCTAAATTTTTACCACTGGACGTCAGAGAAATGGAAACTTTGCCGTAAAAAGAAGCACGAGTAAAATTGAAGTTCGACGCTTGCAGGCATTGTATGTGATGCGAAAATTTATTACAAAAAATCATCGCACAGAAATACCGTCTATCCGAAGCATTTACAATAAATGATACAAAAAAGTGTCTCGCGGTGATTCACACATTCTATTACAATTTGTATCTTCACAGTAAAATTCGAGATTAAGGATTGAAATTTTTTTCCTTCGTACAAATAGAGTAATTGAGTGTTTTTTTTAACGAACAGTTGATTTGCTCGACAAATTAAGGCAGTTATTACTTATTATTGTGTATAGATATTCCCTGAATACTTGCTTTCAAAAAGTTACTACGGAATTCTTCCAGTCAGCATGCTTTTTGGCATAATAAAACATTGGGTATATAATGCCCCAGAATAGGATTTGAACAAAGTATTGATCGTTTTTATTATGATTTTAGACTATATCATTAGTGTCAGTTTATAATTCTGCGTAAATATATTTTTCAACTAATATAAATGGGGCTCGAAATGACATAATTAATTTCAGGTTACTATCACTGCTGGGACACTGCTTCCAAGACCATCCACAACGTTTGGCACTATGTTATGGTCTCATCAAGTGAGATTGATTTGTGATGCATTCTATATTGAGGCAACAATGGAGAAATGAATTTAATCTAGTGACAACGCTGTAAAAATAGGTTTCTTAACGCTCAATCTTTCGACTAATATCTTAAACGCTGTGAATTTGTAAATTTGACTTTAGTGCTACAAAGTGACTGTAAAAAACGGAGCGAAATCATAGAACTTATTAGGAATGCCATCAAGAAAAGCTGTTGCGCATTCATTTTCCTATTCTTCGAGTCACATTTGGTTCAATCTAGTTCCAGCTGAACAGCTTCGTTTGCGCGCGGCAGCACTCCTAAATACTTCGCAGATGCCGCTTAAAGACGTCCGTCGCGATTAATGATAGAAAACAGCCAAGAAACTCAAAACTGCCTTGGAACCTGCTCCCAGAAACTAATGAACACATGATAAGGAAAAAGTAGCACTCGAATTTCCCCGTCCCTTTTTCATTACAGCGGATAAAATAATGATCTTTGCAATGAAGCACTGCCCTGAAATATAAATTCTAAAAAGGACATTAAGAAATGCGACAGCAAACTAAGTCCATCGCAAACCGTGGAATTGCGAAATAAATTATTTCATCCAAGCAGTTGAAAACCAATCGAGATGATTCCTCACATTTTAAATGGACATATGCTGCCAATTGATTCCCTGAGTGATGATAAAATAAATTAAAAACAATATCGCAGATATTTCCAAGAAGGCTACGACTCATATTTTCCAGAAATAAAAGGATACAATTAAGTAAGTTATAATATAGTCTGACCCAAATTCGGCCAGTCTACGCCAATTAAAATTATACTGCTGCTGGCTTCAGTTAGAAAAAATGGAATTAGAAGAGAGAGATATCCAAAAGCATCATAACGTTTGGTAAAATATTAAACACAACAACGAGCCAATCGATAAAATATATTTCATTGGAGTGATTTATTAAGAATAAGAAAATCTAGGTTTCCCCTCCTGGGAAACGAGTTAAATTTTTATCGCTGGCCACGTTTTGTGGAAGATTTCAAGGGGAATACCTATCACTATTACCTCAAATATTCACGAGGAAGCTAATTCTGCTCCAGGAAAAAAGTCAGAATTGAAGCACTCCTGATCATCTTAGGTCCTGTCATCTTGGTTTAATAATATTCCAAATTCCTATTTCTTTACGTGCGACCTAATTTCAACATGCGATTGCATGATTTCCCCATGCTGCAGCGAGTTTAATTAAAAAGAAAAAAAGAAAAATTATGCGTGAAGAGTTCTCGGGATCGCCAACGGGTGAGGAACTGCATGACTGGCGACGTTTCCAAGCCTGACTCGGCTGGAAACCCTCATCTGGGCTGTGGAGAGGATCACTCACAGCCCCGATGAGGACGATGGCCGAGTTGGACATCGAAACGTCGGCAAAAGTGCAGTTCGTGATCCAGTGGTGATCCTGGGAACTCTTCACGCAGTCTATTCGTTGGGAAAGCACTAAATCATTCTCCAATTAAAAAATAACCTGTAAATTTTAGTTCTGAATTATTTAGATTTGCAAATTGCCAAACGATAGATAAGAAGCCCACTATTATGAGAATCTATCTGCGGTCTCCAGTTATGATAGAAGCGTTCTATTGATTCAGTGCAAGCCAAGTCGGAAAAGCTACGGCAGGAACGTGGAAGCAAAAATTGCTTAACGGAAAGAAATAATGGACAGAACCATGCATTCCTTCGTAGAAATATCATTTTAAAAGTAAAATGTAAATAGATTTAGAGCGAAAGGGCTCATTCCATCATTAAAAACAGTTTTCATTTTTATTGCAAATTTAATTTGAGTAAACAATGGAATACACTCAAAAAATTTATTCAATACTTTTTATAAGACTTGCACATATCATGTCTAGGTGATCGAATTTCAATTTAATTATTTTGCAAATTATAGTTGAATCAATTCAAAATATATATGTCATAATGTATCGATTCAAAATAATGAATCTGACGCGCATGAAATTACTCTAAACCTTCAGTAATTTGAAATTATTCTTAGTATTATGTATGTGAAGTAATCTACTCTTCAGTTTAATAGACTTCCTATCCAATCATGAATTTGGTCGTCAATTTATTGCTACATTTCTCTTTCTACATTTTTCCGGAATATCACTGATTTTCAGCGTGCTACGTCCTCATGATATCGCATCAAATTCTTTGAAACCCTTCTTGAAATGAAGTTACATGCTTTCATTCTATTTTCGCAAACGAAGAGGCATGGTGCCCGTCGTACCATGCCCTGCAACAAGTAACCCCCTATATAAAATACGCCCCAAGCCACCCATTCTCTACGGATTTTACACAATTTTCATCAATTCTCACAGTTTTATCTACCAAAAAAATGAGGTTTTAGGCACATGATATATGTACGTATACGACCAACATATTTTCACTACCGTTTTTCCCGTGATCCATAAGGGGGAACGAGGACATATTTTTACTGGATGTGCTGTTACCCTCAGCTTTTCATAATTTTGTTCTGCAATGAGCGAATTCACGCCCTCATCTACATAATACCCCGCAAGCCGCCTAAAAGGCGTGTGGCAGGGGATGTTAGGACACCACCCGTCTGGGAAAACGGAAAAACGAATTCGCATATCTATCCGTTCGGCAAAACATCTCTCTTCATTTATCGCTTCTATCGGACCTGGAAATATAGTGCAGCCTTAATATTATGTCCTCCATGTTGCTCTTAAAAATATCCATTCTCAATTGTTCAAGCAATCTGAGCCGAGCGCGCAGCCTCCGAGTCTCCAATGGCTCGCAGCCCAATTCGCTTAACATCTAGGTAACGCTGTCAGTACGCCCGTAGCAAGTTTTTGACGAACCGCGCTGCCCTCCTTTGCATTTTGTTCATGTCGCGGATTAAGTCGGACACAGGTCAATTGACGACTGTACTGTTTGGATATAATCCTTTCAATTTGGTGGCGATGAATATATCACTCACCACCCAGAAATATTGAAATTTATATCCGTTATAGATGCACATGCAAACTCTCATCAATTTCCCCAAAATTAACGAACTCAGCTCTAAATCTGTTGCGCTTTATTTCAAGCCTGCCGCGAGAATGGCGGTGGAATTCACATTAACGGACACAACGAAAAATTACCCTGGACCGGGATCGAACCACGGATCTAAGAAATCCCGGGTCACTGCGAAAAATACTGCGCTTTCAATTACTGCGCAATTAACATGGCAATTTGGCATCAATTACATCGGTCCCTCATGAAGGTGAAAGAAACTGATCATATGGAGGCAAAAATAAACTTTCACCTTCATAATACAACTGGCTTCACTTCCACAGTTGCTCATTGTCACGAAAACACTCTTGCTTTCTCTTCTTTCTATCTGCAAATTCATAGTTTTCGCGTGTTCGCATGAATAAATCATTTTTTAAAATCTTTTTGATAAATTACATTCTGTCTACAAAAATTTCGGTGTTACACAAATATTTCATATTTAAATTAATTGCTAAAGGCAACTCTTGTGTCCTTAGGATATTTTGTAAATTAATGAACAGTGATAAGGATTGGACAAGATCATTTTTATCAGGTTATTCTTATGGAGAGTAGGTCAACATAATTATTTCCTCTTTACTTGCGCCAAGATTTGATTATTTATTTAAGCACTATGAGGATTTGAAACATGAAAGGGAATGAAAAAAGCGGCTTATATTATCAATGGCCAATACCTTAGACATTCTCTAATTATTCCCTATATGATGTCCTAAATTAATAAATGAAACGTCGACGCAAGGAAAAAGAGCATAAATTGTATTGACTAATCCTGCTAAACCTGAAGAACCTGATAAATAAATGGAGCATAATGGTCCGTTCACACAGCCTCGCCACTCACAAGCGAGGTCAGCGATGCTGGCGCGGCCGCAACCGGAAAAGGAAGTATGAAGAGACGAATGACAATTCCGAGGCATTGAGAGCGAAAATGGATCGGGGAAGAAGATTCATCGAAAGTGGAGATGATCCAGAAGGGAGATGAGTGAAATTATTTGCACTGTAATGTCACGTTTTCTTGCCATTGGTCATTTATATTCGGAGGAGCTTCAAAAATTCGAACACGAAGACAGCACTGGGTTATGCGAATGCATGTCGCTTGTTACCGAGGTCGTGTGGATGCGGCAAAGCCGTCGCGAAGTCGCCATGGAAACCGAGGAGCGATAAACAAGACTGTGTAGGACGCTCATTGGAAGCGATTCATAAAAGCGACGCCTCCAGTTGTAAGCGATAGTCTCTCCATGGATGTAATCCACAGCGCAGGATATTAGCAAGAGAATAGTTTTTAGAGCTCAACGTTTACGCTATCTCTTGGGACGAAAACTGAGGAAAGGATTATTGACCGGTCGAAGATTATTCGGCCTTATCATTGGCAACATAGCTTAGGATCAATAAGAATGCTAGTTTAAAAGAATTAAGTAAGTGCGAAACGACAAATTCATTGTTTAGGGCCAAAGATCCACGAAGGTGACTTAAGTGAAGGTATGCACAAAATGTTTTCATTAATTTGGGCATAATACATTACAATTGATGATTTTGATAACTAGCTATTAATATTTTTATTGCTGTATTTTAACCAGATATTAAAATAATTTCCCCAATCTTCTGTGGACGTCATCAGGCTTTGTAGTCGATATGATGGAGCTCATCGCGTGCAAAAGATAAACACAATGCAATGGAGCCGATCTGTCGTCGTCAGAGCGTTGCCGTTGAGTGTTTACCTAATTTTATTATTATCTTATTTTAATTACCGACTGACTGAGTGAGAAGTGAAAAATAATTTCATTTACTCCTTGAATTATTCGAAAAAAAAGCAACAAAAATAGGGCTCCAACGCAAAGGTCAAATTACGCTTTTCCTGATGCCAATAAAATCGACATCATCGCAATGCATGGAATTTGATTATTTTGGAAACGGTGACGTAAATTAGCAGGGACATTTGTTTGCGCGTTATCTTTCCGTCAGAGGGCAAAACAACACGCGTTTATTCCAAATATGATTACGACTACCTACGTCGAAAAACGGACTGCATCAGATAATGCATTGAAACCTGCAGTAATGAATGATCACGGACGCTTTGGCTCCACTGAAATATGGTCGCTTTGCCACGTTTGGCAGGGGTGGAGAGGTCTGGATAGATTGCTTATTTGAATGCATTTAATTTTTAATGAATGGCTGCCCATATTAAAATTTTGGTGCAACCACTGAGCTCATCAATCCTTAGAAGCATTAAAATCAATTCAGTCCAAAACAAATACTTTTTTCTAATTAACCGGAAAATTTCCATTTCCAACTCATAGAAAAGATGCAGTAAAATAGAATTTGTAATAATGCCACGAAAGTAACAAATAGTTCATAATATTACGAAAAGGTCTATACTTGCAAGCAATGGAATTTAAAAAAATATAAAATTTTAGTAATTAAATGGATTTTTAAAGCTATTTTATATATTAAACTTCGGATATAAATAAATAAATGTATGTTCAAATAATTGCAGAGAGAGATAAAAATTTCCATAAAGACAGAACCTATTTGTATTTTGACTTTCATTTTTCATGAACTGTTTTAGATCGTAAATTTCTATTCCTACTGCACTCTAATCTCACTCTACGCCTCAGGAAAACTAGGTCCGACTTTCCAGTATCATATAACATTCACGTCTTTTACTGGAAATGATTTCACTGATTCGTGTGTGATTACTGTAAATAAGAACCGTTGAGGATGTCTGAGGCCTTGCGGCACGGGTGTGAAAAACGACAGCGCTGTGAACAGAAGACCACAAGTTAAGCAGTGATTGGATGACTCGGAATGAGAATTATACGATGCGCAACCATCCAACATATGCTGCAAGCATGAATGAATGCGACTACCCCTCGTGGAATTGCTATCTAGACACGCCAAAATTCCTGCGAGAACCTTCCGATTTTCCATGCAATGGCCATTAATCTATCGCAGGGCAATTTACCACTGAGGATTTGCTAGGGCTTGAAAGGTGGCGCTGTTATGGTTACCCGCAGCCTGATTTGCGGTTCCCCTAATGCTGGGCGGTTCATTATCTTATTCACAGAAGGCGCTGGATCAAGTTCAATAAAGTGGCTAAAGGCTAACTCTGAGAAAAGACTCCCTTTAACTCTCTGAAACAATAGTCTTCAATTTTTGGTATCATGAAATACCGCCATATTACATGAGGACTTCTAAAAAGCGAGATTTTTCATCAGGATTTCAATACAACATTAGGAGCGAATGGCTTCAATAATTTCAGAAATTAAAATTCTTTTGAACCCATAAAGAAGAAGGTTAAAAGATAACATATTACTTCACCAAAGTACACCACAAATTTTCATAGTTATTGTAAATTTTGCGATAAATTTCCGGAAGAACTTGTATTGGATTTTGGAAACACGCGCGTCTTTGGATTGAGAAGACCCAAATTATCTTATCTTTCTTAAACCCGTATTATTCCTTTGATCGGCAGCTTTTCTAAAAATCAAGTTGCGATTACTCCATAAAACATAGAGAAATTTTCAATGTGAATACCACCGTCATTTATGCGCTGGGCTGCCACATGCATAATGTGTGACAAGTTCTTTAAAGTTATAAAAATAGAAATTCGGAAATTCCACGCCAATGAATGCTGAAAGCAAATTACCACAATTATAATATGTATAATCACAATACTATGATTTGCCAAATCAGGGAGAGGTCTTACGAAAGCCCTTCTCTCCTTATTTTCGTGGCACTCTGAGACTCTGTTTTCACATTATTCGTACGAGAAAATAGTCCTTTAATGGGGTGCAATAGCTTCATTGTACCAGTGCACGCAAGTAGAAGGAAAGTAATAGGGAAGTGCACTAGTGTTTCAAATGCACCAAACACATTTCTTAAATTAGAGTTCAGAATAACATAATGTCGTAAAACCACAGTTTAAATCCTAATAGTGAATACTTTATTCGAGATGACCGTCTGAAATATGGAAAAATTCAAAGGCCGCGAAAACGGGTGTCCATGTTGAATATTGGCCGTGACGTCACAAGGCAGTAGCAGAAGGCAGCTTCTACACCGTTTAGTTCTACCACTATTATTGCATAGAAAAATTACAGAATTTGAGGGTATCCGTTTTTTGCTGTCATAAAATATCTTCAGAATATATATGTGGCTGCTTCTCTTTTGAGTAAACGACTTCATCATTGCGTAATATATTAATATTTATTTACGTGTCAACTTCAAGTTTGGAAAGAGTAGTACGAATAGCACATTGAATCTTTAATAAATGCATGATGGCATTTATTTTTCGCTGGGTATATTTTGACACAATGCCGTTTATCATGCCAAAACTTTTTTTGTAAGAACCGAGTCAAACTAATAAACCTATTTCAGACGTTTGCTGCAAGACTTATTCGTTGCGTATGTATTCACGCCGGCCGGAACGTTCGCCCTTCGCAACTAGAATCATGGGATGTTAGCCTTATTTCCGAGCTGGCTGGTTGTTGCAATGGTTCGCTGTCCAGGATGGGTTCAAGAAAATATAATCTTGGTTGGGAGAAGGAAAATTCCAACGATTTATAAATGGTATACCAAACTTTGATGTATTTATGGTTACTGAATAAGGAGGACAGGTTCAACGCTCCATAGAAATGCGAGACGTTAAGGCTAACAAGGGGAGACCGCGTACCTTGCTCCATCTTTTTCAATTAGGGCGTTAGTTAGGCTGTAATTAATTAATTTTCATGCGTCACTTTTTACAAGTTATGTATATAAATCCAAAATGTCCACTATTTCCTAATGGGTCGGTTGGGGTAGTGATAGCGTGCACGATTCATTGGATAGACCTCACCCGAAAGACCGTGGTTCAAGACTGCGTCATGGCATTATTTTTTGTTGTCTTCATTGTGATCATATGGCATCAAGTTTATCATTAATTATAATTGCAGCAATCAATGACATAAGACAATTTTTTTATCATCATTATGGCGTTTAGGTATTTCAGCAGTGTCATTACAAACGCAGAGATACGATGACTACAAGGGTTGGTGTGCGCTAAAATGTTAATTTTTTCTTTGCTTATACTGACCAACTTCCACATTAAAAATGAAAACCACTCTTGCAAGAGCACATACCATTAAAGGCTCGCGGCAAGCAACAATATGCGTACAGGCATAATTAATAAGAACACAAAGCGAATATAAAATGCCATATATCTCGAACACTTGTAATTCACATTACTCCAAAGGGAGTTTACTTACTCAGTACATACCTCAGTACCTTGTACTCAGTACCTACCAGTTTACCTCAGTAGCAGTGCTAAAAGAACCATTCTGAAATATAATTTCAACTAACAAATAGGATGAAATAAAAGTTGATAACCCTGGACTGGGCGCGCTGGCGTATAAAATACGTCAATCTTTGAAAACCAAGGATTTCGACATTGTACGTACATTCTGGGCTATAATGGTCTCGTGTATTCTTACAATGTACTTTGACTGCCTATATTGCGAGTTTTCAAAGTTCGAGGTATTGTAGCTAATTTTTTGGATCAGCAAGATGAACCCGTCACCAGTGGAGTACAAATTACGCCGCGCGACCTGCCGTGTACCTTAATATCTGTATCACCTATAAATGTACTAATTTCAACAAATAAAGATTAACTTTAACAAAAATCGTTTGTTATCATATATGCACATATCATGGGCAAAGTACGCATTTTGCCCGGTCGTGTAAAAAAACATCTTTGCTTCCTAATTCTTTAACCAAACTACTTTCAGTTTATAAATTACGTAGGTCTACGCGGAAGATGCTATATTTTGACTCAACACACTTTCTGATGTGACTGAGGTACCTATTAAGTAAATTATTATAATATAAATATCAATTTGATCTTACAATACCTTCAAATGATCTTCAAAACAGAATATCATCGATAGGTAAGAGTCAGGAGCAGCCTTGAACCATTTATTCCGTATAGCTTGTGCTTAAGGCACGGGAATGAATATCTTCTCCAGGCTTTTGTTTCGACGTCGAGATGAAATTTGGAACAAAAAATCATTTATAATTCTATTTTGAATTCATGTTTTCGGTACTAGACGACATTTTTAGGAAGCAAACTCCACCGATTCCCGGAAACTCTCGCCGCGCTAAAGAAGGCGACGGAATTCAACGATACTCCACTGATGACTACTGCCTTGTGACGTCACATCTCAATCAAGATGGAGGCACTGTGTTTCAGCGCAACATGAAATTTTCCGACTTTCAAAACGTTTTAAAGTGCATACCCCAGATGCAGAAAATAAAAGTGACTATACTAATGTTTCTTTTTTAGGCTAAACTTTCAAATTCAGCAATAAAAAAAAATTAGTGCACTTCCCTATTGCCAGCAGAGTTGCTCAATATGCTAAAATATAAGTTCATAGACTATATAGTTTATAGACCCCATTACTTATATTGTGACATAAATTCCTCCATAAATAGATGCAACGTTTTGAGGAAGAAACAAAAACCAGCAATGCATAACCACCAAATATGCGTGTAACAGGAAGAGAGCCAATTGGATTCATTCTTAACGATGTTCCATTGCTAGATTTCCTGTATGCTCGATGCTAACGATATAAACGTAATATCAGAAATGAACTTAGTAATTGAAAAAAACGATATTTTGCTAAATAATAATTGAATATTCTGTGCTCTTGATGATAAACTATCGAATGATGCTTGTAGAAGGCTTTTTAAGCTTAGCTTCAGTGCCTCATTTGGCATTAGGCATGTCTCGCACAGTCTCTTCGAGGTGGATTCACAGTATTTTCCGTGTGCCTCAATCTAATCCTCCAAGACTCGCTCCCTTCGAGGCTGGTGGGCTCAACTTGCCGGACTGAAACTTCGACCGGACATACCTTGGCCGACCCAAAGGCTCACCAGCGAACCGCCAACCCATTACCCAAGGAAACCCCACGCTTCCCACGTCCTATCTCGCTTTGGCAGAACAATTGCCGTCGCGAAACCCTTAGTTACCTCCTCAAGGGCCTCTCAAGGGCCTTCAGATTATGGCGCATCCATTACTGCTTGGGAGGGCTCGTTTTGAGGGAGAGCGGCGCTTTGGGAAGAGGGATGGCCACTGGGTGCAGGATTTAAGTGCCGCACCGCCTGACACGGCTGCTGCTGGCCTCTCTTCCCTGCTGAAGGAAGAGTCCTCTTGCTCCAAGGACGGATGGCTGCACGTCACGCAGTGGCCCCAAATAGGAAGCCGCCTGCCGTAATTAATAGCCATCACATCCATGCTTATGCATAGTTTCCCTGATATATCAAATCATGTACAATGACTGACAATACCAATGACTTGGGCACCTTTTAAAACCCATGGATCGACACCTTTGTTGGTATCCTATTCTTTTTGCCACCCTTATGACCTTGACTGTGACCTTACTGGGTCAATGGTTGAATTTTCGTAAATAAAGGTGTTATTTTTGGTTTCCTCGTGTCCGAAAACCTAAGGATTGATATCTTGATCAATGAAATTCAGACTTTTTTCTATCTCGTTTTTCTAACATTGAAACCCCATAAGGCTAATTCAAAATTTTGGTTTGGGCCCACATTGTGAGGTCAAAAGGTAAAAATTGTAAAATTTTGCTAACTCTCAACAAAACTTAGGACCTTTCCCCACAAGTATGCCAAATTTTAAGAATATTGCTCGTGGCGAAGTTACTACAATTAGGGGTCAAAAATGACACACGACCCTTGGGACAGTCTCTTATATCCAACATTTGGAACGTAGGCTTTCGCATCGAGATTCATTCGAGTCTACGGCATTCAGGAGCAGCTGCGTATTGCGCTTTGTTATCTGTTGCTATGTTGCTAGTTAATATCTAATTTTTAAATAGCACTTGGTGCTTTCCCGGCCAATGCTGTTCTGGAACATTCTTAGATTGCTTGAGGAATTTAGAATGGATATTATTCAGAGCTAAGCGAAGAAAATCACTTTAAAACCTCACTATAATTCCAGGTGCTACAGAAACAATAAATTAAGATATTTACCGTTCTGATAGGTGCAATAACTGTTTTTTAATCAGCAAGAAGGGACTTGGTACGCGCATTTGTCTTCGTAAACGGCTGTTGACCTTACACCCTCTGCCACTCGCCTTTTGAGGCGGCATGCGAAGTACTGTGTAGATTTAGATGCTCCCAGATTTCCTGTTGGTCGATGTACCGTGAATCCAACGCCATCTTCAGGGAAATGAGTGATAGCCACCGATTTCCCTTAAGATGGTGCCCGAGTCGAAACGTTGGCGGCCATGAAGTTATTGACCGGTAACCAGACATCAGTCCCTGAACTTAAAATATTTAGTTATTGTGTGGAATTCACAATGATTTTTGTATTAAAATTGCTATTTACTTACAAAATAGCATTATATCCGCGGAAATTAAATGGGTACTTTTGATGATTCAATGGTATTTTAGCTATCGTTTCAGTTTTCTTTGAATGAGATGTCATTTTGCAGCGTGTACATTACTTTTTGTTATAAAAGTCAGGAAATGAAAATGCACATTTAGTGCGCTTTGATGCATACTTTTGCACTCTAAACTCAACGTGGAAGAGCATAGAGCAAGATCTACCACACTCACGCAACATGGCGTCTAGTTTTCTAATTCAACTCCGCATCAAGTTGGTACAAGTTTGGTTTTCAACGTTGAACAGTTTCAAGAAACAGAGGCACTGCTGCTTATTATGGCATTTTTTTAGTAGATTATCATAAAATATTTCCGCATGCTCATTCATGTTCTTCTCTTTAAAACACGGTCACAGACACAAGCAAGAATTGACAACGACCACTACTTTTATCAGCATTTGTCCTAGGAATGTGTAGAAAGTTATTTCCAGCAATGACATTACATGATGAAATTGTCCAAAGTTTGGTTAAAGTTTGCCCAAAACAATTAGTAGTGCAGAGAAAGAGTCCAGAATAGAGATTGAGGATTGTGATATTAAGCGGAATCGAAGAAAAGTAAACAGATATCGGCTCATAATCTGAATAACCAAGATTTTTCACGATTTATAGCGAGATGGATAATTTTAGAATTGAGGGACGAACCAATTATCAATGGCAAAACAACTCTTGTCAGCCGAATGTATGAATTTTTATGTGTCATGAACTCTAGCAATAAAGCAGTTAAATTCTTTAAAGGCTCCCATTTGTGTTTCACAGCGATCAAGATGCTATAATATTCCGTGGAATAATATAATACGTGGAAACAAATGTTATCGTCATAGTTAGACCATCACTTGATCTCTGCTTTTTTGTATGACTCAATTCGCAAAAGGACATATCCATCTTGCACATGTTCGCCCTGAGGTCATGGCAACTGAAAAATTGCCTCTGTCAACTCGTGAAATAAAAAATTTTGGGCTATGCCACCGCGTTAATTTTCAGTTGGCCCAAACGTTTTCTCACCGATGCTGGTCGCTTTTTTAAGAGAATCTGTGGTAGTAGCATTTAAAAAATTGTTGCCAAAGTAGGTTTCAAACAGAGACTAGTCAGAGAAGCCATTGAAATAACTAAGGGGGAGAAGAACAATTTTAACAGGGACACCGGCCTTAAAATAAGTCACTCTTGGCAAACTGTAATCGGGAAAAACTATCAACATCCAACTCCTCCAACCTCCCGCTCCCCTCACCCGAACCCCTGACACGGATACCTGTATGTATGGATATAAATTCCCACCTCATCAAATTCCATCAAATTCAAAAAGCAGGCCAAAGAATTTGTGAGACGAGTCAAGGATTATGAGAAGTTTACATCACTATTAGCCTAGCAATTTTAATAAACATGAAAAGTAAAAATACGCAAGCTCGCGATGGCCTAAGGCAGAGACCCTCCCATTACTGACGATATTCTTGTTGACGATTCAACGAAACTGTTGTGGTTTCATTGGTTACGAAGACGATTTATTAGGGTGTTAAATCATGATGTACCTAGTTAGTTGAGTACATATCAATTGATAAAAGTTAGTACACGAAATTAACCAACACCCAAAAGTCATCGGGACCATAAGATGCTTAAACAATGTAAGGCAAAGAATTAACTGAGGAATAATCATGGCCAATGATTACATGCGGGTATTTTCTATCATCAAATGGCACTTTTCCAACAGACTACGCCATCTATCAACTTTATTCATCGCCTTATTTGAACAAAAACCCAAGACGAGTTTTACTAAATCCTCAAAAATTTACGTCACGCTTTACGGGGTCATAACCCTGCATATAGTTACGGAATTTCTGCTTGATTTGTATGCACGATATTCTAATTTTACCATCAATCAATTTAAATTTAAAAAAATATAATATGTAACTCAATGCACTTAAACAATGATTATTTTTATGTTCAATTTGGATCATAGAAATTTACACTTCAATTTAATAAATTAAGACCGTACACTGGAATTAAGTGGGGATATACCTTTATCGTGAAATTTACTGGAGAAATAACGGAGCCGGGGCCGGTTGAGTCGCGGGTGGTCGACCACAGCGCGTTGCACCGTATCGACGTGTGTATTCGATGAATAATGAATGCATATGAACGCCATATTGAAGTTTTAACGCCTATTTCCCGCATCATCGATTCCAATTTACACGAGAGTATAATCTTTCGACCGAGTACGAAATGAGCGACAATTTTTGTTTTTCATTGCCGAAATTTCCAACTTTGTTGTCCATTGCCTTAAGGTGGCTGATATAATTGATACCCATAAAAGTCCATACAATTTTAGGCCCATGTTACATAATTTTAAGTCAAAAATTTTAACAATTTACGTTAATTTGTCTTTCTTACACGATCAAATTCATTTTTTGTCCGCAAAGCTTAAAAAAATGTCATTTGAATATGTTATTTGACAACTGTTTTCAGTAGGCTAAGTTAATTTTTATTGAGAAACTTTTCAATAATTTTACACGCATAATATGGTAATATTATCTAAAAAACATATGCACTTGCAAGTGTCTGTTGCAGTAATTTAACTCGCATTATGTGACGTGTTAACATAGAAATTAATGTCTATGAATTGAAGTTAGTTACTTGTAAAATTTTTGTTAATATTGCATCCGAGGATCCGTACACATAAAACTCACCGTATTCAAAGAAAAATTACAGTCAACGTAAGGGAAAATTCTTTTAATGAATTAATTAATGCCTTTGGAAATACATCAAATGCTTTATAGGAAAACGGGTTGATAATTAATTCCGGGCACGATAAACAATCAGGAGAATGTGGCGGCCTTCGAGGTAGAGTGCTTGTCTGATCAGAGTCTCAGGGTACCGGGTTCAAACCCTGGGCGAAGCATTTGGATATCCAAAATCCCCAAAGCGTGAGGTGGCCAACTCATGTGAGAACTTTACATGCCTGAAGGTAGTCAGGTGTGCCCGCCAAACCGAAGGTCGTTGGTTCGAGTCCTGCCTGAGTTTCCTCGGGATGGTCGGTTTTAAATGTGTCTGGCCTTGGTATCAAAATGCTATCGATTGGGGGAATATGCTTGCATTAGATATATTATTACTATTAATCAATGGGAATAAGAACTCCGTGAAATATTCCAAAATGAGATAGGCACTCTTGTTAGTGATGAGCGATATATCACTAACTGTGATTGAATCACCGTTACTGAAAAGTATCTATCACTGTCGGTGATTTAATACTCGAAATCACCGTGATTGGATCACTGGATTCGGTGATGAAATCACAGGCTGCTACCCTGCTACTAAGTGATTAACAATATATCGCTACCTGTGATTGAAGAGATGTAGCCGATCGCTGCGGGTGACTCAATGACTGAATACTCGAAATCACTGCGACTGTGAATGCAGTGAAGATAGCTTCGGCTACTACCACTGCCACGAACAGTATAATAAAGGACGTCTCATTCATCTTTCATGATGAATAAGACATTTTTGACGAAATATACAGCTAATGGCTTGATTCGTGATGGTTTGAATATAAAATATGATAGAAAGGGGCCCGACGGGATTTTTATGTTTTCCCCTCATCAGTTCCTGTACCATATTCAAGTTCACTTAATTAACGTAATATAAACTCAGAATCACAACTATTCCATAAAAAATTGCCTGATTTTCCAATTTTCAATAAGTTTATTCGTTCCTTTTGCGGAGAGCTCATTAATTGGAATCGGACAAAGTAGCAGGAATAGCAGCGCCACAAATCACCGCTTACTTTTAAGAGTGACTCTCCTCGGTGATCGCAATCACAGTTAAGAATCACCGTTGCTGATGGGAAGCAGTGACAGGTAACGAAGTGATTGGTAAATCACAGTTCCGCTCATCACTAATTCTAGTGCACTATGGAGCCATGACAAGTTGTACTCTTGGTATAGATTTCAATAGTTTTAAATCGAAACGTGGCGGAAGGGCTCGATATTTTCAATAAAAGTCACATTGTTACTTCAACAAAGTATTTAAAAATATTTCGACCGGTTTCGGCTGTTGAACTATTATCAAGTACATAAAATAGTTTCTACAGCGATATCCTATTTCTTTTATATTTTTGGGGGAGGAGGGGTGAATTGGGGTGGTTATCCCCTTCGCCTCGGGGGAAGAATGCGTGTCACGCCCCTATGCCGTCGCCCCCGCCTCCTGGCGGCGAAAAGGCGAAGTTATTAAGAAGGACGCAGGGTGGAGGTGGCACGCTGAGTTTCCATGGATACGACGCCGCGCGCGCGCGTGCGTGCGGATGTGATGGAAACTCCGGAGATGATGATGACGAGGAAGGAAGTTGCGGAGATAGCGGTTGAATGCGAAAGCAGCAGAGGCTTACCTACATCACGGATATTGCAACAGAGGATTATCCCGTCTGTGTCGTCCATCTCCTCGCATTGAAATGGATTCACAAAAGTCAACTGTCGCGTCGCTGTCGAGCTAATCAAACAGAATTTCCCGGAGAAATAGGCTATAGTCACGGCTGTGGTCCGAAATTGATATCCGTAACGACAGGATCCATAAAATTCATAAATGCTCATCCGAGTGCAAATACTTACTCCATTGTTACTACTAAGAATACGATGAGTATCGCTCTTCACTTATGGGAACGAGAAAACCAATTTTATTTAATGCGCACAAATCAAGCTTCAACAGGACGAACTGTGCCCTCCTCAATAACTATACACTCTTGGTACAAAGGGTGAAAGATGTTTCCCAATGAATGGTGCAGCGCAACTTTTTCCCTTGGACGAAAGTGGAATTCATTTACTTTTGCTTGCTATTTATGGCCGAACACGTGAAAGCTGAATTAAGTTACTATGCCTATCATATGGAATGCTCATAAATTCATGAGAGGTTTCATCCTATTTAAGATGATCCTATCTCCTGTGATTATATATTTTGATTTAAAAGTAAACAAATACATTTGTTGCCCTAATAAACTGCTTCATGTTCGCGGTCTCGGTCTTCGCGGTTCGCGGTCGCGGGTATAACATAGCACAACAATGAAAAAGACAACTTTCGTCAGGGAGCCACACATAGCAAAAAATTATCGTATAATAAATATTATTAAATAAACAAATAAATTCAAAGGTAAGGAAAGAAAGGGATTGGAACATATAATGGAAAAGGGCGAGGACAACGGTGCTGTGGTAAGTAGATGGAAAAAAGCCAGAAATCGGAGGGTAAAAATGCGGCCTAACTGGGACTCAAACCGAGAACCTCTTGCTTGCCGGCCAGGTGCTCTACCAAGTGCTCTACCAGTTGTGCTACCAGGACGCTTAGCTTCACCATGATTTCGGCGGGGATTTATGCACAGAAAACTCCTTTTGCTTTGGCCCACAAAAGTAACCAATAGATGGCACTGGGGCAGCTCACCACTCACCACCAGAAGGAATGGACGAGGACACTAGGATGAAAGGAAAGATACATACTCACACGATAGCAGGAAAGGGACAGGAACATGCTTTTCGGGGCACGCTGAGTCCAATATTTCATCAGATTCCATTCAAAAATAACATAAATGTAGACAGAAATTGTGAGACAATTATAGCATAAATGTAATAACAGAAGAATGAAACATGAAAACAGGTGAATAACGTAGAGTAATGCAGCGTATTCAAGAAGAATTAATGGAAATCCGTATAAAATTTATAAGAGAAACATTTTACGATTTCACATATATAGAGAGAGGGTAAGAAGCAAAGAGACTCATAGAAACGTCGGTCCCGAAGCGTTTTTTAAACTGTTTTCAAAAATGTCCCCAGCGCGGCGTTGAATTCAGAGCGATCCATTTGTCGTCATTTGTGACGTAGCGTTTGAAATCGCGAGGAATAGCAATGTAAAGTTATGAATATTCACGACATCACCAATAGAGAGTCCTCTTGACCTTCCTAATTGCAGCTCATATCTCCGTGAAATCGGATCTCTCTGTCCGCCAGCGACGCAAGTGGCGACTTTTGTAAACCCATTTGAATGTGCGATGAGAGAAAACTGATTTAGCGACCGAAACTGAAAAACCCTCGATTGTATTATTCCTGGTAAGATCACGTGAGATAAATAAATAAGGTAGACGTTAGGTTCAGGATCGCGAAGGCAAAAGCACCTCTCAATGGAAATAACAGTAGTCTTTCAACATGTAAAATATAACGCCGACCTTGAAACTAGGAAAATTTCACGGAAAAAAGTCATTCTCCACGTCCCATGTAAACTTGAAGCTCTTTCCCATTGGCGCCCAGTAAGTCTCTGAATTACAATACGAATCACGAATACAAATTTTGGTTAACAACCCCAGGCCATTCTCCGTCAAATTGGACCATTCTGCCCGTCGTTGACTTTGTGAAACCATTAGAAATATTCAAATTAGGACCACTGCTAGATTGTCAGAGGTTAAAAGAAATTCAGAGGCAATATAGCCTAGCGAATACGATGAATTGTAAACCAAAGAAGAGGAGGATAATATAATATACCGCAATTGGATCTTAAGCCAGCATGCAAGCTATAAATCAACAGTACCTCCGATTTTTAACAGCATCTCAACGGTTGAGTACTTGTATTTGGAAATCGAAGAAACTGCATCACTCAGAATATTATTCGAATAATTAAATCCCAGACTCTAATTCTTTTTCTTTTAATATTTTCGTGACCTGTGAACTCATTAACCAATCGACGTCGCCCTGGCTTCGTGGCGTTAGCGTGGACAATGGCGATACCGAGTGCTCAAGAAACTGCTACTTGGTCCATTTGCCAGAATAGTTCAGTTTCCTTGGGTCGAAGAAAGTGTATTATTTCACGAGGAACCGCAGTGAAATTAAAAAATAACTAGAAATACAGAGTGTAATGAGTTTTGTGATAAATATTGAAGCATTTTCACAATTATACTCTCTTCTAAAGATTTAATTCTTCTGAAATAGTCCCGGCGTGTAAGATATATTTTCAACCCAAACACTTCAGTTGTGTAATTATTAAATTTGCAATGATTTCAGAGTACGGATTTTCATTCAAAAATACTCTCATACGATACCTAAATCCAATTTTTTTTCTTCCATCCTCCAACATCTTTTGAGCGATTCGTATGTTTCAAGTGCACTATCGGGAGAAATTTTAAGGGGTCGTATGATCCGCAGAAAAAAGGTCAGTTAAAACTATCGAATTCTGATGAAATTTATCAAACTTTTCGGTTCATATGGCACATTGAAAAATTCAGTAGTATTTACCAAACCAGTTTGATTAATTCTATCAAACTTTTTGGTAATTGTTACCGATATGGCCACAGCAGTTCAATAAAAACTATCAAAATTGAAAGGATAATAAAACCGACGTAGCGTGCACATGTGAAAGATTTTCAACCCAGGAAACGTTATTCTGATTGATAATCATAAAATTAGGATTTTAACGTAAGTTTATGCAAAATAAATACAAAATAGTGGAAAAATAACACATCGGCATGAAGCATTGAACGTGGGTCCCCCGCTTGGCAGCAACAACTAGCCTAAATCGGATGCCATAATATTTGCTCACTCAAACGCTGTAATATACTATTATTGTAAATAATCAACCTTTATTTTGAAATGTGAATAAGGTGGGACTACAGTTTCCCTTTGTAATCTTAAGAGGAATACTTGCTGCACACAATTGCATTACGTAGTTACTCCATATCAATATCTAATGAAGATGCGCAACAAGGCATTAATTGCAGGCTTTTTACATCGATATAGAGATGACTTTAACGTGCTGGCTTATATCTTTAGCATGGATTGGATCTAGTATGTCGACTTTTGTCGCATGTTATTAAACATGATCGCGAATGATCATACCTCAGGAAAACCTCTAATTAACGTTTTTATGTGTCGAAATACACAAACATCTCCTTGCAGCTTTAATATCCATGATAATACGCTATTCAATCATTGTCTTTGATGCACCAGCTTACGGAGAACATTGCAATTCAAAGCAGGAACAAACAGAAAAATGAACGTAAAATTAAAACGTTATTGCCATCACAAAAAATGAAAACAAAATCATTTCTTCTTTTATGTATGGCCTGTTTAAGAATCTTTCAACTGCAAATGTGTATTGGTATAAACAAAAGAGGAACGACAGACCGTTCGATAGATTACGAAACACTTAGTTAATTCTATCAAACCAAATTTGCATAAAAATGTAGAGTATGATAATTTTTACCAAATAAGCAATCCCCTTCGTAAAATTAATCATAACTTCGATGAAAGTTACCAAACTCAGAATCGTATTGAATTAATTCAGTTATTTTTACCAAACTCTTTCGTACAATTGACCAAATTATGAAATATCAAAATGTTACATGAAATATATCAAGAGCGTTTGGTAAAATAAATCAAGTGCTTAGTAATTTACATCAAATTTTATGTAAAATTTAACAAAAATACTCCCTATCACACCAGTTTAATAGTTTTAATCGAATCTCTTTTTTCCGTGTCTGGATCCGTCCATCATTTCATGTTACTAATTAGTTCACCTCTATTCAATCCCAATTATCCTCTGATGAACCACTGATCCAATGAAAGCAACTTATTCTGAAAATGGGAAACTTCACATTCAACATGGGTCTGATTTGTTATAAATATGCTGTTATAGGAGGAGTATGCAATTTGAAAAAAATCTGCCGCAAAATGTTGAAACAACATTCTAATACTCCAAACACAAATTTAAAAAGAAAAGAAAGACAATATACCCGGTAAATAAGAATTAAGGTCGAGTAGTACTGCTTGAAAATAGTTATAATATGATATCAACGCATAATTTATTTATTTCGTCCACATATAAATGAGGCGGCTAGCTGGGAAGTATGAAAATGATGATATGCCGCCGAATGCATTCCGCAAGAGGTTCATCTATATTTTTAGACTCAAATCATTGCAAAATCGGTGCACTTCTCGTTACTGCTGACCAAACCGCCTAAAAACAATAAAAACTTAATTGTGTCGCAGTCTGGCACTGTCGCTAGTAGGCTATCCGGCGTAGAGTCCTCTGCATTGACGTTCTTCAACTACAAGGTGCTACATCAACTAGTGCTGTCATCTGACGGAGTAATGTTGTGGGTGCCATAATGGGAACTCTGGTCCGACACACGCTTTGTAAAAGATTAAACGGTAGAAGTGGGATTCGCGGAAATACGGAGAGGCGGAAGGCGCTGTTGCCAGCCATTTCATTTCCTTGATGGAAGCCGTGCTGCGTTTAATCTCTGGATGCAAGCGTGAGGTGGGGAAACATCGCAGCGGAAGGTAGACCCGCCTCAACATCGCGTCAGCGTAAACAATGGCGATGCCCGGCGCTCTCAAGAAACTGGTCGCGTGCATTTGTCAGAAGAGTCCCGTTCCCTTGCCAAGAGGGAAGTGTGCTGTTTCTCGAGCAAGCGTGGCAAAACGTAATCATAAATAGAAGCAATGAGTCTCGTAATAAATACTAAAACATTTTCACATTTACTCACATACCCTCTTTTTAAGATTTTGGTCCTCAAAGATAGGTCCTTGTGTTCCCGTGTATGTAAAGACTTTTCAGCCCCGAGAAATCTTCTCAAAAATCGGGGGTCGCCTAATGCGCAGGGCCTGGTCTCCGGTTTCAGCGCGGGTTTTAAAGCTTTCGCCGAACGACAGAAGCTATGGTGGCCGCACAGGGTTTATACGTGGGTTATTCATCCCTCCCAAATTCAACCAACATGGGTACAAAATATTGCAAAATTGTAAAATTGAAATTTTACGAAAGCATTTTCACATTAGACCCCATATCATCAGAAAAAACGAAGACACAAAAGCATACAGTGTCTAATATTAAATGTCTTGGATTGAAAAAAAATCATTGGACTTTTCAACGAAATTAAATAAATGCAATTTTTGGTTTCAATAAATTCAACTTTTCAAATCGATTTTTAAGTATTCAACCAGTACACGCTCGATTTTCTCCATCTTATCTAGCCATTTCTTCATTTTCCATGGTAAACTCCCACGTGTAACATCAGCGTGCACTTGGAGTGCATTCGAATCAAACCTGATACTTATAATTCGTTTGGAGAACTGGATGAGGACTAATCTAATACGGTGAGTACACCCATATTTTATCTGGAAAATTTTGAGTTCATCTTGAACGCTAATTCGTCTTCTATGCCGCAGTAAAATACACTATTTTGGATCAGGAAGGCAAGTATTAACTGAAAGTACGGCAAAGAATTAAAAAGAAATGTCAATTAGATTGTCCCTTCATATCTGATTATTCCATTAATTTCAACTCAGAGCTCAAAAAATCCTAATTATCAATATAAATTTTATGAAGCTTAAGCATGAGTTCAGGGAAAATTTCGTAAAACTGCAACATTCAGAACAAATTTCGAAATAAGAATTCTTGAATTTTTAGGACTTAGACGCTAAAATACTATTAAATCGATTCAAATGGGCTTAGCTTTACGGGTAAGGTGTTCATAATATTCATGCCGATTCGAGATTTTGCGACGGAAACAAGATTTGTGGCCATTTTTTGCAGTAAAAATATCTTTGTTAGAAATTCAAAGTGTTTCCCTCAAGGATTATAGCGGGTATTCCATCTTGAACGATTAATGTATAATTTAAATGACTGATATCATTAACCGTTAAAACATTTAGCAAGGAGAGATTGCTTGAAAAAACTCTAGAGAATGCAGAAGCCCAACAATGAGGTTGGAGCCGATTATAATTACACATCCCTTTCTCAAGATGCACGGCATCATTTCTATTTCCGTAGGTACCTCAGGCGTAATGCGCATCAAGATCTCATCAATTATATATAGCAGTGTGCAAAAGTAGGCCAAGGAAGTAGAAGAATAGAAGTCTGAGAACTTCATGCCATACAACGGAGAGAGTACACAGGATGAAAAAGATTCAAGGAAGGATGCCATCGTTTATGACGGCAAAAGAAGAAAAAAGATATATTTATGATCACATAAACAAAATATAACGGAAAAGCTAAAACAAATCTAAAAAAGGAGCGTAAAAAGTCTAATTTTCCCATTTAATATTACGTACGTCATTTTTCTACGCTGCAGTCAGTGCCATCATTTTATCTCGTCTTCTTGGAGATACTTATTATTTCTTATTAAAGAAGTGATTTTTAAATAATATATATAATATATCATTATAAAAAATTCAGTTTGTTATGCTTAAAGTGTAGCTTAAAAGTTGAAAATACGTAATGTGTGTCACTGAATTCTTGGCGATTAAAAAAGCCTAACCCAAAATCTCAATCCTACTGTTCACGGCCACACGAACTTAAAATTAAGTTAAAAAGATTTTCCTAAATTTTGGTACATATTTTAAGGGTTTTTTCCTATAGACTGTGATTAGTTCTCTTGTTAGTCGAGCAGTATAAGACATGTTATATATAAAAATGAAACGATTATAACGATTATCAGCGCGTCACCTGCTACTGAAGAAGTCATTCAACCGGCTATTCTTCTTAACGTTCGAAAATCCTCTCCTTCCGATATACTTATTCAAATCATCACATATGATAACTTTAACTTAACTTTTGTGGAATTATTTCATTTTATGATTCTTAGCGATTGAATAATTTTTTTACCGATTCCAAGCTTAGTCCATGATTGCAAATGAGGTCTATTGAATCACATGGCATTCCAACCACAAACCGGTGTAGTCTCAGGTGTCTACGGTCATTCTGAAGAGGAAATATAACATGCAGTGTCTTAGCTACTCAATGAAGAATTCACTTCGTCATCATCATTTTATTGCGTTACAATTGAAAACATGTAATGCATATCATTATTTCTTTAGAGTTTAGGATCAAAATTTGTGCAGCCTAACCCAAAACTTCACTCATGTCAACTATTATCTCACTTCTCTTTTACGTCATTTATTACTCATTGTCCTATTTTAACTCAATCGGGGCCGTCCCTTGCCCTTCTTCCCTTCCACCTGTCCTTCAACGATTGTCTTCATTAGGCCATCATGCCTCATCATGAGGCCAACTAAGTCTTCTGAGTAAGGTTTTTAGGAGGCATCTCTTTTCTCCCACTCTTCTTAGAAATTCCTCGCTACTTACACTGTCAATCCATTATATCTTCATCATTCATCGGTAGCACCACATTTTGAATGCTTCCATTCTTGACTTCTCTGCTGCTATCAACGTCCAAGCCTCGCTCCCATAGAGAAGCATGTTCCATTTATAACACCTGATGATTTGTTTCCTTACTTCTACGCTTGGATTCTCAGCTGTAAGTAGATTATTCTTTTCATAGAAAGCCTTTTCTATCGCCTGTCCCATCTTAATATTTCTTCCTTGCTTCGTCCATCGATGGTAATGCGGCTACCCAGGTAAAAATGCTTTCACCTTTTCAAGATAACTCTTCCTAGTTGAATAAAAACAGACTTCTTCAGCAGCAGGTCACGCACTGCTAATCGTTATAATCGTTTCATTTTTGTATATTATTTGTTGTATTTATCTTTTCAATTTTTCAACACTCCTTTAGTATGAAACGTTACTTGATACTTGTAGTCTATTTGCATTAAGCATGGTGTAGGTATGCAATCGATTTTTCAGGTTCCGCCCCATTTCCCCTTCGACCCGCAGTATCGCAGTATTCTCCTCCCGTTTTTTTTCCGCTCTCACAGATCCTCCCTCCATCCCATTCCATTCCACTTCCTTACCTTTACACATCCTGCCTCCTTAGTTTTTCATCACGTGGTCTGTTCCGGAAACAAGGGTTTTTTTGACGACATCTACCGGGAACGTGGCCGGACTACCGATCGCTGAGTTAACAGACGACGCCTCTCCACCCCTCCCCTCCTCCCCCTCCCCCTCATCACCATGGATACGAGGGTATCCGTCCCACCACACCCACCTCTCAGCCGAAAAGAAGAGCTTATTTTTAGCGTGAGTGGAGCATGCGATCGAGCTTCCGCCACCCGTTAATTGTTAAATGGATCAGAAATTGCTTCGTCGAATGTTACTGCAGAGGAAACGAACGATATGTAGAGAGATCGGGACGACTTTCGCCTCTGAAAGGTGCTTCGAATTAAAGGCTATTATCGAGCGATAGAGTCTATATTGAAATATTTTATACGGTCATCAGTATTTAGGAATGCTACATTAGCTATTATCATTGGTTTATTATAGTATAATAGCCAAATGTTTTAATCTATCTATAAATGTGAAATATAGTTTATTATTTGATAAGTGGTCCAAGGAAGGGCGTTTGTCTTCATGAAACTCCGATGTCACCTTCCTTATTTATTTTACTTCAATAGATAGAATTAGTTTACAATGTTAACTATTTTTCACGTATTTTAGAAAAAAAAATTAAATATTTAAGGGCGATGGTTGATCAATCATCTGGGGTAGTTACCCGCAGCAAAAAGAGAATAATATATACATTTCTGAAATGTAGGAAATGAGACCAAGTTTAGGATATAAGTAAATAAAATTGTAAAAGCTGAAATATCGTGCATGACATGCGTGCATCGCCTACAACAGTAAAAGAATGAATATATAATAAAAAACAGTAAAATAATCATCATATATAGGCGTGCACAGGATTTTTCGCAAAATATAACTGCTTAAAATAAATAATGTTAGAATTTGAAAAAAAGCGGAGTTTTTAATATTTAGCATGAATGCCACTGAAAGTTTCGATTTCTTGAAAAGGTGACTAATATGGTATTTTTACAAAAAATTTAAATATTATATTCCCCCCCGAACACAGGTAAAAAAGTTTATGACATTTACAATATTTCATAGACGACTGGTAAGCATAGATACACGAAAAAAGCCATTTCATGCTTGTATCGTTCCAATAGGCAACTTAATGGAGCGAAGTCCTCATGTCCTAAGGAGGAAAATGATACGCTCTCTTGTGGTCACCGTTGAATACTCTGAAGCCACAAACCCTGCCACCAATCCGACAAACGGAAAAAATGCATATTCATCAATTTTTGCGTCTTAAATCATTGCTTCACTGGCAGCGGGGGATTCTTTTTATTTGAGATGAAAATTGTATTTTCGCAATGATATGGAAATGTGTGAATATTTCAACATAACTTTTGTTTGATATGCAAGTTGACTAAAGAGTATCTGAGCAATAAATTTATGATTAATTTCTAATTTTATTGGTAATTTCTTCGTTTTTTTCCCCCAAGGACGGCTTTCAAATTCTTTTCACAATCAAATGTCGCTGATGTCACAATAAATGACACATGATTTATTGAACGGCATTTAAAGTAATAAAAGAAATCGCTTATGCCATAACGACACAAAGGCTGAAAAGGGAAAAAATATCCAATGCGATAAAAGCAATGTTTTGTAGATTTCATTCTCAATACAAACCACATTTATATTTTTTCGCAGAAGCAAATTTTGCAGAAAGTTTGTGACAGCAAAACAACATACCATTCCACCTTAAGCATTGTATTAAAAGTGACTAGATTTATATGCTCGTAAATATTCACTTGGCTATAGTTGATAATAGAATTTAAAAAATTGCAGAAAAAGAATAAAATTATTTTTAATGCGTGTATTTAGACTATATATTTCTAGAGGGCGCCAACATCCAAATACGGCCCCCAAGGGATCCACAGAAAAAAACTTCCCGTGAGCACAGATGCTTGCAAGATGCTTTTAAATCACATATTTGCTTAAGTAATTACATTTGACTGAGTTACAAGGTTTTTAGGCCCCATATAGCAGAAGCCACCGCTTTGAGGCGTGAGAAAGCTGTTTACTGACATAATTTACACCTTAATGGGGCTTTAAATTCCTCTAATCGCCACTTATGGAAATCGAGACGATGTGATTACTGCAGAGAGATTCAGGAGAAGAACATGTTGAACCAAAGGATTAACCAAGATAGTGAAAGTGTGTTTCACAATTGTCCGACCGCTGTGCAAAGCGGAATAAAGAACGATTGCGTCATAACATGGGCATTCTCAACGCATGCGTTTTCTCAACTTTCATGAAATTAAAGGCATTGCTATCAAAAGAGCTTTGCTTAAAAATCACTTTCCGTGAAATTAATGGTAACTTTAGATTTTGATATACTGCAGATACGTGAATTTATATATTTTCAAATAAATTTAATCATTACAAGTAATAATTTCTTCATGGCTGAAGCGCAAGTGATTATGGCGAAGGTGATTCGCTGAAACACGTAGTACAATAATGAATACTGTGGACATACACAAAGCTTCTCATTTTCATTTATCATTGCAATATGTTCCACAACATCTCGCCGAACACCATTGAATACATCTGATTTTTCAAAGTTTAAATTCCCCAAAAGCCTTTTTATTTCCAGCCGTGGCAGAAAATATTATACAAGGACATTAAATACAAAACGCTGAAAGAAATTATGGCTATCATAAACTCATATTGGCTCATCAAAATCCTTTTTTAACTAGCTTTGTCAACTAATTTGGCAGTTGGCAAGTAAAACAAATGGCAACAAAGCATACCCAAATTAACAAATTCTCTTCATTGATAAATAATCCGAAAAATATAAACAAAAAAATGTGCAGCATGAAAATGTTATATAATTAATTATATGGCGGATACACGAAATATTTTGTTAGGCATTCTAAACAGCTTCATAATACCTTTAATATCTTTTTGAAGTGGTTAACATTGAAATCTGCAATAAGAAAAGCAATATGTACGTCCGAAAAGGCCTCCAAAAAGAAGAAAATATTAGAATTAAAAATTGAGAGCATAGAAATTTAAAAAATAACGATGTTCAGGAGAAGTTCGAGAAAAATACTTTTGGGCTGCACTGGCCTAATCTTATATATAAAAATGAATCGCAAAATGTGTTGGTAAGCGCATAACTCAACAACGCCTGGACCAATTTGGCCAATTCTTTTTTTTAAATGTTCGTTGAAGTCCAAGGATGGTTCTTACGGCGAGAAAAAATCGAATAATTGCCGGGAAAACCCTAAAAACAGCCCTTTTCTTTTTCACATACAAACGTTTTCTAATCTAAAATAAAAGAAAGTCGAAAATCGTGTTAGTTAGAACACTTGTAACTCGAGAACGGCTGCACCGATGTCAATGAGATTTGGTTCTTTGGATTCGTCTCAGGCGGGGTTAACATATAGGCCATTAAAAAAAGGATAATTTCACAAAAAAAAATTCATCTCTTTCATATGGACATGCTTTTAGGAGTTATAGTAACACAACAATTGATAAGTCGGTCAAAACTACAAATAAAATAATTTGTTTTGTTTTTACCACTTCAATGACTGAATTTCGTAACAAAATAACATTTTAATTACTACATATATTCAAAATATTAATTAAATTGAAATTAAATTAAAAAAAATTAATTCGAGCTAATTGTAAGCCCAGCCGTGGCCCAGCTCGAGTTGACACTTCACTACCGTGTTTGTAAACAAATCTCCAAGCAATTGTTGACAAACGGTAATGTCCGTGTTCCTGTCGACGAATCGAGTAGTTTTAACTCATTTCCTTGGAATTATTGCAAATTATTTTGAGCGGAAGGTGAGCTCATCAACAAAGCGTTCCAGAATATGATTGATCACCAAAAGAATCAAAGATGGTTTATTTAGCGAGCAAGAACGAAGATGTGGATGACTAAAACGAGGTAAATTCAAATAGTTCGTACTCTGCATTGGTTCGAATCTTTTAAATGTGTTACAAACGAAGACGAAATCACCAACTATCTATCTGAATATTTTAAGTCCTTGGACGTACCTGGCTTACCAAGGCACGATTCACAGAAAAAATGTAGTTTCTGTGTTCATGATCTTTCGAAGCATAAACCAACCATAGCTATCCAACGGAACGTGTTTGGTGATTAAAAAAATTGGTAATGAATGTGATTCACGTAACTTTACTCAAAGGAATTTCAAAGGTGAGGAAGTCCTCATTCCGAAGATTCCATGATCTCAATTCATATGCCCTTATGAGCTTAAACGTATTCAATTTCCAATTCGTGTTACATTCGTGATAACGATTAAAAATCGCATGGTCAGTCTTTCAGTTTTTGTGTTGTTTGTGCTCATGTGCTAATGAAAACCCATGATTTTCTCATGGTCAATTTAACGTGCTATGTTCACGAGTCGATAAACCATCCTCTGTATTTCTTCCTTCACCTCAAGTGCGTAGCTAGGATAGGGGGTTTTGGGCGCAGCTAATACTACGGGTCTGTATGGTATAGAAAACTCGCTAAGGTAAGCGGGAAGTGTGGGGGCACTTCCCCCAGACATTTTTTAAGATAAATGGTTCAAAATAGTGGGTTTTGCGACTGTGTGATTAGTTAAATATGTTTTGTTTGTTAGTCATCCGTCCCCCTAATATTAATAACAAAACCTTTCATAAAAAAACTCTCTTAAGCTCTTGGGGGGGGGGGGGGTTTATCCCCAAAACCTCCCCTCGCTGCGTCACTGCTTTGCTTCGCTATATTTAATTAGCTTCATCCGCTTCATCTTGCGCCTGATAACAAAGCCAAAAGTGTTGTTTATCAGAAGGTGCTTGACGCAAGACATTAAACCCGAATGTGTAGGGCTCACCGTGGTGCGTTTACGCATGCAGTACGTTTACGCATTGCATTTTTTCCAAACAGAGATACTAAAACTGGCGCGCCTTAAGTCATTTAATGGGAATGCTGCTTCATAGGGGCTTTTCTTTCACGATTTTGAGCATCAGTTAAGCGTCGGTCTGGGGTTGTGTCAACCTGCCCCCTGAATGGGCCAAGTGTATGCAACAGACTTGGACCTAAAAACATTTTTTACAGCTAATAGCGCTAATAGCCAACAACTGAATGCGTATAATTTTTATTTCATGAACTGCTTCATTAAACCACAATGCCCAAAATTTCTTAAGCTAAAACGTAAGAAAATTTATTGAAAAAGATCCGCGTAAACGTGCTTCGATCCACCATGTGTAGATTCAAAAAAGAAAATATCTTTCTGACAAGCAATTTTGGTACTCATTTACGTAGTTTTATTGAATTTGTATCCTTATTTTATTATAATAAATTAAACTTGATTAAAAACGATACAGCCGCTCTTGATTTATAACTGGTGTAAGTAAACTGTAAGTTCATTGATTGTTAGGCGGTACGAAGTTCGCCGGGTCAGCTAGTATTAAATAAACGAGAAAAATATTTTTAGCCGTCTTTTGCTTTCTCGGTTTAATAATTCGAAATTACTGAACAATTAATTAATTAACTATTTAGTTAAAGAATTAAAGCCATTAGGAAATCTCAGCTGTAATTTGTAATTGACTATGAGATGATGAGGCGATACGAATAGTTAGATAAAATTATGCGCATCCGGTTACAAATGAATCTAAAATAATGAAAACAATTTCCACCTTTATTGCATTCTATCAAAACAAATCTACGCGTCTTGTCAAAAAAATTGGTGAAACTTCATTGTGTCCAACGAATATAAAGATCTAAATTTTGAGATTTTCACGAAAAAATATTTAATGGAGCACACTTTCAAGGTCACAATCGCCTTGCAAGATTAAGAAGGCGTCACAGAGATTTTAATAACCACGAATTCACGTCATGTCACGTGTTATGGTGTTGAGAGTACTTAAATACGGTATCGATATCAATATATTGAATCTTGTCGAATCTAAATAGAGTAGGCTTGTAATTAGGAATGCACATATACGTAAGGCATACGACAGATCGGCGATTCTAAGTACTTGTATCAAATCTGAAAATGTACTCTCACTCTAAAAATAAGCAAGTAAGCCTAAGGGAAAAACTTGGAAATATTTATTATAGTGTAAGCGCGTGGTTTCTAATTGGGTTGGCACTCCAGAGGAATTATGGAATCAACTCATTTCGTGAAGGTATTTATTATCAATCACACACCGTGCGTCGCACACCTGGCCTGCGGCCTTTACACATGAGTACTTTTTGCCGACTGCCCTCTGCCTTTTCCACACGTGGCCTCCGGCTTCCCGGAAGGTGCTGATGGCAGCATCACTCCCACGCACTCACATGAGTGACTAGGCATGGGGGATCAGAATAGCATTACCATCCGGTTTCACGTCTCTGCGAACTCAAGTTGTTCCGCTTACAACTATACCCCCTCCAAAGTGAATTGTTGAATATCCTAAAAACACAACAATTCAATACTAGAATACATGGAAACCATTAAAATCACAATAAAACAAAGAAAGATGAAAAGTTACCCAATGATAGATGATAGAAAGAAAAAGAAAGAAAAAAAAACTTAACGCATTTAACAGGAAACCGTACAATTTGAAATATATGAATCAATTCAAGTGGATGAATAGGTCCAGAGTTCAATCTTCGGCCGTGGCCTACACTTTTTTAGAATCACAAATTCCCACCCTCCCAAGCACTCGTCATCTTTGCACGGGAATCCCTGGATTTTAAAAACCCTCTTGGCAATTCACTGCCCACGACCCCGCCCCACACTACTGATGCACTTCACACATTACACATTATCACTGTTAAGCAATACCCTTCATTTTTACAACCTTAACTCTAACATTGCATACCCATTATCTAGGGGTCCCCGCCCCCCATCACGTATCCTCCCCTTAGCTCTGTCAAACAATTGACCTATTAATTTATACTCATTATTCATTCCTTCAAATCAAAATTAATTACCCCCATCCAATCGTGTTCTATTAACCCCACATCTTGTCCACGATCAAATACCAAACAGTTTTTTTTTTTTTAATGGCACCAATTCTTGAGCTATTTCAAGTCCCGCTATCCCAGCGGCGACTAAAATGGCGAATACCAAGGTCATTGTTCTTGTTCGTCTTCCTCTAGAACCGTGGACAAGGGTCCTCGTGATCGGAGCGAATAGGAGTGTGAGGGTGCTGGAGCAGGGGACAGGGGAGGGGCTGCGATTCTCTCAGCTGTTCGCTGTCGGCTGCGGAGGGGGTAAGGGGACCGCCTTGGGAGGAGAGGGGAAGGCGGTGGAGGGGAGGCTGCTTCGTTCCGCTGGGAGGAGCTCTCCTCTTGATTGGGAGGGGGGGGGGGGAACCACTCCTTTCCCCTTCACTGGCGCCTCGCCGTCTGGAGGGGATGAGGGAGGGGAGTCAAACCCTTCCCCGCTATCCGTTCCCAGCTGGCTGGCCTCTGGAAAGTCGGCGTATCCCCGCGGCTCCACTGACTCGAACTCTATGTCACTGCAAGAGGGTAGAATTGGGGTTTGGGGAGGAAGGGGTGGATTCTTCCGGGGTCTTCCTCGGGGGCGAGCACGTCTCCTTCCTAGATCTGGGGGTGGAATAGAACCTGAATAAGGTTTCACACGATTCACATGCACCACAATTTTTCGAAATGGAAGCTCCAACTCTAAATTGCAATCGGACAAAACTCTTATCACTCGATACGGCCCTTCCCAGGGGCAATGAAACTTTTTCACTTGCCCTGGCTTCAAACACGGGTCGCGTAAATATACGTAGTCGCCCACCTCGTATCTGCGTTGTTTTCCCTTTGTTTTTACCCCCTCTGCTTGCCTCTTTTGTGCCCTCCGATTGTTTTCCTTGCAAACTTCCCACAACTTTGTTAGTCTCGCACACAATTCTCCCACAGCCGGGTGCTTGGACGGGACATCGTTCGCCGCCATGACTTCAAAGGGGGAGGCCATCGGAAATCCGAATATCACTTCGTGGGGGGAGAACTCTGTACTACGGTGTTTTTTAATATTATACACAGAGACTGCATAGTTTAATAAAGAATCCCAATTGTTGTTATTGTAATTCACGTAATGGCTCAGTATTTGGGCGATCGTGCGATGCACTCGCTCAACCCTCCCGTTCGCCTCCGGGTGATACGATGACGTGCGTAATCGCTTCACTTCGAGCAATCTACACATCTCGCGGAACAACTCCGATTCAAAATTGGTTCCCTGATCGGTGAGGATCGTCTTTGGGACTCCGAATCGCAAAATCCAATTTCTAACAAGCGCCGCAGCCACCGTCTCCGCAGTTTGGTCGGCCATGGCCGTCATGACTACATACCGTGAAAAGTGATCCACAATTGTCAATATGAACCGGTTTCCTTTATCTGTTCGCGGCAAAGGGCCTACAATATCTAGCGCTAAGAACTCAAACGGCCGCGAGGCATAAGGCAATTCCTGCAAGGGGGCCTTAGAGCCTCCATACGGGCTTCTTCGATTGCACGCAATGCAGTGCTTGACGTGCTCCCTCCCGGCTCTTTCGATACCTGGCCACCAATATTGCGATACTAGTCGAGTCACCGTTGCTTCCCTACCTAAATGTCCCGCCATTATATGATCATGGCATTGTTTAAGTATTTCCTCCCTACAGCTTCTCGGCACCACAGTCCTATTCCCCCGTTTCGTTTTCCTAAACAACACGTTGTCGATTACCGCGAAATTTTTGTCTTCCCTCCACCCTCGGCACTCCTCATCACTCCCTTGCGCATCCGCGAAGTCTATCGCTCCCTCAGCGACCACGCCCCTCACCTTCCGGCTGAGCGTGTCGGCATTTAAATGCGCCTTCCCGGGCTTGTGCGCTACTTCGTAGTCGTACTCGCTTAACTTAAGTGTCCAACGCATTAGCCTGCTGCTTGGATCCTTGAGACCAAACAACCACTTAAGAGCAGCATGGTCAGTTACGATCAAGAATTTACGGCCAAACACGTAACACTTAAACTGTCGCACTGCCCACACGACAGCGAGGAGTTCCTTCTCTGTTGTAGTATAGTTTATTTCGGGGTTTTTCATTTGCCGAGACGCGTATGCCACGGGGTGTTCCTCCCCATCGATCACCTGTGATAACACGGCTCCTATTGCGAAATTACTCGCGTCCGTAGAGATGATGAAAGGTCGGTTGAAGTCGGGGTAAATTAATACCGGACTACTCGTCAACGATTCCTTTAAACTCTCCACAGCCTCGTCACACTCAGGCGTCCAATTAAAAGTAGTCCCTTTCCGCAGCAACGCCGTCAGTGGTCGGGCGAGGACGGCGTAGTTATCCACGAACCGGCGGTAATAGTTCGTAAGTCCTAAAAATGACTGAATTTCCTTTGCCGTTCTCGGGGTTGGGTAATCGCGCACCGCAGCAACTTTTTCTGGGTCGGGCCTGATCCCGTTGGCGCTGATAACATGGCCAAGGTACTTTACTTGTGGGAGGGCAAAGTGGCACTTAGTCAATTTCAACGACAGGCCGGCCGCTTCCAACTTCTCGAATACCTTGCTTAGCCGTGAGGCGTGCGTGTCAATCGAATCGCTAAACACGATGACGTCGTCTAGATAAACTAAACATTCCGACGGCGTCATCCCCCGTAGCACTCCGTCCATCATCCGTTGGAATGTCGCGGGCGCGTTTCTAAGTCCAAATGGCATACGGACGTATTCGTAATGGCCGCTGTTTACGATAAAGGCGGCCTTCTCACACGAGTCCGCGGCCATCGGAATCTGGTGATATCCGCTAGTGAGGTCGAGGGTCGTGAAGTACTTACATCCGCCTAAATATTCCAAAGTCTCTGTGATATTGGGAAGGGGGTAAACATCTGCTTTAGTGATAGCATTAAGGGCCCTAAAGTCTATGCAGAATCGATAGTTTGGCTTGCCATCCAGTGACTTTTTCGGAACCACCACCACCGGAAACGCCCACGGGCTATTGCTAGGCCGGATGACCCCCCCGTCTAATTGCTCTTTCACGAAATTCTCTATCAGGGGCTTCAGGTGGTGCGGGGTCCTATAGGGTTTTTTATAAATCGGGCGGGCATCACCCGTCGGAATTTCGTGCTCCACTAGATGAGTGGCAGGGGGCCCGCCCGTTTGCGTAAACAAATTCTGAAATTTCTCAATCACTGGGGCTAGAACCTCTCGTTCCTCCCCTTTCAAGTGCCCCAACTTATCCCGAATGTCCCTTCCGAATTCCTTCACTTCCATTATCCCAACGCACTTTTCCTCCCATCCAGTAGTCCCCTCTTCGCGGCCCGTTTGAATGTCCTCACCCGAGTGCACCTCGCTAACTCTCGCGATTAATGTCCCCTTGTTTAGCGTAAGTGTATCAGGTCCAAAATTACTTACGTGTGTGGTGACGCTTCCCTCATCGCTCACCAAGCACACACACCTGGCCACCCAGCACTCCTCCTCCTCCAGGGCAGATTCCACCAGGCACTCCTGACCCGGCCGCCAAACGTCGGTGTCCAAGAAAATAGGCAGGAGTCGTACGCTCCTACCCGGAACGATTTCAGCGCGCAGGAGTCGAACCGGTACGTCAACTGCTCCATGGCGATGGCACGTCCTCGTGGGGTATCCTCGTGGTATCTTTTCGCCCCCTCTCTTCGCCGCGTCGGGGCGGAAAGGAAGATCACGGTCGGTCGCCGCCAGCACCGGGTCCACTACCGGTGAGAGCGGGCTCCTCGTCGCCGCTAGGGCGGCCCCATCAGCCGGGGGCGATGACGGCCCGTCGGTCGGTCTCCTCCTTCCCCCACTCTCCTTGCGCTGGGGCGAAACCACGCCCACTTTTCCTTCCATCCCGTCGGACGGGGCCCGCTGATAACAACCCACCGCGCCCATCGCCGCCTCCCTCCTAGTCGACGCACTCTCTCGCGCGTCGGCCAAATGAACTATTTTTCCATTCAATACCAACACTCCCCGAGCGAGATCAATCACTGCACCGTTTTCTCTTAAAAAGTCCATCCCCCACAGTCCTGCATAGTCGCCCAGCGAGTCCACCACTTGCGCACGCAGCATCAGTGACATGCCACCAACTCTCAAAGGGGCCACCACTTCACCGTAATTTCGCATGTGCCCCCCCGAAATCCCTCGTATCCTCAAGGGCGAGAAAGTAGGGGTCAAATTGCCACTGCACTGTCTAGTTATTAGGGAAACTTGGGCTCCTGTGTCCACTAACACGGGCCACACCCGTCCGTCCATCTCCACTCGTACTACCAGTCCATTTGCCTCGCGGAGCGAGCAAACAGGTGTGATCGCCACCTCCTGGGGGGGCCGCGTTCGGCGATTAACTCGGCCCCACCCTAGTTTAAATCCGGCTTCCTGTCGCTCGACAGCCGCGGAGTACTCTTACAGTCCCTCGCAAAATGCCCCTGGCGGCCGCAGGCGAAGCAGGGCCCTCGGGGGCGGCTCGGACATGAGCGTGCGAAATGACCCTCCTTCCCGCACGAAAAACACGCCTTTGCCGTCGATGCAAAGACTTCCATCTCCCCAACTGGCCTCTTCGCACGCCGTTCCACCTCCACGATGCGCGTGGCGTTCTCAATGGCGTCATCAAACGTCGCTGGCATCCTCAGTCGCGTTTGTCTGCCCACCTCGCCAGAGAGACCGTTTAAGAAGGCATCCAATGCCCTCTGGTCGGCCTCTTCCCGGATGGCAGCCACCCTCTCCTCAGTGCCTTCGACAGAATAGGTCCGTACATTCGTTTCACGAACCCGATCCGCGAATTCCTGTATGGTCTCCCCCGCCTTCATCCGCAGAGTGGACAGCAACTCCCGGTAATACCGCCGGCTTTTACTCGACCTGTATCTCTCCTTCAGCAGTCCGGTAATCTCCGGATACGTCAATGCCTCTCTCCCTTCGGCCTTGGCTCGGCAATACGTATCCGCGGCCCCCTTAAGTCGCAGCCTGATCGCATGCTGTTTCTCCTCCTCCGTCCACTTACTCAGCAAGGCAGCCCTATCGAACCGTTCGAGAAAGGCATCCACATCCTCCGCTGGTCCGCCGCAGAAATTCTCAACCGAGGCTAAGAGGGCGAAATTCGGTTGTCTATCCGCGTAGTTCTCAGCGGTCGGGGCGGGGAGATGCATAGGTCTCTCGGCCTCTCGAGCCCTCATTCTAGCGTTCTCCTCCTGCAGGTCCTTTAACTGCGCAGTCAACGTGTCTAACGCGCGTTGGAGATCCATTTCTTGGCCCAATATACTGACCCTGCCCGTCATCCTCACTTACCTTCACTATAGACTTGATTCCTCTTTTTGTTGGAGGCCAACGTCGCACTCTGACACCAGTTGTAAGCGCGTGGTTTCTAATTGGGTTGGCACTCCAGAGGAATTATGGAATCAACTCATTTCGTGAAGGTATTTATTATCAATCACACACCGTGCGTCGCACACCTGGCCTGCGGCCTTTACACATGAGTACTTTTTGCCGACTGCCCTCTGCCTTTTCCACACGTGGCCTCCGGCTTCCCGGAAGGTGCTGATGGCAGCATCACTCCCACGCACTCACATGAGTGACTAGGCATGGGGGATCAGAATAGCATTACCATCCGGTTTCACGTCTCTGCGAACTCAAGTTGTTCCGCTTACAATAGCTTTTTATAATTTCAAATATTATTTATCCAATGTAAAACAGCAATTGTCTTTTTCAATGCTTGTCTGGCGTCGCCTAATAAATAAAGCAGTATCAACAATTTATGTCATGGCCGGTTAATTTTCTCAGTTGAACACAGTACACTCAAAACTTGAATTCATGTATAATAGAATTCGTGCATTCCATCTGAAGTGTGTAGTCTTAGTAATGCAGCGAGAAGTTGAGGACAGTCATCGAAACACTTAGCATGACCCCAAGATATCAATTTCTTTTAAGAATACCAACGAATGATGGAAAAAATTCTCCTGGTGCAATAATGTCAAATATATTTCTCAACTGGTCGATTGGAGCAATGATAAAGCGCCCGATATCAAGAAATTGATTCCGTGCCGTAAGTTTGAGGAACAATCGTAGAACGATATGTCGTAGAACCAAAATACGAGCTTAATATTCACATTCAATGAATAACTTGAACAAATTAAACATAGCTATTCGAATGAATGGATATTTTCAACAAATATTATCCCATTCCCGGTTGATTTCGATGTAATTCCTACTGCCACCGGTCGTTTGCAGCTATTTACACTCTCTCATACTACGGATATGGTTGCTTGGCATAGTTTTGGCTAATTTACTAATTTGAAAGCAAACTATTGATGATCTTCGCACTAAAAACAAAAATTTTCAAAAATTTGAATTTTTTTATTAATATTATACCACCTACGATCAAAACTCCATTAACTTTCTGTAGCATAAAAAATAATCAGTTATAACAAGGTAGTCACAATTTATTAGATCACGCCTTTACCTGTTCGATTTCAAACCTACTTTCTCAAGTGGAATAGATAAAATAATAATAAAGTGGGATTTCCAGCGGAACCTGGGGAAATTATGGCTGTGGCTTAACATTCGCACGTCCAAATTAGACCGTTTGGACGGGGGAAATAGGCGCGATGATTAAATTGCAACAGCCAAGAGATAGCATGTAAAAAGAATGCAATTACATCTGGAAAAATTGCCTAAGTTTTGAAAAAGAATAGGCAAAAATAAACCTTTCAGGAGGGCCTACTCCGATGAGGAATAGCCGCCTTTTCGAAACACTTTTTTTTTCTCTTTGCATCGCTTAAAGAAACGAGTGGAGAATGAAAAACAGACACCTTTCCCAATAGATAGCCACTCATGATGTTTTTTGCGCGATTTGGACTCCCATGGATTCTCAGTTGGTGGACAGGTGAGGCTTAGATACGGGTGAGGTACGTTCCTGAAAATACCTAACCCAGAAGGACGCGGTGTTAATGAGAAAAGTTCGCGCAACAGCAGTAACGAAACAGTAATTTACGTATCCGAAGGCTTCCGAGCAACGTCCGAGCGTCATCTGGAAATCTAATTTAAGTTGGTCTGCCAGGATTAATTGCTCACTTAAGAAAACATTTAAACTTTTCAGTGAAATTTCACTTAAATTGCCCACATTTTCGGTTATTACTTCCAATTAGTAAATATCATCTTGTGTCAAGTATTTTTCACGCTCTACCACTTCCTTCGCTCCTCCATTTCTTTTACTATTGTCTCCGTAAACCACGGCTTTTTTTATCTTTCTGATGTGAAGTAATTGACTTCTCCGCCGCTTTGACTATTCCATTTTAATATTATCACACCCTGCCTCTATAGTCTGCGTTCTTCCAGTCTCCCGGGTACTATTTTCCACTGGTTCCTGATATTCTCTCCTCATAGTTCCCTCAGTGCCTCCATATTCCATTTCCTCGCCTTCCTCACTTTCGTAAGTCTTTTGAATCTTACGTTGAAATTTCATGAGCACTAGGTTGTGGTCTGAATCCGCATCCGCTACAGGGAAGCTTCGCGAGTTTTTCACACTATTCCTAAACCTCTATCTTACCGTAATGTACTCTATTTGATGTCTCCCCGCATCCCCTGGACTTTTCCATGTGTACCTTCGCCCTTTATGATGATTGAACCACGTGTTTGTGACGAATAATATTTTATCCGGCAAAATTCAGCTGCTTTCTCTCCCCTGTTGTTTCTAATTCTAGTCCAAAATATCCTATTTCGTTTCAATAATTTGAAACCAAGACCTTTTTTCAAAAGCCCACCGCAAAGGCAGTTATCTAAATTAGAGAACTCCTAAGGGGTGCAGTCTCCAGAGAGGGGGTACGGCCCCCCTGAAGACCCCCCCATACACCACAGAATGCATACCAACCCATCTTTCGTCAAGGAGTGGAGTTTGATACATAATGCTGTAAGCGTTGTTCCTGCATCTATTTCCGAGATGAACCAAACGACTGATTTGAAGGTTTTTGCGGGACTTCCGACGGCACCGTCATCATTAGACATTAAACTACTCGGTGGTATCCCGAAAAACATGATTATTCATCATATTAATTATACATCTCGGCATCACCGCAAAAGCCTTCTCAATAAAACCGTTATATTATAAAAAATAGACACATCTGAATTTTAGTGAATCAGCCAATACCTATAGACTCAACACGGCTAGGGAAAATATGTTTTTTTTAAATTAGTCGTTTATTCAAGAGCGATTTTTCGACGAACCGTAGTGTTAGAAAAACATTTTACCTCATTCATTGCCCCATCATGAAAATAAAAATTACACTAAATATTCCGTAACATACTTCAAAGTCAGTATCCGGCGTAAAAGGATGGGGGATGCGAATGGTCTTTACCACTCAGAGAGAATAATAATCTTTAAAACTTATAATTTTTCCGTCCATCCTCTCCTACATTGAGCTCAAAATAATGGAATTTAGCATATGGCGAAAGGCAATATTACAGCAGGCCCGCAGAGGGCATATCTGGCGCCGCAACAATACTTTCGTTCACCCTGGCAACCAGTAAAACGTAGCCGTACGGTGACATTTTATCAATTGGATTTTCCAAGCGATAGAGAGCGGATGCGATAGTATATTGTGGTGTTATAAACAAGGTTTAAACGCACTTATTACAGAATAAAACAGCTACAGTGAATAAACATCAATCACTTGAGTAGCAGAGGAAGAAAATAGTCATCTCGCAGGCGTTTGCAGTCAGCTGTAGCCGGCGGAGTTCCGACTTCGACCAGCAGAGTTCGAAAATAACTCCCGCAAACACGAGATTGCATTTGTTTCCTGCAATCGAATCACATAACCGATTACATTCAGTGGATTTGGAGTTGATACCAAAGAGCAGATCTCGCCATCTATATTTTCCGCCACGTACATCATGGAAACAATTTTAAAGAGAGTTGCATCGAGCATCTCTGGAAGTGTGCTCGGCAACAGCCTGGAGCAGAGGCTGGATTATGAGTATATTGTCCTCCTGGAGCACATTCAACCGAACTTGAATGGAATGCCCAACGAGCTCCTCAATCAGGCAGAAAAATGGTTGATTTACTTGGTCGGAGTGTCTACCAAAAGCCTGGAAGAAAAGGAGAGGCGAAACATCCACCTGTCCGTTCTCCTCAATGACATGGCATCCGGAACTCTCACGGGTATATACAAGAACACGAATCCCCCGAAGCAAGGGGAACCAATGCCTCCGCGTCCGATAATCTACTTCGACGACACCGAGGAGGAATCGCTGCTCGCGGAAGTCACTGGAGAAGACCTCAGCGACGTTTTGTGCTTAGATCTCAACGGAGAGGAGGAAGATGGTGCAAATTCGGCCAAAAGACGACGTATTCAAGACCAACCAGTGACACAAACTCCTGCTGTCTTTTGTGACATTTCGCCTGGTGACAACAACCGTCTATTCATGCCGGCTGAAAAGAAAAGAGAAGGACACGACCATGGAAGGGCTAACACCAACGTTCGTCCAGATGCCGAAGGTGAGGAAATAATTTCAATTCATTCCAAACCTGTGAACTGTGGCATATTAGATCGTCCTGTCGTGCCAAATGAACAGAATACAGACGGCGGAAACGAGGGAATTGGTCGCAAAAGTGCGATGCTCAAAGCAAATGGCAGACGCAAGGAAACATATTACAGTGATAAACATGTCAGTGTTGAATTTGACGTGGTAAATTCTCATCTGTGCCCAACAACAAATCCTGGCGCTTCATATCGCTCTTACGTGCCATCTAAACGGAAGGCTGAAAGCTTGGGTAATGTTATTAATTCATGCCACTTCTCACCAGAGCAAATTTATGATATGGAATATTCTGATATGCCGCCTAAGAAGAAAAAATTATGCCATAACGCACAAATGGGATGCAATGACACTTTCGGCAGTGGTAAAGATGATTTATCAGAGCCCATGTATTTGAACGTAGGTTTTCGCAGCGAGGGGCATCGTTGATAATGGCTTCCGGGTGCAGCTGCGTGTTGCGCTTTGTCGTGCGAGCTTTCGCGACCGTTGCAGGACGCATCATCGGGCGATGAATGAAATTACGGAATTCGGTGGTCAATTAATATACTCGTCCACCTCCCCCATCCACCGGAGTAGTGCCCATCCATCCGCCCCCCTCCCCCCACTACTCCGGTGGATGGGGGAGGTGGACGAGTATATTAATTGACCACCGAATTCCGTAATTTCATTCATCGCCCGATGATGCGTCCTGCAACGGTCGCGAAAGCTCGCACGACAAAGCGCAACACGCAGCTGCACCCGGAAGCCATTATCAACAAAGCCCATGTATATTCCAATGGAACGTTTTGATGCCTACAAACATCATTACATGATGGCTGAAGACGCCAACAAATATCCTTATATGTTGGCTGAAGACGATAGACAGCAATGGGACAATAGAATGGACCGCGAGAACCCATACCATCATAACAAAAGTGATGCAATAAACGAAAATTACATTGCATCACAACAGCCTAGTGCCTGCCACCATCCTTGTGAGACAGCTGAGCAGATGGACTTCTGTACCCATGGAATGGACGTGATGAATACTGGCTTCCAAGCTCAATATGACAATAGGGATCCATGCCAGAATGAGGCCACTGAAGAATGGGAACAATGGGAAGGTGCGATGCCTGGAGACAGGTATGCAGCTCATCCACCAGCACCGAGCCGGCCCGCAGAAAATCCGAGTGTCTCGGCAATTCCGCTGAATTTTCTCCGTGGACTAGCGGACCGCATTGGGAGAGGAGAGGCAACTGAGGAAGTTAAGATACTCTTGGATTTGGTCACGGATATGACAGAGGATCCGGAAAACGACCAGCTGTGGGTACAATCCGAGTCCATAATAATAAAGGAGCTAATACATAGGATGGCGCATAAAATAACAGACGAAAAGAGGCGAAAGCAGCATGGAGAGCTCTACTCGCAACAGACGACCCCTGCCCACCAGTACTCCGATCAGACTTCATCTGGGTGCAAGTGCTACTACCACTCTCTCTGCCAAAGTAATTCATCCGAAAATGTAAGTACATAATTTAAGTTGAATTAAAATACTATTGCCTAAGGTAGAAGGCTTCCTTTCTCTGAGTAATATACGAAATACGTACAAGAGCGGGCATCGATTTCTGTGCGTGAGACCAGCTTTGAAAAGGCGAAAACCTAGATCCCGTGCTGGATCTGATTGTGTGTTTGGGACGAAAGCGTGTTTTCCATGTTGTTTCTTTCGATTGGGATTACCATTTAAGAGATTAATCACAGAGTAGGAGTTATTTAAATATTTCAATGAATACCATAGATGATGTTTGTTTAAAAAAGTTAATTCTTTGAAAAATTAGTAATTGGACTACCTTATAATGTGTTCTTACTAGCTTAAAAATCCTCAAAAATATCCATAACCTTTCCGACCCCTCTAATGCTGGTAAATGACCCTTAGAACCGCACCTAGCCCCCCTATTCCCTATCCCAGATCCGCCACTACTAGCGATAACACCCTCACTATATGATTTCCTAAAACCGAATAAATGAAACAGAATATACAATGAGGTCACCAACACGTGGAAACTTGGTGACGAATTCCATTTTTTACATTGAACAAAGGGGACAAAAAAATACATGGGGAGGATATTTTTTGTCGAAGCTTATCTTAATTTTCCATAAAAAATTCTTTCAATGAGTTACGAAATTCTGGTGAACGACAACATTAAAAATTTAATTCTCTTAGTACATTAGAGATCTGCTAAACATCATCCATAACAATATGCTTTCTTTTTTCACAGACGAATCGCATGGATTACGGCAATACATTGGAAGGTGGAGAAAGAGGACATCATTCCCACACCCATTGCCGTTCATCTATCGAGGAAAGAAACGAGTACCAACGCAGGACTAGATACCTGGGAGGAACTGTAGCTGGCAAAATTCAGCTGCGAGGAAGACAGAGGAGAGGTATATCAGATATGGCTTCCGATCTCCAAGAGTTCGAAGAATTGGAACACGAATTAAAAATGCTTGAGAAGAAGAGAAAGTCCTTGATAAGTGCATACAATGAAGGGCTGGAGAGACTGTCGAAGATGAATGTACAACCCCAGTTCGTAAGAGTACCACAAGGTACAGTGCTGGATGACGTCACATGCAAGATAAATATGATAAAATTACAACTATCACAAATGGATTAATATTGTTGAAATGATATCCAAAACGTTATTCACTCTCGTCAACCTGTGAGGCAATATTATTAGTTACAATGTTCTCATGTCACAATAGGGTATCAAGTTCCAATTTATGTTCCTTTACTCTTTGTAAAATCAAAAATGTTAGTTGTCACGCTTCCTGTTCATAAACTTGTGTGAGAACAGCAGGTCATTCTCGATGAACTCCACTACCTTATAAAATATCAATAGAGCGCTTTCGTTTTGGTGCTTTTTTAATTTGGTGTGTTAATGTGATTTTTCCTGCATGGCCAAATTGTCCTTCGTGTCATGATGCATGTCACCAAAGGCATCGTCACAATATCACTATGGTATGGCAAGTAACAAATTATATTTCATTAGATGTACCTAGGGATGAATTAAAATTTGATGACGTGGTTGGCTCTGTAATTGCATTGCATTATAATTTTTTACCCTTATTCTCGCATTGATCTCCATAGATTACATATTACACCGAATTTCATTATTTGAATGGCATCCAGAACGCGTTAATTTTTTTATCAACGACCCACAGCTGTTTGTTAATTATTTTTAGAGTTTTTTAGTTTTTAATTATTGCCAATATAAATCTATAATTATACCAAATTTCGCCGGAATGACGCGACCAATATCCACGTACTAGTTCAGGGATGGCGAAAATGACAGCTCAAATTATAACTCTCCCACGTAATCCTTTTCAGAGGTTGGTAGGGATGACAAGTGTTCCTATTTCCATCACTTTTCCATTAAATTTGCCATCACTGAACACTTGCGTGGAATAAGCAGCAGCCAAACTGAGCACGAGACCAAATGAATTTTCTGGTGACATTATTGAGCTGCTTGAGAAGAACTTGAGTATATATTAAGGGAGCCTTAAATGAGAGAGTGATATAGAGGATGATGGTTTACGCAATCTTTCCCCCAAGGAGTCTGCATAGAAGAGGCTCAATTTCATCCCGTAGAAGGCTGATTTCTGTTGCCACTTCGGTGGCATTTTAATCAGTTTTCAAAAATGTCCGCGGCACTGTGGTGAGTGTTACGCGATCCACTTTCATCCAATATTTTGCAGTACGAACTTTGCCATTGACCTATAAGACAATGCTTATACTAAATTACGTCCACATCACGCGATGGATTTTCACGTACTGGTTTACGATCGGCAGCAATGACGGCTGACAAGATGAATGTCGGACAGGGGCGATTTGGCCAGGTCGGCTGTTCGGCGAACGCCGAGGGTCCGAGTTTAAAGGGCAACAGAGTAATCGGTACTATCGTGAAAAATTATTATTCAAGTATTCTACCGATTAAGGTAGGTTTCCAAGGAGTGCTTAACAAGAATTCCAAATATATGATCAAGGAAAAAATCAAGATTCCGATTTCCTTGGGAAATTACACAGTTGCTGCGCTGCGTCTGCACATCCTCCCCATAAGGGGTCGCCCTGACGTTAGATTTTCCGAATTTAATCGCTCACGAAGGCCTCTAGACACAGCGCCGTGACATGGAGACCGAAGCCGAAGCGCCTCGGGGGAGAGAATACCAACAGAAAGACTGAAAAATAGAGATAATTAAATAATCAGAAACCACCTTTTACTGAAACCCACTGGAGAAAGCCAGAAGGCTGGGACTAGTGACAAAGAATAAAAACAGAAATTCCGGCGAGGCAGGTGTAACCCTCGACAGAAAGCTGATCTGGAACCACCAAATCAACAACGCCATTGGAAAAACTAAAGCCGCTGCAGCAGCGCTTGGGCCACTGCTCCAAAAGAAGTCGAAACTATCGTTAAAAACCAAATGTCTACTTTATAAAACTATGCTCAAACCACTCTTATCATATGCTTCCCCAGTTTGGCTAATGGCTTCAAAAACCCACCTATCAAGACTACAAAAATTGGAAAATCAGCTACTACGGAAGATCGTGGGTGCCCCGTGGTACATAAGGAATAAAGATCTGAGGAAAGACCTCAAAGTAACTCCGCTGTTAACAGAACTAAAAGCAAATCTTCCCATATTCAAAAGGTCTCTAATAAAAACTGGAAATGAAAAACTAGTTAATCTCTGGGAATATACCCCAGACCAAAACTCTAGACATCGCACGCCTCTCTCTGCCCTAATCCCTAACCACATCCCCTCCCCATAAACCGTAATAAGTAGAAATACTAAAAAATCAAAAAAAATTTAAACAGCAGACATGAACCCTTAAGGCGTTATGGTAGTGACGGCTGGGAGCCGATCTGGGCGTCCGATACCGATCGTTTTTCCCACTGCCGGAGTTCATATACCACTCAGTTGCGGAACAACTAGAAGATATAGAGACTTGCGGTTTTTTTTATTGTATTTAGAAGACGTGTATTCACATACAGAGAGGAAATAAATAGTAGTATGTCCTCAGGTTATTGAGAAAATCAAGTTGGACTTTGGCCAATTATAACTTGACTCCAAGCTGAAAAATAAAAATTCTAAAACGAGCATTCTGTGGCTGCACTTTCCTTCCACAATCGCCTCGAGACCCACATATCTATGTTGATTCGCGTGGCCTAAAATAGGTCCACCGTGGAGTACTGCAGGCCCGAAACGGCGAGGAAGGACGCGATTCGGGCCAATTCGAATTTCTTACCTCCCCTCACCCCGCTCCGCCCTCCCAACAACGGCAACGTCGCAGAAAGTGGAATGGGGAGTGATACCCTCAGTGCCCTCAGCTTTTTAGACCTCGCTCCCGCCCGTCTCGCCGACGCTCCGAGACGAAGCGAGCATCTGGTTACCTATGAGTGTAAGGTGAGGTCGATCAGAAGCGAATGAAATTCGCTTGGCCTTCCCTGAGTTTTGGGGTGTAAAAGATACTCCACGAGAAGCGCAGAGGAACACTCCCCTCAGCTGTCTAGCCCGCCCTCCCACCAGGGTTTTGAGGTGCGACTGCTCAGCGCCTTCGCTTTTCTCCACTGCATATCTACTAGAAGTGGGAATTACGGTTCCTTTGGTGGATTCGGTTCATGGGATTTGATTCGTGGCAATGAATTGGTTTTTTAAATCGTTCATAATAAACTGAATGAACTGTGAGAATCTCGAATTCATGTGAATAGCGAATCCATCTGAATCTCGAATCTGTGTGAATCTTGAATCCATGGAGAATACATTTTATGTATGTGTAATGCATTAATCATGCTTGAGTCCATGAAAATCTGTCAACCCAGTGCATTTAAAATATTATGATTGATAGCTATTTGCAGTTATTATTTATATTCATTTAAAAGGCATTTTTAATAAATTACTTTCAGATTCCTCTTATATTTGCCTGAATGTTATCCTACACTAAAATTAGTAGTCCACGATAAATCAATTGTGAAATGCAAATACTCTATAACTCTTACACTAATTGTAAGTTCATTCCGTCAATTTCAGAAATGTTTAACTTTTCCGTAGAATGCGCCTATTTATTAAAGAATTTTTTTACGTTTTAAAACATTTAAATGTGAAAATGAAGAATACATTTTAATTCCATCTAAAAAAATTGCCGTGCCTCAAGGATTTTCATTTTCATAGTCAGAAGAATACTTATAGCACTGATTAATCCGTGAAAAAGCTCTTATCGCATTTTACGAAATCAGTGTGTATTTAGTTCCGTCTCACTATAATACATACCGCATATTCCTACGAATTAAATCAATAGTAATTATGTTGAAGAATTAATTTTTACTGCCAACCTGTACGGCCATTCGTCAGGATCTAATGATAATTCACCACCTTTATTGGGGAGCATCAACGCAGTGGAGTCCAGGCTCTTATTGAACGATTTGGATTTGGAGGATTTGAATCTTCCATCGTTCATTTTGAACGATTTGGATTCGGCGGATTTGAATCTTCCATCAAATCGTTCATTTTGAACGATTCGACTAGAAAACGTAGATTCAATTCATTCGGCTCATGCCCTTGAATTTTGAAAGATTCATTCATAAATGACACAGCTCTAATGTCTTCCTATCGTGAGGATCCAGTAAAAGAGAGAAGTCGCGTCTGTCAGTTGAATATATGCTGTTTCAGAGGTCGTGTGTCTGAAAGTGAGCCGAATACATGGCGAAAGGAAAGGAGAAGCGTTGCAGGATAAAGAGAAGGAATATCAGAATACGGAATTCAGAGACCGTATTATTATTACCTCCATCCTCTTTCCCTGCACAATTTCCCCCTTAAAAAACAAAATTTAGAGACGGTAACATTTTTTGGCGGTAAATGCTACTAATTATTGCTGAATTTGTTCAAATAGGCAATAATTTATCATTACACAATCCGATTAATTTATATTTAGCTCTTTAACAAGTCAAGTTTAGCTGAATAACTTCCTGATAATCCTGTCTCGTGCATTCTCTTCATCGCCCCGTACTCTTGTCTCCTCTTCTAAATTAATCGTCCTTTTCTTTCGTTTTCTATCTCACATCCGTTATTTACACATGCTCCAGCCTCCAGGCTATACTTTTTGTTTTGGCTGTCTTCGTCAGTCATCTATTTTACCTCTGTGGTATCTCCTATCTCTCTCGTCTTCCCAACTGAAATGTAACTGTCTGCTCCACACCTACAAAACCCACACCAATGCCTTCTTAATTTTTTACCTATATGTGCAAAACAATACCCAGACGATTTGTAATCGCCCCGGCTATTTTTTTTAATTTAGAGAATACTTAGTCATGTTTTCCTGTGTTTTAATCACTCAATTTTTTACATTCTCTCATACCATTCTTTCCTGGCCTTATACGTATCTGTTCAAAATTCACTGTTTGGTTAATTATATGTTTTTCCCCCTCTCACTTTTATTTTTTACATTACCCTCTTTCTTATGTTTTACCCATCATGTCTGATTTAATCCGTGGTTGCTGCTCTCGTCTTCCGTTCCGATTCCTAGCGTCTTCCTTTATTTTTCCCTGTGCCCGTTCACATTAATGCGGTAAATACATCTTTCATTTCCTGTCTCTATTTATTTACAACTTCTACTTAGTCAATTACCTTTAGCTTAAAAGTTCGCCTTCACCATATTATCTCTCTTAATTCTTTTTAATCACATCTCATATTCTTCAAATTATAACACATAATCACTAAAGCTATCAGCGTTCGGAAGCCGCCTAAAACTAATTCTGCTCACTTATTCCAATAACTCATCGGAAAATGGCCACATCCCTATCTTTTGTTCTTCGATAAACTTTCTATTTTATCGAACACTTCCTCCACTTCTTCTGCTCTACTGCGACTACCTGGTGTGTTCATGCATCTGGATGGCAAGTAGCTTTTTAGAAAGTCCATTGAAATGTCTATCTCACTATCCATTTACTAAATTACTTTACCAACATAAGCCTTCGTTTTTTAAATCATGATTCGCACTCATTGTCCTCTTCTTATATTCACATTGCCGTAATATTCATTATCTCCACATTCCTCTTCCTTCTGTCCCAGCCTGCTTCACTTACTCCAGTAATATCCATATTGATTTTCAGAAACTCTCTTCGCACCTCATTGCACTCTGTCCCTACCGTAAACCCTATGATGGGACGATTCCGGACAATTTTTATATTCAAAGAATTCATGTTTCATCTATCGCTGTTTTTCTAAAGCTACTTTTGTCTTGGATCTTCACTGCGGGTTTTTTTTCCGTTGCCTGTCGCATCCCTAGCCTGCTGGCCAGTTCTGTTGAGGAGAGACTCCATGACCACCGCAGCCCAAAGGCATCAGAGCACCATGACACTTTCACCCGCTTTATTAGAAGGATTCTAGTCTGTCCGATGAAAACTCTACGACCAATCCTTTAAGATAATCTATTTTTCTCATGTTTTTTTTATGAAAAACTGTATTCAAGTTGAACAATAATACGTTTTTAACTTTTTAATGTCTGGAGCGAAGCCCAGAATACTTCGTCTCTTTATGGGATAAAAAACAAATGACGAAAGATACACGTTTTTTCACGGAGTTTATAAGTATGTGAATGCTCACTCGCATGTAATTAATGCAAAAAACTTAGCTAGCTGATAACGCTGAAACGGGTCCAATATCTCTTACTTATTGATTATAATTTTATATTTACACGTAATTTCATCTTGTATGAAATGAAATCCTGAATTAAAACTCCACTTTTAAAAATATGATGATTGAGATTAATGAATGATTATTTTTATTCACTGCATATACTCGCCGACTGTGCATACACGGTAATCATTTGCACTCACTAGATGCGTGAGGGGGATATTGATATACCTCTGGAGGGAATATCATTTCCTTCTGCAGCCAGATTTTTAATGTCTCTTTGAAAAGCTCATTTGCCTTAGAGTTTTTTTCCACTTTCTCAGGTTTTTCGGGAAAACATTCTTCGCATAAAACGCGTCAGAATACTTTTGGCATGCTTGATTCCATTCAGTCGAAATCTTGTTTTCAAATATTTCACGACATATTCCTTCTTCTTCGCTTATGAATATTCGTTTCTCTCTGTATTTTTATTGTACACCGCTAGGTACGAAAAAATTTACGGCACTCATAATTCAAATTTAACAGGTGTATTTACGGGTGAAACGATGAATGTGATTTCTAAAAGTTGTCTATTTTTAACAAATAATAAACCGGAAATTATGAGTTAATCATTGATTAAAAATTAAACAAGCTTATATAGACTTGCCTCCGAGTTTCCGGCGTATCCCGAAATTTGAATGCCAAACATTGGCAAACCAAGTGCTTTAATTATTTGGTTAGGAGAGGTTTCTTGAGTTAGCCGTGTTAACACAGCTCGGAGCACAGACCTTGTCCACTAAGAAAGTCATTAAATAAAACTGAGTGGGAAATATTCACCACATCCATGCAATGGTTCTGGTGAGGGAGGCCGTCATCCTCATTCCCTTATTATACGAGGAAAAAATGCACTTGCAAGATGCACGCACCCTTGGCGGGTTTAGACGAATTTTTCCCACCGAATTCCATCCTATCTACGTCTATGGGCTGTTGAAATGATCCTGTGAACAATTATTGGCATTTGGGAGCATTTATTTCTCTTAGCGCCAAGACCTTATTTCGGAATAACGTGCTGACAACGCTGAATAGCATGTAAGGGATCTCTTCTCTATAAAAATATGAGGAAATGTTTGCGGAGAAAAGCATCTTGTGGTTACTGTAAGGTTCTCGCATAGTGACTTAAGTAGTTTCTCTTGATCACTCATAATTTTTCTCATTAAGAGCATGAAAACCGGCCCTCATTGGTTTCATGAATATTTGAAGGTGAGTGCGCAAACGAGAAGTGTGCATACGATAGGCGTGAAGCACTTGATGCATGTAATCTTACAGGATGTAGAACTATGCTAAGTACACGACATGCAAGTTCGACCACCGATGCAGGAATATTTGAGCGATAATGGCACTCGGTCTTCCGCCGGCCGCCGGCCAGCCGCCCTCAGCGGAGCGGTGCACCGCTCAACTTAAAACCCTCTAGATGTCGGATAGGCAAGTATAGGCAAGATTTTTTTTCTCCATCTTGTTGTACATACTCTTCCCAAGGATTCAGCATAGGAATCTTCGAGAAGCACGGATGAGCACAAAACTATATCGACACATTTGACTAAAAATAGGCCGAAAAATAGCTAAAATTATAAATAATTAAATATGTTAAAATAAATGCTGAAACGAACAAAAAATACTATACTTTTGTGAAAAAATATGCAAACTTACCGTATTAAAATTGACAGATGAATCCCATGAAATTAAAACAGTCATTTATTAAGTTCAACCAACTAACTAATCGAGTATTTCTACGCCTCGGGCGTTTTAGGCTGAACATGCCCATGTTTGACGGGAAACACAGGTCAACATAATAATCACACAGACCTATCAGGTGCGAAATATTGTAGGTCATATCCTGTAGAATCCGAATACATAATTCAAAACTTCCTCATGAAAAGTCAAAAAAAATGACTTTTGGCCAGCTTTTGAAAAGATTTGGGACCACTGTGCGCCGTTTTTGTAACTGTATTTGTATATTTAGGTTGTTTATAAAAAAGTCTATTTATCATTCACTTCGATAATTTCTCTTCCCAAGCTAATGTTGTCTAAATCGTCCAAAATTCCTTCTTCTACACTTGCATTACATTCAATCATCACAATATTTCAAAACGCCTGTACTTCGTTCGTTAATAAACCCAATATTTTATCAAACACTTCCGCCACTTTATGAATACGGAAAACTTAATTTTGTGTTTTGAAAAGAATTGAAGAAGCTACTTATAAAGCTGCAATAATTCAACAAGCGCAAGGTTTGAGGTTAATGCTTTTACCATTACCGATTCTCCCAACGAACTGAAACTTCATAAGCACAACATTTCATATCGTGCCTCTTGGAAGTTTCCACGCTCCTACTCAGCGAAGTCGAAAATAATTTCGTTCTTTCCCTCTCCACGATTTCACTGAAAAGCCATAAGCTAGGTTTACGCGTCGACGTGGACTGCAGTCAACTATTACGCACGACTAACGCGTGGACAAAGACTGAGAAGTAGTTAGAAGACGGTAAGAAGCGTTTGAGGTCTTGATTCAACATATTAGTGAAGTTGAAGCAGTTCAATTTGGAACGCAGTAGGAGCCGATGGCTGTGTATAAATCTCAAGCGGAAGATGTTGATTTATCTACGAGGGCAAAGAATATAATTACAGATTGCTATTTTTCAATTTACTTATTGTGAGGGAACATTGGTTAGCCAAAATTTCATTTAATTATCTCGTAGAGAAGAGAAGATGAAGTTATTACTCCTTCGTAACTGTCAATTCTTTTGTTTTTTTCTATATGAAGCGTATTGGCACTCTTCATTGATTTTTTCCTCACACTAATAACGAATTTTTGAGGGGGCTCGGGCCCCATCAGGTCCTATGGAGTCGGCGCCACTGGTACTATTCGGATAAGGACCATGAATCTGATACTCATTTGTTTATGTCCTGTGTTGACTGCGACTGTGGACAGCTGGAAAGTTGGGCCTTCGTTTGAGGGGTTGAGGGTATCACTCCCATTCCACTTTCTGCGACGTTGCCGTTGTTGGGAGGGCGGAGCGGGGTGAGGGGAGGTAAGAAATTCGAATTGGCCCGAATCGCGTCCTTCCTCCCACTACCATAACGCCTTAAGAAATCCACTGGAGACAGCCAGAAGGCTGGGGCTAGTGATTAATAATAAAACAGAAATTCCGGCGAGGCGAGGCGGGGGAGAGAAAGGGGGGAAATGCAACCCCCCTCCCACCTTCTCCCGCGACGACTCCGAGGAGATATTTGATACTCATGATAAATATGATATGAGTCGCCGGAACAGGGGTCGGAGTTGATATGTGACACCTGCGAGCCAATTACAAATAGTAGAAGCCAACTTATGGGGACCGCGTTCCTCTCTCATGCTCTGAAAAAATAGGCCTGCTAATTCGAAGGTCCTTCCTTATGAGTTTACACCTTTTCCAAAAATGCTGACCATGTTATCTTCATTATGTAAGCAGGAATTTCATCAAAATCACGTCGCCGACTTCGGTGGCAGCTGGGTAAATTCCTTGCCTGCCAAACAAGAAATCGCGGGCTCGAATACCGCCTGGGTAGGTTTTACCCTATCCCGGGCTTGGTTGATCCTGTGATAAATTGTTGAATTTGTTGAATACCCAACATAAAATGGCTCAATATGAGCTGCATTCGGTCGTTTGGGAAAAAAACAAAAAAAAATAAAATTTCAGGATCGAAATGTGGTTTATGATGTTATTTTGACGGAATGTAGAGTCTTTTTCCGTACTTAATGGAAATATCATCGCTTGCAGTTTTCGAAGAGAGAGTCTATTTCATATGTCCCCATATTCCCTGGACTTTTCCATGTGTACCTTTGCCCTTTATGATTATTGAACCACGTGTATGTGATAAATTACTTGTTTTTCATGCAAAATTCTGCTGCTTTCTCATTCCTGTCGTTCCGAATTCCTAGTCCAAATTCTCCTATTTCGTGTCCATCCTTCCCTTCCCCGACTGAGGCGTTCCAGTCTCACATTTGTATTAGATTTTTCTTACCCGGGATTCCTCTAATTATTTCCTCGAGTTGTTCATAAACCTCATCTAGTTCATTCTCTCTGTGATTACTAGTGGGTATGTGAACTTGAACCACCACGATGTTGGTGGTTCCGCCTCAATCCTATCTCTCACCTGGTCCATCCACATGCTTACCCATCTTCCCCTTTAATACTAAAGCTACCCCGCGCTGGATTTCCTCCCCCCACTATATATAGCACTCAAAGCATCACTCCAATAGTCCTCACCATCCTTCCACCTCACTTCGCATAATCCTAAGATATCCATCCTTCCTTTATCCATTTTCCTTTTGATATTTTTTAACTTCCCTGCCCTCATCATTGTCCTCTCATTCCACGTCCATCCTCCAAATTCCTCCATCTTCTTGGTCATCTTTTCTTCTTCCTTCATTGCTGTTCCTGCAGATGATGATAAGCCTCTGCTAGGATTTCGCATGTTGACGACCCCGAGGACCTTCCCGACCTCGCTGTCGTGATCGACACCCGCCCTTTGCGGACTGTAGTTGGTAGGGTTTCCCACTTCCAATCCAACAGTGTTTTTTACGTGGACTACCTTTCGTCTAGCTCCTACCTTAGTGGGGTTAGATGGAAGATGGGACTTTCTAGTCCCAATCTCGCCCAATAAAGACGTATTATTATTATTATTACCCTTCCACCTATCTGCCTTTGGTGGCCCTACCGAGAATAATTTAGAATTAATCCCGTCAGTGCAGCTCTAAGGTTCATAGGAACGCGCAAGCCTTTCCACCGCGACAAGGACGTAGCCCAAGGGAAAGGGTACCACATATATGTAGTAAGTAATTCAAGAATCAATAGGTTTAACCTCAAAAAGTGCGTTTGAAATGTAGTTGCAGGAATTAAAGAAATAAAATTGCTGGAAAAAAGCTCCCAAATCTTACGGTTCATGATGTGATCCCTGACGATGGAGTAAATTGTCTTTAAGCGGTAGTAACTGCAAAAGAGGTAATTAACTTCATCGTACTAAATTGGAGGACCTGAATACCAGATAATGACCATTTTTGCAAAAACTAACACATGAAACCCCTCCTCCCCTTACTTTCAGTAGACATTCCCATTTCAACAAAAGGTTCCAAATAAGTTCAGCACACATCGTTGAAAACTTTTTTTCCACTCTCTGAGTACAAGAACTATAAGGTGCTCCGGGGTAACTGGGACCATGGGGTACCTGGGGCATGGGTCAATAAAATGCATATTTATGGGAACTTTAACCTTATCAGGTAGGCACTCAATTGAAGATCTTGAAAATGCTGTAAATGGTGTAAAAAACGGGAACAAAACTGCTTGTGGAGCAGAATTATTTTATCCCATTGCTAGGGTAACATCATTTTTTTGAAACTCGGGGAAAAGGACTCACATCTCAACACCTAAGCAAGGGAGGTGGACGTGTGACTTCTTATTTCTCTGCTGGTAATGAAGAGGAATTTGCCAATACAATAAAAGTTATTGAAAAAATGGCTTTGCCCTTACTTGTGAAGAGGTATTAGACATTGTACTAAGTTACATTGTTCTAAACCAACTCAATACTAGATTTAAAAATTCAGCGACCTGGCCCGTGCTGGTTGTTCTCGTTTCGAAATAGAAATCGCTGACACATTAAAGTTTCCTCAAAGAATTCAGTAATTTCATTGCGATCAATTTAATCCTGGAGTAATTCGTGACTTTTTCTTAAAATTAACGGTTATTGTTCATAAGCTTGGTTTGAAAGGAAATCCAGGCCAAATATTCAGCTGTGACGAGACTTCCTTATGTCAGGATTCCTTCAAAACCTAAGGGCGCTATTAATCAGAATGTTCAACGCAAAGCAATCACCTCTGGAAGAGAAAACACGGCAACATTACTTTGTATTTATGCTAATTGAAAGATGCTTCCTTTATTATGTATTTTGAAAGGAAAATCCATGAGGTCTCCGTTACCGTCCTAATACAACGGCCGTAACATTCATAATAGTCAAAAAAGCTGCGTTAACCAATAATTGTTCTGACAATTGAAAGCACTTTGATGGATCCTGTCACCCAAAATACTTAGGACAGTGCTCAAATGGGGTTTGCCACGGGGTGATCCAGTTACCCTTAAGTCGTAGGGTAACTGGGGCCAACTAAGACGTGAAAATAATATTAATATGAAATATTGTTTACCGATAGAAATTACGTTCAAGTCAACTTCCATTGTTGATAAATCATTATGTGCTTTTTCTTAGCCATTCACAGGGGTTATCTGTTAAAAATATATTTGAAAATGATATTGTAGGGGAGAGTGGGGCAAAACCGACCTGCTAAGCTTTTTCATGATAAATTTGGCTTTCTGGTACAAATATTTACACAAAATTAGCGTAATTGCAATGTTTACTATTTAAAGAAATAAAATACTGATGCATTATTCTTTAGTGATACAGGTTAAATTTATATGAATTTTTTTCCAATACGGACAAAATGACGCTGTATTACATATATTTTACATTAATAAAGTTTATAATGCTATTTTTGGGAATTTATATCACAAAACTCACTGTTTTTACAATGTACAGCAATATTTATTAATGAAAAATAAGAAATTAACACTGTGTGAGTTTAGATTTACATTTTAGGAACAAAAGTCACATATGAAATTGTCATCTTCTTCTTCACAATTAGCGCACGCCTCATGAGCCCATCCTTTACAGTTCAAACACTGGTTGGTTTTCATTTTCTTCGACTTCACTTTGTATATTTGGGGGGCCGTGGCTTGGAACGCAAGCTTTCTTTTAGGATTTTTATTTTTATCATTCTTCGCCACTGTTCCTTTGTTTTTAGCTTTCATTCTTTCTTTTTTAATATTCTTTTCCTCATTTTTTTCTCGTCTTCCTCCAGTTCTACTTTATAAGGTGACGATATAAGTATGGCTGTCTTTCCAGGTTTTCTTCCTCCTTTCTTTTTAACTCTTTCCTTTTCTTGTGGAGGTGGCATGAGTAGTTTGGGTGAAATGTAATATCGCAGTTTAAAAACTCAATTTAATGCGGGCAAAGCCGCAACGGGTACAGCTAGTACTTAATAAATTGGGTTCTATTATTTTATTAGGTATAGTGAAGCGCAGCTGATAAGTTGAAATATCGTGGGGCAAAACCGACCCCGGTCGGTTCTGCCCCACTTTCTGTTGACGGTTTTGCCCCTAGGTACACAGTAAAACAAATATGGATATTTGAGGTTATCCAAAATCATTAGCTAAGCTACTCGCACGTTAAAATATAAGTAAACACAGTAAATAAACACATGTACTCACCTTCGGTAAACCAGATTGTGGTTACACTTCTCAAATCAAAATTAATATGCCATTAAAGTTATAAAAGAAACTGGTTAAAACTTCAGAACTCTACATAGCCCCAGCATCGTCAAGCATGCCAACGAAACCAAGCTCGATCTGCACGAAATGGCAGCCTCTTCAACTAGTTCATAGTTTTGCCGCTGGAAATAATCACCAACTAGTAAATATTAAAGGGGTCGATTTGACCCGCCTGGTCGGTTTTGCCCCACTCTCCCCTACTATTATATTGAAAAACTATGCCCCAGTTACCCCGGAGCACCTTACTTGTTTCTCATTTGTCTCAAAACTACACCTTCGATTACTATCTGATTTTTTTCCACCATGCCTACGATTGTCTTTACGGCTGTAGTGAAGTTGCAACACTTCCCCTTTAAAAAACCATAATAAATGTTTTTTTAAACCATAATAAATATTTCCTTATTGGTACGATGAAGTAACAATGACCATTTCTATTGTCGACAAGCAATAAAAATTGGATTTAGTATTAATAATTGATCTAATAAAAGCAACTAGTTACACCATAGAGGTGAGGAAAAGAGAAAGGATGGACGAAATACATACCATAAAATACATTCGCAAATAATATTACATTTTCCATTGCATTATGACAAATTAAATTGAGTACATAAATTCTAGCTTTATATTACGTGAGAAACAGGGTTTACTGGTTTCAAATACGTAGTCAGAATAGATTTTGGGCGTTTGAGTTGGCTTAAGGGCTACCTTTAAATTAACTAACTTCCTCTTGTTAAAGTAGGCAATGGAACAATCGCAAATAGCTCGAGCCACAGAGCTCTCCAGCCACGAGGGAATCAATATCTTTTAGGCCCCACCGTGTAATGCAAATTTAACTGGAGGCCCTGAAATTGTTTCCTTTGAATTAATCTCCTCGTTTACACCCGAAAGAAACTAATTAATGGGAGTTCTTTAGAATCCTTCACGGGAGAGTGATAGTGGGGAAGCAAAATGGACTTTTAATTTGATGCCTCGAAGCGATTTTCACCAGCACGCTGGCGCTAATCTTCCGTAACGAATCGAATTTGACGAGTCACTGAATTTCAAATCGGAAAAATACACGAATTACATCATTTTGAGCAGTAAAACCATGCCATGCTATATTTTATAGAATGAGAACGCTCTGACTGCACTGTTATTTCTCTAAATATGTAAAAAAAAGACAAAATATAATTACAGATTTCCTCGGATGAGTTGGAAAAATGTATCCCATTGGTGTTCATAAAAATAAGATACTGCTCAACTCGATTAGGTGCAGAAGAGAATTATGTGATAGTAATGTAAGGTGCCCGCAGATAATTCTAACACCAAACCATATCCTTATCAAGGTATCCTTGGAAAAAAGATATCTTACGAATTAGAAACTCACTCTGTTTCGCCTGCTCATCAATCGCCTTCTTCTCCTCCTTCCATCTCACGTAATAAGCAATCGTCTTTCAGCACGGATTTTATTAATCGCTCGCCCTGAATGTTGGTTTCGCCATTAGCTATTACCAGGTTCTTACTCTTCCAAAATCTGCATTAACTTGAATTGAACTGGTTTAAATTCTAATGATCCCAGTACGCAGTCATACCACGGAGTTCGAGAAAACAATGAAGATAAAAATAAAATATTATAAACCACACCATGCACAAATAAAATGGAATAACATGAAATGTTATCACAATGAGCATAAAATTAAATGATGTTACAATATATATTAAAGAGTTCGAAATATATAAACTCAAGCCAGATACTACGCTGCTAGCAGGTTCATCATTCTTTTCAGTTGTGTGATTTTTTTACATATCTCATGGAACCTTGAAGATATGCGGAACTAGGACAAATCACGAATAAAAATAGGATTTCAAAGTATGAAGAACTCTTCATATTACTCCAAAGTACTATATGAAACTTTGTACGTAGTCATGCGCACGGGTAAAAAGTAAGGATGGTATTCACTATGAAAAAAACATTTGGGTTAGCCGGGATTCGAACCCGGATCGCATTCAATGCAGTTTGAAGTTTAAAGAAATTTTTCGCGTTTAGACCACACTTAAAAAGCCGGATTTATCGATTGTCAGTCAGCTATGCCACCATTTACACCATCTTCTTCCAAGGCGAATCGCAGAGACCGGGTTCATATCCCGATAGTGGCTTGGGAAGCACGACCTCCGTATGACCTGTGACACGCACTGTGGGCGTGAGACGCCAACACCGTGTTCATTAAACCCAGTCTGAGATTCGCCTCGGAAAAAGATGGATTGATGGGATAAGTGGCATTCGGGAGATTCGGGTTCGTATCCCGGCAATGCAAAATGATTTTTCGAAAATTAATTTCATGCTAAATGCATATTCAACTTTCTCGTTTACCATTGTGAGAGCCTCCACTTTCATTTATATCTCATCCACCCCCACTTAATTATTTGAAGCCAGCGCGAAAATGTGAGAGAAAATATTGGCTGCTCATTAGAATTATTTTGTGTTTGAATAAGGATAAATTTCGAATGTGTATTTGTTGGTTGTACGAATTGTATGGCTGTCTAATGTCGAAATGCGTTTGTAACTTGTGAAGTTGAGCTACTGATTAAATTTCGTGAAAATGTAAGAAGATCCAAGAGCCAATAACAGTGATTTCGATCAACTACAGCTACTTCTAATCTTCATTTCTGATAATACCGATGTCCACATACTACTGTGTCAAATGCTTTTTCCTTTCAAAGAAACCTTGCTTTTTCTCTTAAAGTGAACCTTACTAGGTTATTGGGTAGCTACTTAATATCTTACTTTTTTATTACGAAATCTATATTATCACCATAGAGCGGCATCTCCTAGAAATAGCACTCCTAGGGCTTACTCCTTGCAATAAGTCAATTTTTCCGTCCAGTGGGGCCATTAGCGAACTACCTTCCAATGCTTTCAAGGACTCATAGGCTTTGAAGCAAAAACAATTCGAACAATGCCTAAACCAGTGCTCTTCCATTGCATCGCATTCCAGAAATAGTAACGAAATGGATACTTCGCATGGGATGCAAATCCTCGGGGAGTTCCGCTGGGTGGGGCGGGCGCACTCATCCGTTTAATTAATAGGCAAACAAACATTTTATCTGTCCGATCCGCACCGCCACCCTCTCCCCAAATCAACTCCATTGGGGGCGAAAAGGGCAAGAAAGATTGGGGTCAACCCTCCATGAATACTAAAAACAAAAGAACGAGGGGGGGGGTGGCGGAGGACGAGAGAGGGCCGTTCATAAAATGCCGTTTCAATTGCGCGGGTGCAAGTTGGGTTCCAGTCAAGTTGGCTCTTCGAAGAGTTGGGAGTATTGCGATTGCAATCGTCATAATTGGCTACTTAATCATCTCATCACCCGAGGGAGAGCATTGTCCTTCTTATGAGTTAAGGCGGAGACGGCATTGGTGAGTACAGCGACACTCATTTCAGTGTAGGAGTGACATTTACCTTAACGCCGGTAGTACTGCGATACGGAGGGCCGGGGGAAACCACCACGTTATTATCCCGAGGAGTCGCAGCTACTCCAACTTTAAATAATCAGATATGGTTGAATTCTTTCAGGTAAAATATTCCCTCATTCAGATCTCCGGGCGGAGACTTCCTAAGAGGGTACCTACATCAGTCAACTGTGATAAGGTTATGAGGATAGGAACATGGAACGTGAGATCACTTAGGACTTGCGGTTAGCTAGAAAACCTTAAGGTGGAAATGCAACGATTGAATGTCGACGAGCTAGGAATCAGAAAAATGAAGTGGCCTGAGGAGGGAGATTTTTGAGAATAGCTGGAAAAATATAAAAGCTGGGCTTCGGGAGGCCGCTAGATAAGTTCTTGGGAGGAGAAAATTTGTAAATAAAAAGCCATAGATCACGGATGAAGTCCTAAACCTCATTGAAAAACGGAGAAAGTGTAATGATACGTAAAGTGAGGGAGGACAGGCTACTTACAAGAGAATATGGAGCGAGATTTGCCGCATAGCGAGGAAAGCTAGAGAAGCGTGTGTAGAAGTGTAACGTATGGGAGGATGTGAAAAATAGCATCCTGCAAGGGAAAGTAGCCTATAGAATAGTCAAGAATTACTTCAATGAACAGATTACAAGAAATATCATAAGGGACAAGTATGGTGAAATTCTGATTGGATGAGAGGAGAAAAAGGCGGAAAGAATACCTCGATGATTTATAAAACGGAGGGAAACTCAGCTAAAACAATATCGAAGAGGAAAATGGATTAGAAAAGTATGACGTGGGAGCCAGAATCTTAAGATCATAATTTGAGGCTACAATTAGGTGCCTGGGAAAGAATAAGGCCCCAGGAATAAGTACATGATATTCCAGCTTAGCTTATCCAAAAGATATAGGAGAAAAGGATTTAACTCACAAGTACAAAACTTCTATAAAATGCCTCCATACTCGACGGTGTAAAACCTTCTGCGATATGAACTCAACAGGTGATAGAGAACATCATCTTTCCTATTCACAAAAAGAAATGAGTAGGGAAGTGTGAAGATTTTCGGACCATGGGCATGACGACACATGGATCGAAAATGAGCGAAAAGCAGATGGGATCTGGGACTCGTCGAAGATTTCCTTTGGGCTTCTTGGCATGTTGCCACGGTAAGCCTCGCTTTTCGTAGAAAGATATATCATCAATATTACTTCGAAATGTAATTAAAACACGTGCAATGTCCAAAAAATTTTATTTTATTATAAAATTAAATTACAAAAGGCTAGTTTCATTAAAACAATAAAAAATAAGGTCGTGATTTACACCATTAAGATTTTCATATCATAGAACACTCACTGTTGTGTTTGCAACATCTTAAGTCTCATTGAAAGACGTGACAAGTTCCATAATGCTCTTTAGAATTAGGCCATGGCTGGCTGGTTTGAACCAGCATATTGTATGAAAATATTTCGAGGTATCAGCTCTTTTAAATTATGATGAATTTTGAAAGTCTTTCCAATCTGTGGTGTTGCGGGTTTGGGAAAAAATAAAATTGAGTTTTAAAAATGCATCGCATAAAAAATTCCACATAAATTGAAAGATATCCAAAATGGACGCCTCACGAAGAAGCAGATGTTGAGACCATTGGCTGCCGCGGATAAAATACGCAAGAGGTTTCTCTGTTACTTGAATGATAGAAGGATATTGCTAAAGGACAGTGTGTGTTAGTCAAGGAAATATCCGCGAAATTGCCTGGGAAATGGACATAGAGTCACCCGCAGTTGCACATTACGCGAGAAAATTCCGCAGAGGAAAAATCTTTTACCGCATACAACCGCGCTATATTGAATCACTTGATTGCTCTTTGGCTGAAACGTACCGCTTATGTACAACGTTACGTTCAACACTCAGAACATTCGTAACATTTGATCTCTCTTTCCATTGTTAAGTATTGAATGGTTATCTTTCATCCCCTGTAAAAATCAATGAAATATAGGATACCTTACGCCTGTGAACAAAACATTTACGTATCTGTGATTAAAGGTGGGCAAGAGAAAAAAAATCTTTCCTATTATGCAAGTAAACGCCTGAAAGCATATGGATGTGAGACGAAATGAACTCGAGATTTGAGTGTCGGAAACGCAAGGGATAGGTTGATGAATCATGTACCAACACGGTCCCTTACCCTGTTCACCGGCAAACGAGCCAGCAAGCACGAACTGGGTCGCCTGGATCATGTGCGTCTTCGCACTTCCATTCCGAAGCAAGGCACCGCTAGTTCCGGTTGTAGGGATAAGATAAGTGGCGGCGCGGCGGTGGTCCATTGCGGCCCTCTTCAGTATCTCACGTCTTAGTGCTCTTACTGCATTTATAAACTATTTTACTAGCAAATGAAGAAATACTGTTGCTGCTAAAAAAAATGGGCTTTCCTACCTTAAACAAAATACGCGATAATCATACTTTTACATTACTTAAGCATTGAAGCAGGCTGTTATCTTCGATTTTTAATCTATGCTATAAGAGACACTATTATTTTTCGTTTGTTGGTCTAGACAACTTTGGATATGGAGCGCTTAGGAAAATGGTTAACTGCTGGTATAAGTCATTAAAAACGTTGTTCCAACGTAATGACCAGAACAAGCAATCGATCGTGATTTTACGTGGCTGATCTTAACTAGCATATGTGCGCAAAATAAACTTATTTCTTGCTGGTACAAAAAGGAAATGCTAAGCAGTAAGCATTGCGTTAAACAAATGGTCCATCAACCGAATACTTCTCAATATATTTTGCAGCATGACCATTCATATTTAAAATAAAAGCGAAGAACTAGACTGAGGGTAGTAGCACGAAGCCAGGAGTTCCGCTTTGTGTCCGCACCCGGCCGAGATGCCATTAAGATGAGCTGTGAACTCCCTCGAGTTCGACGATTGGGAAAATTGGTGAGGAATATCGGGAAATGGGAAAACTTTTCGCCTGCCGAGAGCTCCACCCGGAATATTGAGGAAAAAGAGATGAGGAGAAATGGAAGCTCCGAGCAAGCATATGCCCAAGGGATATCATCAGCTCCTGCGCACTGAACCAAGATTGAAATGGCGAAATATGAGGTCACCATGGACACAATTAGGTGACTGAGCGATCCGGCTCTCGATCGAAAGAATCTCTTCGTCAACACCACGGTCTTAGAATATCAACACATAACTTGACATTACGACCATCGTCAATCGTTCACAGGTGAGATTTGGATTTGAATTTAAATGTTCATTACCTTTCGTGGTCATCTTGGATGTCTTTATTTGGAATTGATTGAATTAAACATTCTATTTAATTTATACATCAGAGTGTTATGTTGTTAATTATGTGAATTTGTGGTAAATTGACAGATAAATACAATTTTTACGTGTTGGTTCACTACGATATAAAGATGATGAAGTTTACATTTTCTTCGCTATGTGTGTGCAGTTGAAATGAAATTCTCTTTTGGGTAATTAAGAAAATTAAACATTCTATTTAATTTATACATCATTGTGTTATGTTTTAATAACGTGAATGAGTAGTGAAATTACATAGATAAATACCATTTGTACGTGTTATTTAACTATATGATACAAAGATGAGGACGTTTACAGTTGCTTCGCTATGTAATGTGTGTGCAATTCGTATGTGCAATTTAAATGAAAATATCCTTTTTGTATGCTTCATTTAAACGTGGTTCCGCAATAGTATATTAGCTAAATTACAGCTGCGCTATAATACATTTCCAAAATTATATTATCTAAGAGGATTAATTTAATTCGGAACGTCGGGCAGTTATTGATAAGTAAAATGATTTAATTTATGTACTCAAATAGTTTATTTTAACTGCCAATGACGTCGTATATTAAGTGGAATTTATATGTTTTTACGTACTTCAATTAATGTCTCTGATGCGATATGGTTTCCTCAAAAAGGGTAAATTTTCGAACTGATACTCGGGTGTTTTAGACGAGAGGGGATATCAAAGATGACTGTGCATATTTGCTTTTTCTTTCAAGTAATAGGGTAAAGGTTTGTGATGATGAGAATGTTTTTGATTGAGAATATTAAGGTACTTATTTATTTCATGAGTTACGTGTTTTTTTAACTGTTTACCTAACGACTATTATTAAAACGTCGTACTAATTCACACTCGTTAGTTTTTACTTCTGGCAAATATTCAATATGCTGCCGCATTGCTCCTTGCAGACACAAAAAGGCGAAGACGAGAGCCTATCAATATCGAATATCTGTTCATATATTTCCTCTAAATGAATTAAGTCAATTACAAATGACACAAGTTATTATTTAGCGAATTGCAAAAGTAACGAAACGGACAATTGCCGCGGTATTTCAAAATAATCAGCGATATCTGAGTAAAAACCACTCATCCCAAATATCAGCTACGCTCCAACGGAATGGAAGGTATTTAAAATTGAATTTAAAGAGATTGTTTTACACGCAAAATAAATTCTTTCAATAATATAAACCTAATTGGCCCATTGTCTCTGAAACCGATATTGTTAACTTAGTTTCGCTTTTCAAAACAAATAAACACAGCCACTCTCAGTCTCACTGCGCATGCGTCCAAGGAAAACAATCGCGTAACGTGTTCCCAACTCCAAGCAAATATGACAGCATCGTAACTTTCGATTGCTTGTTGACGATCGTCCATGCACAATCGCACCTACAGCTAACGTTCGAATGCCGTGAACTCAAACGAGAGTGAACGGATCTCAAAACGATCGAAAGGTAGCCAAGTTACACAATCGGCCCCCGCACCCCAAAAAATCGCATACTTCATATGAATAAATCGGTCGCAGTAACCGCCTTACGAATATGAAACTCTCTTCCAGCCCAAATAAGGGGAATTGCAAACATGAATAATTTTAAACATAGCACATATGGAATTCTGAAAAATACCTCATTAACTTCATGTAAAATTCCTCTTGTTTACTTTCATAGATAGCCTAATTATTATTATTATTATTATTATTAATATTTTTATTGATACACATGTGGATAATTGGTGATATGAGTTTAGAATTGTGTTAAATCACAGTGTTTTCCTAATATTTTGGCTTTTTTTAAATTAAAAAATATATAGTTTGTATGAAACTATTGTCATAATGAATTATTACCTTGTACTTGATTTCTTGTAATTAATCTCTTATATCACAGTGTGATTTTTTCCTATTTTTGAAAATATTGTATTGCTGAATTGTTTACATGCTATTGGAGATCTGCACAGGGTGCATTTGTCTGAAATTCTATTTATTTGTTTCTTTTATTTTATGAACGTCCCAATGCTGAAAATGTTAAAAGTTGCAAATTTATTTTCTCATGGGCCTCAGCGCTCACGAAAATAAACGAAATTATTATCATTATTATTAAATGTAATACTAACAAAGGAGGAAATATATAAAGACTTTTAATATGTTCCATTTACGAGCACATTATTTGTTTTGGCCATAAAAGATGAGATATCTCCATAATGGCTAGAAAATAATGGAAAGGAATTTCTTGGTTGACCTCGACTTTCGGCGACACTGTGCAGTGCGAACAGGGCAGCCAACTTGAGCGCTCCAGCGTGTATTTACATACTTTCAGGTAGTAGAGGGCCGTTGGCGTGTTTCTGCGCGGGTTGGCATCAAATCCACGACGGACACATCCGATCATTGGAATACTTTGAGTGCGGCTTGTTTTGAAGGAATTCCTTCGCTCCGAGTGTGCCATTTACCAATCAAGTATTTCGAAATTCCCTCTCTTTCATTCTACTCATGTCATTGGATAGATTTCTATTTCATCCGCGCCATTTGCCAAGTATTACCAATTAATTAAATTACCATTTTCCAACTAAGTATTTCTTCGTCTCTTTCATTCTACTCATGTCATTGGATAGATTTCTATTTCATCCTTATTTTAGCTCTTATCCTTTCACGATAGATGTGAGCATATGAAATTTAATTATCAGCTATAAATTTGCTCACATGATATTACGTCTCTCACGGCAGTAGGTAAAACGCGTATTGACGTAATACCACGTCTTTAACCCTCAAAGATGTAAAAATCTCAAAATTTAAGCATTGAGTGCTTAAAAAAACGCACAATTCCCACTCATCCAATCATAATTACTCTCAATATTATGACATATCAATTGTTTAAATCTAAAAGTATTATGCAAAAATTTTCATGGTATATTAATTGCATTAAAATAATAAGAAATACTTAATTTTCCCTATGTATTTACTGATAAAATAAACTAGGCTTCTTTAAAGATGGTCATAATAAGGCGCTTTACATGGATTTGAATTTAAATTCGTTCAAAATTGGGCTTCGAAGTATAATATTACAGGAAACAACTGAACATGCCCTGGGTGGCAAGATTCACGAAGGAGGAGATGTTTGAATGGATAGGGGAAAGGCGGAGCCTTATAATAATACTGAAAGAGGGAAGGAACTACTTTGGCCATATGCTTCGAAATGAAAGCTTTGGGGAAACCATTCAGGGAGGTACATACAGTGGAATGAAAAAAAACATAGAACCAGCAAAAGTAAACTTCATGGGAGAGTTCTTGAACGTCCTAGTATATCAATCGCATAGAAAGTGAAAAGATTGTTCCAAGACCGGCTAAAGAGGAAGGCTGCCGCAGAACAATCCTATGATTCCAATCAGGAAAAAAGTAACTTGGGGAAGGAGGTAGAATCGAAAAGGACATTGTTTAGACTTTGCAGAAGTGGTTGTGGCATTTTTGTAAGTAACCCCCATAAATGTTTCCTTGGAAATTTTCCCTTCTTGGACAATTTCTCCTCCGCGGAATAACTACTCTCTGGTTCGAAAACGCTACGCCACAAATTGATAGAAAAGCTGGATAACCTGTCTTTTCGTCGAAGTCGAACTGACAAAATGAGGATCTCAATTCTCCACTCGTTTCGCTGTTTTTTGGAAATTTTCTTCATAAAAAGTGAGTTTTCTCTCGTAGCTAACGCTAATTTCAACTATTTTTGGACAGAGTGTTTGTTTTCGTAATTCTTTTGTCTCCCGGTCGATCCCAGTTGGCATTGTTCAAGCACATGTGGTATTTTGTACTCCTCACTTCTTGTTCCCGAGTAAAATGACTTCTTTATTCATGAGAGCAAGTTTCAATTATTTCTATGTTAACGGAGGTTACTAACGTAACAAAAATTAGGGGAACTTTACAGAAGACAATTAAAAACCAAATAGAAAAATCAACTGCCCTACATATTTCGAAATGCTCAACAACGAACTCATTCGAAAATGACCATCCTTGCACTTGTGGGCGCAGTAAAACTTGGCTCGTTTGCTGCGCCGATTGAGGGCGAGGTCTGAACACCACGCCACACCGGTCGCAGCGCAAGAGAGGGACTTGTCGGGGAAGGAATTATGTGGAGGGGGGGGAGTCTATGGCCCTCGGAGAGAATGAAGGGATGAGGGGAAATTATGAGTAGGGCTGGAGGCTTAAAGCAGTGAGGGAAGGGAGACTTTGCCGGAGGTGATTGGACTCTCTCGTCAGCTGATCTCTGAAGAATTCGCCTCTACATTGTCAGGGTGGACTGGAGCTCCACGAAAAAGTTGGTAATACGTCCTTATGGAGGGTTAAATTCCAATTATAATATTATAAGGGGGTCGCTACTTAAATTTCCCTGGATGATGTTATGTAATGAGGACGAAGATTGAAGAAGTGGTTAAGATGGCTGGCTGATACATGCGCAACGGTTTAGTGGGGACTCCTCAAAACAAATGAGTGGTCAATCTCAACTTCAACGCGGTTGTAAGTGAAACTTTTCAAAATTTCCATTTTCTCCAAGGCGTCAAGCCGCCGCCCGTTATTTTCTATGGGCAGGATATCCGGTTCAAAATCAATTTGGTATTTTTATTCCGCTTGATAGAGGTCTTTTCGTCATAAAAATTGTGGATAAGTAACCAATCCTAAATTATTTTAAATGATAAGAAAACTCACAAAGTCACGCCCCAGACGACAAATGAGTACATCGAGTAGATTCGGGGCAGAAGAGCTTGGGATTCAAATGGTCAGTGGATGAATCCATATTCAATAAGAATCCATATTCGCCAAGAATCAATATTCTCCTAAGGAGAGTGCTCTGAGAAATAAAGAGAAATGAACTTCAAACATACTTTTAAAAACGCTAACCTCCTTGAAAAAATACTTGCAAATTGTACCATTACCATATGGACTGGACCGTGACTGAACATTTTTCCCAGGAGGAACACTTTGGGGGTAAGTTAAAGATGGTCAGCCCACCCCTTACGTTTCCTGTGCTTGCTCTCCCAGTGCGCACGTCTGCCTGACCAAAGAACCTCCCCCCCAATACTTCAGCACCGAGGAAGAATTGCCACTTCCGCATACGCTGGTTATTTGATTCACCCTCTTGATCAACACGGGCACACCGGAACCCAAACCCTCATACACTTTCGCTGTCACTTTTCTCCGAACATTTGCATTACTTATCAATGCAATCCCTGTTGCGGAAGGAGGGTTTGGAAAGTAAGCCCGGTGAGATCATTTTTCTCTGTGGAAGACCGAAAGAACGAAGAAAGGGAAAGATGAGATACGAAGGTCCCTGGAGAAACAAGAGTGAAGAGAACACGCTATACATAAATATGAAAGTTCCGAGGTCACTTTGCATAATTCAATCAATCCGGGATGAAAACTCTCCCTCTCGTTCCTCGCAGAGAGTCTTAAGAATTCCAAAAGTCATTCCTACTTCATGCATTTCTGGTCGTCTTGCTTCCTTCGCCGAATCCTGCGTTACGTGAAACTTGCCCCTTCAGTTGGCCTTGAGATCCTTTCAGCCCCTGAATAGTTGAACTTCGGAGAACGCCAGGGAAGATACGCTTTTTCGAAACTAGACATAACACTACCAAAAGCCATCCAGACGTCAATGGATTGTGAACTTCACCTCACTCGAGAAGCCGATTGCATATCGAAAAAAGGATATACACATTTCCACTTTATTTATTGACCCTATATGAATAAATTAATGAGGAATCACGAAATCCTAGCTTTTCTTATTCAATATACCTAATATCACCTCGAACTCCAATTGTATTTTAATTTACAAATGTCCTTCATTCAAACTGGAAATAGGACCCCATGCTACTTTCCCTGGGCCACCTTGCACTTCGATAATTAATTTTTTAGGATTCGAAGTTTTTACCTTCGAATTTAACTCAAGACTCCTCTATTAGTAGCACAACTTACTACTAATTGGGATACAACACTCTCTTACAATTGGGAAAGAGCCATCTAAGATCAAAATGTTATAAAAAAGAGAATAATATCTAATGAGTGAACTATATCATCATTTTATTGGTTAATGAAATGGAAATAGCCGAATATCGGTAAATATTTAGTAGCCGTTCAATGATGATAGGCAATAATGAAAAGGGGGACGTCCTAATCTCCATTTCACCATAAAAGAGGTGTTCTTTTAATTAATAATATGGAAAATACTTTGAGCTAGGACCCGAATTATGTTAAATTGGAATTGGGAACCCTGAATATAGATATGGAATTCAAAGCCTCAAATATAGCAGGCACACACACAGGCTGAGAGGAGAATGTGTGCTAGGGAAAATGGGAAAGGCAAGAAAGAGGAAGACATGAGTAGTAGCGGCCGAGGGCGAGGGCAGAGGAATTGCCCGACGTGCACGGGATCCCAAACATGGCTGAGGATTTGCTCAGCCAAGCGGATGCCTCGGATAAAGTTTCAATTTGGTCCTCTCCAGCTAAGCGATCGACGTCCGGCTGCAAATTTCACGTCCCTCACACAAAATTCTTGAAAAGGCTCTTTGCGATAAAAGAGGACTATTTCCAACGGCTGGATCACAGTTCTTCTACATCCACATGAACACTAAGAGAACTCATCACTCCTTATCGATCGATATAATTCCTGACTCAGTGCTTTTGAGGAATACTTTTCGTATCTTATTAAAAAAAATTAACCCTATTCGGATTCAATGAGTGGAAGTTCACTTTGAGTATTAAAAAAAGTTTTTTAAATTTTCACAGATAAAATGACACGTTTTAGTGCCATCATTATGATAAAGTCTACCCTTAACGAAGCACCTGGTCTCCAACGACTTCCTAGGTTATTGATAATGAAATATTTAATTTTCAGGGTCAAAATATCCACGGAATGTGATGTATTAAAAAGTTTGTGAAATTATTGTGTGGAATTATTTTTATTTCATTTGACGCAACCAAGAGTAAAATGAATCAATTCATTAATTGATTTGCTACCGTGTTGAACTTGGCTATGAGTGTCCCTCCTCAGCATTTGTCTCAAATTTAAAAATATATAATCCCAATATTTTCTCCAAATAATACAGTTGATAGAGGGTGAATGTTGAAATGGATAAACTATGCGTATAGCCTGCATGTTATATTGTTATGATAATAAATTGCCTTACTTCCGGATAATTGAAAAATACAAACTCAAAAGAGGAAGCCTACATGATGCTCGACCGATGGAATTTGCTTTTATTTCGTACAAATTACTCGTTTAAAACGTTACCTATCAGCTTGTAAATGCTAGAGTGCATGGAGTAAATCAATGTTAATTTATAGATACGAACATCTCAATTCAAAATGAGAAAGTGAAGAACATAAAAAGAGAAAAAGTCTAATTTTTAAAGTAAAGCAGAATTTTGATAAGAAAATAAAGCAATGCTGTTAATCCAGAAAAAAATTATTATGTTACTCAACAAAGTATGTTATTCTAACAGTATCTTCTTCAACCGGGCTAAACTGGGCTATTTATGATACATCGCCTCAAATATGCATTCGAAACCAGAATCTATACATATGATCCAATGATACGATGTTTTCCCAAACTAAAATACTTTTTACTATGTAGAATTTATGGCAGTGCGATAAAAAACTGACATTTGCTCTCATATATCATCCGGATCACAATAAAAATAAAATTTCACATTGTAAGTATTCACATTACCTAATGAGTTATTAGATATTAGCTGCAGTAATTAAACCAAATCACATAATTTACTCTAAATTGGTGCATTGGTCAGCTTCTAAACAATTTTAAAAAAATTGTGTAAAAATGTACATACCATTTCTGAACTGTCTAAATTTTGCCTAAAATTCATCTATGAAGGGTTATTTTTTTAAACAAAATATGCGAAATATTTTTTGTCAATATAGATAAGACCCTCTGTAAAATTTACATTATCTCTAATACGAAAGCTTCATCTTCAAATAATGGTCAAAAATTATTTTTTAAACTGTGTTCCAGCATATTTTCAGTAAGTGGAAGAAATGCATCCATCTGTTTGGCACACCCGCAAAACTACCCGGGAAAGCTATAGAAATTCAAATATTTTATGCAGGAAAAAGAAATTTCAGTCATTTGATCAAGAGTTAGCATCGATCCTACTCGGTTAAAAACATCTGTTCTCGATTTCCTGGTCCATCTATTGATACCTTCATTTTCTGATGAAAATTTCAATATTCAATAATATTTCAATTTCAGTGCCGATCCTATTACATTATTAACTGTATCTTAAGTTAGAAAATATCGTCTCCAAAATGAATTCCTGGGCTAAAAAGTTCTATATGCGATAAACATTTACTTCCTGATTAGAGTCTACTTTACATACCCTTTAAATTTTGAAAACATTTGTGTAAGTTTTAAGCAAGTCATGGGAAAAAGACCGCCGAAGTAATGCGTTTCCTTAACGGCCAGAAGGATGGGATTCCGCACTCGCGTTACCATGGAGACGTGTCGTTGAGTGAAAGACGCGGCAAAGGGGGCGTGTCCCACCGGAAGATCCTCTTTCGCTCGTTTGTTTTTATAGGGACCGACAGAGGCACCCTCTCTTGGGTGATAGCGAAGGAAAGACGCTCTTCCGGAGCAGAAATAAATGAAGGCGGACGCGCGAACTGCTGTCCCTTGTCGCCGACCATTCCAAGGAACTCCTGCCCCTCCCTCCCTGAAGAGGGAATTTCTCAAGCCAGATGAGTACATCCACTATCTGTTTATGGCTCGGTTGAAAGCTCGTGGTTCCCAAATGCGGGGCTGAGTGCTGAGAAGAGGGAAAGACAAGCTTTAGGGGAAAGTAGAGCTCAACCTTCAATAGGTTTCACTCTGCATCGAACGGATTTGTCGACGAGTGCACTCAAGTGGTAATCGATAAATGCCGCACAGTATTAATAACGACGTCCATAAAGTACTTTGCCCATTTAAATGATGGACAGTTAGCCGCGAGTTAGCACTCTGTAATCTCGCAGTAACTGAATCTATAATGGCATTATGATGAACTCTCTTGTATCTCGTATCCCTAATGATAATGAGTAAAATTTCATTAATTCTAAATAAAAAAATCCCAATGACTTGCAACTGATTTCTTCTTTTTCCCCAGGATATAAGATATATAAACAATATGCAAAGGTTATCACGAATTCGTACATTTTCAAATAAATATGCTTTACGCACGTAAGGTGAACTAGTCGTATGATCGAACCTGCATTTACTGGCGTAACAATTTTTGCGACGATATACGCCACCAATATTACACCAACAGAAGAGATAAAGGGCGTTTCAGCAAGCTATAAATGCGGAGCTTGAAATCATCTGCATTGATGACAATCGGAAGAGTGGCAGAAATACATATTGATAACGGTTTTTCAAGAATTAATAATGAGTTGGCAAGAATAGTCTTGGATTGCGCAAGAAAGGAAGGATCTCACAAATACAAATAGAAAATTTTCATAAATTTTTAGGAGGAGCAATTAGACGCCATGGTAACGGTAAGAATTCAATATAAGATGCAAATATCATATGGCTCCGTATACCATGAGGGCATCAAATGAAAACATGATAATAATAGCCTCACTAAATATCCGAATTTTTTCTCAGCTATATTATATTATTGATGCCAAAAGTGCCTCACTTTTGTAGCAACAAATGAGATTCAAATATGAAAATCGTTAAACAATTTCTAAAAAATCTGCAATACATAATAATTTGAACAATTTAACTAGATGTTTCAATAAACAATACACTTCATACAATTACTTTATGAATAACGTTGATGACTTAAGGTTTCACTTGGTGGATATGTTGGGCATTCATGATTAAAGCAAATTAGAGCCCATATACTAACACAAAGATTTTAAGAACAAAAAAATGCATTCTAGAGGAAAGATTAGCTATATGAAACATTGAAATTTTTCCACAAAAATTGTTTGAGCACGACCGGCTTCTTTGATACAAAAGATTTTCATGAGCCAAGTGAAGAGTTCGTGGAAAGATTGCAATGTTTCATTTAACTAATTTTAATGATAATTTTCTCCTCAATAGCCTCCACTGTATTGCGCCACAAATCATTCAAGATATTAGTGGAAAGAGTTTTTTTCCTTTCATTGCTCTACAAATATTCACGCTTTTAATTGCTATGAGTTGACAAATAATTTTGAAGAACTCAAATTTGATGCTTTGAAATGAGAAAAAGAAGACTGCAAGCTCATAATTACAGAACACAGACACAAAAGCCATTAAAAATTCGACTCACGTTATAAAAAAGGGATATATCAATCTTGTGGATATGTTGAAACATTGAAAATAATATTGACTCATCGTAAATGGAATAAACAGATTTAGCTTGCCATTAATTCTAATTGCACATGCAATGCAGAGTAATTATCACTCACCTTAACTAGTAAGAAGTAAACTTAGCGGAGAGGCATGACATATCGCCACTTTAATTACCTGAAAAGAGAAAACAATAACGTTGTAAGTAAGAAAGGAATAGGTCATAACAGTTATTTGTATAACAGAGAAAAATGCACCGCAAGAAATATGTTATTTGTGACGTGAATTTTTTCATTTCCGAAAATGTTGAGTTTATATTCTCCAAACGAACTTACACCAAAGAGTGGTGATTATGTTTCGTGAGAAATGCTCATTTTCGCGTGACACATTTCATTTGTAGTACGGCTTTCAGAGTATCGTATGTTGTTTTGTGATGTTAAACGGTTTGCTTGATTTTATCGCTGTTTCGCCTAAATAAATTCGTGATAAAACGTTCTCTCTTTTCGAAATTATATGCTATATACTCAGCGTAAGAAGACAATAACTGATCATTCAGACATATTTTCGAGTGTTAGCCATGGACGCCGGAATGGGGTGCAGTTGACCCGCCTTGGCTCAGGAAAAGATTTGAGCGACGACCTCTTTTGTAATATGAACAGGGACAGTGTATTAATTTAACTTTTGTAACTTTAAAAGAAATACTAAATAAAGTCTTTCTTAAATAAACTACTAATGATTTGCTTTTATAGAAAATCATCTTCCCCTTATCTGGTAACAATACTCCAGCTACAATGCAGATAAAGATGAATAAATATTATTATTTAAGCAATTTACTTTGTAGCATACGGAAAACTTTCAGAATCTCCCATATTCCGAGAAATCTTGTCGCTTGGGCCTTCTAGAGCGGTATTGAGAAGAGGGAGAATTCTGGGCATTGGTCGTAAGTTTGGTGAATCATGGCGTGGTCATCTGATCATTGGGTAGTCCACATAAGTTTGGATGACTCCGCCAGAGGGCATTTGGGTGAAGGGGCGCTATTAAAAGACGAGCGAGCAATTTACGGGCCACTTCCCTTTTCACTTCCGGGAGAAAAATCTTTACAGCGAGAGAAAAAAGAGCCCGAAGAGACCTCTCTCCAGGAAACTCGTTATTCCAACACCGACCTCCACTTTTCTATAAAAAAAGAGGTCCCACATCGTTTTGACCAAGCGCATATCTTTCTAGTATACTCTTCTCGGGTGAAGAGAACACAGCATGTTTTCGATCAGAAGGTGTTACACTGAATAATTCAAAAATAACCCATATTGGCAAGATTACCTGCAAACGAATCCAATGAAATGCATGCCAATCTGGCAATTTAGAACGTGTTGGACAAGTTCAAGCCAACCTGAATCCACGCACACTTTATGACGTAGGTAAATGCAGGTGATAGTAGCTGAGGAGACACTTTCAGGATATGTTATTCTCAGCAATAAATGCCAAGTCCCAAGGAAGGGTAAACGAAGGATATTCCTACACTTGCCAACCATTTATTGAGTTAGAGGAAGGAGTGACGGATGGTAAGAGAAGGAGTTTGCAAGGAAGGGTAGAGGAAGGATAGCCCTACACTTCCCTTACCCTTAATGGCGTGTAGAGGAAGGGTAGACGGATGGTAAGGGAAGGAGTTCCAAGGAAGGGTAGACGAAGGATAGCCATACACTTCCCTTATCATTAATGGCGTGAAAAGGGAGGGTAGACAGATGGTAAGAGAAGGAGTTGCAAGGAAGGGTAGCCCTATACTTCCCTTACCCTTAATGGCGTGTAGAGGAAGGGTAGACGGATGGTAAGGGAAGGAGTTCCAAGGAAGGGTAGACGAAGGATAGCCATACACTTCCCTTACCCTTAATGGCGTGAAAAGGGAGGGTAGACAGATGGTAAGCAAAGGAGTGCAAAGGAATGGTAGATGAAGTATAGGCCTACCCTTTCCTTACCCTTAATATGCAGCGTAGACAGATGGTAAGCAAAGGAGTCTTCAGGAAGTATATACGAAGGTTTGTTATTCCCTTCCATTACCCTGCTTGGAGAGTAGGGCGTGGGTTGTACTAGGATAACTACCCACCGTGATGGCTACTACCCTTACTTAACCTTTCCTTTACCCTCCATGGGGGTGTTTATTTTTATCAGACTAAGGTATGCTTGAAAGTTATCCCTACTCCGATAACTATTTTTTTGCATGAATTGTCCATTCTTGGGATAGTTTTGCACATTTACATAAAGAATAAGGTAATACAGAAAGTTGTCAATCAACCAAAAGCTAGAATTTTGTTATTAATTGTCCATAGTTTGTCATGTTTACATTACAGACAGAGGTATGCCTTAAAGTTATCTCTACTCCAATATTTATTATTTTTTTACATAAATTGTTCATTCTTAGGATAGTTTTGCACATTTACATTAAAGACTGTAATATACCTGAAGGTTATCTTTCGTCCGATAACTAAAATTTTGTTATTAATTGTCCATAGTTTGTCATGTTTAGATTACAGACAGAGGTATGCCCGATGGTTATCCTGTCTTCAATGCCAAAATTCTTAGTAGATTTTGCAATCTATGAATTGATTTTCATGTTCACGTTAGAGACTGAAGTATGCCTGAAGGTTATCCGTTCTCTAATAATTATAATTTTACTTAAACTGTTCATTCTTAGTATTGTATTACAGGTATGCATTTAAGACTGCGGTGTTCCTTGAAGGTTATCCTTCCTATGTTTCGGCTTTTAATGAATAGGACTACAAAATGTGTACGATAATTCTATATTTTCTTTTATAAAATTAAAAACATGTACGCCCCACGGTTTTAATCATTCCTTTCTATCTTTGACGGCATCATACTTGTACAGCATTTCAATTTGAATATGTTTGGCGCCCGCCGCCATTTTCTGTGACGTAGGTATGCCTGTGAGGTTCTCCATTCGGAACGACTCAATGATCTCATATGATATCATTTACGAGCTTCTTCCAATGGAAGAGACATCTAGTGGCCGTTGGTAAATATAACATAAAAAAATGAGCATCACATTTCAAATATTGCCCCTTATACATTAGGGAAAGGATTTTAAGAGACCGGGTGGATTCACTACATTGGTCCAATCATACCTCGAGTGTCTCCATGGTAACCGGGTATTGTGTCACGTGACTGGCATGCGATAAACGATTGGTAAACCATTGATTTGCATTAGGGTAAAATAAAAACCTTTAAAAAGAAGCTCAGTGATCTTTCTTTGGAGGGTAAAGTTAAAAGTGTTCTAATAAATTGTATTTCATTTGAAGTGTACACTTACTTATTGAAGATGACGTTATTTACCCGACCCCTCTACTTCTACCCTTACTTCATGATTTGTAGTACCGAGGACAGCAACTCGGCCAGCGCTATGTCTCCTCCGTCGATGGTGCCTCGTAATCAAGTTAACTTGATTGTTGGCTCTTTTGAAAACGCCCTTGGTATGAGGGTGTGGCATTGGGCAAGACATAGGTGCATTTAGGATTAGCTGCGCGAAAATTACTAGTTAAAAGTACTCCGCAAAAGATAATGTATGGCTTCTAAGATACACACATTTGGTAAGTGATTTTGTCTTGCACGAAATTTTAATTAACATTCCTTTAATTTGTTTAGCTTCAGTGACGCCGAGTCGCTTTTTTATTCTGTTTGGAAATATTTCATTCTGTTGCATATCGTATTCTTTCCAGTGTGGTAGATTTAGTGACATGAATACGGACGCCCTTCCCAAACGGACTCCTGATTCCAGCGTGTCGGCGTCTAAATGATGTACCGCTGAACTTAGAAAAATTTTATCTTGGCTATAGTGCATGCTACAATAATGAATAGTACCTCATTTCAAAGAAAATTTTACTTAAATATCTGATTAATTTTTATTTTGTGAAAATTCAAAAATTTAGACTCACCAGTGCAATTAATGGCTCCGCGCGCCGTAAAATTAGCCGTTTTGTCAATTTCATGAAATTTGCAACTCAATCTATGGAGAAATACCTTCTACAGAATTCATCTTCCACAATGAGTTGCAAACATTAAGTTTACGGTGCACGGAGTCATTGATTGAACTGGCGTGTTTAAATTTTCACAAAATAAAAAATAAATTAGAATTCAGAATTAAAATTTCCTTTGAAATGACGAAATATTTATTATTATGGCATTCACTGAAGCCCAATTATAAATTTTCAAGGTACAGCAACACATTATTTTGATGCCAATGATGGCGTCCACACTTCAGCGTGATAAAAGTTTGGATATTAATAGAACTATTTTGGCCGTATCGCCTGATGGGTCGTAGTTTTCGAGTTGCAAACGACAGGCAGTAATTGTGAAACGCCCAAATGTATGCATCCATCTTTACAAGAATAGTGCGAAGTGTACATTGTCATTGAAATAAATTTGAATTCCCACATTATGCGTATCACATGATTTGGGTGGGTACAAGGAATTAATGCTCAACACATAAAGCATTCTTAAATAAGAATAAATTTCTTTAAAAGGAAAAAAATGGTGCAGGCTACACAGATGTGCGACTACTTCAAACGAATCAATTCTCTGGATTAACTTGAAACATAATCAGAAATAGTTCAGTATGTACTCCTAGAGTAATCCAAGTGATAGCTGCATTCAGTGGGAAAAAAGGTATTTGCAATCGCACATCTATGATTAGTAATCGGCGACTTCACGAGTACAGATTTTTCTGAGTACAATTAACGAAAACTAATACTCTAGTTCTGTCGGCGTCTTATTAATAAATTAGTTTAATCAATTAATACGATTACTATGCAAACAAACTACAATTCGTACTATATAATCGTTTATACCATCGAAATTGCCGTACTGAAATCTATGGGGCCAATCTTATCGTATGAAAAGGGAAACTTATTATTAATTATAAGGAGATTATAAGTAATCACTTTCTACATTAGATAGAAAAATGGCGCCCAATTACTAATCAATGAATACCAACCGATTTCAAAATAACGTATTGAGCAGATGGTGACTATTCGATTACTGATTGACGTGCTTTTGCTAAGTTAATAATAATAAGCTTCCAATGTTAAGTTGATAACTTCTTCTGCATACCCCAAAGCATTTAACCAGTGGCGCAGCCAGGAACTTCGTTCGGGGGAGGGGGTCCAAAATCAGAGGGAAAAATTTTTGAAAAACAGAATACTGAGTAGAGGGTTTTAAAACTAATTTTTAATGTTTTTCATAATTGAAAAAACTTCATTTTTTTAAAAAATATTTTGTAAATTCGTGATTTTTCAACATTTTGTCATCTTTTATGGAGAAAAATAATTGTATTTTTATATTTCGGGGAGGGGGGGTCCGTACCCTCCAGACCCCCCTGGCTACACCACTGGATTTAAACAATTAATACCTCACACTATGGGGTTTATTTTTGGAGAGATTTGTTGAGGGCCAAGTATCCATGTCGCCACTGCCGACTGACTGCAACAAACTGGCAAGACACACACCTGCGGCTGCAAAGGCAGTGCCCGAATACATTGTACACAGAATTGGAAAGGAATTACGATATTAACTATAAATTGCATAGGAAGCACAAGGCAGACATTAAGAATAAGAAGACAAATATTATAAACTGAAAGCTACAATTACTTTAAATGATAAACTTAGGAGAAATAAACATTAAGGAATACTATTTTGTATTCATAACTGATCATTAATTCATGTTCTCCCGGGCAACTAGTACGAAAAGGGCTGGATGGGAATAGGTAACTGACATCACATTCCAACGAACGACCGACGAAAAAAATGGAGGATAGATTACAGCATAATGCTTCTGCTGTCAAATATAGATACTTCTTAAATTATTTAATACCGGTTTGAGCGGAGGAGGTGGAAAATTGCCGAGGAATACATACGGACATTAAAGTTTATTCATATTTATATTTAACAGTTTTGAGCATTCTGAATTCTAACATTCTGCTATTAAACCAAGGGGTCAAGATCTCGTTTAAATTTGCATAAATATATTTAATATAGCCCCATAACTCAGTCTTAAAAACATGAGCACATAAAAACGAAAGCATTTTCAAAGATGTAATAATCTGAGTTTACATAAGAACCTGATACCGGCCGGCTTCGGTGGCGGTGGAGTGGAGTGAGGTGGTCTTCGCCTGCCAAACCGTAGGTCGTGGGTTCGAATTCCGCCTGGGAAGGTGATTCTTATCCAGGGCATGGATGTTTGTGTTGTACTTCGTAAATGTTGGAAACCCTCGCTGTAAAAGGCCGTTATGTGCTGTTTACGGGGAAGTTGATAATAAATAAATAAATACGTGCAAATATATATCTGCAAGTAATGCAAGGTAAAAAGAATGCGGCTTTACTCATCATGTGATGGATTGACGGGAAGCCTCTAAGTCATACGATTAAGGATTGTGGAAGTCTGATAGGTAGCTCGCATTCGGTATGTTCCTCCTTTGCTGTCTTCGATTGAGAGGTGACGTGAAGAGCCACTTGCCACATCCCATGGAATGCCTCGTCTATTCTGTTTGACTCCCTTGATTGATTCATGGGAATGATTGAGATGTACATAAACGGAACGAAGAAGACACATTCACTGCCTCAACAAGTTACTCTTCTACGAGTCTTTTCTACGTCTTTTCCTTCTTCTAATTTTAAGTTAGGCAAGATTAAATTTTCATTTGTGTATTTAATAACAAAAAAGTGTGCTTTATCACAAAAAAATATAAATAAGTAAAAAAAACATACATAAAGAAAAAAATAAGTAAAGACCATTGTTCTTTACAATAAAAAATGAAAATAAAAAATAAAAAAGAATTATAATAATAAAAAAATAAAAAAAACATAAAGCACAAAATTTAATATTTTGATAATTGCTTCATTTTTATTCTGTCATCAAAAATTAATATGAATTTGAAGTTGTAAGTTTCACTTTCTCACAAACACTACATTACACTAGCAACAGAACACGTGCGCCATTTTTAAATTACTTTGTAAACTTAATGGTTGGGGTGAGGCTAGGCTCACCGGTACAGTTTTTATTCGCGCCTGCGGCGCGGTGACTCCGTGATGATTGCTTAGAGAGGGATCAACTTGGTCCCGGTTGGAAGCGGTATTTCTGCTGTCACGGAGCTCGTTTTTTTATCGCTTTTTAAAATTATGCCCATCGAGATGATATTGAACTGATATTTGCCTCCAATGAAGAATATTTGCATTCGCGAAGAATATCATTAAAAAGTTATGTCGGTATATGAAGTTATGTCGGTATGAGAAGCCCAAGTTACATAATACTATTCCATTGAGACGCGTCAGCAATTAAGATTAATTACAACGGTAAAACACATAATTGAACTGGGAATCGAACAACGGACATTTGGCTTTCTAAGTCACTGCTCCATCCAGGTGTCTAGGTTCCTATGGTAATATATAAGGACTACTGTACCAACGGAAGTACAGGAAGGAGGCTCCAATCCATCCCATAGAAGCTGTCACTTACTCTCGTTATTCAATCGCAGAGATAAACATAATAAGCAATGGAAATCCAAATTTCCTGGCTGAAATATGCGATCTAGGTGAATTTTCCCTATTCAATTATTGAGTAGCCCATGTGATGCGTTATTATCCTGAAAATTCATTAGGTTCGCTCGGACTTTGAGCGACGCAAGCGGCCACTTTTGTCAACATATTTAAACGCACGGAGCGTTGAAGTGGTGACTGGTGATGAAGAATATCAAAACTGAGGATTCTCCTGTCGCCTCAAGACGAGCTGTCAACCGCATGCGCATTTAAATAGGCTTACCAAAGCTGCCACTCGCGTCGCTGATGTGCAGTGCAGTCCGATTTTCCCGGAGAAATGAGCTGTGTTTAGGGCATGATAAGTCAAAATTATTGGGATAACCCGCGACTTGACGTTAACAGCCAACGTCTCTACTCTCCTTTACCGGTATCCTCTCCAGGGCTAGAAGCCCAAGACGCGGAATATCACAAAAGTTTTTAAATATTCAGTTATTGACTGCAAAAGTTTTTAAACGTTTGACGATGGAATGAGGGCCTTGATTGAAATTTATATTCATGATGATTGATATGATTGGTGAAATGTAAACGTTTCCATTCTATTACTCGCAATTTTAAATGTGATAAAATACCTATCCATTGAGAATAAATCGTTCGGAACGAAACTGATTGAAAAATTGACAAGGATGGCTCATTAACATGATCAAGGTTCTACGGGATGGACTGTGTGTGGCATCCCCCATTTTAATAGCCACAGACTCTGAATCCCCCCCTCTGTCTCTCTCCCAGAATAGAACTCGTTCCCCTCCCTCCCCTCCCTCCCCTCCCCCCCAAGTCATGCTGGCTCGTCTGCCCAAAGCGAACTCCGCGCCGATGCGATGCGAGTGCCTTCCGCTGGAAGGGAACGTTAAATGCCCAGCAGCGTCACTTTCCGCTCTCGGGAGAGATGGGTGGGGGAGAAGCTCCAACTAAGCGAAGGCAAATAAGCGCAGCAAAGAAATGAAAATCTCCGACGGCTTGCTATCCCTCGCCGCTGTTTAAACTTGGGCGGAAATGAATTGCGTATTGTTTCACTGAAATTAGAGGACCCAATTAATCGCAGTACCACATCGTACGAGATTAATACATCGGCTCTCAAAACCTCAAGGTGATCGGTGTCCCATCCTGATGAAAACTAGGAAAGGCAAACCAAATAGTAAAACACAGATTTCAATCGAACACTGCGGCTCAATTTTGTGGCTCTTTAGTGTCGCCGAATGAACCGTAATTTGTCTCAAATGGGGAAATGTTACGCGTTGAATTAGTAAGCTCAACATTAAGCTATATCTCTTTCAAAAGAATGGCTGAAATTCTTTAATTACATACTTTTCAGGAAACCTAACTGATAGTTGTTAGCTTGCTGAGGGAATGTCAATTCTAGGAAACGCGAAAAAACAGAGATATTTTTAAGTCCAATAACTTAGACCATGAGGGAAATACCTCTCAAGCTCGACTAAATAATGAAAAATTACATTAATTCTATGCTGCACGTGATTATAATTTACTTTCCCGTTGTTCATAGGAGTCTAAACCCGCAATTTAATAAAAGCTATTATTAATTAGCTTGTATAGAGTCTATTCTTTTAATTCATTGTTACATTATATCAATTATGAAGCATTAATCGCCAACAGTTCACATTGAAAACCATTCCTCTCTCCAATTTTCTACATTACATTCGGAAGAAGCTCGATGAATGATGATGGCACAGTTGCTATTAGTAAAAAAATTCTCTCTTCTTCGACAAAATATGGAGCAATTTCGGAATGATCTTTTGGATCATGACTTACCTGAGTTAAACCGATGCCAAACGTGAGTTAATTTAAAATTTGTATGATAAATGCGTCATTGAAATACATTTTATCGTTCCTTACGTTATAGTCTAAGAAGTCACAGCCATTTCATGTCGTAGTAATGGATTTTTCTCGGATTACTCAGATTTTAACGTCGCCTAGTTGCTCTTCCTCCAGAAGCAAAATGGACGTCTTTTTTCCAATGTACATGTGTGGGCCAACGGCGTCACTCCTTTAAGCTCATTCCCATTAAAGGATGAGCGAAATAGCTCCTTTTTTCTGCTATGTCGCCACTTTATCTCCTGCTCTCCATCGAAGGGCTCAAAGTTTTCCGCGCCAACACCACGAGGGCCATACCTCGATGGCCATTACGCCGTCGCAGCCCATTAACCGCGATTATCAGCGCGGCCATTTCTCCAAGGGTCCTTCCTTATATCCTTATCACTTGCTCATTCGAGTCCACTGCCCTCCCCCCCCCCCCGATCTTCAAACCCATTCACCTGTGATACGATAATATGATATATTAATCTGGAGTCAATTCCATGACAACAATTACGTTTGATTTGATATTCTGAATGTGGAATTCATATAAAACGCAGGCATAGTTGGAAGTAAGATACGTAAAATTAATTGCATTTTCTTAAAAGTCGCTACTCTCATACGGACAAGGAGTGTTTGAAGATGTTTCTTTAGACATTTTGAAAAGGGCTTTGAAATGATTTTTACCAAGTGGGTGGTTTCCCATTATTTTTTTATTGCCCAAATCGAAAGATTATTACTCTTGGAGTACGCATTTCACGCTCCTAGAATTTTAAAGGACGATATCTATTTTTCGCGATTAAATGAAAAGTGAAATTTTTCAAGCGCGCGAAAACGCGACGGCTAAGTATGAATGCTGGGAAAACTCCGTGTGACGTCATTTTGGTTCCCGCTTCCGCAAAGTGCTACTTTGGGGCTAGGACATTTGCGCCGCTGCGATGGAGGTTGCTAACAGGTAGCAGAGTATCCTGCTAGCAGGTAGCGCTTGGCGTAAATAAGGATTATTAATACTCTATCAAACGAAGAAAACTTTCCGACCTTAGCCAGTTTTAATAGGTGATTATTAAGACATGTTTCTCTGAGCTCTGTGCCTCATGCATGCATTGGTAATCTCAGACGATGTAAGACTCCTATCTACTCGTATAGAAATTAGGCCCCTGTGACGTCGCGTGGAGTGGCATCGCATGGGCGCCAATCTGGCCTTTTTTAAATGCGGTTAAAATTGACCATTAACATTCGTCTAAACTGGGATTGCTAAAATCCAAATAATTTGTATATTATGAATACACTAATGGTGGGTAACGAATCGCAATAATTGCCTTTCGTCTTCTCTGATGAAGGAAACTGCCATATTCAGAGAGAGAGACACCAAAGTTACCAAGTATTTAAATGAGATGTTTCAATATGATGATTTGGTGGAGTACATCACACTAAAGTCCATTGGATGAGAGCATAGGTGTATTGTAAGGGCCCTCTCGAAGAAAGTAACTTTTACTCAGAGCTATATATGCTTCCAAGAATTAATCATAAAATGGGTGACTTTTCACCTGTTAATCCAGTAATAAGGACATGTCTAGGGAAATAATACTATGGGAATATAACGATTGCCAAACGGTTTTATTTATCGCTGAATCGCAGATGGGATATTCCCTTCACTGCCTGCAGTCTGGAATCGTGGGGCATTTCAAAGCGATGATGAAATAGCTGTTCCGGCGATGCGTGTGCGAGGGAAGTAGTTTATGAAAAAATGAAATCCTAGACGATGAAACGGTCGAGGCACGTGCGAGGCGGGGGGGGGGGGGGAATAAAAAAGGAGGGGAATGGGTGGAGAAGGTAGGGGGGTGTCGTCAGGGGGGGCAGAGGTGTTTGGGGGCAAAATGCTCGGATATAGGGACGAATGAGTTGGAGTTATGCGAGGGAAAGAAGGTGATTGCGAAGCAGGAGATATATTAAGCGTTATTCTCACTCATGTAACACAAAAGAATAGGATGGAAGTTAGAATGCACGACAGAGCAGGAAAGAGTCACACGATTGCTAGATCCTGCGCATGTCAATCAATCATGAATGCAATCCGTGGCACCTGCAATGCTACCATTCAACTAACACTACCATTACTACCATTCAACTTTTTCTTCAGTCAAAAATAGCAAAACCTTGTTATATGGTAGTTTCACAGAAAAAAACTAATTATAACCGTAGTAGTAATCATCGTGGTATCCTATTTTTTCGTAAACGAAGGAACAAAACGTGCGAATATGGGCGGTCGAGATCTATGCAGAAACATGGAGTTGCAGGGGATAGAAGATGATTGGAGGGCTTGGTTGCATGAGTGTTCTCATCATGCAATAAACTAACTCACCAAAGGAAAAAAGACACCCAAACAATACATTTCCTGTGATTTACATCAAGTAATACTTAACGATTATACTGGTTTTCAACGTTCCTGACTCGCCTGTTCATCACAATGAGGCCCTCTTTCCTGGAAGACGCAGACTTCTAAGCGTGGCTAGAGAGGACATGAAAAACAATAAATTTGACTTCCTGTGGGTAAGACAAGATAATGTCGAGAAAGACTGAGAAAATGCGTGTACTTGTGTCTACTTGCCGGAAGGATTTGGTTAAATCGTGACTATTCTTTTTAATGATGGAAAACCTTGCTGATGAGTCGTTCAGGGTAAAGATTACAGTAATGATGTTGCATCAAAACATACGCAGTGTGAGAAGTAAATTCGATTTATTTCTATAGACGGTCGCCAAAAGTTAGAATTTATCTGAAATTTGGATAAGAAAAGTGGAAGCAAACCTACATAATATTAAATGGTATAACGATATTAGCTAATTGCAACAATAAATATAGAGCCATAGGTGTATTTTTACACATAAAATGTAGTTTAATGGTTGAGAAAGTGAATATAGAATCAAATACTTCAGCTGACTGTATGCTAATTAGTATGAATTGTGAAATTATAAGTTAAGATATTATATAAGTTTAAAGCCACAAAAACATCCATGTCGTCAAAGAATTTAAACTATTGTTACGGCTTGCTATAAATAATTTAGTAACTATCTTTAACCAGGTCATTAATATTTTGGATTATAGTAGTGTTTCAGAGAGCCTAATGAGCTCCTATGGTTTAATTAATGTGGTTAATGAGCCTACACGAATGACCTAATCAACTGATAGATGTATTGGCCATGTTTTTCCGGAAATTTTAATTAATTTAAATTTGAAATAAGCGCAAAAGTAGGTACTAAATATTAGACATAGTGCCATTGATAAGAGTCCTCCCTATTACGAAACAAACGTATCGAAAATATTGACTAAATCCTTAGATGTATGTACTGAAAATGTGTGTCTACAGGACTCAAATCTCCATGGCAACGGGTAGTTATGATGAAAAAACTAAAAACTTGGATGATGATCAACTATTAAAAATGATGGACCTCGAAAACCTCTTAATTAAAAAGGTACAGAAGCATTCTCATAAAGAGGAGTAAAGGAAAAGAATAGTTAAACTTAGAGACAAATTGCGCGCATTCACAAGAGAAGCTGCAAATAGTTACGATAAGAAGCAATATGACAAGTGGAAAGGTAATGCAAAAGAGCAGTGGTGTGTACTGAATGAATTAACCGACGAAAAGCTGAAGGTTGCTCACACCCCATAAATAGTCATTAACACTTTCAGCCCGAAAGTAAAAATTTAACTTTGCCAAGATCCGAAAATTTATAATTGCGTAGCCGGCCGTCATTTATTGATGACGCTCGGATCTGGGCGGAGTCCGGCGCGTCATATATAGATGACGCTCGGCCTCAAAGTGTTAATAACAAACTTCTCACAGATATTGCTGTATTTGCGAAAGAATTCAACATATATTGTAACAGCGTTTTCGAGTCGTCCAAAAAAATCTCCCCCCTAGAATGGAAATGTTTCTGGGCCTGGAAATAAAAATATGCTGGTTCATTGTATCCAGAACCAGGGCCACCTTTTGGAATGCGTAAAGTTTTGACTCTCTTCAATTTGAAAAATCTGATGGTCTAGACGAAACAAATGAAACAATGCAAAAAACATCTGCTGATTCTCTGACCCATATTTTTAGTAATAGCTTTATTCAATGCGAATTACTCGATGACCTAAAGATAAGCTATCGCTATAGCCCTACGCATAAATTTGACCGATGCAATATAAAAAAGTATAGTCAAACTTCACTTTCATCAGTTTACTTGATAATTCTTGTAAACTAGCTAGAAAAAAGGATTTTGTCCTACCCAGACAAGCAAATTTTTCATATGGTAACCAGTATAGTTCCTACCGGGTAAAAAATAAGAACATGCCCTATAAAGCTTCATGAAACATGTTTACAACGCATTAATTATAATGAACGTGTTGCGTTTCTATTCCTAGATATAAAAAAGCCTTTGATTCCATGAATCATATGTTGCTGGAAAAGTTAAATAGAAAAATTGTTCGTGCCACACCATGGAAATCGTTTACGACTTATTTATATTCCCGCTCAGGGTGTGCATGGGTAAATTATTGGGTAAGTGACAATGAAACCGCAGTTTAGGTGTACCACACGGCTCAGTGCTAGGTCTAACATTATTGCTTATCTCTATACGAAATATTTCATGAATTCTTTCGCTAAAACTGCAGTATGTGAGACGATTGTATTAAATATTAATCACTATATATCTATGACTTATATAACTAGAAATAAATTGCCTTCGCCTATGAAATGGCACTTATTCATAAATTATCACCATGGGAAGAGGCGAGACTAAATATAGAAGTAGATCTAAGCATACTTAGTGAATGGATGGTAAATAATAAGTTGAGTGTAGTGAAAATACAAAACATATGCCTATTAATTTGAGCCATCATTCCCCATAGTTACTAATTTACAGTTTCTCTATTTATGTCATATTTACGTTTACAAATCATTTTAAAAAATGTCTATAGCAGGAGTGGTTATACACCTACAGAATAACGAAAAACCAGAGCACGTACTTTAAGAGATTCAAAAATGTACATTTTGCCCACGCCATATTTGACCATGTTCAAACGCTCGTCCACCACCGTTATAGTCCTCAAATCACCCCAGCAGATAGCTTTCTGTGCCCTCGGATTAAGACAGTCCTGAAAAGAACAAATTTTTTGTCCATAGAATAGATTCAATAACCTTTCGCGGGGTTGCCGAAAAAGCCTTCCAGGGCGTGGCCCGGTCACTGCAGAGTCGCGGAAAAAACTGTGCAGAGGCCCAAGGAAAGTACTTTGAAAAAATTAAAGTGATTATGCAAATCTGCTCAATAAATATATTTTTCATAATACAATTGCATTGAAAAACTTTCGGAATTTTGCACCCTGTAGAATATACTGTTTTCAGCATTATGTTCGTAAAAGTTTCATTCCTAACAATGAATTGTGCAAAGAAACACATTCTGGGGAAGACTTAGCCCAGACCAAACACTCTTGACGTTGATTATAAGGTTTGTTTTTCCAGATAAATAAGTAAAGCTTTCTAAGGAATGAGAGGACTGATTTGTTACGGAAACGTCAAAGTGGAGGCAAGACAAGTGACTTAACAATTTTCCAATCTCCCCATTTCAATTTCCAACTGTCTGAATTCACTCTACTACAAATACCTTCTCTCGGAGTACATGCATTTTCAAGAGTACTGGGTAGATGAGGGTAGGTTTCACCGCAGACTACGGATCAGGCATGGGAATAACATGTTTTGTGAACGAGAAGAATAAGGTTCCTGCACTCTATTCGCGACGACTCCGTTACCTTCCGTGCGTTTTCAAAAAAGGCGCCGAAGTCACCCCTGTTTGTTTATTTTTCTGCCCTAGAGACGGGAGGCCAGGTAGCGCCACCACCTCCCTCCTAGCACCTTGACCCTTCCGATTATAGAAAATGCCTAGAGAAGTAGATGTTCTCAACGTCTTTGAAGTGAACTCTGTGCCCAGATCCAGTTGTCCGGGGAGTGTCTTGAAATATTGCTTTCAATGAGTCGTGAAAAGAAGAAAAAAATCGCAGCGGTTATCCATTACTAGATAAAACATTTTTCTGCACCACAGTTAACAACTTATTTGGCTAACGGAAAGAGCAACAAGATAGCGTCTCTATCTATATTGGCTAATACTTCGATACATTTCGTGAGTTTTGAAATATGGCGCCAAAATCACTCTTTATTTTCGAGCCGTAGTGACGTATGGCCAGGCAACGACGAAGAAGGGGGCGGGAGTGCTGCTCCCGTCCCTGGGCCTCCTCAAACTCGGAGGATTTATTTTAGGGTCTCCAAAGTCTTCTCCCAGGATTCGAACCAGGACCCTTTGGTTAGAAGCAAAGCGCAAGAGGACGTTAGTGCTAACAAAAGTAGGCTTCTAAGAAGAATCAGTGCGGATTAAAAGGGATAAGAATAAGACAGATTCTTGATTTTCTTAAGTTTATTAAGACGGCAGGATATTAAAGTTTATCAATTTTAATAATACTTAATCAGAAATAAGATGGAGAACGTCCTTCTAAAAGGAAGATATTAATCAACAACTTCAACAATACGTCAAGAAAAAAAAATAAACACAACGGAATAACAAAAATAAATAAACAAAATAGAAACGGTTACATTGCACTTAAAGTAAGAGAAATTGCTCTGTACAACACAGATGAATTAAAGAGTATATATTAAAGAATATAACTGAAGAAACGACACCATTCTCTCGGTTATTTGCTTAAGAGATGATTGGGACGAAGCTGCCTTAGTTCTTCGTGAACGGCAATGCTCTAGATGTTGAAAGGTGCGACGGATGGCGAAAATTCTCGAAATGCCTTCTTCTGCTGTCTCACTCCTCGTTCCTCTCACATTCTTCCCTTCAAGCTGTCTTCCTCCAGAAGCCAACTTTTTCCCTCGGGAGTTATTTTGCTTCTTGTTTAAAAGAACGCGCGCCTTCCTATCGACCGATCAGTTTTGGAGACGGTTTAATCGCGTAAAAAACAATTGTATTTCTCACGTATAAAAATATAGCTCTAAAACAATACATGAAAGGTAAAAATTTCTAATTCGAGGTACAGAAAAATGTTGAAAATAGTCTAATGTAAATTCAGGGAAATCAAAATCACTTTGCACTTTCTGAACAGAATATTTTATAAACACTGACCATGGTTAAGATAGTTCTATCAAAATGAAGGAATAAAATGTTGTCTTTTTAGTGATTTAAGTATTTAAACCATGGATGCTATAAATATTTATTCATGAGGGTGTAGAAAGATTTTTTTTTGAGTAGATTCGGATAACTAGCATAGTAAACTCATTTCATCCTGAAATTCAGAAGTCGGTAATATAAATTTTAGAGATAAAACTTCGTCGCGAAAACTAGGCTGTTTAGCAAATACCTAAATCAAACTATTGGCGGAAGTAGAAATTCGGAGATGGCAAGAAAACACGAAGCTAGAAGGAGCAAGGCAGACTCTCATCTAAAACAAAGATTTGCTCACTTAACTCTTTATGAATAGAGTGAGAAAACTCACTTAATCTCTTTATGAATAGAGTGAGAAAGTTCACAGCTATGAGCCTATCTTCTCTGTTTAAACATCGAAACTACGGAAGCAGTTGCCTCATTATCAGTAATGTATACGAATATTTAAAATTACGCCGTGGAGACAGAAGCAGGATAAATAAACAGATAATTAAAAAAATGTTTACCTTTAATTATGAGTTAGTCTTTCCTGATACTTCTTTCTCCACGTTATTATTGTAACAATTTGTACACACCGTCAATGAAAGGGAAATTCGAGAGGAGTTATTGCGTCCAAAAAAGTGATTACGATATTTTGAGGTTTAATAAAGAGACATGCGTAATTAATTAATCGGAAGAGACAAACATTCACAGGGATGAATATTAGTTAGCACGTGAAAAACCTACTCAGGATTTAGTTTGCGGTAATTAGGATCGGTTTGCCTCGAAGGAATGGTCTATCACGCTGGTAGTCCTCACCTATGCAGTAATTGCAGAATTTTTCCGGTTTGAATGAATTTTAATATTTTCAGCAAATAAATCGGTAAAAAGTCGACAGGAGAGTATTAAGACGTTCATATTTTCTTCGTCGTCGAGAAACTTGTACCAATGAAATTGAGAGATTGCTCCGTTGAATTTGAGGAACCAATGGTTGCAGGCAGTGCTCTATGGCCGTATTCTGTATCTCCAAACCGATCGGTGCGGCACCGATTCGTCGGGTGGGACGTCACAGCGACTCTCGGTAAAAAGTCGCACGATTCTGTACGAACCCGATCGATTCAGCTCCGACAGTAAAACGGGAGATCGTACTGACTCCAAAAAGGTGTCGGCACGGCCGCCGACTAATGGGTTTCATGAATTCCCCCATGCGCATTTCACGTTTTGTTTTCCTCTCATCAACGAGTAAATACCATGTTTGACATAAATATAAGATGTTTGCTCGTAAACATGAGGTTTGTCACCATGTTGTGACTTTCTCTCATTTCGAATAAACAACGCTATCATCATTTGCTGTCTCACTTGATATATAAATAAGATAATTTTGATTAAATGTATGGTTTGCCGCATAGTAATACATTCTCTCACTTTGAATAGGCAAGTATTGGATATTGAAATATTTATAACAATCTCCTTACTTGAATCCTACGTTCATATTCCATGGTAAGTTATTTTCGTCTGCAACGATATTTGATTTTCGTCTGCCATAACCGTCCAATGATAACATTTAAACGGAACAAATTAATGAAAACTATACTACAAAGGCATGTATAAATAGCAATATGTGGTACCAATGTTTTAAAAAGAAAATACGATTTCAAGGATAATTGAGGTAATTCATTCCAGCAATAGTAATCTCCATCACATGCAAACTGTATTTTGATGTTATAAAATCGTTTCCTTCGCTACTGTAGGCAGAGCACTACTACCGCAAATTATATAAGCAACATTAACAAGTTATACAATACCGTTTATCATAATCTAAATCACAACTTCCGCAAATAAAAATATTTTATGCTAGCAAACTGCGTAGTGATTGCTTCCAACCATCTTCCATCCTTGGAACTTGCGGGAATTGAGCATTTACAGACTCCACTCGTTTTTTCTTTCTTTGGTGGTGACACGTCACATGACTTCGAACTTCCGGCATATTCGGTTTTTCCCTGCTTGGGAAGGAGAGGGAACCGTACCGACTGGTTTTGATACCGACGACCGTACAGAATCTGCCGAAGTGCCGTCGTCGATTCGGAATGATGTCCAGTCGGTGTACTCGAAATAGAAACCGATCGGTGCGGTATCGAGGAAATACAGAATACGGCTCCTGGTCCGTATCAACCACCAACATTATCTACTCGTGCCAAGTATTTGATTAAATACCTATACATTAATTTCCGTGGGAAAATATCTCCTATAATAGGAATGGAATCTCTGGCCCTTAGAGCAAAATCTGCCGTTAATTCTGCAGGACTCAAATATTCAACATTTATTCCCAAGCGAGGCTTAAGCACTGGTTTGGAGTTCACCACCAGCAGCGCCTACATTGAAGCCAATAATCCCTCAAGTTGTCATCCACTGTGAGCAGGATAGAAATATCGCCCCAAATGAATTAAATTTCAAGATAAAAGTACTCAAAGGGCAGAATGTGGAAGAATAAGATTTTCTGCTTTAAAATATGACAGGACTCATCCGGAAAATTATGTTTCCAAACACATAAAAGAAAATGGATTTGTAGAAAACTCAGAAAGGATTTATATGCGTAGAAGTGAAAACACGAGACCTACAAATAAGGGGCAGTTGGATGTTAAGGCAATCCAAGGAGGCTGTGCTGTGGAGAGAGGGGATTTCAGTTAGTCAGTGAGAAAAAATAAATTCTTGAAGGCGAAGAAAAGAACAGGAAAATGGGGCGAGGCTCCCAAGACATAAGAGTTCTTAGATGGGCTGAGACGAAAGAATTACATCGAATGAAGTAACTTAAGCGTGGATTATGAAAAAAACAAAAGGGCTGAAGAGATAATGATGGAAAAAATACAGTTCTTTAGATGGGGACTCAACGCCCAAAATTTGATGATGGATAATTATGTGCAAGAGTCACCTTCATTGCTGGCGAAATGAGAAGATAATACGCTCTCTTATTTTCTTGAAATGAGGCTGGCTTCTCGTATGGCTCAATTACCTCGAATAGGTCGCGAGGAAAGAGAGGAAACGGGAAGCAGACCTCTCTCACAGCAAACGCAGCTGCTAATAAGGGAGGACAAAACAGTGTGATTTTGAGAAGAATATATTTGGGCCCATGAGGCGCGAGGATAAAGGTCAAATGGTATTTTCTTTTGTCGAATTGGTGTGCTGCATGTGGACACTCATCTTCCTTGAGGAGGTACTTGTTTTACATGGTTGACGAGAAACATTTTGTTAGACTAAATAAGAGAAATAAAAAAAATAAATAAAATACTCCATTCATTTAGGGAAGAATCACTAAAGAAGCGAGGCATGGTGAATAAATTTCCGGGAAAAACATGCGATGGTTTTTATTGTACGCAAAAATGATAAAAATGTATTTTACATTCCACAGTAAAGAATTTCTTCTTCGCAGTTACAATTAAAAACTCAGATTGTATCAAATATGTATATTGGTTTCCAAAAGTTTCTTGACATATTGAACAGCGACGCATCTGCTCCTCGGAGAAATTGAGCTTCACTTCCTGCTATTATTGTCCTTGTTTATGCGCCACAAATATTTCGTTTGTTTGTAAATACATGTTGTTCTCGAAAGTAAGAGCGTAAAATATACCGTGTTATTGCATTAGTATCTTTCTTTCACCGGTTTCTAAAGTTGAAAATGATTTTTCCTTGAGCTGTAATGACTTCTGAATGAATTCTGGCTCCTAGAGTTCCTGTAGGTTTGTATTTTGCGTATTTTAAGCCTTGTTCTGCAAAGAACTATCCGTGATCAATAATTACGATTATTGTTTCAATTTAACCTCATGTGTAATGTCATGTAACCTCATGACATTTGTGAAGTTAAGTTTATGATAACTTCTGTGAGTGAAATAGGGCATTGCGGTGTTTTCTGAAGTTGATATTTGAGGTTAGTGTTCACTACTTTGTTCGATTTCTAATTGCATTTTGTGAAGTTGATGACATTTTCTGTATTGTGAAGAGATCGTGCAAAACATCTTTGTTGGAACGGAGATTTGCTTTGTTTACTGCGGTCTGTTACTGTCCAAAATATGTGGAGAGAACTACTTAAATGCTATCCAATCTTTCAGTTGTCGTCGCCTCAGACAAGCATTTGTTTCTCTCGATAAGCATACAATCGTGGGACGAATTATATTATATGAGTATTGTTTTAGATTCGCGAGTACTGGTGCAATGGTGGTTCTCTAAGCTTTTTGTGCGCGCTATGGCGATATAAATTAGCGATAGCCTCTGAAGTGCTATTTAAATGAAGCTTAACACGTTCGCGGCTATCGTGAAATTTGCTGTTTCTTCCCCGTGGGCGTCAATTTTCGTAAAAATTAAATCGATCCAATCATGTTAAAATTAATGCACACTTCTTTGGTATAGTTGAAAATGATGAATTGCAATAAATTTTGGAAAACCTATGCACCGATATTTAGTAATTAATTAATCCCCTTTTGCGTATGCAACCACGCATTACACGTTTTATTTTCTTCTGTATTTATTTATTGTCGCCTAAAATAACTTCAAAACGTACAAAATGGAAATAATGAAATAATTTATACACTTACTATTATTATAAGCCCAGAATGCAATATTTAGCTATTAATTAATCCCCTTCTGCATATGCAGCAACGTATTACACGTTTTATTTTCTTCGATATTTATTTACTGTCACATAAATACCTTCAAAATGAACAAATAAGACGTGCTTTTAGGTATGAAAACAATGAAATAATTTATTTACCCTTCTTATAAGCCCAGAATGGAATAATATAGTTATAAGTATCGGAAAAAATTCGGTATTTCATAGTTTTTTTGCAACTGTTTCGAATTTATCTTCTGAGCCTTCATTACCCTCTTTCTATTTCGCTGTGATGCCTTGCTTCGGTTTTATTGCTTTGGGAACAAAATGCAGCGGGAGGAAATCATACATCTCGTTCCTGCTGTCATTGTTAGAGGTTCTATGCTTTCAGAAAGTCGCGAAAATGATTATCCCCAAAAGTACCGGGAAAACCTCTACCTTTGTGACGCTGGCGACCGACCGCTCAGTCCGTAGCACCCGATACGAAACAATGGCTTTCCCTTTCTCTCGCCTTTCGGGGTGGACGTTCAATGGGATTTCGTAGACTCAAGACGGGCCTAACCGCACTTGTCCGGCGCTTAGAAAAGGCTAGGGCTGACGATATTCCGCACCCAACCTCACGCCTCCTAGGAGAGGGGTGGTGGTTGGGGCGGAACCTTTGAATCTATTATTTCCATAATCTGCGGATAAGAAACCAAATTATTATTGGCATAGGTGAAGCTTTGCTTACAATTTTATTGTAGGCAGACCCACTCGTGGGTGCAGTTATTATCGTAAGCTTACCCACAATTGGGTGTTGCAAGTAACCCTTAGTTTCGTTTTTGAATAATCTTGTGCGGCATCGCTTCTCACATAGTGGCCTTATCGCAACAACGCAATCCACACGTCGAGTTTCAAATTAGTCGAGCCGAGCGGAAGGCCATACATGTACAATGGTGACAAAATTTTCCTTGCAGTGAGAGAAGAACTTTCAGTCTTGGCTAATAAACGAGTGCCACTGGATATACGAGTCCATTTTCCTTGTCTTTTTGTGGAGCAGTGATTTTTGTGTTATTAGTGGCAAAGAAAAATTAGAGGCGATGACTTACTCAGATGCATATCAATTTAGTTCTGACTCCGATGATTCATACATTCCATCCGATTTCGAAGGAGACAGCGAATCTTCATATTCAAAGGACAAAATTGGAGAAGATTCACCTGAATAGGAAGAGCATGCCGCGTTATCAAGCTCCGATGAATGGGGAGACTGCATCAATCGTACAGATGGTACCTTGGAGAGGTCGATTACATTTTAGGCAGTACCTGCCTGGAAAGTCTCATAAATATGGAATAAAATGCTACAAACTGTGTAGCCCTGACTCATTCACGCATAGTTTGCAAGTGTACTCTAGGAAAAGTGAAGTGCCAAACACGATGGAGAAGGTTGGACATGGTCACAAAGTTGTACTGCAACTGATGGAGGGACTTTTTGATGCTGAGCGGACATTGTGCATTGATCATTTTTAGACAAGTATGGGCCTAGCTGAAGACCTTTTGGGTAGGGAGACCTATGTTTGTGGCACTCTGCGGGCGAATCGGAAAGGTAATCCACCAGAGGTTCGTCAAAAAAAGTTGAAAAGGGGGGAAATTATTGCAAGGCAAAGTGGAAAAGGTGTTAGAATGATGAAATGGCAGGAAATAAGACCACTTATGATAATATCCCCTAATCCCGACCTTGGTGAGATTTTGCAACCAATCACGTCGAAATCTAAGCGAGGGGAAATAATGAAACCAAAAGCCATCATAGTCTACAATAGCGCGAAAAAGGGGGTAGACATTTCCGACCAAATGTCTGCTTATTATAGTTGCATCAGACGATCTCTCAAGTGGTATAAGAGACTGGCATTAGAACTGCTTCTTGGGACATGGATGGTGAATTCATAGGTTTTATATAATAATTATGGCCAAAATAAAAAAATGGAAATGCTAATTTTTGAGAGAAAGTTAATGATGGATTATTGAAAGAAGATGTCGTCTTTAGCGATGTGGCTGGGGGAGGTGTTTCAGCTTCGAAGAAGTGAAAGTCCTTGCACAACCTAAGTAAATATGAAGGTACTGCGAGGATAGGTAGGAAGAGATGCCTCAATTGGTACGAGAGAATACGTAAAGAAAAGGGAACGAAAGAGGCAAGCGAGAGGGCAAAAAAAGTGAACACATTTTGTGAGGAATGTGATGGACACCCTACAATATGCTTGGATTGTTTCAACAAAATTCACCATTGACATTGTCAAAGAAAATAAGTGAATATATTGAAAATAATGTAAATAAGTGATTCTATTGAAAATAGTTTGAAATTATATTTGAGATTCGTTAAGTTTTCGCTGTGCTCATTTGTATTCCCCATTTAGAAAATTGTTTCCATTGACCCAATTAGGATAACCAAACTGAAAATGACATGTATTATAGTTTTGAAATGTTTTCTCCATTTTTGTTTTCGATCTAAATAATTTTTCCGGTGTGTGCTACCCTCTAAATATCTACGGAAGTGGAACATCTTCGATACGTGAAAGCCATGTAATTGAAACGGTGAGTGTAGTAGTATTTCAACGTGTAATCAAGGAAGGTAATCGTCCTTCTTGTAGGTCCATCTTACAGTCTTATGGAAAACGAAAAAAGCATTTCTAGCGATGCATAATGCCACGTAAATAGTAGGAATATTTTAGTTAACCTATCTTCATCGTAAAATGTGAATAGAGCAAAACCAACTTGATTTATATTTCGATATACTTTTGATAGACGATGCAAAACATAAAATTTACGTCTAGAGATTGCTGTGTCATAGAAAATAATGGCTCAATAACGAATCAACTATATGTAGCTCTCGTCTACCTTCAATATGACTGCAATATTCTTTATTTTCTTTTATTATTGAATAAGCTTCATAATACTGCCTGTGGAATTGATATGAATGAGAACTTCGTACGTAACACAGCTAGAATTTTTTAAAACGCCTATAATCGACGGATAGGCAACCCGCAATGCAAGAATTACGTATTTCATAAAATTATGGAAGTTGATTACCGATGATCGAGTTCATATGAATATCTTTCCGATAAGTTAAACTAAAATTGAAAATATTTCACGCACAAATGCAAATACAACATCAAATACTGAATCTTTACATCATTGCCCGCCATTTTACTTGCTACCTTTCTCTAGGCAAAAAGTTCGGTTTGGCATCAGTAAAAAGTTTACTAAAAACACCTTCATGGGCGATGAAGAACGTAATAAGTCCGTCCTCAAGGGCGTACGTGGCCAGAAGCTCCTTTAATTCGCATGGGAAACGTGACCACCGGTGGGTCATGCCGCCCATAGAGCTTAGAAACGCATGACCCACCGGTGGGTCATGCCGCCCACGGGGATAGACCAGCCATGACCCACCGGTGGGTCATGCCGCCCTGAACGTGTTAAGGGTGGACGCTGCTGAATTAATTGCGTTCCGGTATAGATTCGCGTTTCTCTATTATACCCTAGGGATGTAACTTCAACTTTTCTTTTGTTTAATTTCATTGATGTTGTGAGTGCCTCTAAGGTGTGTTTCACATACTGGCCACCAGCGCCTGTGGCGCACAGGGACTGAGCAGATGTGAGTCGTGTGCAGTTGGAGTCACCGCTCAGTGCGTCACGGCGTAGCCTACGTTACGTAGGCTACGGTCACGGTCACAGTACGTTGTAAGACTGAGTATGTAATATGTCTTATGTGTTAATAAATTGGACTTCGTTGAAAGTCTGTGATTGATTAGATTAAATCACAACAATAGAGAAAACATTTTTTCATTTAGCGTCATTATTGTTCATTTCCTTTCGACTGATAGCATATTCTAATAGCAAATGAAAATTTCCTTCCTTGTCTAATTTAGGGTAAAATACTTATTTCTAGCGATCCCTAATTTGGACTCATGTCCTTAAGTTGCACGTAAGTATTTTGTGATGATCAATATCATTTTCAATTTCGTCATTTGAGTGATTATGTAATGTTATATCCGTGGTTATAGCCGTGTTTTTAGCCTTCATAACCTTCAAATGCTTCTCGAATTTGTTTTTATTTACAATTCGCGTGTCATATGATTCTGGTTTCTGACAATGAGTTAATTGTTGCGAACACTTGCGATGGTCCAATTAATCTCTCAGCACGGATTCTTCCAGTTTGTCTGTCGGCCAAAAAAAAAAAACAACCTGTTGATGCTGTGAGCTGTCGCTAACCCTTCCGTGACTGTGCGGGGTGACTCAGTTACCCAAAATTATGTTTATGTTGTATAATTGTTTTATTGCTTATTTTTTCCCTTTGATATTTTTTGTATTTGAGCTCAACCATTTTTTCATTATTAAAGCGACGAATGATTTTTTTTACATTTAAATAGTTTTTGAATACTACAATTATTATATTTAGGGAAACAGACTTAACCCACACACCTTTTAGCGGGAGAAAAAACTTGTTTGTTATATGAGTGAAGGAATTAAAGTTGAATGCAATAAAATTCTTTATATTACATAACTTCAATCACGCCAAAATCCTACATTACTTTGTAACGTGACTTCCACGTATCTTCTGCGTTACTCACCTTTTGTGCTTCTTTTTTCATAGTATGTTAGTCAACGTACGCAGTTAAAATAACAAAACATGAAATATCCCTGCCATTCGCAAAAAAATCAACGTAAAAACCAAAATGAAGACAGCAATATATTTATAAATTTTACAAAACTTTAAATTTATCATATCATTGAAAAAAGAGCCATTGTGTTGGATTACAGGAAGGATTAAAATAAAGCACATAATTTATGAAATATAAATGGTGTACCTGAGATACCTCGTGATATTCGCGTAAGTTTTCTAAGCACAGTCACGGGAGGGTTAATTCACCATTCTTTACGGCCGGATTTCTTAGGATACGCTCACGTAAATCGCTGGTTACAAGCGCCTGAAAACCAGCAGTTTATTTCTGGCTTTTAGCAGCGCGGGCAATTTTGCGGCCTTTCACGTAAGAAGCTGGAAGTCATTACAGCCCAAGGAAAAATCATGGTCAACTTTAGAAACCGGTGAAAGAAAGATACTAATGCAATAACACGATATATTCTTCGCTCTTACCTTCGAGAACAACATATATTTACAAACAAACGAAATATCTGTGGCGCGTAACCAAGGACAATAATAGCAGAAAGTGAAGCTCAGTTTCTCTGAGGAGCAGAAGTGGCGCCGCTCAATTTGTGAAGAAACTTTTGGAAACCACTGTACCTTAAAGGAAAAGGTGGCATTTCCTACTCATGTCGGGCAAGTTCCTCAATGGAATGCCATTTTTACGGCCATTTGGTTGCTTTCTTTTTCGACCGATCCGGTCCGGGGTGAGCTCCAAATGGATCTAGCGACAAAAGATAAGCCATAACAAGAACTCTACACCGTCCGAGACATGGGGGAGCCAAAACGGATCGGAGTTTCTTTTCTGTGTCCTCCGCGAGGCGGCAGCAGTGGCGATGGAGGTAACTATGTTTTGTTTGGGCCGCAGGAGGGTCAACCACCCCTACTTCCGGGTGGAAAATCACGGGAATCGTAAGTTGCGCTTGCCGACCCGTCAGACAGCAATTTGGGTGCACTGTCGGGGTGAACTTCCTCGTGTCTTGAAGGAACGAAAGAGTCTCATTCATTCTCTCAGGGCACTGCAACACTAAGGTCACGAATCCATACAAAGTGCCTGACACACATGGTATAATAGTTATTAATATAATTATTTATATATAAGTATAGACAGTTGATATGTCCTGTTCAAAGTCTTAGCTTTAAAATACGCCATATATAATGGCTCTACGATAAACTGGCTGTGATCTAAAAGAAGTAATGTGATTGAATTCTAGATGAAACGCGAATGTAATAACTTTCGCAATAGGGCCATTAGGTTAAGTCATCGGTTTTAAGATTGAGGTGGATATTTACCCATGCAGATATTTCTATTTAAATTGAGATTATAAGGGTCAAACGTTCGTTGAATTGAGATGAAATGACCCATTCCTAACATTGACATAAGTTAGAGATAATTCATGTTAATATTTTAGTATTTGAAAGTGACAGATGATCTAAGTCTGCACAGCAATCTTTAAAATGCGTATGAAATTATATTCATCCCTCATTGGTTCGTTGAAATCCAAGCAATTCAAACCGGAAAGTGAATTCACATCGGTCCCTCAATTGCATTGAATTGAGGGGTGAGCCTCTGTGCGTCGCGTCGCAGTGTAGGGAAGGACGCTGGATTCGGCGTAACGTTGATTGGTGTTGCTCGTGCAATTCCGATCGCCTTCTTTCGCTCTCTCTCCCTCTGAAGCATCTCCGCCCTGCGACCAGCGGACAGAGAAGCCACGTCGATTGCTTCCGCATTCACCTGCCCAAGGGTTTTATCTGATCCTTTTCAGGGCCTCGACACGATTCGAAAGGTCTACGACCTGCCTCACTCCAAAAAAGAATAAAGAAACGACCTTTTCCTTTCACAAGAAAAATGCCGCTGAGCTGTTGCTTGCTGCGAGTTCAATTGCACAAAATAAAATACATAAATGAGAATGTAATGGCCAGTGTTACATCATTCAACCGATGCTTTCACGTGATAAGTAAGTAAAAAAATATTTATCAAGGATAAGTCATCGAGGGGAGAGAAGGAAATTAATTTACCCATTCCATATCTAAGCTACCTATTACGGCTAGATTCTTTTAAATTAAATGTATGAAAATACCCGAGTCCTAGGTTTCATCCTCATCACTAATTTTAATAGTAAAATATGGTTTAAAATATCCCTATGTATTTGGTAACCATCAGGTGGACTCTCATATCCAGGCATCATCAAGCGCATTACATGCATTCTTTCAATATATGATTAAGTGTCCGTTTTTCTGACTTATATTCCAATCACGAAATTGATCTTCAAATGGTATTAACTAAAATGAAATAAAATAAATAAAAACCTAATTCTCCCCAAGCTGCACAAGCACCCTCAGTACATTTATTGTGTAGTTGTGAATGCAATGGCTAGAGAACTGATTAATTTGAAGGCTATAAAAGTTATTAACAACCTTGAAAAAACTAACTCATAATAAGATGCCTTAACGCAGTGCCGTGAAGTCAATGGGAAAAACACCTAGAGTGCGTAAAAAAGCATGTAAGGGGGGTAATCAATCACTGAGTTAGAAATTGAAAGAATGCTCAAAGAACTTCTGTGGGACAGTAATAACAACCATAGGTTGAACTTATGGAAATTGAGTAGAAATGTGAGGAATTTGGTCCTGGAGAAGAGCTTGAAGATCAAATAGACGGAAAAGGGAAAAAACAGTAAATGGGGAATATAAGAGTTACAAATGTTTTGTTTCTTAGAAATTAGATGAAATATTACATTACAACCTTTTGGATGTCAGAAAAAAACATTTGGCTACTATGAGCTAAAATTGAGTAAAAACTGCGAACGGAAAGAGAAAGATGAATTTTAATTATTTGTGCGTTCCATTAGAACGTATTAAATATCGGATAATTTCAAAATATTTAGTATCCATGAGGTTGCTGCCAATGATATTCCTCATTTGCTCCCTCATTATTTTGCAAAAGAATATCTAGGAAAGCATGAACTGCCTGCCTGAAAAATGCCATTTTTGCACGCTCATTTCATTTTCAATGGTCGGCCAATAGGGGAGGGGTTTGGCAGAAAGTTCCGTGACAAGCATTTAGAGCGATGTATATCTTTTTATCAGTACGGGCAAATTGTTCACAATTTCATTCGAAAATACACGGATATATTTGTTAGCTTTCCTTTGATTAAAAATTAATACAATTAATTTGGAATACAATTCTCATTAAAGACGAAAAAAATGGCCATAGAGGATCTACAATGTCGAGCTAATTATTACTTATTTTTGCGACATGAAATAACATGAAATTCAGCGACTTTCCTCTTACACGTGCAGCATCCACTAAAGTACGTATTCACCACCATCAATTATGTATGAAGGGATGAAAGTGTCGATCAGTTCCCTACTTCCGGATTCAACCTACATTAAAATGGTGAAGCGTGTTATTTTACGACGAGACACCGAAAAGGAACGACATGATACGGATAATTAACGATGTTAGAAAAAATACATGAAGGATTCATTTTCAATGGTTATATTAGAAGGAATCGGAGAAAAGGGGACAAAGTTCGTAATAATTGTTTGTTCAAAAATACAGCATGAGGTATAGGATGCATTCATGCAATTCACCACACCGCTTTTTTTAGTAAGACTCCTATGGTTACTCAAACATGTTCACACAGACGTTCATATACCATTCGTAAATGGCATTTATTTTACTAAAATATGAAGAATCAAAGTCGCTTTTAAACAGTCAGAGCTTCAAGTTAAAGGTTAGTTCTAACTTAGAGGGCAGAGGGTAACAAGTTAGAGGGCAGAGCTAGCTCCTAATAGACTCAGGGTTATTAAATTCGCACATCTAGGGTAGGGGCCAACTCCTTTTCTCTGAGCAATTAAGGTTCAATTTAAATCTCCATTGTATTTGTCATTGTCATTAGAGGTAATATGAATAAAATCATAAATACTCTCATATGAGGATTTTTTCTCGGCCATTTGTGGTTCACGAGGTCAAAAACTTTTATTTCAATGTGTCAAACTTCCACTATACCGCGCCTGAATCGGATGAACTTTTTCATTTTGCTTGCATTCGAAATACCGCGTGGAAATTTATTCCATAGTGAGGGAAAAGGAATGTTGTATATTATTATTTCATTCAACCAAATTTTATGTTAGCTACGCTTCCTATTGGATAATTCTATTTGGATCGAAATCAATCCATTTTTATTAAATCTCCAAAACATTAATTGACCGTAGCAACCAGTAGTAAAACTGCATTCAAAATAAACATTAGAGCAAAAATTCTTTTACTTAAACGTAGCCTAAACAGTTAACCAACTCCTTCGATAGTTTTAGAGCAGCGGTAGCGAGGAGATAGAATGATGGCTGAAAAAAAAAATGGAAAAATTTCACCCAGACCAGAAATCGAACCACGGACCTTCTGCTTTCCGGGCAGATGCTCAGACCATCGAGCTAGGTTATTCCCCTTAAAATTTCTACAATACATTTTGTGAGTGTCCCTTATTCTGTGTCTTTATGTTTTAAAATCTAGTTATTTATTTAAGTGCCATCGCTAGAAGCGCTTTCTTCATATTTTTATACACATGTACGCTTCAACTGTCTTCCTATGCTTAAAAAAAAGCATTGCGATAGGTGATTTTGTGTTTAAAAAATCTGCTTTTAAATAAAAGTATTAGAAAGAGCAAAATGAAAACCAAACCTAGTTAAAAAGTAAAATGAAGTAAATATTCAGTGTCCAAATATTAGGTATTAAACAGGATTACATCACTATTTTGCAAGACCTCTTTTAGTCCTAGACATCTTTCACCCAGTCCTTTTAACCGCTGTCGCGCAGGGCAACAAACTCGACAGTGATCGTTTCTCGTAAATGGTTTGAAGGCTCTCACCGCCAGTGCGCCACCCCCCTCTTAGATTCACCCCCATTCTGCTCTCGCCGTGTAATGGACCAGCCGCCCTCCAAATGGACGAATAAAGGCTCGCGTCCCTAAAAGGATGCCGGAGTCATGGGCGAGGTTTTCATGGGGTCATCCATAACTGAGCAGGGTTCCCTTCCCTCGACGCGACGCTCACTACCATAGGTGCTCACTTTGCCCACGAAGGAGAAACTTTCTGGGCCCATAACTCGCGCGCAGAAAGGACTCCTCTTTTTTCACGGACGACGAAAGCAAATGGGCAAAGCGACCGCAAGGTGTCCTGTCCATGGGATGGAGGGAAATCAGCCTAACCCAAGAGAAGAGAAATACCTAAAGGACGACGTTGCTTTGGCTATTTTAGAGTTTCATGCAGTTGTAGTTAGATTATAAGTTACGCATGCCTTAATAGCGGTATAAAACTTCTTGGAAAGGTTGTTGTAGTTTTCACGAATTTTGAAAAGTTTTTGCATGCGGCGCGCCATATTAAGTGAATGCTTTACACCTATGAATTCTTTTTGATGAGTCTTAAATTTTTTATTCTGGTGAGAGATTGCAACACGTATGTTCGCTGTACCAACTCCATGCAAATTAACAATATTCGTTAATGTAATTAATTGATCGCATTAATTATTGCATTGTTACCTAATTACTTACTTATATATTTCCGGCGAAAGTAAGGAGATTAAATGTACTGCTAATGACTTACTATAGAGGAAAACTAAGAAGAAAAAATGCACAGGAAACAATTTATTTCCGATAAAACCATAACTTTTGTGTAGAAAGGACATTATATTTTCTTGTCTCCTTTTTTCACAGGCAAGCAAAGAAAACGGAAAATAGGACAGAAGTAAAAGGTTCGGGAAAAAATATTGCTAAGTTGGATTCGAGCTTTTTGAGCCGCGGTAGTCTGATTATAATTTGGCACATGCTTTCAGATATTTCAGAATGATTTCCCAAATCACCCTTCTGCATTTAGTAAATCTGAAAGGTTTTCAATTGTGATTTTATCAATGCCTTCCTTTGTACATTAATTTTAATTCATATCGTTGAATTTTTACTTAATATTAATTACTTTCAATGTGCTTTTTTTTTTAAGCGTCGGCAATTGCGATGAAAATAGCATAAAAGAACTGACTGCGAAATAAAATTTTGTATTGTCCTGCAATTATGCGAGAGGTGAAATTATTCCCATCAATCGGATCTTTCGCATTTAAACGAAAAAGCTACATTGCTGAAGTCGTAGACAAACACTGACGCGCTGATTTACTACTTAATGCAAGGTAAATAAAATGATTAAAGAATAGAAAGGAGGACCTCATACACTAAGCAGTATATACGTTACTACTGTTACAAAGAGACAAGTTGCACAATGACATAGTTGGGAAAATTTTAATGTCATGAGTAGAGATACAAGACAACGAGATAAGTACATGCTCACAAAAAGGACACCGTGTTAGATTAAAGCCGAAAAGAAGAAGAAATGCAAGAAAACAAAACTGAAAGCATGAACTCTGAGCTTGACGGGGGCGTGGAGAACTGGTATTACAATGCACACGCAGAGATGGATGACTTTCTTAATAATATTTGTAAAAACTAAAAGGAGAATCTTGCGTTAATATGTGAACTAACATGCAATGGCCTCTCCAATTGACTTGGAATTAAGCTCGTATTTGTCTTTCTATTACATTTCATGGAATATTAGGGGTTAGCATCGCCCTTTGATTAAAAGAACCAATTCCAGGCATATCATCATAACATTCTAATTGCGTGTATCCTTCACTGAAGCAAACATAACTTGCAATGACGTCATAAAGGCTGCCTTAGTTTGAGAAACACGTCTTTCACCATAGATCGTTATGGCTCCCTTGCGATTCATTCTCGTTCACTCACCCGCAATCTGTGATCAAGAGAAAGCGACAGGGGGACGATATAGGCTGCTACTTATGCGGTCGTCGAGATTGGGCCATGAAGAGACCAATCATCTGCTCGAATCTACGTGATGTGTCGAGTTCTATTGCAAATACAATCCACCAGCTTACAGGGAAAGCATAGCGACTAAAATAGCAGCAATTTGGGCCAGGTGTACTCCAAGAGAATATATCAAATATATTTACAATTGTCATTTACACCCATACACGGATTTAATACTCTAACCGATGGGATTACTGATAAAGTGATCTTTTCACCAGCAGTTAAGTGCTAGTTTATAATAAGAAATTGAGTATACACTACGATTAATAATAACAAGATAAGCTCTCCTTGTACCTAGCAGTATCTGCACTAAAGAACTGTCGAATTTTATTTTTCACATTAAGTATTAAGTGTTAATTTTCGTGCATCAATGTTTCTCGGGCTTTCAACCGGGTGAGAGGCTCTGCGATAGCTCTGAGGGAGCGACTGGCCATCCTCCGCAATGTCTGCAATAATGGAACTGTCTGTCACACCGTTGGAATCCAGAGAAGCGCTCTTTACGCTAATATTTCGCCGAGAAAGTATCCGAAAGTATACTTCGCAAAGTAAAGAGAAAGTATCCGAACCTTCATGACTACTTTCTGCTGCTCGTATCCTTAAAGGTTTCAATAATTTTTTTTTTTTATAACTTCATTCTTCTCAATCACCGTTTTACCTTTTCCCTGTAGGCATCATATAGTCTGTATTATTCTTTTACAAAATAACTTGCAGTATTTCAAGAAATCCTTATCATACTAAAACTAATTACGTTCCATTATTTTCTGCGCCATTGACGCTATCCAGCGGCGAAATAATGAACTTTGGATTAAATTACATAGGTGGCTCACCTATCGAAGAAAATAAAGGTAAAATGGAGAATAAAATTGAATTACATGAAATAAAATGTAAATAAGTATAAATTATCTATTCAATCAGATTAATTTGCTATGGAAATCATTTTTTCTTCTAGTTAATTATTTATATTTATGCATGGATAGCTACATCTGTGATTTAAAAAAAAAAATGAGAAGCACCATGTATGGCCTTCATTAGGAGACTTATCCGGCAATTATTGCGAGCCGGGCGAATTTATGCGTACAATGAATGAATGATCGTCTTTTCAAAGAACGTACAAGATATTTATTTAGAAGTTACACACGATCAATGGTCTATGTTGCAGAATGACGAATGACATTTACGCTAATGCGTAGAACTGATGAAGGCTTGTGCGGCAGTTAATAGTAAATTAATAGCTGACATTACTTCTCCTCTTTCAGCGTTATACCCAACTATTCAAGAGTCTCATCTTGCCATCCAATGGGTAGTTATTCACGAGCAAATTTTTTTGTTTTAGAAAGCTGTTATATTCAGAATATATCTGAGTACTATTTTTGTCCTATAAAGCAGGATATTGATCCAACTTGCCTCAATTAGTAATCGTAGTAGAAAAACAACGTCACAAATTAAAATAAATACACAAAAGTTGCCCTTAAATAAAGAATAAAATCAGAATCTCTTCTTTCCCTTCCGCAAGTCAATAGACACGTTCTTAGCTCGCGACGCTAAGATTTTATGCGTTCTTTAAGGTAAATAAAGAATTATTGGAATGCTATATGCTTCCGTAACTGATTTAGTGTGAGACGTTCCCATTGTTAACTTTTTCGTTAAAAAGGAAGCTAAAAGAGTCATCTCACCTTGTTTTATTGCAAAAATTTCATAAAAATATTGTTAATAAATGTGATGCCACGTTAGCCCTTGAAAAAATAAAATTTGTAAGATAATGAGAAATATCAAGCATGGAAAATGTTTCACAACTCAAGTTCCATTGAAAGTCAAAAAAATAACATAAACATCTTATCTTTCAAACACTAGCGCCAACTGTTAATGCTCGAGTTTTTCTTAAGAGCCTACGTAAGCCGTAAAATAAACTGTACCAAACTTTGAGCACCATCTTCTCGTATCTGATTGCGTATGGCGTCCCGCGAGGCACATCGAATTAAATCCGGGAGATTTGAAAAGCAGCAACACGCTGTAAAAGAATCGCCCTCATAAACGCCAAGAAACGAAAGAGAAAGCGTTCAGACGCAGAGATGGTGCTAATATGGCGGGAAAGCCATTAACGTTCCGACTACACCCCAGGGACTCCCGGAGATATCTTGCTGCTTTATTCGGCCCAATAGTATTCCTTCCCACCAGAGCAATGATAAAAACTAGATGAAATAAATCCACTGCCCCAAAACTGTGAAAAGGAGGACATGATGACGCTATAATCTCAAGAAAGCGCGGTCGTGCTATCAAAAAGAACTGTTGAAACATTTTCCTGAGCAGCCCAAAAAGAGTTGCTCTGGCACTTTGGATAACTCCTCATTTCCGATTTCGCTCAGCGCCTATAATTTTTTTAATAAATCACGAACAATTGAATGTATACGCCACTGAAATAGCAAAGAAGGCATTCCACAAATAGATTATTCTCTAAACAGTTGAGAATATAAGCTTCGAAGAGAGGAAGCAGGTCATTTGGACCTAGCATTCGTTGCATGCCTCTACTACATCGTAAGGAACGGACGATAACAACAGCAGAGATTTTAAGGTTAGAAGCTTATGAAATATATTACCACTGAAGATCTAATGGGTAGATCGCATGAGTAATGCGGAAGTTCTTGTAAGAGAATGAGAAGAGAAGTCCTTTGAAATCCTTTGGAAGAAGACGAATCATGCTGCCACAGCATGAGTGGTACGGTGGTTTTGATGAAAAGTATTTATCGTTCAAGTATAAGTGGGAGGAAAGAAGTGCAGAGGCGGGGCACAGATGAGATGGCACTTGATTAAGGGTTAAAAAAAATTATGTGAGATTGAGATATAAGTACCTGCTGATTGGGGAATCGAGTGTTGAGTAGCGTCAAACCAATCTTCGGATTACTGAATGTGCTGATGATGGAAAAATTTCAATGCAGGTGTCTTATCTTCTAAATTACCTGTAACCAATATAGATATTTCAAACTGTTTCTTAAGTACCACTGAGTAAAAAATCATCTCAGGATATGTTTTTCATGAGTACAATACAGTTCTTTAAAAATATTTTTATGATTTGGAAAAATTGCTCAAAACTAGGCCAATTCTCGCTCGGTGCACGCCCCTTTTCAATTAAAAAATGAGGGCATATTATTCATGCGTGGAATTTGAAAATTTGTAAACATGATTTGATAGCTCTAAGGTTTAGATGAGGTATAAGATATAACATTTACATGAGAGGTATAACATGGAGTGGGAAAATTTAGAAGTCAATTTTTATACCACCTATGCCAAAGTCACTTTTATACTCAAGCAATAAAACTTGACCTTAAATAAAATAGTGGCCGGTCAAGGAAATGTATCCAGAAGAAACGGAAACGGATATGCAATTGCTAATTGGAAAACCTCGGTAAAAGTTAAATTTGACAGACGCTTGTCGAGCAGAAATATCAATGTATATCGAATGAACCGAACAATTACCTCATCGGTGGAACTTACAAATAAAGGGCTTATTACACTTTCCATGTTAATTTAAGATCTCCGCTCAATGTGATGCACACATTAAAGGGTAATTACGTATCAGCAGCATAGTGTGTTTTACAAAAATTTTTAGTTCATTCGAGGTTGCAATATCGTAAGTAAGTTTGTAATTTTTGACGAATAGATGCTAATTTATTGAAGTATATGACTCTCTCATGGGCAATTAAAGATTAAACATCAATATACAGAAAGTTAAAATTCTAATATATCCAGTAAAAACTAATGAGAAACAATTAATGGCTTAGATATGGAATTTCGTACTTGATAGCCAATAGACTCTGATGCGTTAGTACAAATATAACAGTCCATTACAAAAAAAATATGAATTAATTTCGCAAAGTCTTTGGGACTGCCGTGCATGCATGCATGAAAGTAAATGAAATAAATGACACAAAAACAAAGGAATTAAATATAGGTATAGTGATAATCTGAATTTCGTGTCTACAATAAAGTCAGGAATAAACTCGTGGATCCCCCAATGCTCTTTCAGTATAGGCTGAATACTACATTTTCGAACTTCGTTTTGCACGCCGCAACTCAAGTTGTCAAAATTTAAGTCTTAAGTGACCAGATTTCACCGTAGAGATAGCCCTCGTCTACGCCAGCAAACACCTCAAAATTAACTCCGGTAATCGCCGCCATCCATTTCCACAGATGACGCAAGGATCTTCCTTAAAACATGAACGTGAGAATGAAGGATATTTTAAGACAGATCTGGGGAATAGTGATAAATAGACTGCTATGAAATGAACGCCAATGTATGTATTTTCGTATAAAATACATGAATAGCATAAAAGAACAAAGTCACCTCTTATCATTAAGGATATTCAAACTGCACGAAGATAAGAAGACATTAAGTGAAATAAGTAGTTGTGGTCATGAAAGGGGGTGGCTGGGCAGCCACAGATTCAATAAGGTCCAGAATGATAGCATTTGATTCTTTGTTTCTTTGACCTAAAAACATGCCGTTGCTGAAAAATTTAATGATAATTAGTTGATTTCATTTCTTTCCTGCTGATAGATTAAAATTTCGAGGTAAACATTCTGCCAGAAGATATTAGTCGATTAGGGTCCGAAGCCACATTTTAAACATCGATATGAAGCCAAGAATTAATTTGCTTAAATTTCCTTTGAGTCCGAGATAAAGGTAGAAAATGAGTTACCCCCCGGATTCAATCTCCACCCCCGCGATTATCCAGGTGAGAACTGCCCAAGATACAAATCTCTAATATGAATATGTGAAAGAAAAAACAGAATTAATCTAGAGAAGGACGTAGAGAAGGGTTTTTTATTATGCTGTCCTTTTCCTGTAATTATCAACAAAATATACTGCTAAAGAGCACGAAGCAAGGTTTTCTCTATAGTGTTATTCTGACCGTATGAATAGATGACGGCATGAAGAGGAAGAAGCACCGATGGCCATAAAAGAGGGGAGAGCGAGAGAAGAGGAAGGGTAATGTTAGCCAGTGGGCCACTGGGGAGCTTTCCTCTTGACTTTTTCCCGCATCGGATCGGAGAAAGAAAGGACGAAGGCGGGAGAAAGGAGTCATTTGGGATGGCGACGTCAGAGGAGCACGATGGAATCGAGAGAGAGGGAGAATGCTTGAGACTCTTTTATGGCCGACTGTAAAGTAGTGCGAGCGAGCAAATGCAGATGGCGTGGATGCTTCCCCTCCCCCCCCCCCCCCCACGCACTCTCTCTCTTGTTGTCCGTCGCGCTGTTAAACGGATCAGTGCTTTTGTTTGTCGCCAGGGAGCAGCACGTTCCAAACCGCCCTCGCGCTAAACGAAGAGGATTTTATTTCTACGAGACGTCTTCGCTTTTTTAACCCCAATATGGATGTGTCATGTTTAATCACCTTTTATAACATTCCAACGAGACCCAATTAGACCCCATTACAGAATAGACAGATACAAGAAAAGTGATTAAGTACAACATATTTACACGTATGATCTTACCACAATTACCACATCGTCAGAATAGAAATGTTATGAAGTGTCCGCACACAACCTATAGTCTGGAATGTAACTATGGGTATGCTAAGTAGTGTACTGAACTCATTATTACAGTTACCGAAAATTATGCGCCCCCAGCTTTCGATGAAACAATCTAAGTAAAAATGAAATAAAACAAAACAGAATTAATAGTAAATGTATATGGTTGAATTTTAGCAATGGTTAAGCTACCATTATAAATAGGAATGTGTGACTCGATTAATTAAGAAACCACTCAAACATGGAGGCCATTTAATCTTATGATTCAATGCAGTCATGTTTCCTTTGGGAGAAGTGGGTACTTTCACCCAGCCCATGAAGATTCCTCTTAAATTTAATCTCTCTTCCTCTCCGATATCATTATTAATATTAATATCAATGAATAGTGCTTCATTTAGCCATATTCTGACAAAATCCAACTCTAATAATATAATAAACTAGAACGTTCTACGATTATGATTTGTGTGCCATTAAAGGAACGAATGTGTGATCCATTTAATTTTTACTAAGAAAATATAGGCTCATTACGCCTTATTAAGAATAATATAATTCAAAGTAGGAAAGCTTCATTTGAGCAACCACTAACCCTCTGAATTCCAGCCTTGTCACAGACATAAAGCGATGCACTTGTAATAAACACATTTATATTACATTTTAGTTATCCTTCGTGTTCGAACAAGTAAGAAATATTTTGATTCCAGATTTAATTCTGCGGGCATATTTATTTAGCTCCTAAGTCAGAGGCTAGCCGTGAGAAGCCTAAATAAAAGATGAGTTTAGAAACTTAAAGGCCACGTTAAAGCATCAAGTGTTAATTAAATGATCAAAATATTCGTATGCATACCTGCTAAAATGATTGATTGATTGATTTAGCTTAAAAATATGAAAAAAAATTTACCCCAAAAATAAAATTATCTGAGGTTCCAGATTGGAATGCTTGATGGAAACAAAATCACTTCTTTTCTTTTCCGAGTCCTCTTTTTGTTGGACATCAATCGCGATACATCTCCAATTACAAAGTCATGACTATCCCAACGAATGTCAAATGATATTTAATACGAAAATTCCATTTATGTCCTTTTATCAAGCACTTTCATAACGGTTCAATCCTGCAATGAAATAATACGGCGAAAAATCATCATATTATTCTTAGAAGGACAAGCCATTGTTTTTCGAGAGCAAATGTCGGACATTGACTCTCTTCATCTCCGATATATAACGAATATAGTGATTCTTAAGACGAGCATTGAAGAGAAATTGGCTGGGAATAAGTTTATCTTGTAGATGGAGGTATCATCGGCTGGATTTATAATTAGGTACTTGATTTTTCCCATTACATTTAAATGTTTGACTCTTCGTAATGAAATTTCCAAGGTGATCAAGCCAGTATAGTTGCAACCCTTATGGTTCACCAAATTCCTCTTTCTTTTTAAATTTTCCTCATCTAGCACTACTTAGTGAGGTGTCTAATATAGATAGAGTGGTGCTTTGCAGTGCGGAAATTTGGACGCTGAGGCAGGAGGACGAGAAGAGAAAGGAAGATTTCGAAGAGTGGGTGTGGGTGTGGATGAAGAAGGTGAAGTGGGCAGATTGGAGGAGCAATGAGGGAATGGCGGGCGAGGAGCGGGGAGGGGATCTCAGCGGAGGAGCGAGTAGTGAGCGGGGAGGGGATGTTGAAGGGTGGGCGGGGGAGGAAGGGAATGAATAGGGTCTATAGAGAGATGGAGAGAGTACTGTGGCTTTAAAAGGACAGTCCAAGATGGGAATGGAGACGGATGGATGGAGGAATTCTCAAATGCTCCTTGCGAACCTAAACAGTAGACTACTTTAATAAAAACACTCTTAGTTCATTTTCATTTCTTACACCACTCAGCGCGGATTTAGAACGAATGAATTTCACGGAAAATTACTTAATTACTTTTATAAGACGTAAATGTTATACTAAGGTATAAAATTCAAAAGGGATACATTATGTGGCAGTCTAAAATTAGAATAAAAAATATTTAATTAACTAAAAAGTGACGCTGTCTAAAAAGTCTCCTCGTCTAAGATTACTCGCTTTCCCAAGGAATTATATTCATGAACTCTTCTTGGCCTGTACTCCGGGTGAATGGCTCCAGTGCTGCCCGGTCACTATGCGCGGTGGAAACTGGAATACCTACTAAGCAGACGCAAAAAGAAACTCGCCGAATTAGCAATTGAAGTACAAACTATACCTACAAATATCGCGAAAACATTACAGAATGCAACCTATTGCTGGAACATTTTTATAGTTTTACTGTTCATGTAGTCAATATGCATATACTTATTATTTATCTACCTATTTATTTCAAAAGCCTACAATAGCCTACAAAAATTCAAAAGCCTACAAGCTTACAAACCTCTTTAAAATGGCTTCCTTTTGGCAGAAATTTTACATCGCCCACGCAATTTTTTGAACTATTTATTTATTTTATCGAAAATCAAAATTAAGCCAATAATGATCAGCCAGGAAACTTGTTAAACCCATATTTGAATAATATAAGTGGTTTCCACCAAATATCTTCCAGTATTTTTCATCCTATTTACTTGACCACAGTTAATTTTTTCCATGTGCTTTGTAAAGCATTAGAGTTTATCATTTTTAAAAACACTGATGATATAAAAAACAGCACTTACGGCTTCCCAAAAAGGACTAAAAACTGAAGTAAAGTAACATCACACGACATTTTAAGAGAATTCCTAGAAATATTGAGGTGAAATATTAAGTATTCGTAGCTCTTTATTGACTAATCAGTGGACATAAAAACAATTTATGAAAGGATCAGCATATGTAAGTCTGTGGATATCAAGCACACACTCAATATTTCATAAGGTTCTCTTAACTTTTCCTACGGTCCATTTTGGGCTCTTTGGAGGCAGAAGTTAAATTTTCCCGATTTTTCACCGTGAAGCTCCAGACCCCCATTGAAATCAGGCCTGAAACGTTTATAAAGGAATCAGACAAAAACTAACTTAATTCATACTAGTGAAATATTAAATTCCCATAATGAAAATTTATTATGAAGAAATAATGCTTCCATTCAAAGGAGCATTTTACTACGCATGAAACAATAAAAATAAATGGAATGCCTGAAATGGTCAGTCAGGACGCTCTGCTCAATGCATTCATAGACTGGCTCTCCTACTCCTCCCTTCTCTCTCTCCATCTTGCGACTCGCGTGGCCTTCTCCGACATCCCCTGCCTACCTTCCCCTGCATCCAATCCACCTTCCTCCCACACCAATCCCTCCATTAACACTCAATTCTATCATTAATCATTCAAATCCAATTGTTTCCACATGAACCAATCACTACAGCAATAATGTTTCGGAGAATTCAGCTATGCCTTGTATTTCTATAATATATCTGCAAATGTCATTCTCTTATAGAATATAATTCATCTCTTTGTTGATTCAAATACTCTACTCACTTTTTTAATTGTTCCATAAGTCCTCCTTACGGTCCTTTTTTTTAATTTCCTCAGGTTTTCCCTATCGTTTAAAGTAATTATTAATCGCCCTATTTTTATGGTGTTATACATTTTAATCTTGGTGCTCCTTGACAGCTAGATCGATTAGAGGATAGGTGAATCTGCAACATGAGATTTACTTGCTTCCATTCTGATGATTTATCTCATCAAACACTTAAGTTAGTATTCTAATTCCTTTAATATTCGAAGGAATATGTAAGTCTTTTAAAAGGCGTTATCTGACACTCACCCACAATGGAGGCTGGGTAATGGCAATGACAACAGTGGAACTCACCTGCAAAGGAAAAAGACACAACATTAGCAGGGGGAAATCAAGATTTCAATCTCCAAGCATGTCAAGGAGATAGGCATTTTACCCATTAAAAAGTTGCGTTTCCCGCAGATGATAGGGATAGAGTTTGTTTTCTCTTCAAGTTTTAACAGTTTTGAAATAAGAGTAGTTTCCTAGTTACTGAATTTTTGAATTCATTTCGGGGCAAAATTAGAGCATAGGTTGGAGTGGTATTGTGTATGATATTATGGAAAATTTAACGCAATAAACTCCAAAAACACCCTATTTATCATATTTCAGACTACAAAGAAAATCGAGATACAAATAAAATTTGCAAAAATTAAGTTGGGGGATGAATTTCAAAGTTAAAAAAAATTGAATGTTTCAGCACCAAATATTAACGCCATGGTTCCTAGTTCAATTGGTTAAGAAATTCTCGTTTTGGTAACTGGGAACTTTCACATGCTCAATTTATCATTGAGTGCCTTCTCACCCGATCGCTTGAACGTTATTGTTTGATTCCTTTTTGGAGGAAGCAGCCGACAGCTGACAGTGAGATCATCTGCGACAAGAAGGAAGGGTAGGGATGGGAAGGGAACGAGCCGGAATAGGCCTGCTCTTAATGAGGGGTGGCACCGAGGGGACCACAGTCTCGAGTCCTATCGGATGGACAAAGTGCTCTTCTTGAAGTGCCCTCTCCAAATTACCAAATCACGGAGCGGGCAGTCTCGGAAAAATCGCTACCACCGCCGGTATTTGAACCCATACCTTCAAGGAGGGATGCAAAGAGTTTTGCCACCATGCCAACTTGATTCCCGTTTAAATTCAAGTACACATGTCACCATAACACTCCCTATTACTGAATTTTCTCCGTTAGGGAATCTATTACATTCATCTAAAACACCTCTTCTGGAATACCTCCGTCCACTCTATTACAGCGAACAAACTTTCAAGTTTGCTCGGTTCGGAGCCGAGTCAAGTGCATTCATCCCTGAAGTCACTTGCCGCAAAATTAGTTCACAAAAAGGAGCCAGGCAAGTCGTGTCGCCTTCCACTCTGCCGTCCGTGGGAGTCTTCCGAGGTGGAGCGCGATCTTTTTGTTTTTCACTTCGGCCGCCAGAATGCGCTCTCCAATTTCGCCCTTGCGAGAGAAGTGATGGGAAAAACGAGCTCTCGAGGACTAACGCGTGCCCCGTTCAAATATTCTCCTCTAGACTCTCCTTCCGGACTACTAATGGCGTTTCGGGAAGCGGAACACTGGCTGGCGGCATATCGATTGCAGAGCCGCCTAGTGCTCACTTGACGAGGGAAACAGGAGACTCGCGCTGCCCGCCGCTGTCGCCTTTTCACACTCTTGCTCGGGTGCTCACGCATACAGACGCAATGCGTTCTTCACTCATCTTCGTCGACGAATACCGCAACTGCCACTTAACGGAACCATGTTTCGTCGTGGGAAAGGAGTCAGCTCCTTCGCTCTGAGGGGTGGGCGATGGCTTTCATGTCTTGAGGGAAAGCTTCGGGTTACCATGACGATGGCTGGATGCTGAGTGATGTGGAGTTTGGTGCAAAGGCAAGCGGTGGCTTTGATTTCGCCTATGAGAGTGAGGGAGAGTGGAAGGACCATGGGAAAAGATCGCATTATCCGCATCAATGCTAGAAGCATAGAAACGATACGTAGGTACATTGAAATTTTTGCAACGAAGGATGCAGCATTAAGGAATTCTTTGCATAAATTTGGTTTCAAAAATTTTTATAAAATGCGACTGCAGTGATTTATTTTTCACTGTATTTTTTGAAATCGTGCTAAAATTATTATCACTTCTAATGATTATTAATACTTACCTTTAAAGTTACAGAAACAATTCGAAATACTAATGTAATAGTAATGGCATTTGCGGAGATTTTCAGTTACTTTTACTGTAGTAATGATTGTGATAGAATTCCTCGAGAGTAGGCCAGAAAACACTATTTATTCGCGTTAATCCATTGCAAGTGTTTGCATATTTCGTTGACAACTTTGGATCTCCACATTACTCCCATTTCTTTCTTGCCATTAGAATAGTCAAAGAATTCGGTACGTGTTCATTAATCATCCCGTTTTAATTCATCTCGCATAACATTTTTATTAATAGCATAACTCTTGATACAAACTGCATTTTTGACCACAGCAATTAAACGACATCCAGAGTAGATTTTGCGATTGAAAAAACATTTCTGAGTCGGGAATAATTTCTGAATCTCTCCCTTGCCGGTGAAGTATTACCTTTTGCAATGCCGAGTCACCTTTTCCCCAGAAAAATTTCAGCCTGAGTTTAAAAATGTGTGATCCAGTCTATTAACTGGTAAATGCTCGTTAACTCGACGTTTAATTAACTCAGTGTGAATTTGGTTTTGAAAATTTGAAAATCTGAGCAATAATTTTAGAATCAAAATTAGTGCAACCAATGAGAACTTCGGTTTTATATGTCCGAATCGAAAAATAAACGAAAAACTAAGTGATAGTTAAAGCATAAAAATTTACGCAGTCATGGAGAATTCATGTGTTGTAAAATATCTCATACTACCTACCTATCTTAAAATATTAAGAGCTATAGGATACATTTAAACAGTGTAGTATTTGGAAAATTACATTTCGACACACCTAATGGAAAATGTAAAAAACAAAATGAAACTTTTAGCATGAAGAATTGGTGCAACCCTTGAGTAGATGCAGCAGAAAGATGTGGATGCACTCCTGAATGGCATTCCTTTGCAAAGTACGGTGGACTAAAAAGCATCTTCGCGGCGCGTGAATTTAAAAGAGTGGGATGCATGGTAGAGGCCAATAAAGCACCGCTTACAATGCAAAAACGTATCGCTATACGAGTTCCGTGGCATTTTGTTCTGAAAACAGCCGAGAAAACAAGGCTTTACGAGTTTACTTAGCTTTCATCCGTTCAAGACATTTGGCAGTTTACTCTGAGGCAGCATCTCCTTTAGTATAGCTAGTACTTCCATTGTTATTTCAGAAAGCCGCAGGGATTCATGATAAAATCGTCAACAGTGAGTGAGAAAACATCGCATATGGAATACGATTCAATTTTAGGTGATTTGAAATTTTTAAGATCGGTTTGGCTCCAGAAATGTGGTGCAAACGACTGTAACAAATTTGGACGAGTTGTTCAGCATTGAATGCTATATAATGCGTTGACTGCTACTTATAAGTTTGCAGTTATATTAAGAATAGAATAAGTTTTTAAACAATTATTTCATTTAGTAGTGAGTTATTGGCGTTCGGGAGCTAGAGAGAGGCGAAGAGACGCAGAAGAAGGAAGACCTTTTGCAAGAGATTCGCATAAGGAGTCAAAGGCAAAATATTTAATTAGACACGCCACGCACGATCAAAACAAAAGTTAGTGAAGTGAAGACGTAGGTGTGCGGGGTCGTCTTGAATGAGCTGCGAAATGGTGGCACCCCTGACTAGAGGGTCACGGAATACTCTTCAGTCACGTCCTCTAACCTACTCACCCCCTCGGAGTCACGTCTGCTGCCATTAGGCGCACGGAATGAGAGAAGGCTTGAAAATTAGTGCTGCGAAAGAGGCCGAAACGTGCGTGAAACGCAAAGCCATTGTAAGTGAACCCCCGTCTCCTTAGCACATCTCATCGCATCCGCCTTCTTAAATAAAACAGAGAAACCATACACGAGACATTTCCATTACGTTTTATTTTACTATTACTTCATCTGCTGAGGGAAAAAATAAGTTTAATAAAGTTTTAAAAAATATCTGGGAACTGAATTTTGAAATCTTCAGCTTCACACGGGATTTTATGCCTACACCCTTGCCTAAAAATAAGAAAAAATGGTGAATACTGATTTAATGTGTAAGTCCCATAAAAATGTATAATGTAATGATATTTTTTAACGCTCCTTATCGTAAGTATTATGTTATTTCTTTTATGAATATATATTAGAGTCTTGGTTGAGGTTTTTACACACTTCTAAATGATTATTTGACATGCTGTGAAATATTTTAACTCAATGTGAAAAGCTGTTAAAAGCTATTTATAAGGCATAATTTTTTGATACTAGTGAAATTAATAATTATGTGTTTATTTACATCGTACTCTTAATATGTTTATTGACACAACCAGTAAAGGTAATGGTTCATTTTGCTTAGGGAAACCAAAACAGTCTATATATTTAAAAACTAGATTAAATATAACTTTAACTATTAAGTCATTCTGACAAAAAAATTCGTACTATGTTCCGTATATTGCACGGATCATGGTAAAAGTAAAAATGTGGCTCACCACTGCGTTAATTCTTGACTAAAACCAAAGTATTACTGCAATCGGATTCAAATAACGACTGCCATACGAAAGTCGTTCAACTAAAATAGGAAACTGCGGGAAATACGATCTTGTTCTTTCGATTCTCATATCCCAGCTGCTTCTCCAGCCTCTTATTTCCTACATGGCCTAAACTAGCTCCAACTCGAGAATATAAGCAACCCTCTTTCAATTCTCATACTAGTTCCTAACTCGCACAAAACACAAATGACAATGAAATTTATTCTAGCGAGTGCAATTAAGAGCATATTATCAGTTTCTCGTGGCTGAGCTTAAAGCCACCGAGTGCATCCACCGGGTTGCGGAATGTGGGTCGACCTAGGAAGAAGATAGGGAGTCGGATAGGGTTTGACCATTAGTGCCATTTTTGCAACCTTGCGCCCAACAACTTCGGTAAAAAAATCTCATCTTAGAATTCAAAAGCTCAAAGTACACGTATGACAGAAAAATTGAAAACCCCCCTAAATTTCATAAAAGGAGGCTAATGTATGCTACAATAAACTAAAGTAACTGTGCCTTGCCTGGATGGTTCGCGATAAGAAAGAAATAGTAAATCCTTCCTTGGCAGATGTAACGGGGCAGCAGAGAAAAAAATATTTGTGAAGTAATTAAATTCTTGATGAGTAATTATAGCTTCCTTAAATAATCTATCTCTGGACTAATTTAATGGCTATATGTTAGTATTTACACTCTAGCCTCTAGCAGGGAACTCAACGAATTGACCGAATATTTAATTGAATGATAAATGTGTTAGTCCAAAAATGTCACTGCACTCGCAAATGTTTTAGAGCCAGAATTGTTTTGAAGGAACAACTGTTTTGAAATATAGTGAAGACGAAGCCATTGTGCAGAAAAGCTATCTTAAAGTTTAGTCCCGGAGAACCAAAAATATAGTGGAAATGTTATTTTAAGAAAAGACAGGCATTGTCAATTACAGCGATCCAAAACGAATTGCAAGGTGGAAACTATGTGGACAAAGAGTGCTTCTTCTTCTCTTGAAATAGTTCCGGAAGTGTACTTCGGAAGGCCAATTAAATTTGGATACCATAGAAATGGGGACAAATGTTATAATAATTATTTACCCGTCATCTTTTGCAATTGGCAGCTAATTTACGGAATAGATATGAAAATTATAGTCGCCTGGGACAAAAAATGCCTCGTTCAAGTCTGAGATATATTTTTTTTTCTTCACTTGAATGGAGGACATAACAAGACAGAAGACATTACGACCTCCACATCTGGTAGAGAAATTTGTGAGTACGAGTGGAATAATAAAATTGATTTTTTTACTATAATACAACTATATTTTATACATTTTCTAAAGCAAACCAAATATGAGGCAGCCACTTAACTTCTCTCCAGGCAGAAATTTCTAAAATAATTCTCTGTAAAAATGCAATATTTACTCTGAAATTTTTTACCTTCCCATATTTAAACGAAAAACGCATTCGCAATTTTTTATAATTGCAAATTTTGCAATGATACTACGAGATAAATATCAACCTATTTTCTGCCGAAAACTTTATAATTATCCAAATGTGAAGAAGGAAAATAAGAATTTTCGGTGAGAAAAATATTTTTTGATAAATAAGTTGCCCTAAGTATCAATCAATTTCCATGAAAAATTGAAGACAAGTGGATATAGCAAACAGTACACACAACTTATATCAAGCTTTTACGCAGAGTATTATAAAAATAAATATAAAAATATCATGGGATGAATAAAGGAGAGACATTCTGGCGATAGAATATTCAAAATAGCTCTAATTTCCTAAGTGAGCATTGTTCTCAAAGTATGGGAAGTAAAATTGACTCAGAATATAAAAGACAAAACGCCCAAAGCCCCCTTCAAGATGTCTGTGGCAACAATGGGCGAATCTCAAGTACCTAATTAATATTCACGGGGTGAGCCTGGAATGAATATACAATAGGAAACTCTATTCTCCATCGGATTCCACCCGGCGGAATTTCTCATGGCGCAAAATCTAGTTTATTTAGTGCTCGATCCTTCCTTCTTAGCCAATTCCGTCGCAACCACATGCGTTCGTGGGAATACAAGAAAAGATACAGCCCTAACGGTGGGGAAAACTCAAAAAGGCATTAACCCAATTCCTTACAGCAAAGTAGGAGGAATTTTCCTTCAGGAAACGTACCAAATTTCTAAAATCTAATTCTGCCTCATCACATACTACACCATATTCCCCTTTTTATTAAAAAAATACACTGCTTCCCAAGCTTGAAACTTTTCTTTCTTCAAGTTCAGCGCTTTAAATTTCCATACAAATTGGTTTGGGGTCTATTTAATCCAGAATAAACTATTTGGTGCCAGTGAAATATGTTGAATGAATGGCAGTAGCAGAAAGAATGAATCAAGCGATGGGGTTGGGTAATTGAACAAATAAAAGCTGAGGGGAGTTCAAGTCCTTTAAATGTTGAATCCCGGGAAAATTAATCCACAAACGCATTCCTCTTCCGTGAGCAATAAATCACATGCCGTGTTTTCCTCTCTTTCCCTGAAATCATCTCAAACAAGCCATTTCCGAAGTTGAAATGCATATGTGAATCCGCACATTCAGCCGGATACCACTTTCTTGTTTGTAAAGAAAACTTAAACACGAATTGAAATTTACAATTCATAAACATTCATGATCTACGAGATACACAATTCAAAAATGCTACTGAGTTCTTACATTTTATTCAAAATAGAATACAAAAATAAAGGTTTCAATTTTTTCTCGAAGCTTACATTCGTACAAAACTCTAGAACATAAGATAAAAAATTAACAATTTAAAAAAAGTTCATAATACCATTTCACGAAAAAGATTAAATAGGTATAAAATTAATTATTCCCTATTATAAATAATATGGTGATAAACGATTTTAATTTATCTTGGTGAATATACTACTGATGAATATTTCTCGGGTTCTCAGCCAGGTTAATGCTTTTTGCGTGTGAAATTGGACTTCCATAGAGTAACACGGCCTTAAAGATGAGAGACAAGTCGTCTCCCGAAACGTCGGCTTATATAAAAGCATTAACCTGGCTGAGAACCCGAGAAATATTCATCAATGTGGAGATAGTTCTAGATTTCGTCCCAGATTCTGTCATTACAAAATCAAAGTTTACCAACAACCGTTAGGGCCGTTAGAAAACTATAAAATTGCAAACAAACTTGTAAAAGTTATATGCACGTACTATAAATTTCATTTATTAAGGAAAGGATTATCCAAGCTAAAGCCTTTGATACGAAATCAATTTCCATCCGCGGAAATCACAACGCCATATTCCACTCACAGAGAATTGAATTCTTTGCTATAAAAAAGAGAAACAATCACCATAATATTGCGAAACTTGTTCAGTACAGAACTAGACGTAAGGGAAATAATAAAACATGTTAGTATTTTACACATATTGACGATACCATAGATAAATATGAAATTTCTTCACTTCAAATGCGCCATGATGAGTGAGAATTCTGTCGCTAAGAACGCAAATGATGTTAATGATTCAAAAATCGGAAAAAAACTACTAATATCGCTCGAGTGAACGAAATAAATAGTTATGTCACTCATTTTTGAATCATCTAGAAAGTATTAGCGACAGGTTGATGTCTATTTATTTCATAAACCTATTCTCTTGCCAAAGATTCACATTTGTATTTTTACCATCAGAGCCCGAGAATTTCATAAGTCAGGAAACAGCCGAAAAAATTATATTCCCCCAGCAAAAGTATTTAAGAACTGCTGATTAGAGTTTTAAGCTGAAAGATAAAAATTATTTCTCCTTGCAATACCTCATCGAATTATCAAGCTATGATGATGCAAAAATGTTTTTTATTTAATACTGATGGTGAGCAATGGCATGCTAAAAATATAAATGTCGACTTATCTCCAGTAACTGTATTAATATAAAGACCCGGAAATAAGCATTCACTCTTTTAAGGTCAACCAAAAACACCCGAGGTAAAATATGTTTAGCGCGTACATATAAAATATGGCTCTATTTTCAAGGACTTGATGAAAACCTACCCTTTTTTTTGAGGGTGACTCTCTGGATGACTGAGGTATTCTTTCCTTCTCCTTCCTTAGATGATCCCTGGGAAATCTAGTGAGTATACTGAGTATGCAAGCGCGTAAGTTGCTTGGCAAAGATTCACATGAAAAGCACGAGTTCCCATCTAAACAGAAACTGCACACACAGACTGCCTGGCGCGAAAACGTGAGAAGGAAGGAAGCAAGAGGCAAGTCCTTTCGACGGGGGATTCCCTTGGGGGTAGGGGGGGTCCAGGCTGCGAGGAAACTTCGCTCGATGCGCTGCAGATGGAAGCATCAGTCGCCAAGGCAGGAGCAGCAAAAGTGGAATAACTCGGAGCGCAGTGGTTATTTACGCGCTTGTAATTATCACTTGAAGAGTCTTAATTGCGGTGGCGCGTTTATAGTTCTGCGTACTCCACATACTAGTTCGGGATTAGATCAACAGAGAGCGCCTCAGAGGGCTCGAGGAATTCTCATGGTGCAGCGGTTAAGGGAAAATCACGGCGTGCAGCAGGGGAGGGGGAAGACAGTCATTTGTTTTACGGGCGCCGCAAGATGGGATTTCTCCGCAGTTGTGCCAGCCAAGTCTAGGCCTTGGAGAGAGAACGGTGCTTCTCGAGCAAACTGAGATATGAGCAAAAACACAAATAGAGAATTTTGAAGAACGGAAGTGCTACAAAACAAAGTTTACGTTTTCAATTATTTAGAATGAATAATAATATAAACTGCTAAAAATTCAAATCAAAGCCTAAAACTATAATAATGGATCATTTATCAACAAATTAATGATAGCTATTGGAAGTGGTTTCCATGTTTATACAGCAAAAGACAGGGAAATGCGCATTAAAGTCTCACAAAATATCGGTGATTACATAAAAAAGATGCAATATTAATTTATGAAAGTAGCAAAAGTAGAAGGTAACATTAATTTTGCAAGATATTTAAAGTTTAACGATGTAAATTAATTGACATTTGAATCAAATATTTCTTTAAGAACCTCTTCTTATATTCAGATGAAAAATGTTAATAATTAGAGCCCCTGTTTTCCTGCACCACGCGCAACTGCTTATCTCAGAAACCCTCCCTTCCGTCACATAAATTACTGCTACTTCACGAATAGCCTATTTTTATCAATATGCATGATATGACATCGCATCAAAAATAGTAACCTCTCGTTTTACTATTAAGTTCCGATAAGTGTACTCCCGTAATTAAGCAAGAATGTCAGGAAATCAGCAGTCTTAAAAAATAGCCGATATGAATGTGAAACAATTTATAAGAACCTACATCTGGAGTATGCTCCTATACGGCAGTGAGGCATGGACAATGACCGCAGCGGAGAAAGCAAGGATAGAGGCCTTTGAAATGTGGTGCTACAGAAGAATGATGAAAATCAAATGGATCGACCGAGTTAGTAACGAGGAAGTCCTAAGAAGGGTAGGAGAGAAGAGAAGCCTCATGAAAACCTTAATAAGAAGACGGAACAACCTTATAGGCCACATCCTCAGACATGATGGCCTGATGAAGACAATCGTCGAAGGGTAAGTGGAAGGCAAGAATGGAAAAGGAAGACCTCGAACAAAATATATGGAACAAGTAAAGAGAGATGTGAAAGAGAAGAAATACGTAGGAGTGAAAAGATTAGCTGATAGGAGAACTGAGTGGAGAGCTGCGTCAAACCAATCCTAGGATTGTTGACCAGTGATGATGATGATGATGATGAATGTGAAAAAACCGCAGAAGAATGGAAAACAGTTTCGGCTGAAACAAAGGTTCGGCATAGTATTGATTTTAGAAGAGGACACGGGATCAATAAGCAAAGTTGGATGGACCTGCTAGGAAGATGAAATGAAATTTAGAAGTGTGTGTACCGCAGTCAAATTAAGATAGGGATTAAAATCTCCTAAAATAGGTGTTAACAACTAGGTTGGGCAACCATCATCGAAGAGAATAATGTATCTGATGAGATATATTGTCCTGTCCTGATTAAATCTTAATTGAGTGATACGTATTCTCCTCCGTAACCGACCGTAAAACCGCTTTCGGAGACTTATATTCCAATTTTAATTTCCGGAAGTACCTACTCTTATCACCTGTTGAATAGATAGCACATGTAAAATAAAAAAAAACTGGAGCGATTTCCATTTATAGAATTCTTGATTTATCGTAAACGGTTTTGACGAACCGGGAACCGGTTCATAATTTCTTCAGACTCCTACCCAAAAGCTTACGCATATACACGATTCTGAGAAAAATATGATAACATCGGACTATTGATGAAATCCAAGCAGGTTGAAAAGTTTCAAGGAGTATTTATCAAAAGAGTAAATAAATTAAAAAGGCATGAAAAACAAAATGGAATGGTCCAGTTCAACAGTGAGATATGATAAATCGAAGTAGAGGACGATGCGAACGCTTCACAAAAAAATGAGGACGTCAGGGCGCACGAAGCAAAACGTGATAGGTTTTATGATGCGGCCGAAGGGAAATTTATTTAATGTGCCCTCCGAGAAATAGTTTTATTTCAGGTTGGTAGGAAATATTGTCACAAATCGTTACAAAAGAAAATACCGTGATGACAATTTCTCAAAAATATATTGGCGTAACGAATCATTAACACCAATAAATTTAATGATATATCATCGGTTTAATTTGCAATATTTTTCAAATAGTGGAGAAATTTCTTTTCGTGGGGATAAAAGGAGAAGAATGTTTTGTTAATCATTTCCAACATTTATTGGCAGCACAAAATTCAAAGAAGATTTTATATCTTTGGACAATTCAACGTCAGTTGGAGTTATCAAGACGTAAAAAGCTGCAGTATGTGAAAAGCAAAATCCATATGGCTACAGCTTTTTTTAATGATCTTCATTTACTATCCAAGTTTTTGTGACTCCTATAAACAATGTCATCATATCAATTGGAATCACCATTTATCATACCAAAGGGCAATAATTTATTTTATTGAGATATAACTTCTGATTCGTATGAAGGGGTTTCATATGATGAGACTTTACTTTAATGCAGAGTGAGGGTTAATATTTACTGCGCTAAAATACTTAGCTCCATAGCATTTGATATACATCAAAAATGTAAAGATACCTAAAGACATCACCATGAAATATTTTTCCAAACTTTTATGTCTGAAATCTTATTTAGAAATTTAATTATTACGGGACTAGTCTCGGCGAAAACTTTTATTTTAGAGTACAAAATGCAATACCATAATTCATTTAAGAAAAGATGAAGCCCGGGAAAACAGCCATGACGGAGACGCAGAAGGCCAACTCTGAATGTAACCGGTCGTAAATACCCGAAATCGAATTGAGTTACAGCTTCCGGTGGATAGGAAAGAAAGATAGTTTGCCAAGAATATTATTTTTCCGCACTCTGTCGCAATCAACAAGAAAAGTGAATTGGCATACTTGGCAAAATCTTCTTCTATAACTTGAGAAAGCATCATATTTGTAAGGAGTAACCTGTGCTAGTTTGAAATTAAAATAATTGAACTTCGCATCTCACTTCACGCGCACTGAAATCACGCTCCTATTGTACTTCTTTTCCTAAGCACGGCAATGTGGAGATGGGCTGGAGAGCTGGAGTGGATGGTGACGCTAATTGAGCGGAAGTATGTTCAGAAGCCGGAAGTGACGACAACCGTGAAGCTTTGACGACAGCCGTGGTGGGGGAGCAATAGAATGAGAATAAATGATTGTCAAATGAAGATTATAGACTAAAAATATATTGCTGTTAATTGGATACAGAACTTACTTTGATAAGTTGATGATTTCAATTTAAAACGTCATTCATATATGTGTTTATAATAAGGAAGGTGGAAATTTGATTGCATTTAGCAATCATGATTCATCTGGCCTGCATTTCAGGCCTTCCCCATATAGCGAGTTGCCAATGTCTCATCTTACTGACATCACGACTCTGATCACGAGTATCCTTAGAGGTATGCATACCACATGGCAAGTAAATCCTCGCTGTGTGCCTACCGTCAAGGATAATATCTTTATTTACGGGTTATCCTCTCACATAGTGGGTAAGAAATATTTTCGACTAAAAATAGCAAGACATATTCCAGATTGGTTGGTTAGTGCATAATATTCAGTGAACATGGTTCCGAAAACGTTTATTTTGAATGCTACACCTATTTATCAACCAATCTCTTCTTCCAACCAGGCCGAACCGACGCAACCTTTATCTCTTGGTGGATGTTCTATTTTCCAGGGGGAATATTTAAAGAAGGTATCATCAAAATTTGAAAATTCTGAAATGGGTGTCGTATTTGGAATGGATTCGTGCGAGAAATTTATACAACTTTCAAAGCCTTAATAATCGTCCTGTGGTTCCAATAATTTCATAGCTCTGAATTATAGCCCAAAATACGAATTTATATCTGATTACGTGGCCTGATTTAATTTAAATCTGTATAAATGGCCTGAATGTTTTTCTGTGCGACTCTCTGCTGTCAGAAATGGGTGATGAAGCCTCAACTGCGGTCGAGAGGAGCGAGAAAAAGCGAGGGGAAGGAGGAAAGGAAGAAGTGGACGCGTGGAAGTGAAGGCGATCGGATTGGAAAAGAGAATTGGTCGGGGAAAGTGGCGCCAGTGGACGTGGGATGAAAGTCATCCCCTGCAGCGGGAGGACGGATTATGTGCAATCCCAGCCCTCCTTAACACTCTTCAGTTACGCACTTGGGTGGGACACTGAAACGGTGACCATGGGGCGTAGGGAATACAGGCCAAACCTTCCAGTGATTCGTCGATGAGATAACCAGGGGTTTAGACTTTTGATATACTTCAATAGACGTCGCTATTTGTTCGGGGAATTTTTGCGACCGTATATGGTGACATCATCATCTTGAAATTTTTTACTTGATTGGAGTATGTAATCATAAATAAGATTAAGATTGTAACGGGCCCAGTGAATAGGGTCCAGGAATGTGCATGATAAACGTGAACATTTATTCCCTTCACCATGTCCACATATATTTCAGACGTACTGGGTGAACGGCGGACGGCTTTCAGTAATTATAATGGTTATTACCCAATTATTTTGGTCTGATAATCGAACCACGTACCATTGGCTGTCCGTGCCTCAGGCTTTGCTGTTACACTACCCAAGTTGCTTTTTGATTTCCATTATGTTTAAGGAGTTGGTTGGAGAAGAAAGGGGTGGTAATATTCGCAGAAAATTTTATTACATATTAAATGAAATAAACCAACCTGATTGTATTGCGTTCTGCGCAATAATCCAAGGATTCCGGTATCGGAAAATTTCTATCCATAATGGTTAGGGAAATTTATGATACGCATATAAAATTATCCCCACAAATCCCTCATGGCTTAACGATGTAATTAAAGCCAAATAAAACTTTGTAAATTTCAAATATACATTCCATGGTATTAAGAGAAAAGTATCAGGCGTACGGCAACATCAAACGTTACGCCCTGGAATGTTGATTTAATTTAAGCCTGGTTTTATATTACGGAGAATGGCGCAAGGGCTACCAAGGGCAGTCAAAATAGTGTTATATCACAAAATAAAACCGCATGAGAACTTGATTCATTTCACACAATCATGTTATAAAACCACTTCGACCTTAACTTCAATTTTCTGCAGTCTTATTGTAATTTGCTTTTACTGTCGAACAAACTTTTTACTAACTATTTACCATAAATCGAGAGAATGGTAATATATTTCCGTAATAAGGAGTTATAACGAAAAAAAACCTCTATTTTACTGAAGATAACTATGCAACCATCTTAACTGTGATTTAATAGTACAGATGTTAACTTTAATGAGAATAGAATTGGCATCAAAAATAAAAATATAAAATGAAAGATATTTCTGAATACACTCGCAGCAAGAGTAAGCAGTCTGACTGTAAACAAATGAAAGATGATTACAGGTTCCACTGTTATTTTCATTAATAATTTATAAATAGCTGTGAAACCTACTACGAGGACAGACCCAAAAATAAGCGAACGGAAATCGCTGCGCTCGTCACTCATATGGTTCAGGCTTCTCCCACTAGATGGGTGTCATTTCGTCAGTTCTGAATCAGAATTCGAAACAGCATGGCTTTCGACGGTTGTAGCGAGCCCCTGTGACAGTTTACATTCGAAGAGTTTTTTGATCTCTTCGATTTTTGTAATTGCTGATATTCGAGAACAGCGTGCAGCGTGGAAAATTTGCTCGCTGCTCCGTAAAATTTAGTCGTACACGGTTAATCTTTTGTCTACACATTATAAGGAACACACCCTTAAAGGAACTGAGGTGCTCGATTGACATTCGCAAATGAAACGCGACAACATTTCGATCGAAGACATTCAACGCCCGGGGCAGAACTGATGAAAATGTGGAAAAAAATAGTGCCCTTGTGTACGAGGATATGAGGCGTACTCTCTACGAACTCGTCTTTCTTTGAGTTCATTAAAGTGTATTTAAGCTGGAGAATAGCACATGAGACGAATCGCGGCGATATTCATCCCCCGTTTGCTAACTGCCGATCAAAATGCGCAACGTTTTACTGCTTGCCGCGACTTGAGTTTTTATGTAACAAATTGCATGACACTGCTTTCTCATCCCCCCTACTCACTAGATCTCGCACCTTGTGATATCCTTTTTTCCCACGAATGGAAATGGTGATGAAAGGGAAAATGTTTTCATCATATTACCGAGGTGAAAATGGAATCAGAGGCATTGGAAACAACGAGTACTACAGGTGTTTCGCGTCGTGGAAAAAACGTTTTAACCAATGTATAAGTTCCAATGAAGATTACTTCGAGGGTGACTAGCGCTTGTAACGCAAAAAATTAAATTTTGAATTTTTTTAATAATTGTGTCCGGTTACTTTTGGGTCCCCCTTCGTATTGTGTTTCCATTTTGTTCTATTACGTAGGACTTTCATCATGTTCCGCATGACACTACTGAATTTAGTCAGCAGCATATTGTGATCAGTCATTAGATATAGTGTTAAAAGAACTCGATCTGCAGATAGTCAAATTAATGATTTTGGAATGTATTTCGGAGTGGAGGAATTCCCAAAATTAATGTGAAGTCATATTCAATGCCGTTAAAACTATTTTATCACGTAAATTTGGGATAAATATTAACTAATTATAACAATTTAATTCATTCTTTCCTTACCAAAAAATCGCTTAAACGTTGGTGGTATGTAGTCACAAAGGCTTTGAATGTCCACGATTAACGTAAGATGAATCGATGCAATGGAGCGTGAAGATAGTAAAGTTTAGTTTAATTACAGGGAGCACACTTAGTATCATTGAACTTCGATTAGAGGGAGAAAACGTGAAGGGAGGAGGACCAATAGTGATAGATAACTAACTGGAAATGGGCCAAAGTTGTTGGCGGTTAAAAATTAATCCAACGGCTTAGTCGGGAGGGAATATTTTGGAACGAAGGAATGCGTAAAAGTAAATGAGGCTCAGAGGTGCCTTCGCGTTGCACAGTTACTTTAAACTTTATGACTCCTTCAAACATTTAGAGTTAAAACTGTTAAAGCAACTATGCAGCGTAATTTTTATAGCAAATAATTTACGCTAATTTAAGCAAATGTCTTACGTGCAATTTGGCCTGCCTTTCCACAAAATACACTTTGAAATGGTTGATGAATGTTCATGAAAAATGCTAAGTTGTTCACTGATGAACAACAATTACCATGAAAATCGTATCGACCTTGACATTTGAGCTGAAATTGGAAATTTACACAAAACATGAAATAAAGGGTGATAGCGCGAAGTAATTTTCCTATGGGAATAGAAGTAAAACATATTCTAGGAATAAAATAGTTTTACAGCGACTGAGTATTTACCGAAATGTCATTGCATTAATTATGAAAATAGGCACTAAAAATATGATGATATTTTAAGAGTGCGCATGATGTCTTACGAGAGGTCACAGAATGAGAGAAAATAACTGCCATGAGGATCATGAAAAGAATGATTGATTGGTGAATGAAAATTATAAAAATATCCATTGTGATTGAAAGCGATAGCCTGTAATGATGACCACTTTACCGAATTTCGTCAGAGGAGAAAGATTTAACGTACTAAGCGAAGTATCACCGAAGCTTGATTATTATTTCGATATTTTACGTTAATTGACTAGAGAAACAAATAGAAAGCCATTGATTCAATTCATGTTAAACGCTTGAGGAGAGATTCAGACTCAATGAGGTTGAATTCTAACGTATTTTAATTTGAAACTAAGTAGAAATTTTCCTCAAACAATTTTATTCACACAACCAGTTTCATTTCGTTTCGTATTCCAGACAAAAATGCAATTAGTACGGAAGCCGGTCGAGTGAAAAAAATTGTTTTTGAAAATTGCTTGTAAGTTTTACTTTACAATATATTAAACATTACATAAAATCCAATTTATCGTTATTCAATTTAAAAAGGCGCATGTCTTGAAGCGAGAGACAAATACGAAAAGGCAGGAGTGGACTGGGAAAAATATCCCGGGGGTGGTGAAGCATTAGGCGATTCATGGTAAAAATAATTGAAAGCTTCAAAGGATGCCATACAATTATAAAGTGTCACTGATGACGGTCCATTAGAGTTCACGAAAATCGCAAGGTAATTTTTGCTCTCCAAGGGAAATGAAAACCTTTGCTATAAAGAAAAGAGTATCATAATTGAATCATACACAGTGAATCTGTACGTAAAAATATTTTCTAAAAACAGGTGAGAACGTGGTATTTTCGAATGGAATCTTTAAAATCCTCTTACGGGGAAAAGAGGTGAATTATTAATAAATGTGGAAAAAGGGCTTTTCATAAACGTTGCTGGATTAAGGCAATTGGAGGCGACTTATAGCGGCCATCTCGGTTTCAGGGGTACATGCGTTGCGGTAACTAACAAAGGACAATCCACTAAATTCTATTATCTCCTATCATTTTATCCCTCCATTCATACTTTTTTCTCTATATTTATTGCAAGTGCACCAACAGTTAGGTTCAATCTAAACAATTTTTTCGCGATGCTTCTCTTTCTGTTTTTATTGCATTTTTCTCTGCTGTGGTATGGAAAGTATGGTACCTTCCAGAAAGTATTGACTGAGCAACGAATGTCTTATTAATTTAAAATATCCTCATCTCTCAACGACTTGATTCACATTTCTCACGTTATGATTTTTTTGCTCTCATAAAATACCTACTTTTATATTCCTGCATTATTTCATGACTATCCAAAAATTCTTTGCCAATTCTTTTCTACAAGCATCTACCAGATATAAAACAAAAAAATTAATTTCTTTTCCGACTTGGAAAGCCCTGATTGCTCCTCAGAACACCTAGGTATTCGAATCAAATTGGAGAGCTACATAATTTATAGCGCCATCTGTTTTGCCTTAAGTACCAGTAAGTATAACTTCAAATGAAGTAAGGGGTATACATGCATTGCAACATTGGATGTATTAATCAACTATTACAAAACACCATAAAAAATGAATTCCTAGTTTTACAAAATAGTTTGTGCCCTTATAAACGAAACGTCACGGTGTATGAGAAGGGCAATTTCTTCGAAATGAAACGACATTCGACATCCCTGATGATGAGCCCCGAGTTCGAAACGCTAAAGACAGAAATGGATTTTTAACCCGATGGGAGTCCCGAGAGAAATTAATCCACTTTGTACATATGTTTGTTCTATCGCCGAGTACAAGGAAAAGAGATGAGTTAGATTTATATTTATATGTTGCTTGCTCATCGTTGTATCTGAGCAAAATCAATTCTACGGGTACTCAATTTTGGGGAAGATTCATCTCGATTCCAGACAAAGTTTTGGCCATTTCTGACCTTTATGGCACCTCCATACCATCTATGCGTATTTCCCGTCCCTCTATGCCTTTTGCACGATTTGAGGTCATCTTTCATTACGTTTTTGACAGCCTATGAGTTTAGACGTAAATATTTGTAGCGCGAGCCCTGGGAGGTCGATTCCGAAATCCCCACTGACGGATGTACAGCGCGAACCTCTCTTGAAGGAGAGAATTCGGAGGCGAGCACTCGGGACGATATATCTTTCGACACGACGTAATCCCCTGGCCTTCGACGGAGGGTGTATAATCCTCAGGAGAGCGCGCTGCCAAAGGATTCAGCAGATTGGGTTAGGGACAGATGGACTAGCAGGCTGAGCTTATCCCAGGGGCCGCATTTCAATCCCACAATCTCAGCCGCCCACGCTCCGTTACTCACATCGAAACAGAACGGCGAGTGGAGTGGCTATCCATTACGCTCCAATGTACAAGAGAAAATACATTTTCTTCATCAATTATTTGGTAAGTAGCAATACTCTATCACTCACTATGTTTTTGAAACATCACATAAATATTTAAAAAGAGCACAATGTGATTCATGCGTAATGGAATGTTTTAAAAAGATCTCTTTTGTCAGCATCTCTATCACGCACTGGCTTAACCCTATGGTTTTTATGGCTAAATGAAGGTAGAGCTCTCCGCGATTGAAGGCAAGGGCGTGCATATTCCACGCATTCAGGTTGGGCGGCAATAATTCCCTTCCCAGGGTGGCACTTCCATGATTTTTGAGAGGTTGTCCAAATGCTTCCCAGGGGATTTAAACACAGAACAATCGGGGCAGTAACCAAACCCTTGCATTCACACTCTCCTTTTTTATCTGTCCATATTAATTTCTGGGCAAAAAGTTTGGCCATTCATAATATGTCTAGCTACCAAAAAATAAGAGAAAGTTTAAGTGGGGTAGTGGGGAGAACCGCGATTATCCAAGTATTTCAGAGCAATAGAAAAGATAACAATTTATCATGATGCAGTGCTTATATAAATTTCACTTTAATTTCCCTCTAATTCCCTATCGGCAACTAAGAATAGATAACGAAGTTCAGTGCTCATTCTATAATTTCCTCTTTTCCAGGAGATGAAATTATTGACCTTAAATGTAATTTACAATAACATAAAAACAAGAATAGAAAATTTAATTGCATAATAACAAATAAATTGCAAATAAACGATCTCATATGTTTTATGCGTTTCCTGCGGAAGTGTATAAATGTATAAATACATATAATATAAAAATAGGCAGGAGTGAGAATATTTCCTTGCTCAGCATCGAAAAAAATGAATTTCATTGGTCGTAAATTTAGTCTCCTCTAACGCTCAAACGCCATGAAAGAGTTATTTGTAACTATTTTAAATATCGCGACAAGTAGCAACAATCAATTACGAATCACTAATGTAAACCTTTTACGTGATATTATACAAGAATACATGATTTTAAAGTTTCTTTCCTTACTCATAGTTTCATACCTTCAACCAAGGTATGACTCTCAAGTAGCTATCCGTTTTGTCTGGGGTAACCACAAAGTTCAAGTAAGTATAACTTATCAACAAATTAGGTGTGCTACTTGAATTTTCGTCATGAATAACTAGCGAGATGAAACCAATCAGCATACAATTCTGTTTTAATTTTATACAAATAGTTTTAAACCGAATTTATTACAATGATGATAATCAGCGAGATTTTTAATACATTTTAACTTCATAATATGTTTCTGTTTTATTCGAAAAAATAAAATTCATCCTAATAAAGTTTCAGCAAATGAGGTCTAAGTTAATTGAAATAAGTAAGAAATAAGAAATTGAAAAAAAAGTATGCCTTAGATGAAATTTAAAAATAGATAACTTTTCTATAAATTTAACCTGCCCAATAATGAGGCAGTTGTTATATCTTTCGGCATTCTTGTGTACTCTTAGGGATCAAATTACGAAAAACAATCCGATTACTCCTAAGTAGTGGTGAAATTGGAGTGAGTTTTATGCTAAAAGCCCAAATAACCATATTAGATCGGATTGCACGCTCGCTAAGTGCGGTGAGGCACGCGATGCAGACGCCACTCTAGTGAGAGTTGGGAGAACTAACCTCGTTGGATCGAGTCACTTGGAAATTTAAGAGGGAGGAATTGCTGGTGAATGTTTGACAGAGTGTTTAAAGGGGGGTTAAAAGGGGTGAGGCTCTCCACGCACGCTCCTCCCTTCGCCCTCCTCCCTCGGATGCGATCCTTCCGATCCTTCGACCTCTTGAAGTCACACGCACCCACGGGACACTCCAACGCTATGCTCATGCTTACGCTACAGAGTTTGTCAAATGGAGTTCATGCAACCTTAAGTGGAGTTACCTAAAACATTGATAACCTATTTGTAGTGTCTACGGCCAGAGTTAAACTTTTGCTGCATTTTAATACAAAAGGAATTTAAGTATAATTGAAATTCCCAAAATTTAGTTTCGAACAATTTTAACTTCATGTAAATGGTATCAAATTTGAAAATGATATTTGCTTTTCAACAGATTGCATGCGGGTATACCGGGATAAATATTAATTATGTAAATATTAAAAGAAATGATTAGCTAAAATTTTGGACCTAATCCATTTACATACGAGCCCTATAACAATACAAAAAAATCCCAATGGAAAAATGTCCATATATTAAGCTAAGCCTAATTTTGCATAAAATATGAACAGTTTAAGAACATCAATTTCCATGCGAACTTACCACACTTTTTCCTGAGGACGTGTATAGAACATGAAGGAGTGAACGGCTGATGATGACATGAAACGCAGAAATGTGTGGGAGGGTTAAAGGATAATAAGGAAAATACCGTTGTATATCGCAAGAAAAAGAGCCAATATTAGTGCACAACGCGACGCAGACGGCAAGCATGAGAAACTAAGGAAAGCGATAATCTGTTGCTTTTCCGCTTTCAAATTGCGGCGCATTAATACATGAATTATGCATGCGCTGGGACCGAAAATTAAAAACGTCCTTTCAAACTGGCTTAAAGCTTAGCTGTGCACAACAGCCCCGCGGCCTCCGAGCCGTGTTGGACAATGCGATCCTTAATGTAACAATGGGCTGGTAGCCGACCCTTGCTTGCCTTCGCACGCAGCAACTTCGCAGACTACATCCGCTTCAGAATAAACTGCAGGGAATTCAAATGAATTGATATTTCAGTCGGCCCTAAAAGCCGAATACTTTGAACTGCTGGTGCGATTCTTCGGGCCAACGGAAACCCATTTTTAGAAAATAGACATTTCTAATCTCAAAATCGTATATAACGCAAACTCAAAAGCTTTTGCTGGTACTGAGCACCAGTATGCCATATTTAATCGCAAAAATGTTTGCCTTAACGATGTATCACCACACCAAATTGGTATATTGAAAGAAAATTCCTTAAATACATCTTTATAATATCACATAATTGAAATTAGACCACAATTATTGTGCATAGTTGACAATAAATTCCGTTGGGAATCAATTTTCAAACATTTTTCAAACAGCGCTCCAAACGTTTGAATGATTTACTATCATAGTATTGCTACTCAAGGAAGTACACTATCACTATAATTCGGCTGCGGATACATGCAACGGACACGTACCTTCAAGAGAATCCATGTAAAAGCACCGTTGATAGAAAGATTTTTTAGGTTTCGAGTCAGCTTTTTTTGTATTTCAACTCCCTGTGCGATGCCCATAGCATCGAAATATTTAGATGGGATTCCAGGCAAGCAGCGCGTGCGGCGTCGACAGATGCCGAGAGAGAGTCCACAACAACCCCGGCCTCACATTCCACGTCGCATTCGAACGAGCGCGGACCCCCAACGCAACGATTCGGCCAGCCTCCCTCCATCTGGACCCTTTTTACGTGCCTTCACGCCTCCGCCAACGCATCTGCTCCACTGAAAACAGCGCCTTACATCCATCCCGACACCCGATACCATCCACACACTCTCCAAGCCCAAACACAACATCCCTTGGACCAATACTACCACTCGATTCACTGCACTAAAATGGTGTACTACAAGGTACCATAATCGGCCTCCTTTCGTTCATCATATGAAGATATGTCTCCTAGTTTGAGATGACTTTCAATTTGAAATCACGTCACCGGACCGAAACAACGTCCGTGAGTGGAGCCAAGAGAGGAACAGAAAAAGTCTCAGCAAATGAACGTTGCTCACGCGAGGCGTGTGACTATCACCATGAATATATTGCGGGTGTGGATACAGAAGGAGGCATCAATTGAAGCCAAATATCTGGCCCACGTCCACTTCAAACATATCGTGTATATAAATTGTAAGAAATATTTGCGGAGAAACTAGGACACGTTAAGCGATCTGCGTAAAGATGCTTCGACTAAGAAGAGAGAGTGAGGTGCTTCCTCGCACTCGACGGCTCGCACCTCGAATACGAGGCAGTAATATGAGAATCGGTGCAGAAAATTTCAATTCGTCAACTAAAAAAAATACTCAAGAAAGCGAAGTGATTGTTTAAAAAATGAAATGAGTGAAAAAAATAGAGTAACACAGCTTTCATTTGAATAGGACGAAAGAGGCGAAAGAGGCGATGCGTTACACTTTCTGATTGCTTAAACAATTAAGTCCCTTTCAGTGACACAGCGAATATGATATTAGGCCGTGCTACAAATACATCTCCGGAAATATTATAAACTATGAGAGATAATTTTAAGAAAGGATAGATTAAGGAATTTTGTATGCCCTGAATAAGAAAGGGCTTCAACAAATTGTATGTGCATGTTTGGAAAGGGAACCCATATTCAATTGCAAGTCCATACAGGCAAACGACCTATTGAGGTAGACTGTGACTTATCACGTAGATGTAAGTAGGGAGGTACAAATAATGAAAATATATGACCAATAAAAACGAGTGTGTTAGGAAAATGGAAATGAAAATGAAACTGTCTAGATACACTGAGGCTCAAAATTCTTTGCATAGCTTAAATCAGATATTTTCATAAAATCACCACTCCACATCCTCCTATGATTCGTACCCGTATTCTAAAAATTTGTAAACATTACCGCTGTACAGAATAAAACAAATTCTTAAGCATAACTACAGTCAGATGAATAAATACAACTGTTCTTGCTGCCAACTGAAATTGATAATGCTTTAAGGACAGTTTTCCTCGTTCACTATGAAAACGAAGCTATAATATACCCTTCCGAACTATAAATATGATAAATCATAAGATAAGAAATTTCGAATTTTTAATGATTTTATTCGACATTAAAAAAATGCGTGGACGGAAATTTTAAACTAAAGCAGATTCAATAATTGTAGAGAGTTTTCAAAGCATTCAAGCATGTTAATTACTCTCTTTCATATTGTAAAGACGATATCTCTGAGAAGGTGATTACTCCATAGCTGCGAAATTCAATAATATCAATGGTTTGCTTTAACATTTATGTATGATTCAGTTCACAAGGTAATCAAAATTATTTTGTATTCTAAATGATATACATATCAATATTATTTGATTATCAAGACATTTATTCAGAGTATAATTAAAAAAGGCCAAGAGTATGGACGCTATAAGTTACACAAAAAGTAAAGGTATTATGTTTAAACTGGTCCATAAAATCGTAAATTAATTTGGCTAAGAACCAAGTTCGAGTATTTTTGGTTCGTCACCGTGGTTACAGCCTTAAAAATGCCCTAAAATGGCTATTTTTTCTCTTTTAGAACACAACATTTTTAAATAATCCAATTGAGGCACCTCTGAGGTAATGTTAAAATCAAAACTAAGTGAACAAATCACCCCTGAAACTTAATAAGGTTTATCGTGCAAAATCTTGTCAAATTCAAATCCACCCCTTAAAAGGCTTAGCTACTCTTGTCTCAGTGCCATTATTGTTCTGCGTCCTCACGTTCTTAAACTCTCCAGGCAAAGCGACGTAAGTACTGAGTAAATCAAGTCAGAGAGAATGTAGATATCATCTTAAAGAGACTAGCCTCGAAGTTGCATTTCAATGAGCTTGAAGATGTTTCTGATATCGCTGTCCAGACTTTTGAGAATCACATTTCCACCGAATGGGAGTCCACCGCCTCTTTTAAGCTTCCCACGGCATTTAAACGTCCGCTCTCATCACCATACACACTGCATCCCCATCTCCACGAAGCACCGAAAAAGAAACTCCCGACCGTTCGTTCCCCATCAAAGATTTACGGGCGCAACTTGTCGGCAGATGTTTTTTAACGGCTCCCCTTGACCGACGGTTTTTTTCCTCGCCATTTTATGGCTTTTGGTTGTCGTTGGGGGACGGCGTAGCGCCAGGGACGGATTACCTCGTTTGGAGAATGTTCTTCTCTCCTCGTGGTTGCGGGGCTATTGTACGCAGCCACGCTTTGAAAAAAAAAAGAGCACGTTAAGAAGATGTATTTAAAAAAATCACCTTTTAGCCCACATCATTCATTAATGCGCCACAATCGTGCAGTCAAAACGTAATAGATTATCGCTTCTCTCGGTTCTTTTGTTTCGCGACGTGATATGAGCTAATCTCCGCGCCGCCCTAGCGCACATATGCGGCCCAACGCTGATCCGTCCTCCGACCCGCCCATTCTCCATATCCACTCCACACAATACTGCCCTCTCGGCAGTTCAAAGCCCCGGCTACGGCCGTCGTGCTGATGAATAGCTTTTGGTAATCGTATTCACTCTTTTGCGGACCATTTTTGAAGACCGTTAAAATATTATCTCACCCTTTGTCAACCTCCATCATACTATAAATTAAATAAAGTTTTTTTCTAGATTGGGTTACCATTCAAGCGGTTTGTTCAACGCTATATCGATTGAAAATTTTCGCGACCACATGCCATCATTTTCAGACCACCTGCTACTGAAGGACAACTCCAGCTAAAAATACGACTACTATTGACGTTTCCGTACGTGTTATTGAGGTGTCATACAGTGGTTTTAGTATGTTATACATTCAATGTTGGTAAAAGCTCGATGTAATGATACAGAAGAGCGATTTTAGGCTTCTGAGCATGCGCAAAAACGCTGCGTTTAAAAATGAGTCGTGTTTACACTTGAAGTTGTAAATGATGGAGATGAAGAGATGAGAGTCGCGGATTCTGCTCGAGTTCAGTCAATTCAAAGAGACGGAATTGGTCACGTTGATCGTCGTACGTCTATATAAAGAAAATGGTCGTGAATAATTTCCACAAAGCCAAACTAACCTCACTCGAATGCGATTGTAAGGTGCAACTAATACGCCCAATGCAGTACTCGGGATCATGCTCCATTTTTCAGAGGGATGGTTCTTTCAATATCATGATCCACTGAGCCGAAGCAAAATGTACATCAAAACTATTCGTTCGATGATGAGAGTCTAATATCTAAAATTTGCGCTAAGTGAGCGACAACTACTCAGTGATTCCACCCGAATGTTTGTTTGGATAGATTAGGGAAGAGCTCATCCCAGAGTAAGGCACAGGACAGGAGGAGACAGTCCCTATCCCTAGGTCTACTCGCTCATTGAGGATTTTCCTCGAAACGTTCTCTCGGGATTTTAAGCCTTAAACTTCAGATTCGTAAGCAAATTTTACACGCAATGGTTCGCCCTCTTTACTCATTCATTTGTTTACTCGGTTTATTGCAAATTGACTAAAGTCAGGCGGCACTGTAAGGTAGCATCAATAGATATATCATATGAATCGTGTTTGGAAATAAGAAAACATCGTGGAGCACAAACATAGATATTATCATCTCCCGTAAAATTGCAGAAATGGTAACTGGTTCCATTCAATGATTATAGCGTAGAAGAATGGCAATTGTTTTAAAAGATTTGCTTAATGGGATCTATGTTTCACTTTGATAATTTTTCCTGACGAAGGATGGCTTCTTTCCAAACATTTAATCGTTCTGTCTCTTTCCTAATTCCTCCATATAACCAGAAAATTCTACTTTCCCATTACTATGTAGAGCCTTCCATTCCTAGACTTTCATCTTCAGTTTGCTTGTTAAAAAGAAAAATGCTTGCAGGAGATAATGTTAACATGTAAATTACGCAGCTCATAAGAAAACTGAGTGGAGAGATGCATCAAAGTACTCTCAAGATTTCTGACCGGTGATGATGATGATAATGATGAAGTTTCAAAACCGGAGGTCACGCATCCAATGTGCGACCACCACACGTCCATCTCTCGCACGCTTTCTCGGACGTGATTCGATTGGGAGTAATGGCGAGCAGGGATTGGCGGCGCATCAAACATTCATTGTCGAGGGAGGGAGCATTGCACGCCGCAGCGGCGAGAGAAAAACAAGCAATCGTACACACACGTCCGTGCGCGTCGCGTTTCGGCCATCGCCGCAAAGTTTGACGCCAATTGGCGCCCCTTGCTCTTTCATGGGGTCACAGGGCCGGCTGGGGGCGACCATGCTACATGAAGACGTCATGGATTGGAGTCATCGGTTCCCGGAAGGAACAGCAAAAAGTGCATTGGCCCGAGCACTTAAGAAAGCGAAGTGCTATGCCATTATATAAATCACAAAAATCAAGGGGAGTCAGAAACTAACTCCGTGTACTAGTGCGTGTAGATGATTATGAACATGTTATGAAGAAATTTAACACATCAAAGGATGCATATCTAGAACCTCCGAGATGAATGACGCAGGCAAGTATTTTTTATGTAAAAAACCGAAAATTAAATAGTCAATAACTCTACTATTCGTTCTCATTCAAAATATGCTTTCTCGTTCTAATTTATCAATTGCAGATCGCAGAAATTAGACATATATCCTGGAACCCAGGCTAAAAAATCTTCATTATCAGACATGCTCTTATGACTGTACAAGTCAAAAAACAACAAAAATGCGGATTAATCCCGGAAAATTCAGTTCCTTTTGAAAAATACAACAAACCAAATGCTCATTATGCCAAAATAATCGTGATGAAATTTAAATCCGGGCTCATTACCGCACTGAGTTGTTTGCATTATTTTAAATTGAATCAGCCTTGTTAATTGAAAATGGCGCCGCCATCGTTCCAAATTGATAGACGAAATATTAGCTTGGGACGGAATATTACCCAATTCCTTTTTGGCTAATTATACTTCCTAGCCGCTATGAATGTCGTCTATGATGCTGATATGCTTTAATGTGGAAATTATGAAAATTAATTATTTTGAATTACGCAATCGCTTCAGCTTGGCGCAATGGGGCTCAATATGCCTTAAATGAATAGGTGTAGTATTCAACCAATCACAATAACAGCAGTTCGTAACAATCACAAAATTAGTAAGTGAATGATCTAAAAACTTATATCGAAACATAAAAGATGCCATGAACAGGAAAAAAAACGTCAGCCGTTTCACGTTAACGTTAATTGTAGTACCTCAACTAAACATCAATATCTGAAGAGTAAAAGACAGTTACCATCTTATTCTCAGTTGCTCAGTTATTGCAGGAAAGGATAAAAAGTGACAACTGCCAAAACCTTAAAACTTGAGTGCCATATTCTAAATATCACATCAAAGAGATTGAAAAAAATTATAAGAAATTCTTTAGTTGCTTATTTAGTTGTTTAGTTGCCATTGTTTTCATATATACCCAGTTCAAGAGAATTGTGTACCGTATGTAAGCTTGTTGAAAACTTTCAATTGTCGAAGTTAAGAAAAGGGAAACATTTTAAAGATTTGATGCACTTATTTAAAAATTTAAACATTGGTAAATGTCAGATTTGTTTGAAGAGCATACATTTTAATGCTTCAATATATTTATTTAAGACCCAATTCTTTCTTTTATTTTAACTATGTTAGGCTCTTTTTGACCAAAAAATCGCTATTTCATAGAATGGGTGGGAAATATAATAAATATTGTAGTGAATTTGATCTGTATCAAGAAAGAAACACATTTTCTAATGCTCTGATGTTGGCTATGAATTAAAATGACCAAATGGGATATAATTGATTCATTATAATGACTGGGACTGTATATCCACATGTACGTTTAGACACTTTTTTTAGTTTTGTGAATTGAGTTTTCCCTGTAACTATGCTGTTGAGAAAATTATAAAATCAATAAACAGTGTGTGCCGTCACGGCGCAGTCTATTTCCCTAACGTACACAGTATTTCTCCATGCATGGCAAGGTATCTGATAGATAAGCCACTACTATAGGATCATTAAAAGCCAAAATAGAAACAATAAAATTTGCAAAGTGGAGTGGAATACTATGGAGTGAAATTCATTGTGTAATGATTAAACTATTAATTATTCAAATTCAATTACCACGTTGAAGTATAAGAAAAATATTCGTCAAAATTATTTACCTTCTCCCAAAAATAAATTAAATACGACTGAAAAATAAATTATAACCTTGTTATTTTTTCGCCAAAATTTCTTTAGCTGGAAGGAAAAAATAATGACAGACGTTACGAATAGATTTGAAAAAAATACACCTGTATGTTCGATGCGGGTTGGGTAGTTTCTCTGGGTATAAAAATTGGCTGCCAAACAATATTGTCCAAACGAGGCACCTGAATGTAGCATTGGCGGATGAAATATTCGCAAGTGGAATGGGTTTCTTTCATTACCGTCAGTGGTTAAATGAGAGCAGTTGGAAAGTGCTACTGCCCGACATGACACAAGGTATCTTAGAATTCAAATCACACGGAAATTGAGTAACTACCAGTGGGATTTATCATATCTAAGATGATGAAAAGGTGATTCATTAAACGAAATTGATATTATTGGCAAAGATTAAAATTGCGAGGAGTACGTCTTTCATCCAATGAAATGCATCTAGATCAAGCGTGTAATGAGCAAAAGAACCTGAAAAAATTGTTAACTTGAAAGAAATCTAGTATGATTTAAAGATAATATTTTAATCTACAATTCAATTGGCAAGCCTCGGTGAAGGCGAGGTTAAATCTTCGCAAGCAAAGCCGAAGGTCGCGGGATCGAATCCTTCCTGGGAAGATTGCCCTTATCCAGGGTAAGGGTGTTTGTGTACGTTTAATTTATATGAGAATCCCGTTGTAAAAGAGCTAATCGTACTGTTTTCGGTGGTGTGGCAATAAATAAAAAAATAAATACATCTGAACCGGCCTAAGATATTTTCCTTCGACTGCCTCATAAATTTTTATTAATATGGAATATACATACAAGGAAACTGCCAAGCATAGAGGCCAGTTGTGGGCTAGTAGTACTAGATAGTAGACCCTAATTGCAGACCCAAAAATAAAGCTTCCAATGGATGAAATTATTAACAGTGGACAGCAAATATATAAAGATTTTGAACGAAAATCCTTTGATACAGATCTAAGCATGTGTTTCAGTTGGGGTCGATGCTGAATGGATCAAGAATTCCTCTTTAACTCGAGTCAAAAAAAAAAAAAATAATACAACTCGGGTTTGAAGTATTTGATCATAGTAAAATCAAATTTCAACAAAGATTCACATGCATCATCAGAAAGCTTGTTTATTATAGGTTAGTACAAAAATGTTGTGGCAGCCGAAATCATTGGTCTTGAGCCAAGATTGAAATGCCTGACTCCCTTGACTCCGCAGCGGAAGGTGTGATATCGATAAAGTGGCACTAAATGTTAAACGCAATTCAAAATAAAATTTTAAATGCTTTACAAAAGATTAAAAATTATCAAAAGAAATTTATCTCCAAAACCGTCAGCGATTATATCCGTTAGCCAGAACAGAACGATTTTAGTATTACTTCGATAATTATTTATCCCAAAACAGGTAAGACTGCTGAGAGAGAGGTTCAGTAGGGCACTCAGCCCAAAGGGCCTTCGATTTTTCGATTCTATTTTTCGATCGTGGTTCCTCGATTGCATGTCCTTCCCCATGGGCCTTTGAGCTAACAGAGCATGGTTTTTGTAAACTTAAAAATTATGAATCCTCGATCAAGACGTACCCTTAGATAATGTGGTATTTTAATAGTTTTTTGACCACCAACGTCAATTGAGAAGAGACATACAAAATACTTCAATGTTCCAGTTTATATAAGAGGAGAGCATGTATTTTCAAAAACGGAAAGAATTGATTACAAGCAGCGGACAATTTTCTCTCAATATTCTCTCTCTAAAAATTAATGAAATGGACTACTGAATAGCATCACCTGCTCCCTAATTTTTTGCAATGGATTATTTCCAATCATCAATGGAGAATTATAGCATAAATTAAACACTAGGAGGACGGGAGTTTCGCGCTACCTAGAAGGACGGCTAGGGGTCATTTGACCCCTAAAATGTATTTTGGAATAAAACGCCTAATTTTCAACCAATATTCAGTTCAATCGTATTAATTGTTGAATCAGTTCATTAAAAACACCATTTAACATTATTTAATATTATTTCCATCGTCAAAAGTTAATAACAATTATTTTAAAGAATCATGAATTAAACCATACGTAGTAGTCGATTGAAAATCAAATAATGAAAATACATACACTCAATACAAAAGTTGTGTTACATGTTTAAACAATAGGGGTACTGGGTTTACAAAATTTGCATTAAAATTTTTAAAACTTAATACTTTGTTGTAAATCTCAGAGAGACAGTATTTTTTCAGCGCTGTTTCCTCAAAATATTTTTTTGCGCTGAATGCGTTCATTGGACGATTTATTCATCTACATCTAAATCTACACACTAACCCGCAAGCTGCTTAAAAGCGTGTGGCAGGGGGTGTTAGCACTCAAGCCATTTGCACATGAAAAGGAATATGGAAAATGGAAAGGAAATTGGTGCAATGATTCAATTTGATGGTATTTGGCACCTTTTTCTTTTTTGTGCCCATGGAGATATGGCTGTTGGATTTGGAGACGTGTAAATAAATTGATACATGCTATACATCGTATCTACTCCCACTTTGTTTTTATTATGAAATAGGATGGTCTCTGGTATTCTTTTATTCGTTTCGGAAATAGTGTCGTCTGAGATCATGCTGCTGAGTGAAAGTACATTATTGTTCTAGTTTGCCTGATTCTACGAAAGAGTATGGCCTAAGGTATTTTTGAACACTCGCGTTGAATGGATTAAATGGCTATTTTAGGGGTCATGAATATTTGTGCGTCACGCCTGTTTTTTTCAGATCGTCCATGCAAGAGAAGTTTTCCATTTTTTTATGACTTCCTGCCAGCTGGATGGATGGAAAATAATTGTTACAAGTTACATTTATTCCTGAATTCTTGTATGTTACGGTCACTCTAGTATCTATTTATTTCCCCAACGCTTGATTTGATGACCAATCATCATCTTTGCCACAATATGGAAATTCATTTAGGCTGTATTTTCATTTCATATCTGTCAAAACCCAGTGCTCGATTCCAAATTTGTCTGGTTTATTTGGAATTTACCTCATAAAAGGACAGCTGCATTTTGTTGGATAGAGCTGTGCATTTGCTATCACGCCAAAGTCGCCATCGGATCTTGAACTTCGTCGCTTCCATCACACGCAGATGTTAATGGATTGGTCAGAATTTCCTTGAACTGATGTTTACGATTCACTTCCAGACTGATCTTCAATATTCCCTACAGCTATTTGAATCGCGACGATTCTCTTCTCTTGATATATTTCTCGACTTCTTACTTTCTTCCTCAACTCACTACTGATATGCATGCAAAAAAATCTACAAACGAAAGCGCATTATGGTAGAATCTTCTCTAGTTGCATTGGAGGTATAGAGAGCTGGAGAGCATTAGAAATTCATACAAAAGGACAAAAGTTTCAGAAGTAACGCTAATTGCCTTTCGAAAGGCAGGGACTCAACCGCCAACCGTTCCTGATTCGTATCTTCCAGGAACTTGCAGTAATGCTTCTTTTCCGACCTACGTGTGGATTCCAAGGGTAGAATTTACAGTATAATTTTACAGTCCACCCAATTCCTCTGCTTTCTCAAAAAGAGACAGGATTTTTCCCCAGGACGCAGCGTGCAGTCAACCCGCCCCAAACCCCGACGGGGTCAGGCAGCACTAATGCTGGATACACGGCAAAGGGGCTAGGTCAAGTGACAGTGCCGTCAGGCCAGAAAAATGAAAGTTATTCGTAAACCTGATGAGTCGATATTGAAAATAATGTCTCTAAGAGCTCTGAATCTTGGACGACGGAAAATAACTCTTGGGATACGTGACGATTTTCCGGTGAGGGTAATACAATAATCATTGAACAATAAATAAAACAAAATTAAAATATCATAATTACATGAATTTACGCAAATCAAGGATTGAAAAGGTTTTATTTCCCTTTGCTGCCCAAAACATATCGAAAGATTGTGCACAACAAGTCGCTATGCCTAGATTTTCGAATACAGATAGGAGCTCTTGGGACGAAACTGGCATTGAACCGGGTACTTCCATATTCAAAATGAAGCAAATCATCTACCACACTAGCCTCTTGCTGATTATATGATATACATGACACAAAAGTACCCATGGGCAAGAAAATAGCGCGAAAACCAGTTGTGGGTCAAATGACCCCTAGCAGTCCTTCTAGGTATAACACGTCATAAAAAATTAAAACAGAACGTTATTGTTGAATTTTCACTAATTTATCAAAATATAGACCAAAATGAACAAAGTGAAAAAGTTTAAAAATCTAAAAAAATATTTTAATAAGAGAAAAATAAATTTGAATTCTGAAAATGGGTCAAATGACCCCTGCCGTCCTTCTAGTGTTAAGCCAGATAAAATGATTTCACAATAATTTATGTAGTACAATCATTATCTGTAATGGTATTGTTGAAAGAATGGTGTCCATCCTGTCCAGAATAATGATACCAGCAAGCATCAAAATTGCATTGACTGACCAAACATAAGAGTAGAAGAGCAATTAGACATATTTTTAATAACAAAAAATGGTAAATTTGGAATGAAACGAGCGGAAAAGGGCAAAAAAAAATAATGCGGAAAAACGAGATTGCCTCTATCATTCGGTCATCATCCCATCAACGCTCTCATGTTCATTCGGCCCGTACCAAGCGATAGATTATTGCGGTGATGACGCGAGAAAATTGTACCGCTCAATAGCCTTCTTTTATTTCTCTTCATCTCTTTCTAGGGCATTACGAAAGGAATAAAGGCAAATAAAAATTTACGGTCACAATTCACGTCACGCGGTTCTCTCCCGTTAATTATGGAATGAATTATGCCCCTGTGCTTCGGCATCGCCGATTTAATGCCACCCGAGCCATTTTTCATCGCGAAAAATGTTTTTGTCTCGTAAATGGGAAAAAAAAGATAGTTTTCCAAGGGCTGACGCGAATTCTCCAAGACCCCCCTCTCTCTCTAAGGTCCCGTGGGAGGTCCAAAAGTGATTTCGAACGGCAGAGGAGCTTAGAAATTTAGAAATGGGATGATGATGGATGCGTATAGAGAGAAAGAGAGGGAGCTCGCCGATATACGCTCCTTCCGATAGGGCCATTTAAAAGCGCCACTGCCCGCCATATACATCACCGCGGAACATCCAATTATGCGAAAAGGGAGAGGAATGAGTTTCGACATGGCTTTTAAAGGAATCATAAATCGCGTCCTTCGAAATTCCAGTCTTGTAACTCGCGCCCACCGTTTCCGCTTATTACCCACCCGTCCACATCATTCTTCACTCCTCGTCTCCAATGCCACCCTTTCATTAAATGAAGGCATGCGCGACGAAAAGCACAATATAGGCTATCTATCACGGAAGAAGACAAAGCACACACAGAGATCGGAATAAAGGAGTAAAGGAATCGTTTCGCTCTGGTCCCAATGCATCTTCCAATTGCCGGTAAGGTATGCTACTCAATAACCCTACCAAGACATCTTTCTCTAAGGTGGATTTCAGATTGGGCTCACGGGACAGTTACTGGATTAGCTGTGGTTTTTAATATTAGAATGCACAAGCGATAAAGAAATTGAGCATTTTTTACGCCCTAAAGAGGGAGATAAATTGATCATTTTCATTATTCAATATCCTTGCATATATTTTTATATATTTCACTAACATTTAATTTGAAAATCTAATAATAGAGAAAAATAACATATTTCGACAGTCTTAGCTTTAGCCTTTTTGAAATCTATAACTTTCACAGAGATTATCTCCCATTCAGAAAGAATTATTCCCTCCGCTCTTAAAAACCCATTATTTGAAATGCTGATATGCAAAAGAAAATTAGGTCAAAGGAATATGTCCCATCCACATAGATGGACGTTACTCAGGTAATATTTAATTATATATTTTAAAATAAATGCCAAAAACAGCATAATAGATATTGAAAAATATAATATCATGCTTAGGAAGCTACGTATAATTTTCCACAATTAATTTGATTTCAAGAAAAATAGCCATTAGCTTAAAAGTAACATTGCCATCAATACGAGATCTTTCGCAGCTTCACTGGTACTGTATAATGTTGACAAAATATTATTCAATTAGAGCGCAATTAAAAAGTTATTCTCTAGGAGTTAACTTGAAGGAAACGGAAAAGGAAGTTGAGTTTGAAATTAATAATGCTTAACAACGGAACTATTCACTACCCTAAATATAGGAAAATATATATTTATAAAAAGTCATTCAAACATGGATACTAAAAGGCAGCTCACATAATACAAATCCATAAGTTTGATATGCAGAAAAATATCTCAAAAAGGAACCAAAGACCATCACAAAAAGCAAGAAAAGGAGATAGAACTATAAAAAAAGTGTTTTACACGGCCATACTTTGCCACAACAAATAAATGCTATTAACTTGCCTTAAAGTGAATTCGAAAATTTATTAATTAGCTTGAATTCCGCTAGGTTATGTCTGAAATAACTATCTAAATACGGAAATATTCTAAGATGCTTATGGCATTATTTTAGGTAGGGATGAGAGTTTGTCCTAGAAAATGCCTGCCATAATAGCAAAAACTCAAATTTTGATAAAAGCTAAAAAGAACAGCCTACGCCAAAATTTCGCAAGTGATTGCCTCACGTTGAAGCTGACAAAAGCATGTATCCATACAGAATATTTAATTAATAAATGAGGAAAACTATCGAATCGTTTGGTACAATATAACAAATCTCGGAGGCATGAAAATGACTCAGCAATTTTCTCCTGAATAAAATGAGGAAAATCAATGGTTTGGAGGGGAAGAGACCTTAATTTAAAAGTGCTCGACTCCAGGGAGGAAACTTTCCTCCAAATCCCTGGTGGCTCCCAATCTTTGGAGCGCATTGTCCTTCGCTGAGTATAACAGGCCTGGGAAAGAATGTAAGATAAAACAAACTGGTGCAGCGAGGTCACTCGGAATGCCTTTGATCCGCCGCCATTAATCACGCTGAGTCACAGGAGGAGGAGTGATTGTTTGGAGAGGAGTTTGCATCTGTGTGGGGGCCAACCGAAAAAGACACACCTCACTCAGCCCAGATGACTCTTGACCAACAAAGGGTTTTCCCGCAAACTAATCCCCACACCCTGGCGCCCCCCAGCCACTGGCCCTGAGCCCCTTTGAGCCGTGGATTTGGAGGGGGATAACACCTCTCTAAGTGGGAGTGCACCTCAGTTGGAGGAGGCAAGGGCTCATGGCCTTCAAAGAAGCCCGTTCACGAGGACACTTGATCTGCTCATTCGACTGCGGCGGGATAGGGGCGAACGACCTCCACCCCAAGTGCATCACTCCAAACTGCTGCTCAGGCAAATATTTCAAGGGGTGGATAGCACTATTGAAGGTTGCGAAGAGAGAACTTGTGGTATAGTTGACAATTTAAGTGTCATTGACGTATTCTATCGGATAAGGTAGTTTCCATGGAGTTTTTGCGAGTTATCTTAGCCAGCCGAGATTGGAACTCTCTCTTCAGTTTACAATAGCATATGTTCCACTTCCTGCTATCCATCAAACAAATTCATTTTAACCCCCAATATTCCTCCTTCTAACATGGATTTTAACATCCCCTATCTTCTCAGTGCTACCTCGACCAAACGTTAAGTATCCTCCGTATCGCATCTAGAATCTGCCTCTCCTCGCCCACCATGTCCAGCACTTAGTAGCTCCTCTTCCTACCCCTCCGCTTCATCTTCTCCCCTCTGCTTCTCACCCACATTTCCAATGCCTCCACTCTTCTTTCCCCCTCCTTCCTAAATCTCCACGTTTCCGCACCGTAAAGCGCTAAACTCCACATCAGTCTCTACGTCATCCTTTTCTTCGAATTTTTGCATAGTAATCCTCTCACTAGCTTCTCTATGATCACGAAGACCTCTTTTCCAAGCGCAATTCTCTTCCTATTGCCAAAACTACTTTATCCTTTTTCCTCTAGCATCCTGCCAATATAGTTAAATTGCTCCAACTGCTAAAGTATGTTGACCTATTTACATGATGATTCTCAAATTCAAAGCTCTCGATACTACCTTTATACATTCATATGATACCATAAGCGCAAACATACAAATGCATCCAAATGGAAGGAAAGGAATGGTATGGTATATATGGCAGAAAAAGAGCCTGGACAACGATTCTGTGGTAGATGGAAACATCCAGAATTCAGAGGGTAAAAATGCCAACAGGAATCGAAGGCTTGACAACATACTCCCATTTTTACAGCGAAAGGGAAATCGCTGCTTTATAATACCTTACACACGGGAAAACGAACACCCAGGAATTTGATATGTCGCGTTTCCTCATTTTTCTGCGTTGATTCTGAAATTTCAAAAAGGAATCACTATTGAAAATTCTTATCATATTAGTCACACCAAATGACGATTCTTCTTCATTTTTCTAGTTGACAGGATAATAACTTCTACCGAGTTGAACACAATTCTGAAATACCCCAGTGAAATTCACAAGTCGATGAGCGGATAGGAATTTAAAAGAGGAGAACCACTGCAGGTTATGAAGTTATCCAAAGTGCATGCATTTAAGAGAGTTTCACTTGATAGGTAATTATATATTTACTTCAATCAAATTATAGGATTGTTTATTTCACTCCAGGAAAATGATGAATGCGATGGCGTACACTTTTTTATGTCATGGGAGGGATAAATTATCTCAATAGTAAAAAAAAGGCTCACGTTAATTTATTTCTCAGTCCTAAAAATATTAGAAATCCAAATTCTGCACACCTTGATGCTGGGTTCGAATAAATATACATATATTTGTAGCTTAGGCTATAGTGGATGTCAAAAACTAACGAATTGCGCCAATTGTGTTCTATATTATTATTTTCGTTTTTTTCATAGTTTAATGAAGTATTCAAAACTAATAGCTCAGTGGAAACACTCAATTTCATCATTCGGGGTTCATTGCGGTCATTCACACAATGCGGTGCATGAAATAACCATGATAAGCTTGCATATGTGAGAAAAAGGTAGCAGGGATGACAAATTAATTACTCAAAAACATTTGCTCTGCAAAAAAACGTTTAAGACCAGGAGGAGGACCCTGTAGCACACATGAGCTTTTGAGCGATATATGTTTCATCCGTAGTAACTTCCGTTCAAAATTAACCGTTATTCGTAAATATATTACCATCTATGGTGTGAATAAACCCCGAAGGATGATACTGAGTTTCTAACACACTGAAATATTTGGAATGGTTGGCCGAATTGTGAGCAGAGAAACGATTGCAGCAAATGAAGATTGAAATTTGGGCGATGGAGAAATTTGCATGCTGAACAATTGAAGAGCGCGGTCAATGACGTCTCCTTTCGTTCTAAATTCTTCACGACCAAGCTGGCGGTGCGAGAGCTGGGAATTAAGAGAGAGACAGTTGAAAGTGGCCCAGAAGGCCTTCCCTCAATCTGCATATTCAACGCTCAAGGCTCACAACGCCACACAGTGGGCTGAAATCGAACAATCTGGCCAAAACATAAAAATTGATTTTTTTATCATGGAAGTTGAAAGTTTGCATAGTTGAGGTCAATAAATTATAGTATTTTCACAAATATTTTATGGATTCCTCTTTTTAAGTTGAAAGGCTTTTTTAAGGCTTTAAAGTTGAAAAAATCTTGCGAAAATGCCTGCTTTGATTTTTTTTCAAAAATTAGCATTAAAACTAATAGCACACCTTTTGTTGTACATAATTTAATGAAACCAAAAATTCCAATAAATTCTTTGCCAGTGTTAATTCTAATCAACTTTCAAGTCTTAGTTTTTGTATTTGTGACCAATATGACGCAAAGTGGTGGACGCTTTTCATCGTAGAATTTTGTGTTTATGTAGGACTATGACAAAGGCCACCAGACATTTACACTACATATACAACATTTACTATGGAGTGTGATCCCAAGATATGATAAACTGCGACGCCATAATTATGATCGATTTTTCGACCGTGCGGCAGGGTCCAAAGCTGGCTCCGGGAAATACTTTGCAAGACGGATGTTGGACACTGAATCTTTTATAGCAAAGGAACTGAATAAAAGTGGTGATGAGTCGATTCCAAATTCCGATTAAGGAGCACGGAATCGGAGTCGATAAGTCGATCGCCTAAAGTCGATTCTGATTCCATCGATTCCAGGAAAATAAATATTTTGAATGTTTTGCCCCATAAGCTTGGGGCATAAAGGCCGTCACGCACCTGAACTACACACTACGCACTGAACATTGATAAGTTAACAATTTATGTCTGAAACTGTTGACGTGTGTTCATTTTTCTACTGAGGATATATTACTATAATACTATTGGCTATTTTTAATCATTATACTTTAGGGGCCACTTAATTGTCTTTATTATTTCATTCCATTCAATTCTAAGTTTAATGACAGCAGTGCAACTTTAAAATCAATATCACACTTCATAGTGCATAAAAATCGATAAAATTAGAATCAAGTATCGATTTGAAATAATAGGAATCGCTAATGAAAAAAGTGGAATCGATATTTCCCTAAATAAAAGCATTGACGCATTAGTAAAAATATATTTTCCATTTATGAAAACATGAGTTATTCACTGTGCTGATATATTAACCGTCAATGCATTACCAATGGAGGACGCTGATTTCAGCTTTCAGTAAAACGTTTTCCCCATATCAAGCAATATAAGAAGATAGACACCAAGTTGATACCACACTACAATTACAGCAAATCTTTCATGGTGACATATCAAAGAATAATCTACTACCGTTGGCAACACAAAAAAATGAAATCGATTTCTTGATTGTAACGCAACGTCAAGATTTGCACGTCCCTGGGCAGTTGGAATACCGTGTCGCGACGAGCACTGTAAAGAGCTATTTATTCATTGTTGCGGATACGAGTTATCTTATAATTAAATTAAAAGGCTACAAATATATTTTAGGCTTTTTTCTCTGCCTGTCTGTAGGTATAAAGGACTAGGATCTGAATAGCTTGATAGCTCTTGGAAATACCTCTTGCAGACGTAATGGCGTCACTCCAAACATGTAGATGAACAATCCGTTTCCCTTCCACTCTGCAGGATTTCTTCTTCATTGATATTTGCGGAGAGTCAAACCCTCACTTCCATCGGCATGTTTCGGGAATTGTTTGTTATTTGGGGTGTGGAGTTTGATTTTAATCGATTCGTGGTAAGGAGCGGGCGAAGTAAGTCTTCATTGGTGGATATTCTCGAGTACTTCCTGCTGAATCTCTCTCGGTATTTTCCTCCCTCAGTTGAGAGGATCCTGTAGCAGTTGAAATGAACGGAAAGGGACTCATAATTGCCTGAAATTTTCGGAAAGAAAAATAATAGGATCTTTTTAGTGGGGTTTGGGCAGTGAGGGGCAGATTGACTGCGGATATTTGAGGAGTGTAAAACACCTACGCAAGGTGAATCATAGCAAGTAGAATTGTCGGGGTTGTCCACCGGCTTGAAGGTTCAATCTCTGCCATCCGACATGGACTGGAATTGGATAACGGAGGTCAGAATCCCAAAATTACATTACTAATAGGAGTGAGGTATGAACGATGACAAAAGTATGTAAGTCGACTGTAGAAGCATTGAAAATGTGGCCCTGAAGGAAAATAATGGAAAAAATGGCTTGACAATGTGAGACAACGGAGAGGTCCATAGCATATTGTGAGAGAAGAGGCAGTATTGTGAAAAACTTGAAGAAAACAAAACGCGAATAGGTTTGAATAATTCTAGGGACACGAAAGGTTAGCATGAAAGTCACTTGCAGAATCAAATATTTCTTATATCGCTTTCAAATAAAGTACCCGTCTTCTGGCCCCGAAATATTTCAAAAGCATTTTGCACAAGGTCATCATTATGGCAATAGAAGTCGCTAAAACTCTCTCTCGTTCAGTGTCATAAATATTCCAATAGTACAATTTTTAAAGTTCTTTGAGCAAACTACATAAGACTACTCCGTATTTAAGCAGTGATTCTCACGGGTTTCCTTCCGTGTTTATCCATTTTGCTAGACAATGTTTCGCCAACGTTCCAGTCCAGATCGTCATAATCTCCGCGGAAGCCTACTTGGAAACTACCCTCTATTTATTTATACAAAAGGGAGAAAATCTCTCACCAGATATTCTCATCCCTGATGGCACTGGCAAAAGGCAGTGGCACTATAATATGCCAAATCTCTCACAACTCACGTACAGTTGTTTTTTTAAATAGTTTCTCTATCAGGCTAACGGCCGACATATAACACCTCCCACCACACGCCAATTTAAGTTGGAGGGGTTGCACTAAAATGATAGCCCATTAAAGACATTCGTAAAAAAGTCGATTCGAAATTCGATGTTTTTTTCAAAACAGAAGAGTAAAAGAAGGACTTTGACACTATGAGTAGAGCAATTGAGGCTGAGGAAAAGTAAGAGTGAAGAAAGCGAGAGACGATAAGCTGACGAGAGAAATGTTGCGTCGATTCGAGGAATAGCCATGGACCACTGATGATGATGGATGCCCAGAAACAATCCAAAGCCACCGAGCCTAAGGATTCATCCAATAATAATCATAACCGGCACCAAATGGGATTTTGGTAGAAATTAGAGAGAGTTATTTAACCCTCAGCCACTGAGGTCATTTAGCTGGTCTCTTTGAACTTGCCAAAATTTGACCGATAGACTGAAATTGGTGGAAATGTCACGAGGGTTAATTTGGCCAACATTGAGCTGAAGGATTCTCATTTACATTTCTGGATCATAGAAATATGCTGTGGAGTGAGCAGGCAGTGACGCTTGTCGGTCAATTAATAAGAATATGAATGCGCCCAGAATGGAAATTGATAAATTATTAACGTCGCTCTTAGAAAACAAATTTTTGATCGCATTTAAATAAATGCTATCGAATTGATTACAATCAAATAAGAACAAAAGTGGAAATAAATGGATTCAAGGGGAAAGGAAGTGGTCTATGAGGAAAAAGTCTTCGATGGGAAGAGAATTTTTTAAAGTAAAACGACAAATGCTATCTGTGGGGGCAATAAGCATGGATATTTGTACTGAAGCCTGAAAATCGTTTAATTTACCATTCACGATGAGTTTATTTTAATTATGTAACAAAAGATTATGAAGACATAGGTTTAGTATGGCAAGTGAATTACGCATCAATGCCTTTATTTTAAATTACTATTTATCAGTAAAAAAGGGGACTTATATCAGTAGGTATTAGGCATGAAGTTATGTGAGATTTATTTGAAATAGAATACTTGAATATTTTAGAAAGACATGCAATGAAAATTCACCTGTGCTTTGAATTCCGAAAACGAGAGAAATGGCTATCTTAAATTTCTCACGTTAAAGATATTTCCACATGTAACCTCACACCAAGTACCTATAGTAGGACCGCTCTTAGACCGTCTTAAACCAGTTGCCCTTGTTTTTTTCGCTTTCATGTTTCGAATCATTCCGATGTGAAATTGAGAAGAAAATTTATAAGACGTTTACGAATCATCCCATACCCAGATTTTGATTCCATAGCGACCGAGTTTACTTTTTATTGAATGTACATTTTCCTACGAAATTGTTCATCCACCGGTCATCCTTCGTGATGCTAGATCATGGCATGTAACACTGAATGCAATTCGCCACAAAGTGTCCTCAAATTGACCCAAAGGATTCTAATTTTTCATTTGAGTTCTTCATTCTAGCCACCATTGTGTATCTTTAGTCGAAGGTAATATTTTGGAATAGGATTTTAAATTTATCATGGAACACCACTTGAGTGTATTAAGGTTCTCTAACAAGACCATCCACCATTCAATTAAATGGAGCTTACTCTCACGTTTTTTTTTTCTGGAGCAACCCATAGCAAAAAAAGCATACATTTCATTCATTGTCACGTCTTCTCTCGGCTTTTGTTTTCCGGGTTGGATTATATTTACCTTAGCATGGCTTATAGTGTGGCCTTCACGATTTGTACAGGCACGCACTTAATTATTTTTAATCAACCCTTGGATGCACGCTAAGCGATGATTTTACCGCATTTTTCAAAAATTCGAATTAACGCGTTTATTGCGCATGAATCACTGGTGGTACACTTTGGTATTCTATTTCTGTACTTTTCCCTCTACCAAGAACATAAGTTGGCCTCGATGAGACGACCAACTATTGCGTTAGAACCTTACAAAGTGAGAATGACGTAACTTCGGGTGATTTCCCGCTAGATGGCGTTCACACGATACTAAAGAACTTCTGATAATCTGTCGCTACCGTGGAAACTTGGAAGCATAATTCTTTTTCCAATAATATTTTAATACTTTATCTCGAATTTATTATATTTTTGTAAGCATTTGCATTATATTTCGTTATTATTATTAATTGTATAATTTATCTCAACCTCAAACCACATGTCGTAATTTAAAAATTTCATCTTCAAACTCAAATATGAATTACATTGGTGTAAAATGCGTTATTTACATTTAACTAGTGACCGAAAAATAAGTTATGCAAATTTTTCATTATGCATTATGCATTGGAGTTTGAAGGCGAAAAGTCGGCACTTGGTGTATCTACCTGTGGGAAAAGAACACAATGCTGCAAAGGCATTATAACAAGATTCAGGAATCGTAACCTCCTTGTGGACGTAAATTGTATTTTTGGGTTTTATCGAATTGTGAACAAATTGAGTCAGTGGTGACTAATGTAGAGTATATGATATTGCAAGGTTAGAACGTATTTATTACCCTGATGAGTTCTAACGAGTGCTTCAAAAGCTTGATAATGAAGATGGGAGGGAAGGACAGATCAACCACGATATAAAGAATAGTTTTTTGAATTCTCACATGAAAGTGAAGGGCAGAAGAATATTTTCGAAGACGCACAATATTCCAGCGATAGTTAGCAGTGTTATGGTATTAATATTGTTAGCCGCCCACATAATTTCTACGTTCATCTAGTTGAAGGGAAACGGTTAAACATTTTGGCTGAACTCTTAGATACAATTTGCTAACACCTAAATAAAAGCTAAAGACATTTTTCGTGTTTCACCATGGCCAACATCATTTCCTAAGAATGCAGCAACCGAACTCGAATTGTTGCCGAAAACGATTTCACTGAACGTAATTGATAAAAGTGTCGAGAATACCAAAATGTATATTGAAGGAAAACTGACATCTCATGTGTACTCGAGAATCAGATATTGCATAACTACTCCCCGTGTAGAAAAAATATCTTTATTTGGAATTCAATACACTCTCTCTGTAAATAAAAGTTGCAAGCCAGATGCTAGAGAAGAGCTTGTAAAACAGACGGAAGAGGCCTGATGATTTGCAGAACAGCGCACAGTGGGCTAGAATCGAAAAAAGCTGGCCAAAACCTCAAAATCGATTTTTTTGAGCTGGGAAGTTGAAACTTCGCATACACATTCTCAAATAAATTGTGCATAACTACCCAGATTATTTTGGTCCTGTGTTTTCACTTTAACAATATATGTGAGGTCAAAGTTGAGCAAATTTAGCGAAAAACGACCACCCTCGATTTTTTCTGAAAATTGCCGACTTTATCCTCGTGCAGTGGTTTTATAAATAGTTTTATCGACAAAACTGTTATACCATCTTAATTGACACTTCTTATTCTTTCATTTGAAAGGTTTTTAAAGATTTTGTTTCATCAATAACCATAGATACATAACAAAATGGCGGAGCCTGTTTTCAACCCATTTTTTTACATTAACGTAGAAAAAAAGTAGACATTGTCACCGGCTTACACTAAGTAACTTATATCATGTCGTTCTTTGAAGCTTGTACATTGTGAATCTAAAGTCAAACCTTGCACCAATTTGCAACCCCGAATTTTAAATCGTTTTTTCGAACGCACGGACGACTCCGGTTCTGGCCGGCGGCGGCGGAGAGTACGGCGACGCGGCAAGCGGGTGGATGCAATATGGTCTCATTCACTTTTATGTGTGGATAACAGATATATTAGTGACAGAAAATAATCACCAGAAAGTAAAATTTATAAATATTGCTACGAATGACTCTCATTATGCAATCGCTGGGCGCTGCAAGAGGTGCACTGAAAGGTTTCTTTCTTTGAGTGCATTCCATGGAGAATGGACTTGTATCGCGTGCTTAAACTGGGGAAACGGACTCTTTTACTAACTAATAAACTTTTTAAAAATAACAGTTAATATATTCCTTAAACGTGATGGAAAATGGCTCAATACAGTACTTGATTTTGCCGAATTTTGCCAAATCAAGTACTGTCTTGGTGCTTGAAGAGTTCATTATTCGTATTTAGTTTATATTTTTGATTTAAAGCAATTAATAACTATTCCTTATGCAGCACAATTTACATGTTGCTCTAGTTTAGCCAGTGCTGATGGACGTCAATTCATCATTTCACGGTTGTATCGAAAGAACGAATAGGAGGAAAACGAATGCAAAAGGAAGATACAGTGACCATCCTCGGAGGCAAGAAGAACTCTTGCCAATTGGATAAAATGCAACCCCTAATATTATGTTATGTCAGATTAAGAGGCCCTCTCAATAAGTAATTGTGTCCATGCAGCTCACCAAATTTCGGTGCAAGAATCTTCGAAAATCTGAAATGCCAGGGATATAATATTAACCCCAGCGATGAGAGAGTGACGCGAGCATATGATTTCATTTACCCGAGTGTAATTATTGTAGCAGAGATTATATAAGAAGTTTCCAAAAATGGTTCTGTTCTCTTACTGCGACTCGAATCTTAACGTGCATTTTCACAGATCCTAGTTTCGCGTCGCATATAATGTGTACTTTAATTTGCAAACACGGCTTTGATAGCAGTGAGGACATGCGAAATATAATTGCACGTGGGAACGAGGGCCTATGTCTCATGAATTATTGCTCGTGAGCACCTTTGTGCCTTCTTGTTTAGGTAAAAAATGCTGTTCGTTAGACGAAGCATGAAACAGGCACGAGTATTCAAAAGTCATCACAATTATTCTAGATTTCCTCTCCAAATAATTTAATTTTCTCTCTCTCTCACTGACGCTTTAAATACAATTATGGTATGCCACCAACCGTGCATAAGGTCTTCATTCAAGGAGCTGACATTGCAACAGAGTCCATTCTTAATTGCGGCAACTGACAGGGGAAGCAATATAGGCACGATATAAGGACGTGAGAAAGTTCCGTGAACGGTTGACTAGAAAAATGGCACGAGTGGCCACAAATAGGGATTTATTTCGAAGACAACTCCTAATGTCATAACTGATAATGACAAAAATTATGCCAATTAAACTGGAGGAGACACACAGCTTACCGAACAATGTAATGGATCTGTTTTTGAAAAAGGAAAACAATGCTTTAGCTCAGTCAGTGAAAGTGATAAAAACTCGTCAGATAGTGAATGAAAAACAGTAAACTTTTATTGCTGACAGTGCTAATTGCAGTATGTTAGTTGGGAAAGGCGTAAATTGTGTTGCTTTTGTTTATGTTATGTTTGTATGGTAAAATATTCCTGAAAAATAACCATTTTGTCAGCAGCGCAGTTCATTAAGAATAATGACGTTGATATGTAGGTAACAGATTTAAATCAATACTTTATATTGAGCATAAGACATAGATTAAAATGAACTGTTATTCTTAGAAAGAATACATTATTCGATGTGAGTAATATGCCTTCCGAAGCTTTTAAAGATAAAAGGAGTTCAAACCAAAAACAAGTTCGAAGGACTCGCCACTACAACAATACTATAAAACGACCGTTGTCCGAAGGCCTTTAAATATGTATGGCAGGTTAGGAAGTGGAGGCCATGGATCATCGAGGGCTCTTGCCTAGAAATAGAGCTTGTTAGTTAATATAAGAGTCCGTTTCCCCAGTTTAAGCACGCGATACAAGTCCATTCTCCATGGAATGCACTCAAAGAAAGAAACCTTTCAGTGCACCTCTTGCAGCGCCCAGCGATTGCATAATGAGAGTCATTCGTAGCAATATTTATAAATTTTACTTTCTGGTGATTATTTTCTGTCACTAATATATCTGTTATCCACACATAAAAGTGAATGAGACCATATTGCATCCACCCGCTTGCCGCGTCGCCGTACTCTCCGCCGCCGCCGGCCAGAACCGGAGTCGTCCGTGCGTTCGAAAAAACGATTTAAAATTCGGGGTTGCAAATTGGTGCAAGGTTTGACTTTAGATTCACAATGTACAAGCTTCAAAGAACGACATGATATAAGTTACTTAGTGTAAGCCGGTGACAATGTCTACTTTTTTTCTACGTTAATGTAAAAAAATGGGTTGAAAACAGGCTCCGCCATTTTGTTATGTATCTATGGTTATTGATGAAACAAAATCTTTAAAAACCTTTCAAATGAAAGAATAAGAAGTGTCAATTAAGATGGTATAACAGTTTTGTCGATAAAACTATTTATAAAACCACTGCACGAGGATAAAGTCGGCAATTTTCAGAAAAAATCGAGGGTGGTCGTTTTTCGCTAAATTTGCTCAACTTTGACCTCACATATATTGTTAAAGTGAAAACACAGGACCAAAATAATCTGGGTAGTTATGCACAATTTATTTGAGAATGTGTATGCGAAGTTTCAACTTCCCAGCTCAAAAAAATCGATTTTGAGGTTTTGGCCAGCTTTTTTCGATTCTAGCCCACTGTGCAGCGTTCGGGATAGCAACGGGAATACGGGAATTCGAATGGGAAAACAACAGCAAAACATTACTATTGAAGTCTTGATTTAGCTGTTTATTTGCTATAAAGTGGTCTAGCTTTCTTAGGTATCGTGAAAAACCTTAAATCCGCATAGAGTTTCTACCCTGAAAAATTCGATAGGCTGGAACTTCATTTTTTGGTTTCCAGGATATCAGAACTCTTGTTTCGTATTTCACTAAAGCAAACAAATGTGAAATTCTGCTTTCTATGGCGCACTGCTATGTGGACATCGATCTAAAAACTGCGAAACCTGAAACTATCCTGAACTATAACTCAACCAAGGGAGGTGTCGATTCTGGGGACCAGAAGTGTGTAAATAACTCTCCTTCAAGACGAACACGAAGGTGGACTCTATCACAATTTCTCCGGTTTTTTTATATGGCTACTCTTAGCAACCACGTGATTTTTGTAGCTAATAATATTGAAAAAAATCCATCGAAGACCAAGAATGGAGTTCACGGAAGCTCTCGCGTTAAGCCTTGTAGATGAACATCTGAAGTCCAGGGTGAAAAAGGTAATCTTCCAGCAGACACAAAGGCGTTTCTAGCAATGAAACTTGGGAAAATTCCTGAATTATCTGCTTCTACATATGAACTTCAGTGTAGGGCGGGTGATAGTTTTACACTTGGAAAATATAAATATTATAAGACGGCCATTATACGAATGCTTTCGATAAATATGCATTATCATTCCACCTGCGTCAAAAAGTGTCACCAATGTCATTACAGAGACAGTGAGGGCTAATAAGAATGAAAAAATTAATTTTATTTATAAGTATGTTATTTTTATAATTTTAATGATTGCATGAACGATTTGGCATATCCATTTCCTTTTTGTGTGCGTTTTTTTGACTTGATAGTGTCTATATTATCGTCTGCAATCCCATTAGAAAAATTAGTCTAATTGTAAGTATTTATCAAGAAATTTGCATATAATTATGCGATATTTTTGTTTATAAATGAATGGGATAAATACTTAAAGTGCTTTTATTTATTGGAAGTTACCCAAATACGTTAAAACACCCTCAAATTTGAATGCATATTTGGGAAAATCAAAAATGTAAAAGTGCGGCAAAAAAGCCGCAAGCGTGCACTGGCGCTATACTTGCAGGTGCGTGCACCTAAGGGTTAAGAAAGATTTGGAAGGCCTCTCCCACTGATGCCATGTTTTCATTGAAATATATGCATATTTGGTAAATATAATAGCCTTACTGAGAATAATTTTGAGAAAAATTTGTGCAAGTTTAAATTTCAAGATACTAATAAAACGGGCTCACACCTAAAAGCAATGTCACGACTTCCCCCGACTAACATGATTCCGTATAAAATCAGGGCCTAACTTCTCTTTGCCAATAAGTATGAAAAACAAGAGCTCTGAAAACCTGAATGCATAAAAGCTATTGCATTGTTATAATTATACGATTTACATGCGTTATAACACATCTATACAACCCTTTGCAGTTTAAGTCCACCCAGGGATATTACAATACTGTTTCTTGGAAACTCGAGGAATAGTAGTCGACTGAAATCCAGATCTCGATCTGTATGAACGATGGCAATGAAAGTTGTCAGTAGCGATGTCTCCGGGCAACTGGCATTGAAGTTCATTATCAAAGTCTTCTGCTTCATGTGAATGATCTTTGGTTTACCAATCCTCTTCACTCACTTATAAAATCTCCACATTTTCTTGCAAAAGCTCTGCACTTCAGCCACTCTGAAGAGCCTCCTAGTTGAACTGAAATTGAGTTTGTAGCTGAACACTCACAGTATTACATTGTGGGATTGCAGACGAAGTCATGGTGTTATATACCTTCTCCTAGAACGGTAAAGTTCATTTGATATTCCTATACATATTGCTTCAGCTAATTTGGTAACAGACTTAACAATTTTCCATTTGTATAGGCATTAGGGGTAAATGTGAACTCACCTAGAAACATATTTTCCCCCGCAATTGTATCACGAAAACAGTTACCCAAGAAGTCTCAATTGTAGTCGCCGAAAAAGCATTATGCAAATCCAATAGTGAGGAATAAAGGCCAATGATTCAGTGGTGACTGCCGACTTATGAAAATATATGTCAATTTCATGAAATATAGGGCGAGGTAACTTTAAACGGACAGCAAACCCCTCCAAATGTACGAAGTTGCATTGGTGGAGAAATTGCTGTCTACCTGTACCGTGGAGAAGAACTGAGATGCATTTATGATACGCAGTGTAGCGCAAAGTTTTAAAATATGATTTGTGACAACTACAAAATATATTTATATGCAGTGAATGAAAAATCATTGAAGAAAGAATGCTGTGTGGGGTAAGTGAATTACCCCACAGAGGCAACAAGTCTCACATTTCAATGACTTCCCGCCAACAACTGTGCGGAGTAACTCAGTTACCCCACCAATAAAAATGGAGGTTTCCAAAAACAATTTTAACGTAAACAATTCATCTGATATCCAAATAATAACAAAGTGGTTGAGCTCAAACACAAAAAATATCTGAGCGACAAATACACTACATTAACATAACCTGGAATAACTGAGTTACCCCGCACAGTCACGTAAGGGTTACAGCGATTGTAGTCATGCAGCTCTAAATATAAATATTTACATTGAGAGCACTATTGTACTCTATTCGATTAAGAAGGACAGGCCATCTGAGGCGTTCATTTAAGCGTCCATTTTATAAAAAGAAATTAAGTAACTTATGATGCATAACACATTGAATACTAGTAAGTCCATTCAACGGAGTGTTTGAAGTCCTGGCGTGAAATTGAATCAGATATATTGCAATTAATGAATTTTTGAATACTTGAAAGTTGACGATAGAACTGAAATCATTTTAAGGGACACATTTTTTGAATGAATACCTTCATACTTCAGGAAATTGGCGCAGTAATATCACAAGGGATAAAAACGCATGCGAATACAATTGAGACAGAACAATTTTACACTGAATGAAACAAAGTACATGCATTGGTGTATTCTGTGTTCCCTCCTCAGTTATCTATTATCCCATGAATTGAAAACGCTCCCATTGGAGAGAATTGGAGGAAAAGGGAGGCATTACCTCTCTCTCTCTATTAATTTCGGAGTGCGCTTGGGGATGTGGTTATGGAGGGGTAATATTTATGCAGCTCTCTCTGGATCGGGTCGGTCAGAATTGAAGCGATGAATTCCAACATACCGGCACAAGTATTTTTGGACGAGCAAATTTAATAATTTCAACTGAACAAGCAGACATATCTAGGATTTTTCTGAGTTAAAAATAAAAGATTTCCGTTTACTCTGAAAGGAGAAATCTGCGAATGGAATTAAAACTCAGGCAATTACCGAACTCCATAAAAAGTTCTAGTGCTTTAAATGGACATGAAAAGATGAATATCATGGAAAAAATACTGAATGAAATTCTATTGATGCATAGCACTCGTTAAGAAACGTACTCGACTTTCCTGTCGTAGTCAGACGATATCTGAACAAAATTTTTAAGTGAATAACTGCGCTCTTGCTATCGACTCACTTCGTAAAATTTCACTCGTTGAAGCGAGGAATCACCTGCGAATGCAGATAAATTGCGAAAAATCTGTGATGGATTGATAACAATTTACCTCGTTTATTCCAATTTTAAAAATACTAGAGTGATATTTTAAAGGCTGGTTAAATGAATACGTCAATGTTTCTAATAAAAGGATTGCGATATAAACCACATTAAAAGTTGAATCAAGGCGAAAAATGGAAATGCTTCATTACTATCGAGGTAATTTATGTGCCAATGACCGTTTCTATTAAGGATAGGATATACATATTAAAAGGTATAGTGCGCTCGTTAAATATGAAAGAGACCAAGGTATCCAATTTTTTTTTCGCTAAGGAAAAATTGGACTCTTGCGATGTCCCATTTTTTCCGGTTAATCCGCGCACTCCTGAAAGGCCGTTGCCGTTGACAACAGCTATACCAGTGATCTTACTATCGTCTCCCGGTCGAAGGTGATACAACTGTCAACAGCAGTACTGGACGTGGTGAAGACGGAAAAAGTGGAAAATCATCATTCACTCCTCGTTAACCTTCGAAACAACATTTGAGTCTTCCATTGGAAGTACAAATAACGTTTTTTATAATATAATGCAGGGTATGAGTTATATAGAATCTAATACCACTTTCAGAGAGACATCCTCATCAAATAATTTGGCATGGAGCATTACAACTGTCCACGTGACAAGCCATCAACAGGCACGCCCACATAACACAGACGACCAATCAATGAAGAAATCAAAACACTGAAAAGGGATTCCCAAAGACTTCATCGGATAGTTGAGAGAGAATATGCTGGCTACAGGAAGGCGTACTTCAGACGGTGTACGTGAAGAATGGAAATCGTCATCTTCACCTCTACGTATTTTTTGCACTGAATTAATATATTATATTTTTGATCGAAAATAAACATTTTAGGGAGATTCGCTACTTGAATAGGTATTTGGCGGAGAGGTACAACTGTGTTAAATGAACTGAAGACGTTAAAATCTTTATCAACGGCATATCCTATTTTTTTTCCTAAATTCCATTATTTTTTATCGGAGCTTGAGATTTCACTGGGGAGATATACTGGGGAAATGCTATAACTGTCATTGATTAATTGACGTCTATCGTCAAGTAGCATGCCAAAATCAAATGATGGAGCAAAGATAAGGTAATTATTTAAGTCTAGTAAATAGGTTACTACAAAAATCGAGACTCTTCAACAAATACCTTTATAAAGTGAGGGTCATTTCACATAAATTCCGGAACATCAGCTCTGAAACTCCATGACAGAAGCTTACCTAAAACCCGTGGATATGTTTTCCCTAATGGTATTAATAAAACGTATTATATCACTGAATGCCATACAAATTGAAATTGAGGAAGTGAAAAAGTCTCCACCGGGTACAAAGGTCTTCGACAAAATGGTGGAGCAAAGGGTGAATCAGATATGAGTGAACAGAATGAAATTCAACTCCAAAACACCGTATAGGAGAATTTTCAGTTAAATAGTGTGAATTTACAGCTAAAATATTTTCCACCATGATAAATTCCGTTTAATGCAATGTCTTTCAGGTCCTTGAAATGCGTAGGTAGCAGGTAATCATTTTTCAATATTCATGAAAATCACGGCAAGGAATGCGTCTTTGGTAACAAAATTCTATACGCGATGTAGAATATAAATGCATGCTTCGAAATTCTCATAGAAATTTTCAAGGTATCACAAGCCATTGAGACATTTTCAAATGTTAATTTTGAGAAAAATTTGACGAAGTATATGAGTGTCTAGTAAAAGCACATATTTAAAACGAAAATGATAACGTGATATTCTCTGAAAATTATAGAATACTATCCAAGTGTAACCTCATTCACTATCATGATAATATATTTCTATTGGACAAAAGGGGCAACTAAAACAGTAATCATGAAAAGGCACTATTTACTCGAAAAAATTACTCCACTTCATGATTCTGTGAACGCGAAAGTATTAATTTTCCCTAAAACCGTTTTCAAGAAAAAGAAAAATACTGTTTACATTCGATAATGATAATTACACGAAGGTCTCTTCCGAAAACAAAGTATTCGTTAGCTCCATGTTTCTTCTTTTTCTATATTTATCTTTATATGCATTTAACTGAAAAAGAATTCCAACAAACCGTTTTGGCAGTAGCCAAGGTGCTCTTACAAGGGTGAATACCTTTCAATAGAGGCTGATGCCGAACTGTTTCCTGCTTAACATGCAGAAATGAGAACATTTATTGTTCTTTCTCAGGACTTATAATGAAATATTATGAAATGAAAGACTATAAAGAGTGATATTAAAAATTATAATTTTCATGATTTAGACAAACACAAATTTTTTAAACATTTTCAGTGAATGAATCCACATGTTTAATTGACACATTGTTGAGTTTTTTTTGCTGCTATGTTACATTGTTACAATTTATTTTGATGCATCTGAAAACTGCTGTTTCCAAGGAAGAGCTTCAATTCTTCGATCACCCACGCATTAAAAAAAAAGAAACGCCGCCCTTCGTGATTTGAGGGCAATAATGGCTTCCTCTGATCGTCTTTTAAGTTGGGTCGCCTCCTCGGCAGCCATTAGCGATCCGTTTATTCCGATGGCCTGGTAATTGGCCCGCGGGAGACATCTGAGATGCCCGAGCAAGCAATTCGCATCACGTTCGGCGGGCCCCCCGGTCAGCCAGCGAGCGAGACCTCATTAGCGAGGCCCGTGAATTCTCGTTGGCCGCCCGAGGGACACAAATGCGCTGATGGAACCCACCCACCCCATCTGCTAATTAATGGGAGATTAATGGCAACGTGGATTCCAAGATAGTTAAACCAAGTTTCTAAACATCAAACATCGAATATGTGCAATATCGCGAGTAGCTTATCGTTTACATATACCTGCTACCGGAGACGGACGGAGTTCGTCATGTAATGAGGCGGTTGGATGAACATGGGGACTCAAATTTCATAATTTCATAGACATATATGAGATGCAAGAAAGTCCAAGAACGGAAGCTCTCCCTCCAGAATGGGTAAATATCATCGTTAAGTATGTAACGAATTAATTATTTAAGACATTTTCCTAGGCTAACCTAGGCTATAGTTTCCGGTTTCTCGTCTTGAATTGATTTTTCACTTTATTTAAAATTATCAGGCATATTTTTCTTTTAGACGCTGAAAATAAGAGATGATTCATTATTACCAAAGGCGGAGTTTTAAAGTGCACGAATTTTTAGGACGTCAAAAATGTATAAACTATTAGGAATGACGCAGAATTAGCGTAGAAAACTAGATTTGCATTATTTAAATAATAGCAAACGTTACTTCACTCCTCATTACAGTATGGAAAATAAAAATTAAAGCACAAAGTTCTTTTGGTGTGGGTGATGGATAGCTGGGGAAAACACAAGGAAAAAATCAATTGATTATAGAGACATAAAATAAACACTTCCCACAGATGTAAAGAGGGTCCAAGCTAAACATTGACTCGTAAGACCTACAGCTCACTTGGCCTTCGTAACCGAGATGGCCAACAGCACTAATAGCCGTAAGTAACCATATAAATCACGGCCTTCAAGGTTTAGCCCTAAGCTATTTGGCACATGAACTTTGGATACCAACACCACCTGTGACACATTAGCTCAACTACGATAGTGGGGGTCAATCTAGTCTAAGCTTAATCACAGGCCTAGAGGGCTTCCGGCGGATAGATGCAAGATAGGTTAAGGATCGATACATTATTAACTTGGCAGGGGTAGTTAACCAACCGTAAACACTATGATCAACTTACTGATTGCCAAACGGAGTTGAAACAAATTATTCCCAGAAAGTTAAATGACCAAACCGATGGCTTTAGCTGAGGTAAAACAAGAGTGCTCACTCACTCGCAGTTGCCGGTGGCAACAGGGTTCTCGTCTGCCAAACCAAAAGACGCGGATTCGAGTCCCGCCTGGGCAGACTGTTCCCACTCAGGGAAAGGTTGTATTCTGATCGTCGTGTGTTCTTACTCGTTATATTCCTCCACTTTAAAGGCCTCAGCTATGAGCTGTTTTCGGGGAGGTGTAAATAAATAAATTAATAGAGAAACAAGTACGGAAATTAACTGACCCAATGCACAGGTATTTTCGACTAATAAGAAAAGGCTTGATTAATAATATATATGCACGACTAAAGCAAATGTAGTCGATAAATATTTGTAACTTCTTATAGTTCAAAGTTTGGCTACCGTGTTTTAAAGTACTTAGGATGATGTGGTGAAAAATTTCACCATCTATTGGTGCATGAAACAGCAATTTTTAACTTCAGTGTACCAAGCTAATATCAGCTTTCCAAACGTTGATCCCTTTAAACTGTTTATAGTATAGCCTCCTTGCTAAGTACTCACTCTATCCCTACCTTCTGTCTCGTCCGTATCTCATCAAGAATATTTTTATTGTCGCCCAACAAAAGCAGCAATTTGTCGTTTTCCTCCGTACCCAAATCTCGAAAACCTTCATTCTTTTCTTCTCCTCCGTCCAAGTTCCCCCATCGTAAAGTGATATACACTCCAAATTAGGCTCTTCCCAAGACTTATCTTGGGACTCTTTAATATTGATCATCTCATCACCTCCTGCATATTCATTTACGCCTTCTTTGCTGACGCAATTAGTTCCATGATGCCCTAAATACTGTGTTCATACTCCTCAACTGTGCTGCGCAAATGTTTTCACTGAAACGGTGATGAAAAATATCTAAATTTGCTTATAAAGCTAAAGTACGCTCTAAAGAGACGACGACCTGAACAAAGACAACAATGATGCAATTCATTTGCTAATATTTTTCCATTATTTAGCTATCCGTATTCGAGGAAACGTAACTTCTACCCCGGCACATTCGCTGATTCCTTAGCCATGTTCATAAGGAAGAGGAATACGAAATAAGGAAGCGGAAGCCATGACATAAGGAAGAGACGCACACTACAGCGTAAGAATGAGAGGATGAAGAGGGTCGGAGGGAGTGAGTGACGACTCGGGAGGAAGATGCTTCCGAGGGAGCGGGAATAATGCAGCGCCGAAGAGGTGCAAGATCCTCACTTGTCAACGGCGGAGGGGGGAGTGAGGGGGAGTTAGTTTCGCGTCGATCCAGGAGCCAACACTAAGGAACGCACTCCACGCTACTCACACGCCACCGTGGAATCCACCTGGGAAATTCCCTCGTCGGGTGATAATTTGTCTCTTTCCAGGGGGAGAGGGCTTTCTACCTTAAGAAGTTTATGAAAAAATGACAGTTCCCGCGAGAATGCAGAGGAGAAATTGAAATTCTCTTGATAGTATGCCGCCGCCGCTTCCAGGAATCTTGGATTAGTGTCTGGATGACGTTAGTGATAGGGATGGTATGATGGGGTAGAGAACGGAGACCGATGAGATATAGGTGGATGAAATACACGGCGTTCACATCAATTCACTAATATTGATGTGTTCTATAGCATAAAAAATACTGCACATCCACTGATAAATTAATTCGCTGGAAAATCCACGTTACGTAAGATACGAAACGAAAAAAAAAAATGCCAAAGAAGGCACAATCCACACTCAATTCAAGCTATGCTTATACACAAGAGATATCCAATGCCAGCTCTTCCAGAAGTCTTCTTTTCTCTTAGCTACGTTAAAACGTAATTCAATTTTTCGCCTTGCTGTCAACTACAATTCGAAGCAAGAAAAATTCTTTTCCTCAAATATTACAGCAACCTAGATAAGATAAATGGAAAACACAATAACTTTTCATTTAATTTTCTCGTACGTGGAAAACATATTTTTCTTCTCAAACACTGTGAAAAGGCACTGCATCCAGACAGAAATATAAACTGCATTATTTATAAATCCACGGGTTTAGCACGGAAGCAAAAGTTCCACCGCCTAATACCACAGGATGGTATGGTTGTCTCTCCTAAGCGATAGAGTTTACTGATGGCCTCGAGTCCAAGCCGTTGAATGATCAACTGCACGCGAAGACGAGAGGACACGGGAGGAATCCAGATGAGTTTAAAAATTGAATTAATTGTAATATTTCCATTAAAAATATAAAAAGAAATCCACAGGCACGATGTCCACCCACAGTAGCTGTTCCAATCTGACTGTTGATAATCCAAAAATCATGTTGTTTATTAAATACATGTGCAGAATTAAAGATTAATTATAACTCCAAATATATCTGGAACAAAAACATTAAATAGCTTTAGCAAATTTTAAACATGAAAAGTTTTTTCACTTGTACTAGGCTCGCATCAATTATCACCAACATCAATAGCAATCCCAATTGCCTTCAATGATAATTGTGAATAATAAAATGATTGGTTTCTCGCAGATTCCGAATTATGGGGTGGGGGGCTCAAAAATAACCGGACACAATTTTTTTAAATTTAAAATTTTATTTTTTTGTGTAACAAAAGTAGTCGCCTTCGAAGTACTCTCCATTTACACAGATTCATTGGTTAAAACGTTCCTTCTATGGGGGGAACACCTTTGGTACTTCGTCTCCGATGCCCCACAGCGCCACCTTCGATTCTCTTTCCACTTCTGGAATGTCACCAAAATTTTACACTTTCATTTATGTTTTCATCCGGGGGAACAAATGGAAATCATAAGGTGTGAAATCTAGAGAGTGGGGGGGTGAGGTTGCAATATCATTCCGTTTTTTTAACCAAAAACTCAAGCCAGGGCAAGCAGCGACGAGTGCCTAATTTGCTACTCCTCAGCTAAATTTGTTGCTATGAACTCTACGAAAGACAAAACTTTTCAGCGATTTCATCAGTGGTACGCTCCTATCCAAGTACACATGGACATGAGTTTTTTTATCCACGTTTTCATCAATTCTGAACTTGAAAGGGCGGCCAGGGCGTTCAGTGTCTTCGATGGATACGTTGCCGCGTTTGAATTGGGAATACCACTCGTGGGATTGAGTTTCCGTGATATTTATAAGCTGCAGACAACATATCAACCGTGTCCGGCTCACTTTTACCGAGCAGAGGACAAAATTTCAACGCTGCACGCTGTTCTCGAATATCAGCCATTACAAAAATCGAAGATATCAAAAAACTCTTCGAATTTTAACTGCCAGTAGGGCTCGCCACAACCGTATATATCCACGCCGTTTCGCACACTGGCTCAGAAATGATGAAATAACACCCATCTAGTGGGAGAAGCCTCAACTATATGAGTGACGCGCGCAGCGATTTCTGTCCGGTCACTGTTGGGTCCCCAATCGCAGTCCTCCTATCGGCTAGTTTAGTTAAAAATATGCGATTTCCTCCTAACCTCGTCATCAAGAAACAAGAGATAAATGTCAGATGGAGACATACCTCCAAATTCACGTCTTATTTATTTGTCATATCCCTTCTCTTTAGATATTGGACGACACAAAAACTTAGCATCAATATCCTTTTTCCATTTTGGAAAATTAGTCCCTTTTATCAGACGACTGGATATCTTTTTTGGCATACTGATGGCTTTCCTTCTTCTTCTTGCGCACTCAGCCGGTGCTCCAGTATACCATCGCCTTGATGTGTTTCCAATGTTACCGCGATGTCATTGTTAATTGGCTTCGCAGTTCAAATGTTATCATCGATGTCTTCTTCATCAGCCAAGTTTTTAACGTCTGGTGGTACTAAGACAACATCCGTGGCGTCATCCACATAATCCAGGGTTTCGTCTAAAGTGGTCAAGATATCTTGGGTGGAAATACACCTTCTTTTAGTATCCATCTAAATTAGTCTCGGAAAATTTGGTGAAATGTAAAAGATAATTTTTTTCACTCCTACGTTGCCTGAAACGTTGATATTAAAGCTGTAGGATCACCCGTCCTACCTAACAAATGCGTATAGACCAATGAGACTAACTTCTCGAAGCTTTCTTCTAGTGTTCGAAGGTAAGATCCATTGAATTGTACATAGCAGTGATCCGTTTCTGAATGACCAGCGCTGTTTGAGAAACTGCACATTACACACAGTTGAAAACCGATAGGTCTCGTGGCGGGGAATCGAGTTGCTCATTAGTACGCAATTACTAAATGAAGCCGCATTTTAGAAGACGACAGCTGTGAGACCAATAAGATAAGAAAGTGCATTTAATGGTTTTTAAAACCCAACAGTGATTAAATTGATTCACCGACTAATTACAGGGTGGCGTACAATATTAGTTTGCTACATTTGTCTCTCGGTACGGTGCCTCAGTCCTAATCCGCCATACCCCCAAACGCTTAACGCTCCTTTCACACAGCACGGTTTCGCCCGTACGGCGGAAAACCGTACGGGACACATTCCAATAGTGGCGCAAAGAATCAGATGGGAGCTTTCACACTGATACGGCGACGGTTTATCGCCGTGATACAGCTGCCGTCTGCCACTAGAACCATACGGTCGCCGTCCCCGTCGAACTGCGTAGTGGCGCATTGGAGTAGTTAGCCCCTTTCACACAGCCCGGTTTCAGTCGTACGGTTGGTTCGCTAGCGAGTGCACGCTGCTCAGTTCTCCGTGGAAAATGTATGAAATTGACGCTGAGGTGCTTATATCTTTGGTAGAATCGAAGCCTGTGTTGTGGGACAAGACTCTTGAAGTGTTTAAAGATAGAAATGCGACGCGAAATGCTTGGAGTGAAGTTTGTTTGGCGCTGAAACCTGATTTTGATGTCATCGACAATAAGGAAAAAAATCTCTTTGGTGAGTAAAATCACATCTTTTGTCCTTAACAAAATCCTTCTTAGTTGAAGCAACAGATAAATAAGTACTGTATTTTCTTTAGAATACAACTAATGGAATGCTAGTATATAACTATAGGTATATCAAAAATTGTAATAAATAAAATGTTATTAATGTTATATTAACATAATTATTATTATTTTATTATAGAATGTTACTCCACATAAAATTTGCAGAATGAAGGTGTACTTTAACAATCAATCATTATTATATTTAACATTCATAAATTCGCCTACAGTGTTCTTTTATAATCATTTTATTAATCTAAATTAGGTTTGTTGATTTCTAAGCAAACATTGTAGAGTATACTAGAATGGGAAAAACATATGGCCGTCAAACGACTCTAGGATACCCGACGAATAAATCCCATTATTCAATTGTCGCCGAATGCACCACTTCAAAACAGAAATTTAAGTGATAAACTTGAAAATATCATAAATGTAACATCTGAGAAAAAGCTTTATGCTGTATTTTTATAGTTATTAAACAACAAACAATTGTGTGTTTGTCAAATGTTAATCGCCCAACTTTAAGTGTTAAAATTAACGAAAATATACAGTTGCTCAAACACTTAAAGTCAGCCGATTAACATGGCACAAACACGCGAGAGTTCATTTTTTTATGACTAAAAATAGAGTAAGATGATTTTTTCAAATAATGCATCTTTTACATTTTCAAAATTATCCCCTGCCTTTCCGTTCTTAAGTTATGTATTCGGCGACGCTTGATTAATGGGATCTACTCGTCGGGTCGGGCCTGCCATTGTGCAGGTCAACCCCTCCGGGCAGGAAGTCTGCCTCAACTTAACCTGAGACAACCTTTAGCGACTAAATCACTTTACATATTGTAACCAAAACTGAAACAAACATGTATTTTGGATCAATATAACTGCACAAGGCCATACTTGAAAAATTGTATTTGTCAATAGTTGGTAGAATACAGCTCAGTTCAATTACACAAAATATTTTGTATATTATCAAACCTTCAAAGAAATTGATATATAAAAAATATTGGTTTTTAAAAATGTGTGCTCCTAAACGAGGTAATACATCAAAACTAGATTTTCGACATTTGCCATGGAACACTTCCAGCACTTGATACAAAGTATTCACATAGAGTATTCCTAACATTGTTTGCAGCCAAACCTCCTCTTACATTGTTCTGTGGTTCCATGTCCTCTAAACCTGTAATAATGTTCGTGTCTTCAGGTTTGTAGCCGTCTCGATCGCGAACAAAATTATGTAATACTAAACAAGCATTGACAATTAAAACATCAAAATCAGGCTGTACGTTAATAGGACGATGGAAGATATGCCATTTATTAGAAAGAATCCCAAAGGCACATTCAACATATCTTCGAGCCCTGCTTAGTCGGTAATTGAATACTTTCTTGGGAACCGTCAGGTGTGTCCCCGCATAAGGTCTTAATAAGTTTTTGTGTAGGCCGAAGGCTGCATCTCCAATGAAAAAGTAAGGGATTTTTGGACTTTCAGTTCCTGGGAGAACCCTCTCCTCAGGAATTATTTGAGTTCCATTTACAATAGACTTCCACAAACTTGATCTCTTAAAAATTGTTGGGTCACATTCTTTACCGAAGCTTCCAACATTAACGTAGACAAATCGGTAATTAGAGTCTGCTACTGCCATTAGTACAATGGAGAAATAATCCTTGTAGTTGTAATACATAGATCCGCTATTAAATGGGCAAGTTAGACGCACATGTTTTCCGTCGACAGCACCTAAACAATGAGGGAAGTTGGCAACTCTTCCAAAATCAGAAGCTATTTTTTCCCAAGTCTCAACTGTGGGTATTGGAATGCACTCTTCTCTCAGTATAGACCAGATTGCTGTGCAAACATCCTGTACAATTTTTGCAGCAGTAGAAATTCCAATCCGGTAGTTGTAGTGTAAGTCTGTAAAAGTGCAACCACTTGCCAGGTACCTGAAAAAATTATGTATTTTTACTAAATTAGTTCGCTTGCAAATGTACGTAGGGACTACAGAATCATAGGGTCAAGGGGTCAGCTTTCACAAATAACATCAAAATATGGTAAAGTAACATTTCGTAATACCAACATCGTTCCGATTTTAAAACTTTTCGGTGATTTTACGTTCACTCTTTAACTGTTTGCTAACACTACTGACCCCCCTTGTCTGAAATCGTTCCGCCGTGCCTGAATGTACTCCTGCGATATTGTTCTTCCTTAAAAAAAGTAAGCGTATCCATCTCTTCGTTATGACATTTAGAATATTTACTCGTCATCTCATTATCCAATGCCATGCTTGAATCATAAAAAAAGCATGAATAGTTTTTTTTACATCAGTAATCCTATGAGAAATTTATAAATAATTGTAGCCTTTTTTTTAGGAAAAGAAGTAATTAAAAGGTGGACGAACCTCAGAGACAGTTATGCTAAGTCCAAGAAAGCTACCAAAGACAACAAGAAGAGCGGATCTGCTGCTGCTGACCAGATGCAGTTCTTGAACAAACTGTATCAAGTCAGAGATACTACTGACAGTTTGGAAGATTATCCTGGAGAAAATACAGAAGTTGTGCTGGAAGAAGATGTCGATGATCCAGAACCGACTGCTGAAGATGGTTCAGCCACTCCAACACCAACGGTCAGAACTCCGGCAGCCAAAAGAAAACACAAGAAAGAAGACGAATTTGAACGAAAATTGCTGAAGGTTCTGGAACCTAAGGCGACCTGTTCAAAAATGGCATTTTTTCAAAGCCTCTTGCCTCACGTGGAGAAATACAACGAAAATGAATTTCTCCAATTCCAAATGGGAGTATTAAAAGTTGTTGAACAGATAAACATGCAAAAACAGGGTTTGTTTATGCCAATACCAAATCCACCACTTGTCAATCACCCTGCTCCTCAGCCTTCCCAACAGCAATTTTCTTCGTTATATTTTCCCAACTTCAGTCAGCAAGGACCTTCAACCCAAGTGCAACCGCTAACTATTAACCCCAACCACAACTTCAGTCAGCAAGGACCTTCAACCCAAGTACAACCGCTTACTATTGACCCCAACCCCAACATCTGTCAGCAAGGACCTTCAACTCAAGTGCAACCGCTTCCTATTAAGCCCAACCCTATTTTCCCGGCAAGATCTTCAAATATCGCTCGACCTCCACCCCAGTCTTATTCAGCTCCCAGAGGGAAAAAAGAATCCAATCAGGACATTCACGAGACGCCTACACGATCTACAATTTCTCCGGCGTCAGATGACTTTGATTTTGGTGACACTTACCACATAAGTGATTTGTAAATTAGAAAAGATAACTTATGTCAAAAATTTTTGTGTATTCTATTCTGTTCTTATACTGAGGATGATTTTAATAAATCGAAACGTTGGCTATAACTTGGTTTACATAGACCTATACTCCAAGAAATATCATAAAAAGATAACTTGTAAATAAAACATTGTCATTTCAGTACAGACAGTACAGTTTAGTGCCCCTATTTATTTCAATTTCTTCCCCAATTCAAATTTTGAAAGTTTATTTAATTTACTAGACAACTGAAAAGTAAGTGAAACTTAGTAAAAGATAGCGTATTAGTTTTCAATTTATCGAAAAAAAACTCTACATTCATGCACCAGATGTATTAAATATTCAATGTTGCATACCTCAATGTAATGGCTAGCATTTGAACTGGTTCTATGCAGTTTCTCCAGTTCGTGTATTGGCGTTGAAGAGAGTCACGTAGTTTGTCATGAAGTTCGTTAAATGAGCTATATGACATACGAAAATAATTAAAAAACTTGTTCTCATCTCTTCTTAGGTCATCAAACAAAGTATAAAAAAGTCCAGCTTCCTCTCTCCTCTGATTAATTGGGTGCACCCAGTGAATACGACGACTTCTTCTTTGTCTCTTCCGACGTCGGTACCACAACCACAGCGCAATTGCTTGTTCTCGATCCATTTTAGCTAAGCAGTACACACAGACAGGAGCACATCCGACTCAAGCCAATGCTCAACTGAAGTCTCTCACCGTACGACGGGACCGTGCTGTGTGAAAACTACTTTTAAATCACTTACAACCGTACGGTTTTCTCCCGTACGGGCGAAACCGTGCTGTGTGAAAGGAGCGTAAGGTGCGAAAACGCACCATTTTATTCAAGTGTTAAAATTGTACATCTCTAAATATATTATTTAATTTTAAAAAATCTGAGTAATTAAGCATTATTAGTACAATTATAATACTAGTATTAGGATTCATAAAGATTCTTAGTGCACTCGTAAAAAAATATTAAGTTGATAGCTCTCGATGAGCAAGAAATTAAGTAAACTTGAAATATTATTACCAAATAATCACGCCAAAATTCTTAAAGAAAATGGTTTTATAAATAAGTTTATCATCTAATGAATAATTTACTATGGAAAAACTATTAAATAACGGAGTAGATATTTTTTCAAGAACTTATTAAAAAATGGTGCGTTTTCACACCTTTGGCCGTAAATGGGTTAACTCTTACATTACTAAGCACTGAAGGAACAAGTGACTTTGTACGCAGTCACGCGCACGGGTGCAAAGTTAAATACACCAAAGGATGAAGTTCGCCATGAAAAAATATTTGACTTAGCCGGGATTCGAACCCGGATCTCCCGATTGCCGGTCAGGCGTGCTACCAATTACACCACCAATTTGTATCGTATCGACGATAAATATCGATAAATATAACGAAGGAATTAGGTTATGTGAAATGTAAATTGAATGTGGCACTAAATAAATTATATCTTATACGTAATTAACTTGCTAAAAAATTCACTTTCCAACATCCGTCGAGCACTGTATTCCCCGTGGCCAGCTGAAAGCTCCGAACTGTGCCGCACGTTCGAAAAATCGATCATTACTTCGGCGTCGCGGGTGGTCGCTATGGCATGGTGGACTTTTGATATCACTCTCTATAGGTTTTGTTGCATATGTGGTGTAAATATTTCGAGGTAACTCGGTGATCCTTTTTTTATAATCCTACATGGACATAAAAGTGGAGCCTGAGGAAAAGAGGAGCCTAGTCATTTAAACTTTTTAAAGGAACTCTACCAAGCATGCATAACCTCAATGATGTGGAAACAGTTAACTCCCAAATCGAGGTATTGAACATTCTGGAGAGGATACAGCAGTTGCGAGCAGTTTCTTCTCCTCTCGCAGGATCAATTCATTTTCCAGCATCATTTAATTCTACGCCTTCAAACCAGTCAACTTATTCTGTGAGAGAAGTGGTATAGTGTTTTGGGATTTGGGATGCAGCGAAAGGTTTCAACTTTATCAAATTTTTTTTGTATTTTATAAAAATTCTTTGTATTTTTTCTTCCTGTTTGATTTTTTTTAATTATTTGAAAGTACTGGAAAGAATTTCTGATAGATAATGTTTTGAGAAGTGAACAATAAAAAATTCTAAAATCGGACTGAATGAAAAATCATTATGATGCACTCCCCAGCTCACATGAAAGTGTTAAGATCTATTACATTATCTTTCTTTAGTAATGAAATTTTATGTTTCCTTTGTCTAAAAAATTAATGCTTGAATAAATAATTTTAAAAAGAAATTAAATAATAATAACCTATCAAATGAGTTACTCATTGGCTAGTTACAGATTTCATATTTGTATCGAGGTTCCCTAATTTAAATTTTATATATAAGCATAATAAATAAAATTTATATCAGCACTATAGATAAACATTTAAAATAATAATTTAAATTATTATTTTAAAATTCGCACCTATTCATGATAACGACTCAAGAACTATTGAATAAATGTCGCTGATGGCCGTTCCGATTGCTTGCCGTACTGTTCTCTGTATTTCACGGAGCGCCGCGCCGTGAACGGCGACCGGCGGAAAGTCGTCTCGTCTGAAAGCTGCCTGAATTTCACGGCGCGGGGCCGTGGACGGCGGCCGGCGAAAAGCCGTTGCGTCTGAAAGGGGCCTAAGGGTTTTTCTCCCCGACAGTGGCTTAGTAAGCACGACCCCCGCCACATGTGCCACAGTGTGGACTTGTGACGTCAACATCTTGTTCGGTAAAACCCATCCCGAAGTTCGCTCTGAGAAGATGGCTTGGTGGTGTAATTGGTAGCACGCCTGACCGGCAATCGGGAGATCCGGGTTCGAATCCCGGCTAAGTCAAATATTTTTTCATGGCGAACTTCATCCTTTGGTGTATTTAACTTTGCACCCGTGCGCGTGACTGCGTACAAAGTCACTTGTTCCTTCAGTGCTTTGAAAATCGTCGCCGCAGACCAGCGGAAAATAAGGGTTTTTCTCCCCGACAGTGGCTTAGTAAGCACGACCCCCGCCACATGTGCCACAGTGTGGACTTGTGACGTCAACATCTTGTTCGGTAAAACCCATCCCGAAGTTCGCTCTGAGAAGATGGCTTGGTGGTGTAATTGGTTAGCACGCCTGACCGGCAATCGGGAGATCCGGGTTCGAATCCCGGCTAAGTCAAATATTTTTTCATGGCGAACTTCATCCTTTGGTGTATTTAATCTTACATTACTCTTCTGATTTGCATCCTTCATTACTTAATCTATGCATCTTCTCCGAGGCCTTCCTTTGCCATCAATTCTATCTCTCCTTCGAAAGCAATTTTAGTCGAACAATCGAATCTCATGATGTGGCCCATTAAATTATTCCGCCTTCTATCCCAGGTTTACAACAGACCCCTCTCCTTTCCTCTTCTTACAAATACCAAATTATTCATATCCATTTTGTTTGCTTCTGCAAGACCATATGTTAAAAGCCTCCAGCCATGACCTCTTTGCTGCTGTCAAAGTCCATGCCTTATTGCCATAAAAGCTTGCTCCTGGTGAATCTCTCCATTGCTACAACCATTCTATTACCGTATGTTCCTCTCTTTGAAGTAAGTCCTCTTCTAGAACCACACTTCAATGATTTTAAAAATTTAAAAACTTGAACTTTTTAAAATCAAAAAAGGTTTATCCACTTTTGACTATAGAATGGCTAACAACAGACGGAGGTGATCATTATTAAATGCCTTATCTAAATTATACTCACCAATATTCGAGTGATTTGGTCTGAGGCGCGGGTCGTCAGTGCGGAGGAGACGCAATATTTGTCCGCGAGGAGGAGTCCGGTAATGATTGGTTAATGAGGAAATCGTTCCCTGGGGCCACCGCGCAAATTCGGCCCCTCCACCAGCCCTCGTATCAGGAGCCGCTAACTGCTTTAACGAGTCAATCCATTTAAAGCGAACGACTTTCGCCTCTTGAGCACCCCTCTCCACCCAGCCCGCTCCATCATCATCATCATCATCGCAGGGCATCAAGTCCCTCGTGGTCCCAATTAAACCGTCTCCACCGGCGCCCCTAACTACTCCGACAGCAAGTTGGCGACGGAACTTCCTAAAACAATTTGTGTGCATTTTCCCGTTTTGAGTGTCCTAGCCAACAAAATTTCTCCTCGCCTAGCTTCCGGACATTATTGAGTTGGCCAAAGTGAGCTGAGAAATACGTCGTAACGCGCAAATTGAAAATTCAAATTTTCAGTGAAATTTCCGAGCTCTTCTGAATATTTAAATACAAAATCACTATTTCACTATTTTCGCCCGCACAGCTTTTTTCACAGCTGAAGATGTCAGCAACAACAATTTTGATGTATTTAACGGAAACAAAATGAAAAAGACATCGAGGCTATCGAGGTAAATGGAAATCCTGTGCACAAACGTTTTTATAATTGAAACCGCAAAAATTGGTGGTGATTGAAGAATACATTTTCATCCACGCCTGAAAAGGTGAAAGTGCATTGTAAAATTTTTCGAAAAGTATAAGGGATTGGGAACTATTTTCGGTGAAAAAAGTGCGCCCGTTGACACCAAGAATCTGTGTGTGTGTGTGTGGTTGAAGGAGGAAGGGGTTGGGATAGTTGGCCCGAGGGACTTGCGCAGCCGTGAGAGCATGCGCCTGCACATAAATCCCATTAGGGCAGGACACGGCGGAGAGACAAATTATCAGCTGTATCGGTTTTAGGGGTGGGATGATTGGAGTCGTTTAAATGGAAATTGAGAGATGAAGACGGTGGAATATGAGCAGCACTTAGTGGCTCAGTTTAAGTAAAAAGACGAAAAGCCCTTTTACATAAGGAAATGCAACGATGAACGCAAAAACCCTCAAACCAAATACCTATAAAAACATTTCATTCATAGTGCTGGAAACAATCTAAACCCAATGATGACAACAATTTTGAGCTGTTATCAAGCTAAAAAAAAGAGGTTATTGCGGTAGACATGAAAAAACAAAATGACACGGCTTCTTAAAACCTGGTCCTCTTCGAAACCATGTTTTAATATTTTTCTCAGACATTTTCTATTTATGCAAAAACATTCCATAAATACCTTAATACGATTTTTCAGGCTAAATATCATGTAAAAATGCTTGAAGCTACTAATTCATACACATGTTATGATTTAAAGAAGTAATTCACACCCTATCGTGCAATAAGACTTCTCATGCTTAGCCAAGAAACATGAGTAATAGAGTAGAACATGACATACTTCAATCTAAAATCGTTTTATAATTTCCAAACATCGAAGCAAAATAAGAGATTTTTGCCACTTTTGTGTTCAACAATAAATAGCACAAAGACAGCCTCGGTACGGAGAAAAAGGAATTTATTACTTATTCTGGTTTCACTGTGGCAAAGCTCCATGAACAAAAAATTGATAGCAGTAATTTTCTAAACAGAGGAATGACATTCTATTCTAATACCATATTATGCCAATATTTATAAACAAAATATCTATGGCAACGAAAACCTAAATAGCATCGAGACTCTCGAGGTTACTGGAGTTCCTGAGATTAAATCATTTTAATCATATCGAGGGAAAACGTATAATCAATGAAACCATGCTTAGGTCAATACTCATTGGGAGGGAAAGGAAAGCCCAAAGGAAGAAGCTTATTTCCTTGCCTGACCTCCAGCGGTAAGTTGGCTTCATCAAATATGTCTGCGTAAATCACGACCACTAATTTGAAATTCCTTCATCAGTACAGCAAAAATGCCAATTATGATGAATTATCGTTTGAAACTACTTCTAGAATAGTGTGATATCCTGAATTTGATAATGATAATGAATCAGGTGCGGCAACCGTTATAACTTCTGACCTGCTTTGAAATATTTCCCACAGGATATTTTATTCTCAAGCCACTGTATTTGATATAAATAGCCACATACCGGAGGTACCTACATGTCTTTACTTAACAACAGTGATGTCCTTAATCAGTGTTCGCAATGATTTGCAGCCGTTCACAAGAGTCGTTCGGCTGCAGCAGTCAGAATCGGTCAATGCTAGAAATAGAATCAATGGATTTGGACTACAGAGCTGTTTGCTATTCGGTATACAAAAGTATTTGTGTTTAAAGCAAAAAAGGTGAGATAGTGATACGTATCAGTGAAAAAGCACAGGAATTGAATGATTTCGCTAGTAAAATAATTTCAAGCAAACCAAAAGATTTCTATAGAGGGATGAAGCCAATGAATGGAAAAATTTACTTAGAAATTGATAAGATACGGTAGTCGATATCATTTCGTGCCAATTGCACAACGGCTAAACTACATATCTGTGATTAACCCTGTTTGAAATATTGGTGGGCTCTTTGCCAGTCCAAAGTATTGATAAAGCATTCATCGTGGCGTGGTATCACAAAGAAAGATGCTGACAGTTCTTCACGCTCCCCACCAAACCTGCTCCCACTTTTTCGTGTCGCCCCACTCCTTTATAGTTTGAAATATCCCCTTGAAAATATCAGCCCCCCCCCCCCCTTAAGTATCCAATTTACGCTGCATAGAATGGTAATATTTTCCGACCCCTTGCACTGCTGGAATTTTAATATCCCCTTGTCCCAAACCTTGATCCGCCACTGCTTAGAATATAGATGTAATAGATGCTATAATATTTGTCAACATTTTCTCTAAGCTTTTCTCTGTGCTGATGTCCCCCATATTAATATTATATTGATCTGTTCATTGATTAAAGCATAATATTTAATTTTACTCTCATTTGGCAGTACTGCTCAGGAAGGAGTTTTTAAATATTTTTATAATTAAGTTTTTTTTCGCTTTTTGTTATTTTAATTGGTATTAGTTAGCAGTAACAACAACGTAAAGTTGAACAACGTAATTTGGAAAATAATTTATTTAAATCGGATAATATCTTCATATTTGTAACCTTCATACATATTTATAAGCCTTTAAAATTTATTAATTAAATAAATTCTTGAATATATTGAAATATAAATGCTTGCCAGGCGACATCGGGTGTTCTATAAGAGAAATTAGCCGCGAAAAAAGAAAAATCGTAACAAGTCGTAAGGGAGAGATGTGTTCTCTGAGCAGGTGTGAGGACCACGCAGACGGTATGTCTATGAGATACAGCGGGGATGGTCGCTATGGAACCCACTTCCTCGGAGACGGGATCGAATCCTGGCGGCCTCAAATGAAAGCCTTTTGCGATGAGTCGGAGCGGAATGCGACCAGCGGACGCTCTTTGACGGATTGGGAGCAGTATGTGAAATATATGAAAGTGTATCATTCTATAGAAATGGATCGCTCGATCCTTTTGCGATGCATTTTACGAGACCGCTATGAAGATTTCATATCGTACTTAAAGCTCTGAACATGATCACGCGACTCTTCCAAAGAGACCACAGTTTGTATCGAATGTACAAGTAATTAACCGAGTTTGAATTTTAAAATGGTAAAATGTGAATGAAAAATAGAATCCTTCTTCTTGAGCGACGGAAAATTTACGGTGGGTCTTATCCCTTACGTACATAAGTTAATGACGCCATGGTCCCATGTCGTACAAGTCCTCAGGCTTTCCTCAGCTTGTTGATTGGTCCTCTCGTGGTCCACTGCTGTTTACGCTCATCACACGAGCGATTGTTTCTCTTGATAAAAGGCCTGCCTTCATGAACGAGCAAATGGACCAGAACTCTAACGAGGTCATCAACTCATGAAAAGGGGGTGGAAACTTACGCCTTTCATATTTTATAAGTTAGAGATCAACTCGGAGAAGGAAATATTTATTTTCATTATATTCCCAACCACCAACCAAATTCTCTTCGCGAATTTCGATTCCGAGTCGGGCGAACCATTGCAATTGTATTTATTTGCAATGTTTATTCATTTGTGTCCTTGGTTAAGTTGCAATTTTCATTTTATGGATATGTGATCGTTTAGGTCCAGAAAATTTTATTATAGATCTAGTATCATTCTCAAGGCTCTTGGTCCACCTAATAAAGAAAGCAATGCACTCGTGTAGTATATATAATCCATCACTCGAGAGGCACTGTTTTAGGGCTTCAGACTAATAACGTGCCTTTCATTTCACGAAATACTATTCTACATCCACTCAAGCATATTTTACGCGCAATGTAGAAACATTCTATTCTAGACTTTCGTGGCGCATAGAATCGTCGAAGGTTAATCGGGAATTCCACCGGGTCAGGGCATGCCCTGATGAAGGTGGATAACTGGTACATCGAAACGTCGGCCGAGATAGTGTTGGAGAACCTGACCAGGTGAAATTCCCGATCAACCTTCAACGGTCCTTGCAATACAGACTGTATGTGAACCAGATTCGTCAATTATCTATTCATAAAATGTATTCCACAGTTTCAGTACTTTTCACTATTTATTGCACTGTGGTTAGGCTAGGAGAAGAAAGACGCACAAGGTTGACTATACTGTGGAAGAGTATTCATCTCATTGAATCACCCAGCAACTTAATTTGCGAGCAATTAAACTGTTATTCAAATAAAAGTAAGTGAGAAGTGAAGAGAGATAGCGTTCCATCGAGATTTAAAAGAATTATCGGGAAATTTAGATCTCAATAAATGCTGCATAGATTTTATAGTGAAGAAATATTCATTTGATAAGATTTAAAATAGAGCGAATTCCTTCAAATCCTTATAAAATCTGTGATAAGCTAAAACAAACTTCATAATCCCCCCAAAACTGCCATAACATAACGTTCTAACTGCGATGTATGTAAACAACCTCACAATTAACAAAAGGAAGACATTTTACGCATAGTTTTGGACAGGAAAATGCCCACATGAGTCCATAGTTAAAAAATGATAACAGACTACGTAAATGTGAAAGTCAATGTATAAATACACCGATAATTGGGGCTAAGTACCTATACAACCGAAGAAATTTTCAATGAGAATGTGACAAACTCGTCATCATTAAAAAATCATATCAAAAATACATTTTTTCATTCAATGAATGTTTACCCCACATACTTAGTTGAAAATTACTCAATATAGGTTCACTTTTAAGCTTAGAGTCAAATAAGGGTGGCCTCTTGCTCGAAATCGCTTGCATATAGTCAAAAGAAAGAAGCTTACGTAATGCGGAATCGCTAATGGCGAACACATGCGTCATATTCAAGTGTGAAATGCAATAAAATGCCACTATCAAGCCATCAAACTTAGCACGCGAGAGAACAATTTCATTAAATGGAAACGATTTGACAGAAGCAAGCAGTGTTAAATTATTTGGTGTATGAAGTCAAAAATTACTGAAAGCTAATCAAAACGTATCCAAGGAAAAATTTACTTTATACCCGTGGTTGAGAAACAACTAATTTATTGCAAAATCACTTAAAGATGACGGGAAAATATCATTCGGGAATATGGCTTTGATGGCAGCAAAATAAATGTATAGTTATTTTAGCACCGAGTTGATCGTAAATGTTTTCTTTTTTTTTAACTTCATGTGAGTAAATGATTTAGCTTTAAGTAATTTAAAATAGTTGAAACGCAGAATAATGTATAATTTTCTTTTTGCATACCCTTTGCGCTCATAATTTTCCATTTTTTTTTAAAAAGGTGACAGTCAATTCCTCAAATACAGGCCTCGCTCAAATACTTTGCACATTGCGTGCATTAGGATGTGCTGAATATTTAAATTTTCCGCTTGAATCGACGGTGAGAGCATAAAAAGCAGAAAATACGGCGTACACCCTGCAGCTGTTCAGCGATTCATACGCGCTCCGGCGATAAAATGAGAAACCTCATTTGAAAGGCCATTTCAATGTGATGTCAATCGTCTACGTTATAAAACTCGGAGCCACCATATGGCTCTCAATATCATCGCGCGGAATTTATTCATGAATGAGCCTTTAAAGAGGAAGCAATAAAGATTCAGATAACACCACCGAGATAACCCCTGCTACGAATTTTTGGGGCCCATCGGCAGCGACCCCTATTCCTCTTTGCTCCTTCGAAGATCGGTGGTTAAAACGTCCAGAATAGAGTCAAACAGACGAATAAAGAATTTGATTGACTAAAAATCACATGTAATGTAAAATATGGACTTCATAGGTGATGGTTTTCCGGGTTTACACCGGGTTTATGAACTTTATAATAGATATAGCAATGAATATGAGCCAAGGTAAAGTCGATATCACTCGCATCTCAAGTTTAATGCGAGATGTTTCCCTTTTTCATAACAAATTTACAGCGACAAATTTAGCTGTAAAATAAATTATTTCTCAACTCAGTGCTTTCTTTTAACGCTACGATTTCCTCAGCGTCTCCAACTTAATTGGATAGGCACGCGAAGGGATGCAAAAATGAAGGAATTCACTTTTTGGTTCTGGTACAAAAAGTCCAGATAAATATAAATCGAAATCGGGTCGGAATTTTCAGTAATCGAAGTCTTAAACAAAAAAAAATTTACATTAAAAAGTTTTATCCACACGCATTGAACACTAAAAGGGTAATAAGAAAAGGAAAATCTAATAGGGATTAAGATAGAGGACTATAGGGTATCAAGTGCTGAGGAAGAAAAACAGTGAATTGAATTTTGACTCAGCAAATCGTGTCTAAGTTAATAGCGGGCAAAAGTGAAGTTAGAAATGCAGAGAGCGCTCAAAGTTAGTGCAAACTAACAAATGAGGCTAGTATTAAAATAGGAAGCATTCAGTATTATTATGATAAGAGTAAGGGAATTAAGTGCATGTAATTAGGTTTCATCAACATCCAGATCCCTCTGTCTTCCTTAGCGAACATTTAAAAGCAAACTGGCATGCATATTAGGAGACTCAATTGTAGAGATATAAGGGTGACGATGCTAAATAGGTACGCAATGTGAAGAAATGAAATATGAGGTACTCATCAGGACTTCCGAGAGCGAGAGGAGGAGAAGTTGCTGTCGTCGAGGTCAGGCTCAAAGTAAAAGGGGTCGAGGGAGGGCGAGCCAAGAGGGCGTGGGGTCATTTCATTAGATGGACTCGGTCACTGCTTCAGCCAAGCTTCCAAAGGGCGCGGTTCAAAACGCAAAGGGAGTGAAAAGTCAAGGGAGTAGTGGACGGAGAGGGAAAATGGCGCAGGCGAGTCAGTGCAGCGCCTTCTCTTCTTCCGCCATGCAAGGAAAGAACCTTTCCAAAATGCCATACGTATCGAGCACTCCATGGTACGGCAATAGCGGCATATAATAAACAGAGAATAGGCACGTCGACCTTGTAAATGCTCAGGGTGTAGAAAAACGAGAAAGGAGGAACCGATATTAATTTCCGCAAAATTCTAAGAGTGCATCCACTTTAACATTAATTTAATCAAAATTCATCCCAAAATAGTGTTTAATTTCAAATTGTTAAAAGTATATTAGTGCAATAGAGATGTCAAAGAAAATAAAATGCGTGCGGGCAATTATAAAGCGCAAGGAAACTTAAAACATAGAACTCAGAGAGGACCTCTTGGATGAAAGGAGAAACACAGCAATTAGTAAGGTATAAGTGAATGGTGGGAAAATCACTTAGGTGTAAGGAAACCAAAATCATTCGATAAAGGCAAATTAATAATAGTCCGCGAAAGGTAATGCAATTTACTGAATTTGTGTACACTAATGCCTATTATGCGTATATTTTTAATAAAAAGGGTGAAAAATTAGTACCATTTACACGCAATTCCATGCGGACACTTGGAGGTAATGAAGTTATCCATTAATATCCATTCAATTTGATTGGCTTACAATGAAGAAATAATATCCATTCAATTTGATTGGCTTACACTTACAGATCTTAGTACACGCCCTTAGAGCAAAAATACTGAAACGAAGACATTTCATTCAATTCATTAATGCCACTAATGAAGACAGCAAATGAATTTACGTTCTTAAAATGGGCTAGCTATTAATTTTATAACTTGGTTAAGGTAACGAAATACAGATACTGCATTAGGTGGTGCGGTGCAGCGTAAATTATAGCTCATCAGAATTGCCCCCTGCTAGAAGTGAAAAAAATTCATACATAATTCGTACAGATCATCAGGATACATTAATGAAAACAGCTGATGCAATAGTACACTTTTATTATAATTTTTGACCACTTCAATTGATGTTTGCGCTGGGAATATGTTCTTGTTAAAAAGAGAACCGCGCGCATGAGGAGGTAAAAAATAGTTGTTTGCAAATTTGCGGCGGTCTCCCTCCACATAGAGAGAGCCTCGCTTGGCATGGTTGGAAAAAAATCTATTTCGTCAAAACTCTCGGTGGATTTCATTCGGTGGAGGTGATATGCGATTACGAGGGGGTGGGGATTGATTTCGGAGAAGGTGGGCGAGGGGTGTTTAGGCTGCGGGGCAAATGGCAGATTAATCGGGCAGAGGAGAGGGTGAGCAAGTAAGGGAATATAGGGCTGATAGGGCTTGCTGGGCGGAGGGCGGGAGGGTGGGGGAGGCGGGTGGGGGCGACGGGAGATTTGAACCGCCAATTGAGTTAGGCGGTGGGATTTTAGCAGTTTAATGCTCGAGGTTTAGCGAAGTCGAGGCAGGCAAAATTTGGTGCGCATACACTAATGGTATACGGCTATGCATGACTACCGATCCACCGCAAGGAAGCTACATAAAAAAAATAATGAGAAATATTGACAAAATTGATAGCCAATCCTTATACATTTATTGAGTTTCCACTATTTCTTTCTGAAAACCCTTCGAAGCTTGCTAAACCCAAGTACCTGCATGGCTTAACGTGCACTGCAACAGCTTAGGAACTGCCGGTCAGGTATTACTTTGCAACGAAATTTCCTATGATGCAGGAAAGGTAGAAATTGTGTGGTGTGGTAAAATAAATTTCTATGTAATTTTTAGAGTATTCCATCGAATTTTAGACACTCGTTTGCCATAGTTTAGGAACCTCGCTACGAATCAGCTAAGTACTTATTTTTAACCAGTCAAATAAACTTCGAAGGCAATACTAAATACTAGGAACGTTGCGATGACCTCCATTTTTATATTTCATTTTCCTCTTTTCTTATTTTATCGTTAATAATATTAAAAAACACGCAAATAACTTTAAATTTTATCCGAAATGTGTATCACAGATTTTAGGTACATTTAGGTATTTATTCGATCTTTGAGGGTTGGTGGAACCATAATTAAACATAGGAAAGATTAATTTTGAACTAACTCAAATCTTGAGTATTTAAATTGAGTTTCAGCCTCGGCCGATGCCTGTATCACTGCCTACAGTTATTCAACCTGATTACTAGTACGATGGGTAGTAGTTTCGTTTGAGGAGAGTATGAAGTTTGATCAATTCGTCTGGAGAGGGAAGCCCCCCCCCCAGATTTCCAGAATAAGAAGATAGTCAGGGGTTTGGGGTTGGAGGGGATCCAAAATGGTTACCTGGATGTAAGGGGTGGATGGACTCGAAATTGGATTTTGCTGTCTGGGGTGGGGACTTGCGATGCAAATTGAGAAAATCAGGTCCACCGCCGCCCGGGGCGCCGCAGCGGGAGAAGAAGGTGCTAGCAGGTAAAAAAATAGACAGTCAGGGAGCGTATCGTTGAAGGAGCGAAATTAGGGTGAGCAGAATCCATTTCTCCAATCTAACCTCCCTTGATCCCCTCAGAACATTTTTTCCAAGCGTGGGATCTGTTTCCTCTCCGTGGTTACATAAAGAGATTCAGGGAAATTAATGGGATAAAAAATTCTCGTAACTACTTTTTTCATAATTAGTTTTCATATTAAATAAAACAAACTTATTCTCCCTGATTTTCGTACAAATAATTGAATTTTTTTCTAAATTTAACAATACGATATAGGTTGATATCCATAAATCTGTAAGTGACCTTAACGTTTGATACTTAAATCAGTCTACAGTTAAAAATTCATTTTTTGCCCTCAATTTCACTGTACTACTTTCTGAATGCAAACTAAAGTAACTTTTAATTGATGGTGAAAAATTCAAAGGAAGTAGTCATAATTATGCCTCACTGGCATTAGTATGCAGGCTGTATTGACTTAGGGGCTCCTCAATGATAGGGGCTCATGCTGATCATGTTGTCAATAACCTAAACTTTTAAGGCTCTGAAAATCTGATTCGTGACTTTCGTTTTCTTTTGATATGAATAAAACAAATACATACATTAGGTACCATTATTTTCATTGATTAATAAAGCATTCAATAGAGGAAAATCTAATAGGAAGTGAAGCATTTGATAAGTAATGTATTTGAAAACTCTATTTAGAATTTTAAAAATTTAATTAAAAAAAACGGAAAAGGCTTGGAATAAAATATTTTTTTCAAGATAGCATAGAATGATGGCGAGGATATGATCGGAACTCCGGGTTCGGAAACACTATTTGGGGAATTATTCTGGCGTGGAACAATACATACCATGCTCCTCTCAATGTACATGCCATATTTCCTTTACATGTTGGATTTTCTTTGCCTTACAAATGTTAATATCATAATAGCGATCAGTATGAGATATGGAATAGGAAAATATGTTTCAACGTTTAATTCATGACTCTGGAAGTAAATAACCTAAGATTAAACGAATAAAGATGATCTTGCGTAAAATGAGTTAATCTAAAAAATTATCAAAATAAAAAATGCAGGAACTAACGATATGTGTCATATGTAGATTCAACGGATAAGACACCAATTCATTACGAGATTTTAAATTTTAAGGTATTTATTGAGTAGGTACGCTTCGGCTATTTTGATAAAATACTAAATGCTTATTATTTCACACAAAGAATATTTCACAGAAGAGCTACATCGAAGTTATTTTAGAAAATGTTTCAACAAAATGAATCCTTACATTTACACATTAACATTGAAAGATTGTTTATCTTGTTTGTGATGAAGACACGACACGCACTAATAAATAAGAAGTTTGGAACCGAAATGATAGCAATTTCGGAGAGGAAATATAAACATAATCAATAAAACATACAAGTTAACCTACATAGATATTGATAATATAGGAATGGGCGAAAAATAATAATCGAACACATTTAGCATTTTTTCGATTTACAGCGCGATAATACATTTTCATCTGATTCTGATCTACAATAAACATATCAAGTCTATATCTATCGCGAGGTATTTTACATCGGAGCTGCATTTGGACGCATGAAAAATAAGCAAAGAGAGTGACGTCATAAAAATTTAGCAAAATAAAGTTTTGGAACGCTAGTCTTACTCGTTTAAAAAATACTCATAGTCTCGGAAATAGTTAACTAATACATGTGTAATCATGGGTCAAGAAATTTAATCATAATATTCATCAGTTACATAAATAAACGAGGAAAAAATGTTTTATTGGTATATTTTAGAATCTGCTATTATTTGTTAATTATATAATACATAACAACTTTTTTATTAATAATATTATTTTTTCCAAAACCGGGACATTGCACCTTAGCACCTCGAGAGCGGTAGACGAATTTAAGACTTCATTTCGTGCGAAATGAGAGATTTTTTATTCTCAGGATCGAAAATAGAAATCCCTCTCCTAGTTCCAAAGTGAATTCCTAGACCCATAGTAAGCTGACACATACATTCCCTATTTCCTCGCCTTCCATTACCTGAAAGGATAGATTCGAATATTTTTAACTCTTTCCCGCTCGTTTTCAATCTCTAATCTTTGAAATACGATATTGACTCAACAGTTCCGGAGACGTAAGAATCTAGCAGGCAATTTTTTATTCGCTAGGTGAAATATGCGGTGTCAGAAGAACGATATATATGGCTTCGTGCGCGTGTGGTTTGCTACGTTAGTCGCTAGATAAATGGCTGCAAGGGACATAAAAATTGATATAATCCGATTAGAATTGTATACGACCTTACTCTTCCTGAAGGGCATATTTGGGTCTTCATTTTACACCGAAACTCAATAAATCCAAGAAGTGTTAAATACATAGGCATAAGAAAAAGTGGCATTAAATAATCTGCCTATAACCATATATGGACCATAGATAGTATGCCCAATAACTTTAATAGTTATACTTTTTAGAATGGCTACTTAAATTACTATTAAAATGTATCTTTTAATCACATCAAAAATGGAGTAAAAATATTCACCAAAATATGAATGACCTCCTTCCCTGAATGGCAGAGTACCCATGTTCTTACCTGAAATCAATAACAAAAAAATAATTAGCTCTCTCAACTAGGGAATAGTAAAATATAATTTCCGTATTACCAGTCAAGTTTCACGAACGGAACTTTGCTGTTTTGTTCTTCTTTAATCCTAAGTGAAAAGCAATTAAAATTTCACAGTATTTGTTCACTCATTTTTCCCGAGAGCACACGTTTGAGAACAGTTAAATATGGAAAGTTTGATGTTATTTTTCATTCAAAAAGTTGTACATATCTACTTTAAACCATCAACCTTTACACATTTAAAACTTTGTATATAATATAAAATATTCATCCCAGAAAATTCCTCCATCAACAAGTAATGTGTATGAAAATCAAAATTACACACTGCAGCATTATAGGTGGCTCCAATGTGTTCGACATTCTAGTGTTATTGAGAGCCAACCCCTGCCTCATATGTGTCCCCGTGCAAAAACCTATGCTTGGCTTAGCGCAAGTTTGCGAAAACAGTCACACCATGATTAGCACCCTAGAGGTGGCTTGCAGGGTACTAAGTGGATGCAGACAAGTGAAGTACCCTTCGTAACAACATGTAATGGTACATACTAGGGATGGACGGAACCAGAATTATTTTCGGATCCGGAATCGAAACGGATCCTTGATTTTCGGAGCCGGATCTTTTAGGCTTTCAAGTTGTTTTTTTTTTTTAAACATCTCTACATACTCATGACATAAAATGTTACGCTTGGGTTTGGAAATGAAAATAGGAAAAATCTTCGGATAAACCACTGACTAGTGGCGTAGCAAGAGGGGGAATTCCGGGATGTCCAGACCCCCCGAAACATGAAAAACGATTACTTTCCTTCATAAAAGGAAACAAAATATTAAAAATATCATGAATTTACAATATATTTCTTTGAAAAATGAAGTTGTTTTCGATTATGAAGGGTTTTAAAATTAGTTTGTAAGCCTCTAATTTGTACCCTGTTGTTTAAAAACCCCGCCCCCTGTTTTGGACCCCCACCTAACGAAATTCCTGGCTACCCCACTGCCATCGAAGGGATTCAAATTTTCCTCTTGCAAGTTTCCCACGAATTTTTTCACTTTCTCATCGTATACCGACTTGTGTTTCACCCGAAAATGCTTCAGTATTGTGAGGTGGATTTAGCACTTCCTCGCGATAATTTCACGCCATAGTGCACGCGCATGGCATACATTGGTTCTCCCTATCTTAATAGAAATGCTTCTACACAATAAAAGACATTTTTTCAGTAAATCATTAAATTAATTTGCAACTGCGCAATCAGCAACCCAATTACACAGTATTTAAAACAAAAATAGTTACGTCATGTGCGACGAGGTGCTCGACCGCTCAGCATGAGGAAGGGGTGGGCAGCAGAAGCGCGTAAAGGAGAGGTGGATGGGAAGGAGCATGCTCCCTCCGTATTTCAAGCAACGAGGCTACAAATGATGGAGCAAAGGACGAACATGTCAGATTTTGCTTCAGTGACGTCGTTGCCTTCAAAGTGAAGCCGGGCGCGCTACGCGATGTATGCAGTTGGCGTTTCCAATCCGTCTCCACCTGTTTGAGGGGCTACTGCTGCGCTTGTTTCTTAAAAATTGTGCTGTTTGGACAATGCTACATATCAGTATAGTCTAATTGTAAATAGAAATCTTAGTGGAAATCAATTAGAGCTGAAAAGTAAACAGAAATATCGTTAGGAATGCGTCGCGTCAGGTCTAATTCTTTTTTTTTAATCTCGTGCATGTCATCCATCAAATTGTCGAAGCTATCGAGACATCTTCAGGCCCAGAAAATTACTCACCTAGCATTCATCGTCTATAAATGGAGAATATAAGCAGGTACGCCAAAAAAGGTCAGTTGGTGAGACGGGGTAGGAATGAAACATGCTTCAATTTTTCTCGTTTAATCTGATATTTTCCTTAGAAGATAATGATTTATGGCCTGTGTGATTTCGGAAGGAAAAAAAATAACAGAGGCACGGGCTGATGGACGACCGAAGGTGGTTTTCTGAATTCTGCTACGTAGTTACTTTTGACGTGGTTATTATCCTACGAGGCTGAGATTCCCCCGATGATTGTTACTCTCATCTCTTGGAAAGAGTCACACTATGCGCCAGTCGTATTTTGCCTTTTTTATTTTCCACGGCTGACATTCTCCTACGCAATCTCTGCGAGAGCTTTTGAATAAAACGGTTCATGAGTAGGACAAGAATTTCATGCGACGGCGCATTCGAAGATGTAATCGGAACTCTTTCCACCCTTATGGGGCGTTGCATTCACTGAAGCTATTATTCAAAATTTCGGATCCAGATCCGATGTCTTCCGCGACTTTGGATCCGATATATCCGATGAAGAGCAAGATCCGCGGATACTTGGATTCGAGGTATCCGATCCGACCATCCCTTGTATATACTGGATTATATAATTTTATTAAATTATGCGTAATTGAACAGGGTATGATGTTTGGAAATGTGTTTATGAAGTCAGGCTTAAATCGCATATCACTAAAGTCATATTTGAACCAATGAAATCACATTGTTCGTAAGTAACAGTGTAGTTTGATTATAACTTATTTACCATGCAGATTGATGTTGGAAAATTATATGATATCAACAGGTTGGCATTGATATTATGCATACGTTGACCGAGGACGCTAAGACAAATTTCGCGGAGAAATAAGCTATAACAAGGGCTGTTAACGTAACTTTATACTCACGCAATGGTGCGTTCTCTCAAATGCTTAACTTTTAATGTTATTTATCACGGTTGAAAAGACAATATATTCTGCACATAAAGCATCATGGGATCGCTCTGCGTTCAGTGCCGCGATGCGGACATTTCATAAGCCGAGTAAAATGCGTCCACAGCTTCAAGATAAAAATAAAGAGTCCTCGAGAGAGAATGACACTATCAAATCCACTTACCTCGGAGTAAGAAGGGTTAATGCACTTGTACATTTTCAACGAAAGTTAAAAGCGTTGCGCAGCGGACGATTTTGGGAGAGGATAAGTAATTAAGCCATTAAAAAGTCTGGTCGCGGGTGAATAAGCAGCACCGGTGGTATAGCGTTCACAATTTCCATTGCCAATATCGTGAAGTTTGTCTTATGCTTCCAATGAAAGTAATAACTATTGACCGCAGTGGTCCCATCGTCCCGCAGTGGATCCGGTGAAGGGAGGCCAATGAAAGACCGACTAACAGGGGAAGTTACTCAATAGTCTCCACCACCAGGTGACGTGCAAATTTCGAAATGTGATGGAAAGGCATTTTGTGGGATTGGTGTTTTTCTTCCGGCGACCAATAAGACTTGGTTATCTAGGCATTATCGGCAGAAAGTACTATCGAAATCCTACATTTATGAAACCAGCGATACAATAACGATCCATTACAGCCCCTTCGGCGCTCTCTAGCAGAATTCGCGAGCGTAAAAGTCTTCGCAAAAGTGAATGGGGATATACTGCCCTAATTATGCAGTATTGTTGTACCGCCAGTCGCATGAATCCAGGAGATATACCACTATCGGCGCAAGACATTCCATACTTCAGGCATTTGTAAGAAATTCTGCCGATGCTTCATATGGTCGTGTAATACACCGTTTTACTCCTTGTTAATGTGACTACAACATTAAATCATTCAACATTGTTTAAAAGTAAACGTTTAGATTCTACGGTCGAAAGAGTTGAGAAGAACACGCGAAGAACTAGACGAACGGCGAAGCGGTTGTCTTCTTCAGTTCGGCACGGGAGAAATACTTTATTGGGGCACTTTAACGCTTTTTTATAGATATAACAACATCTTCGCATTACGAAAAGTTTTAAAATTAAATTTTTATCCATTATTTAACCTCCTAAATGGCTGGAAGGTAGATTTTAATTTCCAAGACGTAAAGAAGTATATGAATATTGAATTTACGTTTGCTATATGGGAAAAATATTTCCAATCATATCATCTAAGTAAATGTTGATGTAGATCCTCTTACTTAAAGTAAAGCACTGAAACGACAATGGCCCTGCGGCAATGCACACGGACATTGTGCGATTACACAATGCATGCATCATTACTATCCGTGATTTTCATACGAACGTCAATTCACGTTTACTTGATGATTGCCACTTTTGAATACGTCTCAAGAATATTCTCATAAATTTTATCCGCAACTGAGAAAAAGAGGCCAAATTAACAAGAACTGCACTGGCAACTTTAATGATGATATATTCTTATGAAATAAAAAATCAAGGTGCTAGTGGAGTCCTGGAGGGGATTTAATTAAATAAGGAATCGTTTTGTTCGGTTAACATGATTCTTTAATGTCAACGAGTGAAGAGTACAGGGTGTAACGAAATATTAAGGTATGAGTTGCATAGCATGTTCTTGACAAGTAAACGAAGACATAAATCTATAAGAAAATTGGTCAGAAAGGCTTTGTTTCCATGTTAAACGTCATTGAGTCCACCGCGGTGGAAAGAGGAATCACACAAGAAGAAAATGCACCTGAATAGGTGCTTATGAATTCACCATTTGCGGGCTCTGTTCGTGTATGCTGACGAAGACTCATAGCAGTTTCACCAGCTATCCTGCAGGCGTCCATTAGGTGGAAGATGGCAAGAAACTTGGCTGTCCTCTCTTAGCTCTTGGGACTTCGGGATTTGGAGCACGAAATCCCCGATATAATAGAGTAATTACTTCGAGTGGTCAAGGACTGACTTCGGTCGCGAATGATCGACGAACGACTTCGTCCCAAACAGATCGAATCGTTCGTCGGAGTTCTCAATCGATCCCGCGTAAGATTTGGATCGCAGATGCTCCCGATCGACCCATCGCTAGTCAAGCACTCCAGCCGAGAGAGGAAGAGTGTGGAAAGAGGCGCAGCTTGCTTCTCCCAATAGGGAAGTGCACTAATTTTTTTTTATTGCTGAATTTGAAAGTTTAGCCTAAAAAAGAAATATTAGTATAGTCACTTTTATTTTCTGCATCTGGGGTACGCACTTTAAAACGTTTTGAAAGTCGGAAAATTTCATGTTGCGCTGAAACACAGTGCCTCCATCTTGATTGAGATGTGACGTCACAAGGCAGTAGTCACCAGTGGAGTATCACTGAATTCCGTCGCCTTCTTTAGCGCGGCGAGAGTTTCCGGGAATCGGTGGAGTTTGCTTCCTAAAAATGTCGTCTAGTACCGAAAACATGAATTCAAAATAGAATTATAAATGATTTTTTGTTTCAAATTTCATCTCGACGTCGAAACAAAAGCCTGGAGAAGATATTCATTCCCGCGCCTTAAGCACAAGCTATACGGAATAAATGGTTCAAGGCTGCTCCTGACTCTTACCTATCGATGATATTCTGTTTTGAAGATCATTTGAGGGTATTGTAAGATCAAATTGATATTTATATTATAATAATTTACTTAATAGGTACCTCAGTCACATCAGAAAGTGTGTTGAGTCAAAATATAGCATCTTCCGCGTAGACCTACGTAATTTATAAACTGAAAGTAGTTTGGTTAAAGAATTATGGCGCGACTGTTTTTTTACACGACCGGGCAAAATGCGTACTTTGCCCATGATATGTGCATATATGATAACAAACGATTTTTGTTAAAGTTAATCTTTATTTGTTGAAATTAGTACATGTATAGGTGATACAGATATAAAGGTACACGGCAGGTCGCGCGGCGTAATTTGTACTCCACTGGTGACGGGTTCATCTTGCTGATCCAAAAAATTAGCTACAATACCTCGAACTTTGAAAACTCGCAAAATAGGCAGTCAAAGTACATTGTAAGAATACACGAGACCATTATAGCCCAGAATGTACGTACAATGTCGAAATCCTTGGTTTTCAAAGATTGACGTATTTTATACGCCAGCGCGCCCGGTCCAGGGTTATCAACTTTTATTTCATCCTATTTGTTAGTTGAAATTATATTTCAGAATGGTTCTTTTAGCACTGCTACTGAGGTAAACTGGTTGGTACTGAGTACAAGGTACTGAGGTATGTACTGAGTAAGTAAACTCCCTTTGGAGTAATGTGAATTACAAGTGTTCGAGATATATGGCATTTTATATTCGCTTTGTGTTCTTATTAATTATGCCTGTACGCATATTGTTGCTTGCCGCGAGCCTTTAATGGTATGTGGTCTTGCAAGAGTGGTTTTCATTTTTTATGTGGAAGTTGGTCAGTATAAGCAAAGAAAATATTAACATTTTAGCGCACACCAACCCTTGTAGTCATCGTATCTCTGCGTTTGTAATGACACTGCTAAAATACCTAAACGCCATAATGATGATAAAAAAATTGTCTCACGTCAATGATTGCTGCAATTATAATGAATGATAAACTTGATGCCGTATAATCACAATGAAGACAACAAAAAATAATGCCATGACGCAGACTTGAACCATGGACCTTCGGGTGAGGTCTATCCTTTGAATCGTGCACGCTACCACTACCCAAACCAACCCATTGTAAAATTGTGGATATTTTGAATTTATATATATAACTTGTAAAAAGTAACGCATGAAAATTAATTAATTACAGCCTAACTAACGCCCTAATTGAAAAAGATGCAGCAAGGTACGCGGTCTACCCTTGTTAGCCTTAACGTCTCGCATTTCTATGGAGCGTTGAACCTGTCCTCCTTATTCAAAAATTCAGTAACCATAAATACATCAAAGTTTGGTATACCATTTATAAGTCGTTGGAATTTTCCTTCTCCCAACCAAGATTATCTTTTCTTGAACCCATCCTGGACAGCGAACCATTGCAACAACCAGCCAGCTCGGAAATAAGGCTAACATCCCATGATTCTAGTTGCGAAGGGCGAACGTTCCGGCCGGCGTGAATACATACGCAACGAATAAGTCTTGCAGCAAACGTCTGAAATAGGTTTATTAGTTTGACTCGGTTCTTACAAAAAAGTTTTGGCATGATAAACGGCATTGTGTCAAAATATACCCAGCGAAAAATAAATGCCATCATGAACTTATTAAAGATTCAATGTGCTATTCGTACTACTCTTTCCAAACTTGAAGTTGACACGTAAATGAATATTAATATATTACGCAATGATGAAGTCGTTTACTCAAAAGAGAAGCAGCCACATATATATTCTGAAGATATTTTATGACAGCAAAAAACGGATACCCTCAAATTCTGTAATTTTTCTATGCAATAATAGTGGTAGAACTAAACGGTGTAGAAGCTGCCTTCTGCTACTGCCTTGTGACGTCACGGCCAATATTCAACATGGACACCCGTTTTCGCGGCCTTTGAATTTTTCCATATTTCAGACGGTCATCTCGAATAAAGTATTCACTATTAGGATTTAAACTGTGGTTTTACGACATTATGTTATTCTGAACTCTAATTTTAAAAATGTGTTTGGTGCATTTGAAACACTAGTGCACTTCCCTATTCATTTCCATCGCCTCTTCCTATTCGCAGCCGTCGTTTGATCGCATCCACTCCGACCGGGGAGCCATCTGCCTGCGCGCGGACGAAGCAAATGCGCGAATTTCTATTCAGGAGAAAGAGAAAGGAAGGGATATCCTCCGTCAACCCTTCTTCTTCGCCGAGAATCGCTCGAGTAAGCCACGATCATCCACGGTTGGCCTCTTACCTCGGAAACGGCGTAAAGTGGAAGAGGCGTGCTGTGGAAGGCAAAAAGGCGCAAGGGGAAATGATATCCGCAAAGCAGGACAGCGGGTGGCGCCGTCCTCAGGAAATTCTCGCTCGAGGGAAGGACCTCGATTTCAACGTACCATACCATGATGATATATCTTTCATAACAATCGACATTCCAAGGGGATGCAAAAGGAAGGAAGTGCGCTGCCACGAAGAGGTTACCGAATAGGATAGTTGAGTGCAGGGCTGAGTCAAACCAACCTTCGGATTATGGTGATACAGATGCTAAGAATCGATTTAATTTGTAACATGTTACGTAGTTTTTATAGCATTTGGGTGCAGTCTTCTTGTTTTTATTTAAGTCAATGCATTCTTTGCCTTACAAAATAAGAGAGCAGAATGATGACGAGCCTAAGATTTATTTTTACTGTGATTTTTATGGCGCGTACTTACAAATCATTCACCAGTTTTAAAAAAATTGACCTTGTTTTGAGCGAATGAACATTTTTCATCGCATTACCAGAAATACCAATTACTTATCTTCATGACCATTTGTCGATGAGGCACACAAGATTATTGTTGTAATTATTATTATTTATTATTGTAAAGTATATATTATTACAGTATATATTATTTATTGTTGTAATTTTCATGAAAATAGCGCATATACTTTTTCCTTCGGACCGGCGTCCTTAAAGGTACCATTGAATGGGAAAATTCACTCTAATGGACTTGGGAGCACTAGAGTATTTCATTAAATGGTCTCCGCTCAAGCCTGTCGCCTCGGAGAACTGACTGTTTTGGAGGGAAAAGGCGTGAAGAGGGTGTGACTTGGGAGAATGGGCCAATTTGCCCGATAACACGACGCCGCGGCGGCAAAATAAGCGGAGGGAGGCAAGGAAACTTTCAAGAGGATCTGAGGGAAGGAGAGGGAAGGAGTGGAAGAGACGGAGGGTGAGGAAGAGCGCGTGTTTTTTCCTCAAAACAAGCGAATGGTGCGACGCGTGAGTGAAAGTGTTGACGGCCCGAGAACGAGCGAGAAGACTTGAGGGGATGAATAGCGCCGCTCTGTTCTTCACAAGTTCTTTCTCGGCGAATGCTTCCTCCCATTAAAAGCCAAAATGATGAAAATTTGATGGAAAAGATTGCAAATCTTCATTTTTCCGCCTTTTTTAAAATCATACGTTCGCAGAGCTGGCAGGACAAGCTTTGCAGAAATACACCGTTGCGAGCGAATCCACTTTCACTCCGAGCATCCATCGCATCCATCACACTCACGAAATCATTTCCCGGCAAAAACTATTCTTTGCAAATATATATTTCGTCGTCTTCGCTCTCCCAGAAAGTGAATTTCATAGAATTTGAAGATAGAATTCTCGTAAGAATCTAACACTTTCCCAAAACATTCCATCGTAAAATACCTGTTTAAGCAGCTCTATATTAAATTTTTTGAAGAAGAATCAGTAGTAAGGTAAGTAATCTAGTTTTTAATAATGGGTTATAGAGAGAAAAAAATATTTCTTCCACCCTTCCCTGACAAATAAATTGTCATAAATCTATTCTTTTCCACCTTCTGTAAAATGCGTTCCAAGAGAAAGCGAGACAAATGCTTGAAAATAGTAGCGTTGCTGTTACATCTAATTTCACTCCGAGCGAAATCGCATCCATTACAGTCATGAAATCACTTCCGGAGGAAAAGTACCCACTGCCAATTAGTAGATTTTTGCTTGCTTCGCTCTTCCAGGTAGTGAGTTATGTAACATTACAATGTATGAATGTAGCATTAAATATTTCTTTCTCTCACCATATTCCCTACATGTTTCTTAAATTCATCAGTTCTATGCTGAAAATTGAAAACGTTCTATTAAGGTAGGTATGATAGTTGAATCCCTCCTGAAAATGAGAGGCGAGGGTGAACTTTCGAAGAAATGTTGGATTAATCCAGCAAAATTATGATTGGACAAGGCATAGCACATGCTGCGAAAGTTTTAATGCAAGTGATTCTTCCGATTTTGAATGTATTATTAGGGGTTAAAAGGTTTTAAAAATGATTTTAAAAATGTGATCATGGGTCCGGAGGCGACTCTTGTGTGCTTACTCTGATTACTGCGTTGTAGAAAATGAGGCATATTACAGAAAGTAATCTCTTCTGGGACAAATAAAATTGCACATGTCTTTGCCTACATACCAGCAATGCATTGTGCAATTCGCGCACTATATTCTTCTTAAACTCTCTATATGTGACACTCATTCCCAATAGGTTTTAAGCAGAGGTTTTAACTGGGTGCATTTACTTTGCGGAAGCTATTCATGCTAAAATAAAAGCCCTCTAAATACTTACTATTAGCCCACACTTATTTTAATACTCGACATCCGGTCTCGACGTATGCTACGTCATTCTGTTGAATCGCATCACAGTTGCCTTTACTTATTTTATTCAGTGCGGAAAGTACAAAGTGCCCATTATTTTAGTAAGTTTGAAGTAGCCTTTGGTAACAGCGCATTGGGTTAATAAAATGCGGTAGTAAACAATCAAATTTGTTTATATTTTTTTTAGCTAGAAAGCCGTCCACCACTTGCTATTGGAGAATATCTGATCTTCCTTGGACGTGTTTCTACGGGAGCACAGGCAAAAACAATGGAGCAGAAAAAGAGCAAGTGGAGAACGAATCCACGTTTTTTTCGCGTCTGTCTCTTCGGCTAGCAAATGCGCACGCATCCTGACATACTCTTTGTTGTCGTGAGGCGAATGCAAACACTGCAAACGTGACTATTTTCGTACTGCACGGCGCAACGGCTCGGCGTTTCATCTCGTTCCATGGAGGAGCCGAATTCCGCTTCTCCTCCAAGATGCAAGAAGCGGGCGAGGCACCGTTGTCTTTCGGTAGAGGGCAGAATAACAGCATTGGGGGGCCGCCGTTTACCAAAAGGAAAAAACGCACCATTTACATTCAGAAGCAGAACGAGAAAGCGGAGATTCCGAGCTGCAAAAAGCAATATAGGGTTCAAATTAAGCTAGGAAATTACAAGTCCTACGTGAAAGTATTTTCAATGAATATAACTGTACGCAAAGAGAGTGGAAGGTAATGAAATCGATTAATTATTCTCACAAACTGGCTGAAAAAGCAAATTTTTTAAATTAAGATATGCAGTGTGTTTGGGTATCGTATAACCAATAATTTCCATTCTAAATAACTCATGAAATCTAGCCGATATTCAAATTATTAGTGAGGCCGATATTCATTAAAACAATATTTTTTTTTTACAACGTAGGCAATACGCAAAATTTTACGGGAAAATAGATGAGAATATATAATTAAAAGTACTGCGGTAAAAAGGATATATTTCCCGGTGCATATCAATTACATTCCAATAAATAAGTACAAATAAGTATTCATTATTCCCGCTCTATCCTACTTGTGGATTGGGATCACGAATTCAGTACACAGGCAAGTAAAAACAGCGATGTCCGTCAGAAAAGAATTTATTAAAAATAATTATTCGATACACAAAAAGGATAAAAATATGAAAAGTTGACTTTTAGATAATTAAATGTGCATGGATAAAAATCTAATGTCGATTCACAAAAAATGAAAACAATATAACTGAAAATAGCATTGCCGTATATGCCAAGAGCAACTTAGGAAATTCATCAAATTCATTTTTGTTACACTGAAAGCAATTGATCCCACTAATAAAAAGGAGAAAAAACGCGTTTCTCATTTTTTTAAAAATACTTATGCATAATAAGAATGTAAATTTAAAAATATATCAATTTCAATTCAGCTGAATGAGTTTTTATTTGATAAAATGATGTGGCAGGAAATATGATAGTTGGAAGGAAATATTGTTTCGTTAGACCTTTATTTTTAATCCAACCAAAACCTCGGTGATCCCGGAAACATCCTAATTAGCTTCACCATCTGTGTACGATCGAAGACGCATTTCAAGGTTACAAATGCAGAAAATACAAAATATTATTGGCTGAGATCCATTTTATTTTCTGTAGTACGGCACTGCGTAAATTTAATAATTACATATATGTTACTTTTATACGCCCGTATACTTTCCAGTGCATTAGTTGTATGAATTGTCCACGGATACTACACTAAGTGAAGTTTTCAAGACCAATGTTTCGATGCTGAACGCGAGCATCTTCTCCATGCATCGGCCATAGAACACATATCCCGCAGTTTAAGAAGGAAAGAATTTCTATAGCGCAGTTTTTATGGAGATATTTGGTTAGCACGAGAACACTTTCTTGTAAATTAACCTTAGCTTAACACAATTAAGACTTAAATAATAATTTTCCGTGAATACCCAGTTATATTTTTTTACGCTCAATATGGAATTATTCCATAGAGTATTTCAATGTTGCCCACTATTTGTATCAAAATTCTGAAAACAAGAATTTATGGGTAATCGCATTCGAAAATTATTGCCAGATTTTTTTCATTTTAAAACAACAAGAGACGTACGACTTTCTCTGTACCACATAAAAATGTGCTCATGAATTCACGCGCGCGAATATAGGCAAACCTTTGCCATAGTACATATGAATCAAGGCCATTCACGTGTCAGCGATGCCACCGCGGCCTTCTAATTGCTCTTTGCGGTTGAATTGCTCGATCGCTTTTTTTTTCCTTCACGTCCGAGTGCCCTGATGGCCAATTAATCCCCTCCGGCCAATGGGATGGGTGCAGAGGGCAGTTTTAACGAACAAGCAGAGGCCGTGGATTAAAGAGCATCGCGCTTAAGGCCATCCGTCGTCTCCTTCAAGGCCTTGCGATGCATGCGCCACCCTCCAATCCGGAGAGAGAGTTTCTCAAATAAAGCATTTCCAATCGCAGATGCCCATATCTATTATTTACTTTCCACACCATTGGATTTAGAGCGTAGATTCGAATAAATTTGGATAAAGCCTAGTATGAATTTCTTTCATTCCCCAGCATTGATTTCACGAAAAGATTATTTTTTCTAAATTATCGAATAGTATAAATAGGTGAAATCATTCCCTCACCAATTTAATTTAATAAATTTTGACCCATGAATGCAAGTATGAATGTGTATGGTTATCATGCAACAACACGAATGCGTTTAAGTACGTGAGATACAAGGCAAATTTTTAACCTGATCAAAAGCTTAATTATACATTTCGTACCCCAACTATTCGAGATACAAAGCAAAATGATAATCTGATTAATGGCTTTATTATTCATTTTATTCATGAAAATCTGATAATATCACATGCATGAAAAATGTGTCATACAGGTGAATACTATGGATAATATTAAAACATATTATTAAATCGATTGTTAAATAAATATTACCTCCAACCGCCTTTGCGAGGAAAATGTGAAAATTTAAACGCAAGAATTTGAAATTTAATTTAGAATGACATTCTCTTAAATTTAGCGGAACTTCTATAATGCTGCGTTCAAATAAAAAAATGCCAAGAGACAAAAATCATTGCGCTGAGTATTCTTCTTAAAGGTGGCTATTTTACATTGGAAACAATGCGGTGATCTCTCTGCTTTTATTTGCATCATTCAATATCTGATCTTTCATTGCATCATTAAATCATCCTTATTATTTTTCACCACAATGAAGCAACTACTATTCTCTGATCCTCTCATGATAATGAAGAAACTTATAAATTTCCTCTCAACACAACAAATTCCGTCCTCTTTTGATACCTCATTGCTTGTTTTCAACTTACTTTATATCATCCTGAAATACCAAGGGAATACAGAGTAGTCCAATGCCAACATTTCTAGTTTTCAATAAGCACACTTAATGTTTAATATTTTGACTTTGCCACTCGAAAGTCGGTGAAAAAAATGAGATGCATAGAAATATTTACCAGTATGGGCTATCATATCCGGAATATTTTAAACATATTCCACAGCACTCATTCACCTTCGAGTAAAACGTAATTAGAAAATGCCGCACAAGGGATAGAGATGCGTTCATTTAAACATATCAATCTCGGAGGTTATAAGTAATTCAAATTACATGAAGAATCGTATGGAAAATGCATCTTGGGATCGTGCCGAAAAATAAGAGCCGCTGTTTCGGGAGAAGCGTAAAAATCTCAATGAAATGCGCTCCTCAGACGTTCTCTTTAAACTGCACGTCCCGTTCGTCTCGGAGACCGATTGAGAGGAGATTGCGGACATCTGACGACGAGCGAAGGAACACGCGTTGAAAAGGGACGCACTCTTCATTCCAAAGCAAATTAATCCCCAGGCCCTTATTTTCCTCCCGACGCTCTCTCCACCCCTTCCGCTGCTCCTCAACCAACCGTCAAAAACCGTAATTCCGAGATCTGACGTCGCGGAGATTGAGACCGCTAGCGATGGGGAACCACATCCTTCAAAGGGGATGTAAGGGCCCCCGCTAAAAGGAATTGCCTCTTTTTATCTGCGTGTCCCCACCAAAAAAGAATCCAATCCCGTTTCAAGGGATTTTTTCCTCAATAAATGAACGGCAGTGAATAATGAGCGGCGGGGTGTCGTTTCCAGGGAGACCACTCCCTTCACTTATTTACGGCCCATCACAAGCTTCCTCTCATTAACTCCATCCCTCCCTCCTCCCCCTGCTCTGCTTTTTCGTTTCAATGGCAGTTTTCCTCTCTAAAGGGGGAAGGGAAATATTTGGAAACCTTATAAACAATTAATAGCACAAAAAATCTAAAATATTTGTTCCTCTCCTTTTTCACAGGAGTAATTAATTTGAGATTAAAAGTTGAGCAAAATTGAACTTCTTGAATATTTAAAAATTCTTCCTCCATCATTAATAACGCCGTGGAAAAAAACAACCACCAGAATCCCAACTAAATAATAAAAAAATGCGTCGAAGAGAAGACCCCAATCCCTGGTGGACTACCTGGTACGCCCAACGGGAAAGCAGTGGATCGTAGTTCGGCACGTGCAAGTGTTCGACGTGTTTTATTATAATTTTGCCATTGAAAGAACTTTTAGATAACTACGGATAGTTTCATCGGTAGGTTATGCTTCGTTTAGTTAAAATACAAGTGAGCTTATAAATTCACAAATGCTTGTGGAACACAATCCTCTGGCTGACAGTTCTCAACGCTCTTTTGTGGACCGCTTGTGATTTCCTCTACTGCTCAGTGTTATTCCAATTTCAATCAGTGAAGACCAGCATTATAACACCGTAATGTCATACGCACTTACCCGAGAGCCCTGGCGTACACCGTTTCAAGAAAGGAAAGAAAAATAAAGTATAAAAAGATGCGCTCTACTATGGGTGAAAAGTAAAACATATTCCTTCTTTTATTACTATTTCACCACAGTACGCAACAAACTCAATGGAAACCCATCTTGTATTGGTCAAAAATAAGTACTCACACACAATTTATTTCTTATCTTTTATATTTTTGAGTAAGTCGACTAACTGCTTTCCAAATTCCTGCCCCTGACACTTTCTTTCGTTATTTCCGTCGTCACAACGAGACCTTTGAACATAATACCACCACAGAAGAAGGCGCACTTTTAACAATAGCAATTTTAATCCCACTTCATTTATTGGGATGCTTTTTTGGCTAATATTTCATAGGGTTTAACACTTTTCCGTATATCAAATACGAACATTTTATATCTCCGAAAACTTTCAGATAAAATGTACAAATGTCAGATAGAGACAAATGCTGGCAAGAGTGTGTACACTGAAGATTTCATGATGGTTTTTTAAACAATTGAACTTTGCAAAAAAATCGGTTGAGCGGAAGTGAGATTCGTCATCTGTAATTCATAGTATTCCTTTCCTCATATGTTGAACGCAAGCGCAAATGAGAGCATCGTGAGATGTAAAAGATGAGTCATTCATGCTTACAAATGATTAATGAGTTTGTTTGTAGTCATGCAAAAACCAATGCTGACAATTAAAAATATACAAATTTATTGTTCCCTCAGAAACACTATAAATAAAGCTATGCTATTTCGAAAAGGTGGGAAAATCATGGGACCTCAATTGCACGAATGAGAATAGACCAACAGTCCAAGGCATGCCCATCGAAAATCCCGGATGAAAAAAAATGAAAAGAATGTTCGAATGGCATCTGATTCTGGAGAAAATCTGCGAGAGAATCAAGCGCTCATGTAGGAGGGGAGAAAGCAAAAGAAATTAAAGGCATGATATACAATTCACTATTGGGCGTGCTCGGTTGACGTGCAAGCATGGTGCAAATGAAAGTTAAAAATCTAAATGAAGCAAGAGCCATGAAGATGTGGCAGCCGGCTCAGTCGTGCAATTTTGTTTAAACTATGATCAGAAAAAGAAATGATTTAAGAATCTAGAATATGATTTAAGTACACTGGAGAAGAAGGCACTGCATTGGAATTTATGTATTTATTCAATAAATTGTGCAAGTCGTGATTACCTCTACGCGCAATTATGAAAACGCAGAGAGAATATGTTTTGCGACTCTGAAGTTACCTATGCTATGATACTATAGCTACATTCCAACATGGTTTATAGTTGCACCATGCTAGAATGTTTTTAAGCCAATGCTGAGGAGTATGTGAGTAATTCCGTTATCCAGCTCGCGTAGAGACGTCTGCAATTGAAGAGATACCAAATCAGAACGACAGTAGGTTTGCTAATATCATCGGGCAATGAGACAATTACACCTCCTGAAAGTTGATGAAACGGCAGAACGCAGATGTGTGAGTAACATGATGACACAAGAACTCAACTTTTGAACGAGTGTCTCGGCATTATGAGGTCCCGATATAGAATGTTCGCACCTGATGGGCTCGCCATTTTTAGATCCAAAAGATGTTTGGGATTTAGTGGTGGAGGACCCATTAGCCTTCGCTTAGTGTGTGTGCTTAATAATACGCTTTTCGCTTAGTGCTTAATAATACGCTAAGTGTGTCAGCAAGGAAATATGGCTAGATGGGTAACCGATTGAGGGTGGGTAGCATAATGGACCATTTGGACTAAGTTCACTGGCGACTCCTGATATCACACCACCGTTAAGGAAATCTAATCTTATCTCATGCGACTCCTATCTTATGATCGTGAGTTAAAATACCGTACGTGGGGAATATGTATACGACATTACCACAATGTGATTCTCACCAGGGAAGCTTTAATTTTAAACAATTTTGAGTGTAGCTCAATTCTGTCTACGTGCCCCACTAAAGGGCGTTTTACGATACACAGCTGGTCTCACCTTGCCCCCCGAAGTCGAAGATAGCATTATAATTTTGACTGTGGGCAGCTCCAAGCGAAATTCATCATGACTTCCGGGCGGATGCATTAGCGCATCTTCAATGGAGAAACGCGGTGAGTATCATTAATCATGACATCGTACTATTTAAAATTGAACCATCCACTATTTTAATCGAATTAAAATTTAATTTAAGAAATAAAATTTAGATCCGCTGTTCAGAACTACCGATAAATTAGATCATGGACGATAATTTAAACCTCAACTTTTAAAACAATGGAATAAGTAAATGCAATTTCGGTAAAAATTGTGTTCTACAGGTATTTTCTTGATGTCCTAAAAGCCGCTATACACGACGTATGATCACGCTGAATGATCACGTGATCATTCACAGGATCATGCGAGCAAAATAGAACATGTTCTAATTTTCACTGAATGATCACGCGCATGAAGGTCCATTCGCGAATTGTTCCGTTATACACGGTGAATGATCATGCGCATGATCATGATGAATGCGCATGATCGGGCATTAATTCCGTCCCTCGACACCCGCGTTATAAATGGATTCTACGGCATCTCCGAAAGGCGGAGAGGTTAATGGAGGAGTAGGCCGAGGCGTACAGCGCCACTATGCGAGAGTCAAGTCATTGAAGGGAATCACACATTTATTTGTTGGTAATCCCACCCGCTCCTTCCGTAATGACCACCTACTACACCAACCTACATTCCGTCTGTCTGTTTCTCAGAGATCACTTTTTTACAGACTCCCTACCTCTTACTAAACCATTTTGACTTCTCACCCTTCCCTAGATCTTTCAATGCCCATCAGATCATTCAAGAGGCAGCTTCGAAAAGTCATATCCTTCATCTTTTTTTCTTTAATATCCTTTTTATAGTTTTTTATAGTTTATATTTCTTAAAGCTGCAGATTTTAAGTTGTCTATTCAATGTAAAGGCCGTTATGGCTGTTTTTGAATGATATCCTAAATAAATAAATTGCATTCGAAATTGAACAGTTTAAAATGGTACGTAAATGGGTAATTATAAATCTTATTTATTTAAAATGAATTATGTTATCACCTATTGAGCAAATGCGGGATACCGTAGTAGAATTGAGCGATATGTTTGGTATCAAGAAAATGAAGTGATTGGGGGATGAAGGATGGAGGGGCGAGGCTGAGATTGAAAAACTTTCGAGACGCTTTGTGGGTGGGGGAGCGGATTTGAAGGCCATGTTTGGACAGCGTGCACTTGTGCGCAGTGGGGAGGGAGGCCAATGAGGGGGCTGCACGAATGTCGCCTCAAAAACAGGCGCGTCGCACACAATGAAATAAAGAACCATGTGGGATCCACGCGAAACACATCCATCTAATAAAATGGATGAAGTGAGCGGGTAACGAGTAAATACCAAGCATAGTAAACGTCTTATGAAGCCAAAGAAGAAGACACCACTATTTAAAGGCTAATTATGAAATGGGCGCTGATGAAAGATTCTATAAAAGTCTATAAAAGAAATTAATAAATGAATAACACTTAGGATATCTATGGCGGAACCACGTTTAGAGTCGAAAAAAATATAAGGAAAGCTTGAGCGAGGAAATATTTGATTTTTTTCTGGTTAGTATAAAAATGTAAAAATAAAAAGATAAAAATCGTTAATCAACTTGAACTTGTAACAAGATTGGCGCTAACTGTTACTCAGGTTGAAATGCAGCCAGTTTGGTGAATTTAAATAAACGATGATAATTAAATGCCTCTCGTTACTAAGCACATTGAAATCAGTCATTTCCGTTGTATACGAGGAAAAGATAAAATTCTGCACATGACAACCAGAGAAACAACACAGACTTCTCAGGGAAATAAAAACTTAGGCTGACTGATGTGTCTTCATCCTGTTAAAAAAGATACAAATATTTCAATATTCCTACACTCAAAATGTGGTTACATTGGTAAGTAATAAAATACTCATACAATTTGAAATTGACTTTCTCACATAATTTGAAGGGTCAATGTGAAATGGGCGCTTATGAAAGATCGTAGGAAAGTCTATAAAAGAAATAAATCGATGAATAACACAAAGGATATCTGCGGCGGAACCAAGTGCCATCCAGAAAATATATAGTTCTTCAATGATCGATTTCAACCAATTTGTAGACTAGATCGACCAAGAAACGGAGTAGGAGACTATTATCACCAATTAAATGTAATTACAAATAAAACATGTATTAATACTTTTACGTCGGTGTTTGGAGGAGTTGGCTTTCAAGGCTGATCACCCAAGGAGTCTCGTTTCGATATTAAATTCGTTGAGAAGCACGTTCCTCGCAGATGAAAACATGCCTCATTTCTTCGAGAACACTTGAGCGGGTGTAGGGGAAAAGAGGAGGAACAGCCCCGATTAACGACCTCCCTCCACCATGTTCTCGACTGGAAACATGGGAAGCTGCTGAAGCGAAAGACAAGTCTCTCCTCCAGAGAAAATTACAACACGCATCGTGATCCTCAAGTCCCAGTGGCCTACCGGGGAAAAAACACCTAATAAAAAACTGACTCAAAAATTCCTATTCAACATATGAAAAAAATTATTTTTTGTGCACCCTAAAGGCATAAGAGGTGAATAGCACGACCACCGAGAGACAAGAGAGAGAGAGAGTGTTCTAAGGTGTTGTTATTAAGAAGAACTTGATTTTTTTAAGGGCGTTATGAATAGTTTTGTTATTAGTAAATTATGGAAACATGTGAAACACTCGGGATGAATAAATGAGATACCTACTTGTGTAATAAATATGACCGATGCCTACGATGGTATTTTACATTATTTGTATGTTTACGCATGCATAGGGTAGTATTACTGTTTTAGAAAAGAAGATTTTATTGCATTAAGTAGTTCTTACGTAGGTAATATGTACTAACTAATCGTGTTAATCTGAGAACGATTGTTTGGAGAGCGAAATCTAAAAGTCTTCGAGGGTATTTAATGAATGATTCTTCAGTAGTTTATAAATTATGGAAACATGTGAAACGCTCGGGATGAATAAATGGGCTACCTACAAGCGAGATAAATATGGCCCATGTCTAACAATAAGTTTGCATTTTAGATCAAATATTGTTAATCTAACTACCATTGTGTGCACAGCGAATTATTTAAGCCGACTTAAGATCTTGTTTACTACACCATTATCAGACGAAGGTAGTCTTCACTTGAAATACAGTTGATTTTCCGTCTACCAATAAAATTATCTCTATTTTTAAGGTGTGTATCCGGCATTTTCTGTTTGAAGATGTGCTTCATTAAAGCTCCTACTTCGATGAGAAGTCAGGAAAACTGTTGGCTGTACCATTGAACAGCCCAACACTGAGGGATGGTGCCATGCCAAGGATCTTCCCTGATTGCCCTGGGTACCTTACCACTTCAGAGCAGACCAGGGATGCGCCATCAATGAGGGAACAGCGTCTTGAAAGTGCTACTGTGTAAGCTGCTTTAGCTGAGAGTTTGAAAACTCAGGAAGCATATAAGGCTTAGAAAAAGCTAGACTTTCGGAAACGTAGATTCTCTGGTGAAGATGAATAAGCATTCAGCATTTTGGGATGTGGTCGTGAAGCCATGTGCTATAATATTAAAGCATTTGGAAGAGTGTGCACCACCTCTTATTACTTACTCATTAATAGTTTAGATTCATAATAATATCAAAGTATACCACTGAAAAAGGGAATTAAAAGCAATAGGCAAATTCACTCCACTTGTTCAAGCCTATTTCATGTATGAAAAGTACCTATGATGTGTTGGATAGAATTTTAAAACTCCACAAATAATATAAATATTTATAGCGATATTGTAGCTCTACTGGAAGAATGAAAAATTAAAGACTCTGCAAATCAACCTTTGAATAACTTTATCAAATCACAAATGTCTCTTGTTCCAGAAAAAAAGGTAAGTAAGGTTCATCTGTGACATATTTGTATTTGCTGCAATGTTTTTTTAATATCTCCCGAAGTTCATAAATTTGCTCGCAATTCTGGTCATTTGGTTTTCCCACATCCAGTTACTATCAAACGGCTCTGCTCTTCTTTTAAAATTGGTCCAATTAATGAGCAAAATGAGCATGGGTTTCTATCTTACGTGAAGCACCGAGTATCTCATTACAGAGCCACGAGCGTTATATCACCCTTATGATGGATGAAGTTCATTTGAAACCCTTTCTTGACTACAAGGGCAGATGTATAGTAGAACCTGCATAAAACTCCAGCATTTTAGCTTCTAGTGCTCATGTGTTCGCGGTAGAGGACTTACTATATTCATTTAAAGATATTGTCCATATTTTGCCGTGAGCACTCTGTCAGCCTGTGTTCTAAAAGATATTTTGAAGAAAGTCATCATTGGTCTCGAAAAAGTTGGTCTGGATGAGGTTTGTATTATAATGGAAAACAAATCCATCAACAGGAAGGCAGTATCTCTCTTCACCAATCCACCAAGGCTGAGTATAGTTTATCCGCATCCTTCTCATCATTCTTGACCATTATTCTAAAGGCTTGACTCTGTCCATATGTTTAAATGTATTCGCAACAACTGGATCAATAAGAAAAACTATTATTTTCCCAACTGAATGCATTATATGCTACATTTCTGTGTTATCAGGTAAGACATGGTATTTTTCCATTCAAAACAATTTACCCAGGTACTTTAAAGCAGCAAATCCTAGTTCACCGTTTCTTAAAAGGCTACAATTCGCCCCATTTAGTGCATAAATTGCCATGAAATTATAGTTTGCAGATAGGTCTAATCAAAACAATCCCTATATAATTTAACAGAAGCACAATCTAGTTTTATCCTAATCTTGCGCATGTGTAAGAACATAACTTTTTTATTCCATCATCGTTTAATGCAGCGATGCTAAAAAAATAGAAGCCCCGTGAAGGATGTAAATATCCTATGACTTCTATGTTATAAGTACCACTGATGTGTAAAAAATGTTTTACTGAATATAAGACTTTTAATGATATTCTAGAGGTTTCGAATATATTTGGAAGCAAGCTGTTTCTCTTCAAAGAAGATTTTTCGGCGAAGGCGTTGGTCCAGTCGAAATAATTATGTTTCCCGAGGGAGGGATTTACTGTTAACATCATTTAAATGTAATTACATATGATATGATATAAGGAAAATTGTAACCGGAGAAATGCCTGTTCACATATCGTTTGGTTTTCATACGCATTCCCCACCAATCAGCGCTATCAATGGCAGTCTTCGCTACTCCCTCCGTCCGCCTACGACTCGTGATGTCACGATTCAGCGCTCAGGCCTTGTCTCTCGGTGGTCGTGTGTAGAGAGACGTGTAGGCTAGGGGAGTTTTATATTAATGGCGAAAATCTGATCCGCTCCATCCATTATAATTTCCATCTTGACTTCTGGATGTAATTTAATATTCATTTGTCCCTGCTGAAGAAAAGAAATGCGAAGCTTTGAAATCAATATATTGTGACATACCGTACGTATATCCATTTCTATTTATTGGTTATTATCCCCGTGAATGTTTACGTTAGTAATTGTCGGAGAGACGACTCACTATATTTTTTGAACTACCGCCTTTCTATTTGTGTGTTTCATTTGTTAGTGGTTATGATCGCATAAATGTGGCGTTGGGGGTTTGCCTCAAATCCCTATAAATACCGGTGTCGAGGTGGCAAGCTCTCTCTCTCTGCTATCTGACCTCTGATTACTTCGACCCTGAGGAAGAAAGTTTTTGAAGAACGCTGTGTGTGACGACTGGAGAGGAAGGTCGGTGATGAGACCGACGGAACGATACGTGATTCAAGAGCATGCGGTCGGACGACGAGACGCACGGAGGCGTACATAGACATCAGTTATTTGGAAACGAGTATCCTGTGTTGAGTGTCGGCATCTGTTACGACCCATCCGTGAAGCGACGTCTACTAGTTGCCGAGCCGATGTGCATCAAAAAGAATTAAGTATTACGGCCACGTTTCCATTCCCTCACCTAATAGTAATTGTTGAGTGTTCGTCTTCTGTCACCTAAGCCGCGTCACAAATCAGTCCATTTGTCTCCATCAGAAAGTGAAGTGATTTTGATTTCAAAGTAATCGTAAAAATCGTCACCTGGTGTCGAGCAGGGCAGTGTGATTTCTAGTTCTCAATGCTCAAAGCTACGATCAAATAAGTTCTCACGAGTCGAAAGAAACTGAATTCTGTGATAGAAAATTTGTTCACGTCAAATTTCTTAAGCGGAGTTCAAACTCCCTATTGAATCATTGATCTCCCGTCATTTGTCCAATTAAAGACAGTTACTTTAAACGACGAGGAGCTTGTAAATAGTGTTTATAAGGGTTAATATTTCTTTAATTGCTGTATTTTGTGAATAGGGTTATTACTCAGTGCTTTATTTTATTCATTTTTGTCTCATAAATCATAAGTCATATCATCCATCAGTAGTTTTTAGAAGGTAATTTTCGAATTCAGGAATATTTTGTTACGTGTGTCAAAGGTTATTCAATTTATTTTAATTTTGTGAATAAATTGTTCATGCCATTTAAAATAATTCAGAGTCATCTCTCGACACGCCATCCCCATATTTCTAAATTCAAATCCCGTTTATATAACCATCACCGCGAATGCAAAAAGTTCATAAAAGTCCCTCCCTTTGAAGATATTTTCTCAGTAGTCTACTCACTGGTAGCTAGGTCACGGTTTTGTGTTGGAGCCCTTAGTCGCTCTGATTGTTCGGGGTGTGTCACCTTCCTTTCTCGTCTCTCTTTGTTCGGCATTATTTTTCGCGAGGTGGTCGCAAGGGAGCGGGGAGGAACGTGGGGGTTGAGTCCCGGCAGTAAGATCTGTTTGGCGAAGCAACCGAGACGGCGATACACAGGTAAGCCGCACTCAACGCTTACTGCCACAATATATTTCCACTTGCGAAGTATTCCGCGATAATTATTACATCCTCTCATGTTTTCTGGATCTCCTTCGCGTTTTTTCATGGCTGACGACGACAGTTTCGCAGGCTGTCCCGACAGCATCTTCAGGCAAGAAGTTTTGTCGGTGGGAGTGCTGGCGAAACTGTCGCGAAAAAATCGATTTAAAAATCGGGATTGCAAGTCGGTGCAAGATTTTACTTTAGACGCACAATTTAAACGCTTCATAGAACGTCGTGGTATCAGTCACTTGGCGGAAGTACGGGGTTATATCTACTTTTTCTCTACGTTTATGTAAAAAAAGGCTGAAAACAGGCTCCGCCATTTTGTTATATATCTATGGTTATTGACAAAACAAAATCTTTAAAAACCCTTTAAATGAAAGAAAAAAAAGTTTCAATCAAGATGGTATAAAATTTTTGTCGATGAACCTATTCATAAAACCGCTGCACGAAGATAAAGTTGGCAATTTTCAGAAATAATCGAGGGTGGTCGTTTTTCGCTAAATTTGTTCAACTTTCACCTCACATATATTGTTAACGTGAAAACACAGGAAATAAATAATCTGGAAAGTTATGCAAAATTTATTTGAGGAAATGTATGCGAAGTTTCAGCTTCCTAGCTAAAGAAAATCGTTTTTGAGGTTTTGGCCAGCTTTTTTCGATTCTAGCCCACTGTGCGCCGCCGCGATAGGAGCCCGACGACGCCTCCTGGGACGGGATAGGGAAGGAAGGGATGAGACGAGTAATCCCGCACCGTCACAAAGGAAGGCGGGTCCTACCATCAGCGAAACCAGGTGAAGCCATTGCTGTGCCAGCGATTTTTGAGGATTATTCTATGAGGAAGAATAATCCAACGATCAAGTCGCTAGATATCATCACGTGGACAGAATGGCAAAACTGACAAGCACGTAGCTCCTAGCTTTCTGTTTAAAAATCTCTTAAGTAATGCTGCAGTCGCCAATAATGTGCCGCCAAACACAATATAAGTAGAAAATATGCCCCGCAATAAACATCATCTGGAACATTTTTGAACTGACACTTGTTAGTGACAGTGATTACTATTATATTACTGACGCTTATTGGTTAACAATCGAGGCATTAATTTAGATATAAAATACTGCGTTATATAGTATCATCAATTGATTCAGTATTTTAATTTTTGTGAAAAAGATTATTAAATTATAGCTAAAATTACTAACATTTACTGATTCGTTCTTCATATCATTTCCCAAGTCTGACCTGTGATGCATTCTACCTCACGAATTTTGATCAATGACCTACGTCTAAAAACTTCTCATTTTTCCCCTACGTAGCTGGCAGTGAGAATAGATGTATGTCGGTAAGCAGTGTGGAAAGTGTTGATAAGCAGGAAAAGGGGATGTTGGTGCAAGCACAGAGAAACGTAATTACAGGCGGAGGAGGGAAGAGGGAGGGAGGGTGTGTTTGCGGAAAGGAAGACGATCGGCTGTGGACTAATTAAGATGAAGCATTCGCGTGAGGTGAGGCAAGTTGGACATAACTAGGAAGCATAATATTTCGCAGCCGTGATGAGTTGCAAAGGAGTGCGCTTGTGGTGCTGTTCCCTTTTGCCGGTCACGTAATCGTCACTGACTCCTTGAATTCGCTGTGAATGGTACAGCATGCAGTTCACGCTCAGTAATCCATTTCTTATGAAATTAAATATCGACATTGTTAAGTACTGACACTTTTGCGAAGTTGCAAATTGAGGCATGGATTTTAATGTCGATATCTCATTATTTAATGATTTGGTATTTCCTTTTCTTTAAATAATCTTATTTGAGAGTGAATTTTTACTTACCAATAGTCACTGCCAAGCTTTTTCTGCCATTAGACAACAGCTGAATTATTACCATGCATATTCATGCTTATCAGATAGGCCATTAAAACAAAATTTACCAATTATTAAAAAATTAACCAATAGAAATCGACAATATCCCGCGAAATGTCATTGGGTCGGTCGAAGTTCTGATGACAATGCATCATATTTTAAATCGCAAAATATTTTTAAGTTCAAGTGCGAAGCTCTTTTATTTCTAAAATATGCTCTGCCTAAGTATATATAAAATATTGGTTTTGAGGCGTTGTTAAAGAGGTACAAATATAAACTGGGTGTCATAAAAGTTCTCTTAACGTATAACTAACAGGATTTTTGTAGGTATGTATACTGAAAGTCTTACCCGAGAAATGAAAAGGACACTGAATTTTCGTTTATGCAAAGGAATTCAAACAAAAAGCTCATAAGCATATTTTTCTTCAAATTTAATACCCTCAGACTCTTAATGAAAGGAATAACATAAGTCCGGCCAAGAGAAATCATGGCGGTGTAGAGTTTGGTCGATGAGGCGAGCGACACTTCCATGACAATTGTAGCAACGCAAGTGGTGACCAGCACAGCAAACCAGTGAACAGGAAAGGTCGTACCACGGTGGTAAGCGCATTCTCGGCGCATTCCTACCATTCCGAACGTACGCGTCGCCTATCTAACCCCAATCCCACGGCACGTCCAAAACACTTTCATCCATACAAGAATGCATTCATTCGGCGCTTGAAGAATCTCAGACAGCGTTGCCAAATTCCTTTTTCACGATACCTCAATCCAGCATTCCTTTATCTGCTGAGTTTCTGGATTCTGATCACCCGTCATCCATACGTTCGGAACATGTTCCGGTTAAATAGCATTGCACTCCCAAATCTTCCAGCATGCTAAACATTCATTCATACAGCCCTTGAAATTTTTGCTTCGGCACCAGAGTGGCCGATAACACTGACGGTAGATGTGCGACATAACTTTAATTTTTTATTTGTAACTTTCCATTGATCGGTCATTTATTATTCGATAATTTAATTGGTAACTACCTCTCAACTTCTCTATATTTTATGCATACAATCATGCAAATTTTTGATGTAAATCCCTTCCACAGTAGCTTTTTTTCAGCGTTTTGAAATAAAGAAGGATAATCTTTTAAAACGGCAAAATGAAAATAATAGAAAAATGGACATAAAAAGCGAAAATGATATTTCAAGTAATAACCAACTTTTTCAGATAATCAATGAACTTTAATGATCTCATTCAGCCTCCCCACACACAACTATAAATTTTATGCCATGTATTTACATTTGGGAAGTTTTATAGTGCGGTGAAATCATTACAGCATTATTATCTGAGCCCACAGAATAATGAATGAAAGATCAGAAGGTGTTTAAATAATGTAACAGAAAACCAAAGTCTAATTATGAAGAAATGTTAGAAAGTCACGTAAACCAAAATTACATGTGTAAAATAATGAAATAATTGAATGAAGAATGTTTTCGATACAATTCCATCGGTTAGACTCCTTTTTTTAAGGAATCTTTTTTTTAAACTTAGCATAATACCTATTACCTGGAAAATTATCATGTCGTTTGTTATGGTTTTCGAGAGTAATATATGCCATGCCCTATAGGAATGCTTGCTAAAACTGCTTTGAATTATAATACTGACTGGGTAAAGTGTACTTTTCAAAGCTTCGCCCAGGGCTTTAACAGAAAAAAATACAAGTGCAAAGCTTCGCAAAGAACTTAGGTTATGGTTTTACAGAATCTTTCACCTAAACTAGCCATCTCTATACTGCACTAGTTTAATGTTAAAAAATACAAAAAATAGAAGACTCATATTTCATCACTGAGAAAAATGCGATAAGTGAAGGAGGTATAATTTTCGCTCATCAGTAGCGAGCACGAAATGTGAAAAGCAACGTAGAATATGAGGGTGGCAAATGAAAAACGGCGTTGCTTGCGTCACGCACTCGCAACAACATACTCTTTCTTCCGTTGAAACGAATCTCCATGGAAATTGAAAAGAAAATCCTCTCTTGCCCGGTGCTTATTTCAATCGAAATACTGAATATAGATTGTGAAAGGCGGCGTTTGCAAAAAATGTAATTTCAAGAGAAGGAACTATCTCACCTCCGATGGAAATTACTCAAAGACAAGGTAGTTCTCGCCAAATAAATACCATTCCCCCTCAAAATTTCGACTTTTGCCGCCACAATTCCGTCTTTCAGTTTCAGGTGCCTGCCATTCCCGCGAGATGGACCTACCGCGAGTTTTACTCTATTCCATCCTTCGCCACTAACGCCTGTAATTTTCCTGTGGAAACTACCCTATGTATCAACAGAGTTGACTTCAGGAGACTTCACTTTTTTTCAATTTGTTTTTCAAGACAAATGCTCTTCAGGCATTAGCAGACCGTAACAATATTACAGATATGATTTATTTTAGCCAAATCATAATAAAATCTCCAAATATGTAGCATTCAAAATTTTCAATATTGATGGCTTGATTGCCAGCAAATTAATGATCAATGTAGTAAGACTGTCAAAATTTTTATTTTGGTCAGAATAATATAATATTTATGTTTATTTATATATGTTTTTTCTACTAAAAATTGGCAATAGTTCAATAGAAAGTTTTTAATTAAAAAGTCTCACTAGGAACATTTGTGGTTGCAAACCTATATAAATGTAAAATTTGTCAAATATGCATGTGTATCGATTTTGGCTGTCAGCTTTTACAAAGTCCGTCAAGGATGCAATTCGCTATGATGAAGTCATTTGTTTCAGCCAGATTTTGAACCCAGAGCTTCTGGTTGCCAGTCAGACGAGCAAACAGCTACACCTCCAAGCTATTCATATTAATTTAGTCAACGGAAGAAACAGTTGACATCTCCAGTCCACACTATGGCGCAGAAGGCAAGAGGTCGAATTTACAAGTCACTGTCGGAGATGGAAATAAGAGATTGGATTAAAAATGAAAATATGTAAATGAGAAATGGAGTATTGCTAACAAAGTTACATAGAGGCAGATCAGAGTTAATTAAATAGAAAAATCACAAACTGAACACAGTGACCTGTCTCTGGAATCATTACTCACAATGAGTGTCCTAATCATGGGATAGGATTTTTAGGCGGAACACTCGGTAAGGACAACTATAAGGAGAGGGAAAAAGCTACCTACATTGCAATTATTTCTTTCACGTTATATAAAAACTTAAGGAACGTCATTGGTGTGCTTAAAAACACTAAGGCAATCCAAGCTAAGCAATGGATATCGGCGAGTGCTTAACATTGATTATATTTTTTTCATATCAAAAAGTAACCCAGAAAATAAAATGAAAACCACTATTTGACTGCCGTTTAGTACAAGTACACTCCAGGGGCAGTTTAAACCAACAATATTTTCAATATCATCTGTAATGAATAAAATGCATGCAGTGCAAAGAAGAGTAGGAGAAAAGAAAAGTAGAATTACAACTCTGAGGACCAGAAATTAGTTGGCCACGTTATAAGGCATGATGGAGTGATGAAATCAATCATAGAAGAAAAGGTGGAAGGAAAGGAGGGCAAGGAAAGACCTCAAATGAGTTACATATGACATCTTATAAAGATGTAGAAGAAATGAAATATGTAGCTATGAAACGGTGAACGGATAGGAGTGAGGAATGGAGAGCTGCGTCAAACCAATCATAGTGCTTCAAGTGACTTACAATGTTAATAATGATGAAGGGGAAATGCTTAAAAATAACCTTCAAAACTACGCATAACCCATTATTAAGCAGACTGTTGGAAAACTGCGTTTGCCTCTAATACCTGAAGAAAAAATGGGTGAACTTTGACTGAAATGCAAAGACTCAATCGCCCCCTATACAATGCACGAATCATTAACACTCAGTGACTCACTAACTCTGATAACTAAGGCTGGATCTTCGTCATCTTTCATGACTTTCAATTCATTTGTATTTTTTCTAAATGCGAATATCCCTCTAGAATTAGGTACGTTAAGTATTTATAGCAAGAATAATAACTCAAATATAAATTAATTAATGTTTCAAACGAGATTTGAAGTAAAACGTAAACTTTTCAACCCATCCATACTCCATAGAACCATTATACCACGGTCGTATGGAATAAATATCCTACGACCATTGCGATATTTCCTCCAGCAAAAGGTGAACTTCAATCCCTCTAAGATTCATGTAAATAAATAATAATAATATATGTTCATAGATATTTAAATTTCATCCTAACCTCACTAGTTAATATTTTCCGTGATTTAACGATATTTTCAGTCCTAAATAATTTGTATTCTGTGAAATTATATGGAAAAAAGTTGTATTACTCAAATGCACATAATAATTGATAATTACCAGTAAAACTTAAAAATGAAATAGATTCCACGAAGCTAAAAGAATTTCCGACACCTCCACGGGTGGCGTTCCTCCGGAGAACGTTTCCTTTGGATTATTTCCTGTCTGGAGCTCTAAGACAGAGGGGTTAGGAGCGCGATGTAAAGCTATGCTGGGAATAACACCCTTTTGAGCCGAAAATCGTAAGTGGAGATGAAAATCCTTGGACGGCAGAGTGCTCACCTCGCGTAAAAAACATCAATTTCATACCGAGAAAATTCTAGAAAGTCAATTATATCACACATTCTGCCGAATTTTGTCAGCTATGAAACCCTAAAGTTGGATTTTTCAATAATTGAAACATGAAAAACACTAATATACGTAGTAATAGTCATAACATACGGCCGTGAACTTGCGTTAGAAAAGAGAATGAGTTAAAAAGAAAAAGATAGTCGGAAATAAAAATGGCAAAGAAGATATTGTCAACAATCTAAAGCTGTTATAGCTAAAGATACGATAATCTAAGGCATTTGCGATTTTAATACCAGTAAACATAAGGTAACCGCTAAGGAAAATAACATAAGTTAACCTCTGTTCCGCGGAGTACACTTCCGTGGGGTACAGTATTTCTATCTCTTTACTAAAAAGCCTAAGATGAAAATGAGAAGTAGCAAAATAAACACTTTTCTTCCACTTTCCCTCGCCCTTTTATCCTAATTTCTTTCTCAAATCTAAATTTCAGAAGCTCAGAGCTATAAACTGTTGTAATGCGCTCATCCTTCACCAGCCGGTAATTTGACAGCGAGCTGATGGGTACTAAAAACTCACGTGAGGAATTCTGCTGGTTTTTTCGGGTATTCTTCCGCGTTTATCCATTTGTAGGACGATATTTCGCCAACGTTCCAGTTGGCTTCCTCAGGTCCACTGAAGTGTTGATGCAGAAATTTGTTCATCTTATATACACCCCGTTTGCCGCCTTTTTTCTCGAGGTGTGCCCTGATTGGTCAGGATCTTTGAAGACCCTTTTCCACGCGCTGGCGAGATTGTAGCCGTCTTCACGGTTGAAGTTCTTTGTCGTTTTGGCGATTTCAATTGCCTCCCTGATTATTCTCGGGTAGTAGCGGCCTTCTTTGTTCAGAAGAGAGGCGTTGTCAAAATCAATATTGTGTGTCGGTCCACTCCATTGGTGTTCCGCCACCGCTGACTGGGTGAAATGTCTATTTTTTACTGCCCTTCTGTGCTCTTGGACTCGGCATTTCAGTGCTCGTGATGTCTGGCCGATGTAGGACTCACCGCAGCTGCATTTAATTTGATATACTCCTCCACAGATGTCATTAGGGTGGTGGTCTTTCGTGGACCGGGGTGTATATAAGATCAAACGGGGTGTATATAAGATGAACAAATTTCTGCATCAACACTTCAGTGGACCTGAGGAAGCCAACTGGAACGTTGGCGAAATATCGTCCTACAAATGGATAAACGCGGAAGAATACCCGAAAAAACCAGCAGAATTCATCATAATCTCCGCGGAAGCCTACTTGGAAACTCACGTGAGGACTTTAAGCGGAAAAGGAAGTAATCACCACCACAACGCAGGTTGAGCACAGCGCTCATTGAAGGATGAGTAGAGAGGTGGGAGCAATTAAATAAGCCGGCTAGCTCATATCTCCATGGTTAATTTTAGACATTAAACATTCCCAAAATAGTGTGAAAGGTAAGGATATACAACTATGAAGGTACCTATGAAGCGTAACGGCAACATCTCAAGGGAAAAGAAGCTTTCTATTTCGTTACTTACAATTAGATATGATTCATTAAAGAAAGGTACTGACTTAATGTGTTCACAGTAGTACACCACTTGCTAGAGATATAAAACGCTATAAAAGCAATGTAGTCCTCCTGGCACTAGTCACCTCGAAAAAAGATATATGGCAATGATTTTTCCTTTAACAAATGAGAATTCATAAAATTTCGTGAAAAAAAACGGTCTTATAAATCCTCCAGAAGAAGCAAAATACGATTTCACCCGAAAAACCAAGAACTCAAAGAGTTGGTGAGGCCTGTCGTCGAAGATACGGTGGAGGTAAATAGGTGGAAAGACAGATATAGCCAATGGTAGATACGGGGCACAGGCGAAATGAAGTTTTGAACTGTGTTTATCCAGGTGGTTTGTTGTTGCTTTTGGAAAGGGATTGGAAGCCAATCAAGTGAGTTTGGAGCGCCAGGAGGGAGAATCGTGGCGAGGCCATCGAGCGGAGGAGGTGTACCGCAGGGCGGTGGAAGGGGACCCGTTTCATTTCTTGCGTTCTGTCACACCGGAAAGAGAAAAATAGTCTCGTATTGTCGCAGGAGTTCTTTCCGCTATTTCTCTCTCTCTCTCTCGCAACGAATGTCGAGTGTTAGGGGGTGCGGGGGGAGGAGGTATAGGCAGGAAATGGAGAGGAAGGGAAGCTGAAACGGGCAGAGGGTGCGGAATGCGATGGGTGAGTTTGTGGAAGGAATGGAGAATGCTCCGCGCGAGTGCCCCACTGAATGGCGTTCGTGGGTGCGCCAAGGCATTTCATGGGGGGGGGCGCTGCTGAGGAAATGGAGGGACATTGGAGGGGGGGGGGGGAGAACGCGGAGTGATGGTTCGCCAGGAAGCTCACTCTGAAAGAGTATGAACTCGAGGTGGCTGCGCAGACATAACATCGATACCCACAATTTCAGGAAAGGATTTTTTCAAATGAATATTGGGGTTTCTACGCTTCGCAGAATTTATAACAATTAAATATGAAATTATAAACAAAAATCAAATGAAAGAGAAATTCGAATAGAATTTTCAAATGTTGGAAAACGTTCACCATGACCACCATCCTACACTTGGCATATTTTCAACCTTTGAGAGAGTTCCTATTCTCATGCATTCATCAATTTGTCCAAAACACATTTATTAAAAATTTGTTTGAACGTTGAGCGTAATATTACCAGATCAAAGGCACTAATAAAAATTAAAAATTTATTTAGCATTATCAATAGAAACAATTTCGATAGGAAGAGTATTTTTAAGGGAGGTAATGCAGAAGAAAAATAAGCCTTCAATTAGCGATAATCCAGGCGTGGGTGAGAGGAGTACTGTGCTGCTACCGATTGGACAAAAAGGAATTCCTATTTTGAAAAAGAAGCAATATCGGCGACTTAGTAGCTGATTTGAACGTAATTTTCAGTCGGATAAGCCGCTCTTACGTAGATACGCTGGCAGTTTATAAGCTCCAAAATATATAAATGGCAAAATTTAACATTAAAAGCCGTGAAGGCCAAGTGCTGACCCCTAGAAGACAATTAAACCCTTAGGCATGAGGGTGTTTAATATCGCGCCCTGAGTCATACCAGTGAGGTGAATGAAGTACATTGGTTCCTTACTTTGTCTTTTAGGAAATCGCCAATTTTGTCCTTCACTTATCTCATCTCAAGGTAAAAATGAGACCTTTTTCACCTGTGTTGCCGAAAAAGAGAGGCAGTCAGTGCTTCTGTAGCTATAAATTTTTCTCATCTAAACTGAAACTATCTTGCTTTTTTATAAAATCCACTTGGTGAACAATTCAAAAGATTCAGGCGTAATTTCGTGCAATAGTGTCATCTAAACCACTAATAAATGAAAAAAAACTAAGCCAATTCCGCAAAAAAATAAAACATAATTGTACCTCGGATTTTGATTACTCACTCACGCTGCTGAAATATGCGGAAGATGGTCGGAATTTATTCACTTATTTTTTAGTAGAATTGGAAATTTTCCTTCCAAATGATGTTGACCTGTTAAAGTACAGAATTTTTCGCTTTTATCCTGTGATACCACAGTTGTGCGAAGATTCATAACCTTTACCTTATCAAGCAAAGGTTCCTCCCACGATAAATAAGTTACTAACTTCCGCCAGTATTCAGGGGTATGGTAGTGCCCGGGAAGTCAGGAATAAGATAATTTCAAAGCGCCTGCAATTGATTTCTTGGCCAATTGGAAAAAAATCGTGAAAAAAACTAAAAAATTGAGTGGCTTAAAACTCCCTGGGCGCGGCAGTGTGGCACTCACCAAAGGACCCTTTTTTTTACTTATTTGAGGCTTTAATGGATCGTGGATTAAAATTATTTCTGAGAATATAGATAAATATAATGAATGAAAAGTGCCAGGGACACACACACTCGCATCCAATACAAAGCCCATCGTAGTTCGCTCCACCGGCCGCACAAAAGTGGAAGCTCAAAAATTCTGCATTCAATTCGATGCAGGTCGCCCTTTCGTATTATTCGTTCCATTAATATCCCATTTCGAAAACCATTTAAAGTTTTAATGAGGACTTTGAGCCTTTTATTATCGCTATAAAATACTCATGCTAATATGATTTACTTTGAACCAATTTTAGCTAGGAATTTTTACAGCTAAATCAAAGGTTTTTGAAAAAAATAGCATGGCAATTAGACCACATTTTATTGATAATGCTTCATATCAAATTTTATTAGCAAATTAGAATAAAAAATGATGAATTGCTGCTCCTTTATGAAACCTTTTATTTTTCAAATTTCAAAATGTTTCACAGCTATCGCAATCAAATAGATTTACTAGTCAAGCGATAAAGAACAAAATGATGACTAAAACAACGAATGTTGGAATATTCATTTCTATGATAGGTGGAATGAAAGACTTTTTCTAAAAAACACGTTAAGTAAATCACGTTGAATGCATGAAAATGGAGCTTTGTCCGTATTATTTAGCTTCAAAAAGAATTGCTTTAAAAATACAAAATCTAAAATACTCGCATCCCGTATGGAATCAGTTTGATTTTTCACCTCTATCATTGCAAGGGGGGACTGGCCTGGGCCGTTGGTTGGGTGACCTTCGTGTGCACCCCGGTATCTTGTAAAAAAATGTTCAACAAATTCTGGATACTAACTACCAGATTGAATAGCTTACTGTCAAACCTTTAAGAGAGATGAGAAAAAAATTTTGGGCATGGTTACGTAAGTATCAGAAGAACAGGAATAACGATTACTTTAAAATGCTATTTGAAGTGTTAAACTAGAATAATTTTTTTTTAATGTTCTCGCAAATGTTTTTTCTTTTGCTTACATGAGGGACGATTGCCTTTTGAGTCTCCATGTTGCCGCCTTGGCCTATAGTGTAACCACTTCGCTTCTGCTCGATAATGGAATGAAAGAATGGCACAATGCATTAAAAGAATAACCATTTAACTACGCATGAGGAAAATATTAGCTTTAAATCGCCCCGTTGCTGTCCATGGTCCCTGCCTAGCAACCACCAGACAGTCCGCCCAAGAATAGCTCGTCCACTAATAGCCCAAATGACTCCCGCAGTGACCCCTTATTTATTATACATTCAATTCCGTTTCTCTTTGATCTGAAGAGTTTCCTCGTACGTGACTCTTTCCGCTCATTCCTTCCCCACACACTCCCTTTACACTCCTCCCTTTACTCCCTCGCCGCGTACGGATGATGCAAATCCCGTTTAAAATTGGGGTCGCGCTCTAAGTCGTCCCCGAGATAACGAAAGCGGAGGCGATGGGGATATTTTTGCCTCCAAGGGTAAACCCACAAGTTTTGAATTAAATCGACGCAGGGAGCCTTCCAGAAAGCAGATTTCGACAGGCATTTGTTTTCTGGCGGGTTTTGGGACTGAATTTTCCGAAGACAACGTTGAGTCATATCAGCAAAGATACTCTCTATCCAAAAAATTGAATAGGAAATAAGATTATTCATAGGGCTGCTAGGTTTTAGGTCACATTATTATGAAAGAAAGGAATACTATTTCAAAGTTATTAATTGAGATATCTTTTCACAAAAACTGCATCTTTTTAATTTTCCTGCGTCAAGTTTCAATATGTATTAATCAAAATAAAATTCCAATTAAAAATTCATTATAGAGTAGAGAGCCTCAAATTAATAAAGTGAAGTTCTTCAATAGATGGCAAAATGTTGTTGATTAATTAATGGCAGACACATTTTGTGAGGTGTAGCTCAATAAATAAAATACTTATATCCGCCGACGTTTAGAACTTATAATGTTAACTATTTCTATTTTTTCAAATCACTCGTACTGACTCTCCGCATCGCGAACATAGGTAACTCATAATCCTACTCCTCAAGAAATAGATTCGCCAGTAAGGTTTTTCATGTATTTGCCTTCTATACGAAAATCATTCGAAGAGAATACAGAATATGTCTTGATTTTTTTTCACAATTACAAAGAGTGGCGAAATTTTCCTCGCGTTTTGCGCATTAATAATTCTTCTATTTTAAACGAAGTTTATATACATAGATATTGAAAGCGAATGAAATTCACAGTAGGTACTTCAAAATTCAGTTCTTGTGAACTTCGCCTAGTCGGGCTAGTGCTTCTAGAAAAAAGGCATTGAAAGCGCCCTTTCGTGGCAGAAAGTTATCCCGTTTTGATCTAGTTTGAATCGTAGCACTGCCATGACTCGAACATTAGCTCTCCAGAGAATACCTAAACATCGGAACGGACTTTGGGGGTGATAGAAAAGGAAAACAGATGCTTCGATTCGAGAGAGAGAAACTTTTCAATCCTTCGGAAAGCTGATATTTCGAGAGATAAGAGGGTCTCATCCACCCTATATTTCATCCAACGCATTTTCCCTTGGCAATAGGAAACCAACAAAACTTTTCAAGGGTTTAGGGCAGGAGTGCGAGAACAAAGTCGAGGGATGGGAAAAGGGGGCAGTAAAACCAAAGGAAACATATCCCACGGACGAAAAGGAGGAATTTCGTGATAGCCATTCGCAGCCGAGTTTTCAAGCTCATTCTATCAAACTGCAGGCTCGTCTTCAGTGGGGCGTTATCCCGCTCCAGGCGTCAGTAGATTCAGCAAAATAAGAACAATGAACCAAGGGCATGAGATTGTATAAATCTCTGCAGTACATAGACTTTTTTATTTACTTCTTAACGTGGTCTAACAATTTCCAATTTAAACTTTAAACAGTATAATCATTTGAAAATGTTTGTCCACAAGTCTTGTTAATCAAGAACTGTTACATCAAAAAATAATATTTAAATCCTATTAAATCTATTGAACAAACACTCACTGCTTACTTGAAGGAAATTAGAGATATCTCTAAATTCAGAGCTAGTGATTGATAAATAAAAATTGAAAATAATCATGAAAGGATCATGAAGGTATTTTACGAAAAAAATGGGTCAAATTAATAATATGTGAATTAGTACAGCTCTACGTGAGTCAGCTGTAGTCATTAAGCGACGAGGAGTTAGTCAAGCATATGATAACGGGCGCATTGATGTCGTCAGTAGAAAAGTATGAAGGCTTCTCAATGCACACAGATGGCGCCACGTAAGGGCATCCACAGGCTCTTTCTTCGTGGCGAGAGGCCTTTTCCCAGCACCTCACTCCATGGCTCTCCCATAAACAAACGGTTATTTCACTCCGGCAAGACTCGGAAAATTGAGAATTCTGCGCGACCGAGCGTAAACTTTATCTCTTAGCACGCAGGTGGATGAGCGAGACTCCCTAAGAAAGTAAAGAAGCGGCAGCGAGTAAGATTAAAGTTTGGGAGGGGGGGAGACTCGTGCGATATGACGATATATCGATGTTTGTCCTCTGCAACTGTTGTATCAACGAATCGGAAAAGAGATAATTTATCGAATCATCAGTATTTAACACCTTAGCTAGCTAGAAATGCACTTTTTTATACTTTGGAGTACATTGGCGTGCAGGTTTCGTCACCGGAAGTAATAGGTGAGCATTTTAATATATATAAATAGAGAGGTGTGCAATTATAATTACTTTTTGGACACAAAATTTTTCTGAAGTCTAAAAGAAGAAAACTTTGAAAGTAACATCATGATTATGTCTCATTATGGCTCTATCTTCTTTTTCTACTTCTATCCCATTCATCAAACCGCTATACCTCCTCGTTGTCTGTGCAGTACGATAAATACACACTCAAATTACATTAATTCGTATCAACGATCAAACTACGGAATGATTGTCGCTAAGTCTCGCTCACAGTAGCATTTGGTGCCATGTCACATTAACAGTTGATCCGACTCCATGCATAATTTTAAGCGGGAAAATGTGGAAGAAAATTGGATGTTACGCGATTTGCCATTTAAGTGTTCAAATGGAGAGAATTTCTAGAAGGGTCTACTTTTTTCCAGATTCAATTTCATCTTTTCTCTTGGGGGTACAATCATTCCAATTCGTAGAGTTCAGTGATTTCCATCGACGTTAAATACGTGCTATATCGATCTCCAAAGCACCTTTCTAGAGTCAACGATGCGAGTCAACGCGTGGCATAGTCCCTGCTGCAAGGAGGACGCTGCGATGAGGAAAGCTACTCAAGTATATTCCCTAGCTAATGGACACGAGGAGTCATTGCGTGAAAGAATTTGGAGTCAGGGATGGAGAAGGAGGGTTATAAGGAATGTGGAGGCGGGAGAGGATCTTAAGGAAACGTAAGGGGTTGGATAGGGTGGAAAAGTGGTTAAAGAAAGGTTGGATAGAGTGAGAAGGGATTGGATGGGATGCAATGGAGTTGGATAAAGCGGGTAGTAGGTGAATGTGGTGGAATGGGTTGAATAGGGTGGGAAGTGGTAGAATATTATAGAAAAGGGGTGGTTAGGGGACAATGTATTGGGTGGGAAGGGGCTGGATAGGATGCAATGGGTTTGGATAGAGTGATAAATGGTTGGATAGGGTTGAAGGTAGTTGAATGTGATGGAGGATGGGTCGAATATGGTGGGGAGAGGTTGAATAGGTTGGAAAAGGGGTCGAATAGGGTGAGAAGGGGTTGAATACGATGTGAAAGGGGTTGAAAGTAGTTGAATGTGAATGAAGATGGGTCGAATAGGGTGGTAAGAGGTTGAATAGGATGTAAAAGGGGTAAGGTGTAAGGTGGTAAGTGGTTGGTTCGGGTGGAAAGGAGTTCAATTATGTCATTAGCTGTGAGCAATGTGAAACCTGCAGTGGAATGCAGAACGTTGGATTTAAAGGGGATGGGGTGGTTATGCGGAAAAGAGAAAGTTCAAGATATGAAAGGAAAGACGACAAAAATGTGAAAAAGTAGTTGAAAATAATATGAGAAGTTGGAAGGAATTTTATCGTCCTCACTGGGTCAAACACCTCGTTTGCCTCGAGCTGTTTCGCAAATAAAATATTGAAGATGGGGATCAAAATTTTACATTTTTCAGCATACTTCCATTCTTGAAATGAATAGCGATATTTTCTTCACAGATTAAGATAAAACTCTGGGTGTAAAACAAATTAAGTTGTGACTGATGACTACCACTGCAATATAAATTTGTAGGTTTTATGGAAGCACTATGGTTTTTGGCCTGGGGTGAATATGAGGCGTTCGAGCCATCCAGACTAAGGGAGACTCTTCACGATAGATTTCATGCTGAGTTAAATCTCCTCTAGTGGCCCAAGGTTTGCTCGGTAACTGACTAGAGGTCCTCCGGGCGGTAAAAGACCCTTCTTTCACCCATCTCAGCCCTGAGACTATTTATTCAGTTATGTGACATAGCTTAGGAAACTATTGAGGCTTCAATCCGGAGAAAAAAACCGTGAAGAAGTTGTCTACACCCACACCCACTACCCACCCACACTCTCGACACCCACCACCAGTAAAACCTGAAACGCCATGATAGCGAAGCGTGTTGGGAATTTTCAATTGACATCTAAACTTATAGCTCATCTGCTAGAAAAACACGCTATCCCTAATATATAAAGGCCCTCGCCACACTGACCCAACGCCATTTCTAAATTGAAAACAAAAATAGAAATATTTATTCGAATATTTGCCTCAAATTCAGTTTCAAATGGCAAAATGTGAAGGAGTTCCACATGACTCTGGGAATTTTTAGCAGTGTGCAGATGGCCTACGCCCGAGATATGATGTAAACCTGCACAAATTGCAAAGCAATGTATTTGACATACCTGAGAGAATAATTTTGTTTGCATAAAATATAGTTGCCCTCAATTACCATAGCAATTTTCGTAATTAGAACTGCTACCCCTCCACAGCCCGTCTCTGCTCCAATATCCCCATGAATTTTCGCAAAAATTGTAAATTTTAGCGCTTTTGCGACATTGGTTAATAAAACCTATCTTTGTAAACAATTCTTATTTGGGACAATTGAATGAGACGTATATAAAGTAAGCGCCGCTTAAAAAATGCTTCAAATACTTTCTTTAGCCTAAATTTTTTAGGCGCTCGAAAAAAAACTTAAACAACTATTTTCATGGCTTCCAAGCTTACTGAGGCACTGATTATTGCGGTCAAATAACTTGTAAAGTCCCTCCTCACTGGAAGACGCCGCCAAAGATGACAGCCATCGTCATTCAAAAAGTTTCACGGCTTCATCATTTTGTAAACGCGTATCTAATAGCTTATGTTTCAACTAAAATAAATATTGATAGTGGTAGTTGAAATTTCCAGAAAATGGTGAAGAAGCTTGGTCATCGTGAAATGACAGTCCTCATAAATTATTTCAACGACTCTCCTTATGAAATCGCCATTGACGGCAGAGGGCTGACAGACACGAGCTTCATGGAAGACATTCCTTCGTCTTACATTTCCTTCACTTAAATTTGGACCCAATTACTAAGAATTCCATCACTCATTGTAATTCTACGTTAAAATTAGTTAATTGACTATATATTTCGGGCAGTTTTAGGCTCTTTGTGTTTAAAATCCGAATTCCACAGCCGTGAAATTCAGGTTGTGAAATTGTCTAAATAATTTTTAACCGATGGAAACAGTTCTGAGATCAAATGTCGAAATTCAATCAGCAGTGGACGCGAATCTTAACCTACGCAAAGGGAATCCCGGAAAGAAGAATTATTAAACAAGTGGTTAAGTAAGGTGGGCTCACGTAGAGCATTTTTCCAAAACATCCGCTCTTCATGGCCTCCTCACTTCAATCCGCAATAGGGCCTTCCATTCTATCTAAAAATACTATTATCTCTCTTACATTCCTACGTTCACACAGAAACCTTCCCTTAGCAATGTATCCAGCATCCTCTCCATGCTAAGTACCTACTCCCTCCATCCATACCTTCTGTCTCCTCCGTATCTCATCTAAAGCTGCCTCTCCTCACCCACCAAGTCCAGCACTTCGTCTTCCTTTCCACCCCTCCGTCAACTTTACCTTCTCCATTCTAATCCATACCATGATATCGAAACTGTTCAATCTTTTTTCTTCCATGTTTCTGCACAATAAACCGCCACAGCTTTCATACAACCATTTAGCGCAGTTTTACGATTTCTACAGAAAACTGACATCATCATGTTAGGGATCAAATTTTGATTAATTCCTACATATTTCTGCTATGTAACCTAATGTCTTTAAGTAGTAAAGCACCAATTAGTGCATCGAACCATTAGTCACCATAATATCATAAAAATGCGGATTTATGTGTGATATTTTTTCGCAGTACCAATTCAATTCGGAAGAAAGTGCAACGACACTGCTGATCTTTCTTTAGATGTAATGTAATGCATGATGGGTGAAACTAATGCAGGATTGGGAGCGAATGGAGTGAATACGAACATTGCGTGTGCATGTTGCGTATGATGGAGTGGGTTTGGGTCGAGCGAGGCAGTGTGGCGTTGAAGACCCTTAGCGTATATAAGGGAGGGTGGAGCATGGTTTCTGAGGGAGAGGTGGGAAAGGGACAGCCTTCGTTTGGATGAGGGTCGCTCCCATAAAAAAGGAGGGCAAAATGAATGTTCCGTGAGCTAATATGAAGTAAGATGGGGTGAAACTTCCTAATGGCCTCCCTTCAACCAGGTGGCAAGGATGTTTTGGACATAAAGCCTTTTTTCTGCCCGAGAGAGGGAGGGAGTTATTCCAACGTCGCTGAGGCGCAGTGGCTGCTGGTGCCTGAATGTTGAAGAGCTGATGCGCATTGAATATTTCAATAAAACACGCACTGAATCCTATCTGGATACATCCGGAGTGTTTTTTCTGTGCTGATACGTTGGACATTTGAGAAGTGTGCAGAAATCTCATAGAGACGAGGTGTGGTACGCTGTGGCAAGAGTTCAAAGAGAGTAGAAATTCGCAAGGATTACAATCAGTTTGTAGAAAAGGTGGTTTTGGGCACTTGCTGCAAATGTCGCCTACTTCTCGATTGTTGCAAGGCAAAATGTTGACGGCCCTATCACTATTAATATTATGACGTCACCGACTTCTAATAAGCGGATCACCGCACCTCAGCTACCCACCGGATTCGGGTCTTAGAGTAAACATTAAAAATTATAGCTTTATATATTTATATATAAAAACATTACTTTGCTGATGAAGCCAAATAGCTTAGTTTTGCCTATACCACATGAATGAATTATATCTTAGACACGAGACTTAAAACGCGTAATACATAATCCGACAGGATACTAAACTCCAACATAAATTGCTGATTCATTAATGTTCCGATGAAAAACTTCCACACGGTAATATAGGATTTACGAATTATCAAATGTAATTCAACACAACAGGAAGATCATAAGAGACAAATGCCGATCGATTTGATGAAGTTCTTCTCGAGTAAAATAGATCAAAGTTCTATCCAGAGGATTGATTCGCGAGATCTTAAGACATGAAGGGACTTGCCGGAAGAAGAAGAAGAAGCGGAAGCAGTTGAAAGCATTAGAGGCTTGTCACGGAGGGAACTCTCGAATGAGTTTGGATTTTTATTGCCCATCTGCGATTCTCACTCATGAGGACCACAGCCACTTCCAGGGGGGTGAGGGGCGTGAAGAATTTTCTCAAGGCATCCAATATGGGAAAAAGAGAAAATTAAAGGAAAGGTAAAAGGAGGGAAGTAAAAAAAAGCATGGGCGATGGATCTTACCAGGAAACCTCTTTCATTTAGCGGCTCTAGGAGCGAAGAAAACTTTTTCAACGCGCACCACAGGGTGTAAAAGAAAAAAAAAGAAATTAAGCGAGAGGCGGGTGAAAAAAATTGGCCAACTGATCACTCCACGGGCCATTAAACGGGCATTTAATTTGCACCAATGGGAGTGCGGATATCGCCGCGGGGAGCCTCCTTCGTAATTGCGGACCAGTTCACTCAGAGGAGTCGTAACTCGATACGATATATAAATCCACTCGCTCCATCCATTCGCGTAGACTTCCCCTCCACACTTCCCCTTCCGCCTCATCCCTTACCCACGACACCCATTTCCCCGACGCAATAGGGTAGTTTCCTTCATCAAAGAAAACGAAAGGCATTGATTGCGATTCGTTACCCACCATTAGTGTATTCATAATACACAAATTATTTGGTTTTTGAAATACCGGTTTAGACGAATGGCAAGGGTCAAATTTTATCCTCATTTGAAAAAGGCCAGATTGGCGCCCATGCGATTCCACTCCGCATGACGTCACAGGGACCTAGTTTCTACACGAGAGGATAGGAGTTATGCATCGTCTGAGGTTACCAATGCAAGCATGAGGCACAGAGCTCAGGGAAACATGTCTTAATAATCACCTATTAAAACTGGCTAATGTCGGAAAGTTTTCTTCGTTTGATAAGGTATTAATAAACCTTTTTTAAGCCAAGCGCTACCGTTCAGCAAGGTACTCAGCTATCCGCTAGCATCCTGCGACGTATCAGAGCTAAGCCTCGCCTCAAGGTCATCTCACCGGGCGGGAGGGGGAACCAGAAATACGACGTACGGAGATATTTCCCGACATTCATACTTAAGCGTCGCGTTTTCGCGCGCTTGAAAATTTTCACTTTTCATTTAATCGCGAAAAATAGATGTTGTCATTTAAAAATCTAAAAGCGCGAAATACGTACTCCAGGAGTAATAATCTTTCGATTAAGGCAATAAAAAAATAATAGGAAACCACCCTATTCAGCCATTACTAGAGTTTATTACTTTAATAGACCAGGGACATCATGCTTCAAGATATCAAGCCACTTCTAGGCTACAGACAAGAGCGGGAGCTGATATCGAATGCAATTGCTTACCGCGGGAGAAGAAAATTCATTATAAACGACTATATATTAAATAAATTATTGTATACGACTGGAGGAAAGTTTCAGGATATCAGTCCTTAACCTATGCTTGAACATGGAAATAATCAAATATAGGGTTTGAGGGTTGTAACTGCTAGGCCTCAACCTAAAATTTTTAAATACCTTTATGGTTCAACGGACCACCTAACCCTAGAGATTTAATTGATTAAATATCTTGTGCTAAAAGCGTGCGTCATGCCTGAAAATGCTCATGAGAAAATTCGCATGAAATGTATTTGCCTCACGTGATAACCTCATCACGTAGCAAAAATCCCTGAATCAACCACCAGCTCCCGGCCGAAACATATATTCGAACACGACCACTTTTTATGGCCAGAAATATGAACCATATTAAAGCATCATTTCATAAAAATTGTTCGTATAGTAGAAAGAGGTTTTGCTGGACTTATTCTGGTAACCGACTTCGCTATTTCGTCCTCGCGTGGACGATGACGATAAGCCGAAAACTAACATAACCAAATATGTGAAGTGAGCTCGGACCGGATAAAAGTCCTCCCTTCCAAGAAAATAAGGAAAAGCACTTAAAAAATAGGATATACATCCAAGGGAGTAAAGATCCTCACTACGAAAAACTCTCATAGCCAAAGAAACTCTACAGCAACGGCGCAGATATCTCGGGAGATTATTTCTTAATAACAGAACTAGAATGTAAAGTAGGAAATGTCACTCAAGTGAAAGATAATCCTGAAGCCCTCTTGGCTTAAGTGAAGAGTAGCCCTCATACCAATTTTATTAACTATTTACAGAACGTTTAATCGCTAGATATTGCTATCAATATGATCCGTGACGGTACATCGCTTCGAGAATATAAAAGTTAAGAGCGTGGACTTTTAGGTCAGTGAGCATTCTAAATTCCTTTGTGCATGGACGATGAAGATAGGAAGAAAAAAGTGACGGAGTTGAGGTAATCGTCCATTGCCTATGATAGGTTAGGAGAATAAAAGAAATCTCACTGGCTCAAAATGAAGGGTATTAAAAAATAGGACTCTAAATCAATCAAAAATAAATAAAAGAACTCCAGTTAAATCTATCACTCTACAGGACCCAGAATATTGATTCCAAATGTACAACGATGCAAAATTTTAGTAAAAATACAACCTAGTTTGCTTATGAAGTCACAAAATTACATTTTTACGGTCTTGAAATGAGTATCACCCATAAAATAACGGTTAAAACTCCATGCAAGACTACCTGAATATCTCCTTTAATAAAAAAAAACCGAATTGTCATCTGAAATAATCATCTCAATGTAAAATTACATATTATAATTTTATTTAACCACATTCAAACTCCATGCATTCACTTTAGACTTGCTTCGAGATATATCTAAGTTCTGAGACCAGAAATGTGAACTGCGGTGGCGCATCAGATCAAAAATATTGAAGTGAAGAGCGCGGACTTTGTTGGTCAGTACACAATAATCCTCCGAGCATGGACGATGACGATAAGAAGAAAAAATGTAGGCGGGCGAGCATCGCCGAATGATGCGGATAAGAGAGGCCCTCCTGCATCATGAATAAAGATTTTTAAAAAGCGGGAGCGTACATATACATGAGGAAGCGCATTTAGAGTTAAATCTCGCAAGCACCAGGATGCCCAGAATATTCAAGGGATGAAATGCTAGCGTAGAAATGTGAAATTCAATTCAATTAGAGAACCGCAGTAAATATGAGTTAAAATGAGTATCACCTATATAGGGCGATTTGCACACGTAATCCAAAGCTTACCGTGATCACTCCTTCAATATTATTCCATGAAAAAGTCATCAAAACTATTTATCTCAAACTATGCCTTTTGAGTAAACATGTATAAAGGTGCACTCCAAGAATGGACTCTGAAGACTAGAAGGAACTCTCCCGTCTTAAGAATTCTCGCGTACAAAAAAGCAGGAGCTAAAATCGACGTAAGGAATGCGCAAAAACTAAAATTAAACATACATTCCAGGCTCGAAGATATTTTATACACTATTTGATTTACGGATGACTTGTTTTTTTAATTTGAGCTAGTTGGCCAATTTAGTCACAGAACTACGCTCATGACGACTTGAAATGAGTATCAACAACGTAAAAAGAGATTATACGCAATACGAAGCTTAACTGGATATCTCTCCTTTCCAATAATTTAACCAAAGATTAGTGAAAATAATTTATCTCAAAGCATTTCGTTATGATATATGTATACATATATTTTTATCTTCATATCAACTTCGTACAGTCAACCAAAACATATTTTGAGATACATTAGAGTTCTGAGAATATAAATAAAAAACGTGGCAGCCCATCGCCTCGAAAATGTATAAGTTAAAGCGTAGAGTGTTGGTCACTACCCTATATTGAGCCCCTAAGCATGGACCGTGACGATAAGAAGAAAAATTGAGGGAGATCCGTCCATCCATAAGACTCGATCCCAGCTGCAGAAGGACATTAAAAAAAGGCTGCTGAAGCACTACCTACTCGTCCATTCCATCGCCCCGACGCGACGGGCAGACCCCGACTCCGTCCGCTTTCGTAGAAGCGCAGCAGGTAGCGGAAGTGCAATCTCCACACAGCACTCACCGGCTTACGGGACGGAATACACATTTCCAAAAGCTCACCTCGCTTCCTTATATGCGAAGAATGTTCTCCCTCGGTCCCTGAGACCAAGGCTTGCATGTACACACTCTGATGGCTGCTTCTAAAGGGTGTTTCGCATGGCAGGTGGGTTTAAACAAAATGTGCTTCGGACGACTCTTCGACTAACTGTTAATAAAATAGCGCATTGAAGTTATAAAAAAATATTTAATGAATCATCGAAAAAAAGCCAAAACGGCCTCTATATTGAATAGACAACTTAAAAACTGCAGCTTTAACAAATATAAACTATAAAAAGGATTTAAAGAAAAAAAAGATGAGGAGATGACCTATCGAAGCTGCCTCTTGAATGATCTGTTGGGCATTGAAAGATCCAGGGAAGGGTGAGTAGTCGAAATGGAATTGAAGGAGACAGGGAGTCTGTAAATAAGTGATCTCTGAGAGAGAGAGAAAGACGGAATTTAGGTTTGTGTAGTGGGTGGTTATTACGGAAAGAGGTTATCATCCCTGTTATAGGAAAACTGAACTTAATTATTAGCGTTTTGACGTAGCAGTGCCTTTAAGGATCTGTAGTATTACACTCCTTATATATATTAATTTGGACACAAACCTTTTCCGTTTCGCCAAAAAATGCTGAATTTTACGCAATTATTTCTGCGATACCGAACTTCCAGTTCTTTTTCAATTCTGTCAAACCCAGCCGTGCCAGGGTCATTTTTTAATTCTACCGCTTTTTCCTGAACCTTACTCATCATTTCCCTCAACAACGTCACAAAGGCTACGTCACAAAATCGACAAATTTGAAAAATCGTGTAACATCTTCGCTCATCAATATAAAGGTCATGGATAATGATTTCTCTGGTGCTCCTCCACAGAATCTCCTCCATTGCTGCCGACGTTTCGAGGTGCGAGTCGCAATCAGAGCTGAAGGATTATGGCCTGAGGATGGACTGCGACTCGTAGCCCGAAACGTCGGCAGCCACGGAGGAGATCACCCGGTGGAGAACCCGAGTAACCTTCGCTACCATGAAGGTCATGGGTTCGAGTTCCGATTGCACTGAAGGAACAAGTTGAGCATACACTCCCCAGAGCATAGTTGTGTGTGACTTGTTAAATGTAAGGCAGGACTGAATATTCTTGATTTCGCAACTAAAAATAGGACGCTATTATTATTAACCACTGTGCATTATCACCCATTTCTGCAAAGCCCGAGGCTCTCTTACCACAAATATTAAATAATAGGTTCATACATTCCGTCATTTAATGGGCTAGGTATATCACTGTCTTCAAGGCACAAAACAAGATTTTTTAAACTCGCAAGATCAGTTTTATAATCAAAGTTTCTGTTTTCAACGATTGTTGTTCTTTTTCTTGATTAGCCACAGAAACGTTAGCATTTTAAATACATTTACCTACTCGTTAAACGTAGCTTATAGTTATGTTCTCATTAATTAGTTTGTGAGAAGAATAATTCCTTAAAGAAAACATTGGTATCAATTAGTTTCACATCATGGCGGCGGCTGTTGCGGTCTCCCATCTTTTAAGAGAAAATAAATTTTGAAATTCCTCCTTTCGCTAGATTCCTCTCCTTCACATACGAGCACAGCCCACCACCCACACTATCCTTCCTATTTTTTCATCCCTCTTTGGCCGCCAGCACACAACCCCCTCCACTTGCCCATTTCTTTCTAGGACGCTCTACTCTTCCTTCCCACTCTAGAACATAATACCCTCCGAACTCTAATTAAATTGCACGGCTCAAAATGGCTTCCTCACCATCACACACAGCGTCCCGCATCTTCCTGACCTCTTTTAATTCATCTTTTTTCTCCTTCTTTTCCCCGCAGCCGAGATTCAACGAACCAAGTACTTCCATCAATGCCCGCCGAGGTCGCTCTGTGCAGCGTTCGTATTATAAATTCTCGCTCTAATCCTTCCCCACTGAATGCGCCATTTTTTAATTTCCCCTCAGATTTACGCCTGATCCATATTGTGCCGAAAAAGTCTTTGTTTTCATTCCTTTGCTTCTATCCCAAATTTGAATACTTCCGCACTCCACAGATAAGTAGGTGTGCGTTCGTGTGTGCACTGGTCCACCGCCGATGAGGTAGGTGGTAACCGAAAAGATTACGCTAGGCTATACAAATTAGCGAGAAAATTGCTATTTTCGCTCGCGGAGACTCAGCGCAAAGAGTACTTTATGTTGAAAGCAGCTTTGAGGAAAAGCTTTTAACATAATTTAGCTGGCGGGACCCTTTTAATTGAAATAAAACTTGAGATTAATTTCGTGTTTTACTCCACTGCGCCCGTACTTTTACGACACGTTTACGGCGCATTTTTAAATCGAGTAACTCGTGTGGACCCATCTTAATGGACTATGTTAACGGAACAAAAATATAATGGCCTTTTCCTCAAAAACGTAGAATAACGAGGAAATTGTCAAGAGTAAAATCATAAAACACATTCTTTATCCCTATCCCTTTGAAACTCTGAAAACAATTTGTGTCATCCAGTTCCTCGCAGGAGAGATCAAATTACTTTTTTGGTCTGTGGACATCAATATATTTGAGGAGAGCTTCTAAATTGAATAAATTGAATTAAGATATCACAATTATGGAACATTCAAAGCCTTACATTCCTTATTCGTTTTAAGAAATGAAAACATGCAGACTACAAAGATTTCTTTATCATGTTAACCCCATAATTTTGTTACGTATTTACTAAGCCTTGTTACGAGTCGAAATAAGTCGAAAATTTTGTCCCTTTATTATTTTTCATTAAAAATTTATTTATGGCGCAATTACCATACGACTTAAACGCTAAAAACACATCGTAGGTGTAGGATGGCCTCGGCAGCTTCGGTTTATATATGCATTCCGTCTACGGTCCAGATTTCATCGATAATACAGGCAAAATATAGTTTGGTCTGTAGTTCATTTGTGAAAAGTGGCATACGGCAATTTTATGCTTCAATTTATGCTGTCACTAAAATCTTTGCATGTTTCTTCAAAGCTGCATTAGCATATTAGGCTTTAATCTCAATTATACTTCCGAAAATTTGTAATAGGGAAGGTCACCACTTAATTGGGAGTCCAATAATTAAAGCAAAGCATATTTAACAGTAAAAATTAGGGAATATCGTTATTTATGCTAAATCAGCCTATACATTAAAATCATTTAGTATTATTTATAGCAGAAGTTTGAGGTTAAATTATTATATAAAGTTTTGGTTGTGCCAAAGTGTTTAACTATGCAAATGAATCAGCTCAATAAATGCAAACAAGAGGACCACTAGCATTATCAAAAGGTAGTGAGAAAATATTTCAAAGCCAACTGTATGCCAACATTGAAAATTTCTGAAAGGACGTCCCATGAATTCCTCACAAAATGAATGTCTCTTCTCCAAAAATATATGTATTCTAATTGAAATACAATGCAGAAGCTTATCATCATAGCCTTAAAATATAGTAAATATCTAAAGATTATTAAATGATTTCTATAATTAAATATAAAACAATAAATTTCCATTTTTAATGTGTTTAAATATGTAATTCTTAAGCTTCCTTACACTTTTGATAAAAATGACCATCTCAACACTTTCTGCAGATTTGTAAACTCGTTTAATCGTTATGGTTTAACAAATTAAGTATCAATAAAGAGTGTCATTCTGACGCGGCACACTGAGCGTAGTTTCGTGTCTTTTCATTTCCCAAAGGTAGGCTATGGAGCTTTGGGATGTCGAATATATGAAACTGAAGAAGTAATTCTGCTTTGAAAACCGAAATAGGAGAAAAAAACTATCGCAACTCAACTGACCAGAAGTATGCCAGCCGAAATTCAAACAATAGGACCAGTGTCGCATTTTAATACGCAGAGAAGGAACGTAATGCATTTATCTTCATCATACGTATCTTTCAACATTGAGAAATAAAGTCTACAGTCATTTATTCCGCCGTAAACTAGAAAAATACCTTTCGGTCATTCGGTAAATCTTTTTTTACCGATAATGCTCAAACTCGTCGGCTAAGTTTCCTTCCTAGTCGAGCATTATTTCAGACTGGGGGCAGAAAATCGCTTGATTTTTATTTACGTGATCCGCAATTCCTTCTTTATTTCCGTCTGAATGGCTTTCAAGTGCCCACAAGCCGAGCGTGAAGAGAACGCTAAGAAGTGGAACGATGATACAAACCATCGAGGTGACGTGAATTTAAAAAAAATAAAAAAGTGTGATTAAGACATGCCGTTACGATACTTGGAGACCTCGCCGTTACAAAGAATAAATTCCTAGAAATGTGGGGTGCGGAATAATAATCATGACTACCACTGATAAAACCATTAGTAAGCAGAGTAAAAGCTAAAACCTTATGACAAATATTGCGACAGGCTACTCATTCAGATACATTTCTACCTAAAAAAGGATAAAAACTACTGCTCTATATTAAGGCCTCGAAGATAACTGCGCGGCATTAGTCATACAACGCTAGATATGTATTACTCTTAATTCAAAACATATTTTACAAAATATTAATTGTTTTTATTACATCGCAAGAAGACATGATTACATGATTTCCTTTGATATAGCCAAATGAAAATTTTGCAGAAAGCAAAATATAAAATATACATTCATTACACAGCAACATTAATTTCAATCCTCCGCTGTAAAAATGAAAGCGAGGTTGAGCCCAAGAAGGACACAACATTACTTCCGATCGTAATGCGTAGTACCCTCATTTCCCCGTAAATTAATCTCTCAAGGGAATCGCAAAAGTCTAGAGAGGGCAATGAGTTAAGAGATTAAGTCTGCACGTAAGGTTAATCATCACCACATCCGTTTATACTCTACCGTCAATTTCTTTGAGCTTTCCTGGTTTTACTTATACATTTTTCCGCATTTGCTTATTTGAGAAAACTACAATAGGATAGTAAAGCATTCAAAGTAGGGAGAAATATGGTTTAACTCTGTTTTTATAAATGGACGTGATTATATTTCAGAGCGCATAACACTTTAAAAACAAACAGCAATATTAACACAATTGTCATTGGGGTAGGCCACTTCTCATTCCTCGCGACCTCTTTCAGTCACACGGCCACAGCGCAGTGGGGTAGCGAAAGTTCTTCCGCTCTGCCATATTTAGCATGTCTGTTTTGCATTCTATAATACTTCCATTGTGAAGCACTCGCAATTCCTAACCATCCTATCACATAATGGTCTGGCTATTTAAAAATGATTGAGGTATTCACCTATTTAGATATTCATATCTCCTTGTGAGAAACATTTAAAGATAGCTATTCATATCGTGTATGGGCATATTGCGAATATTATATGCGGGGGCGGTGTGGACAGGTCGGTCGTCCGGTTGGCGATCGCAAATGGGCCCAGAGCCTTCGAGGGGCCAACTGCGCAAAGCTCGCCTATATCGGGAAGCGGCCGCAGTGGCGCTGGTCGCGTCTCCCTCTCCTGCCCCGCGCAGTTGTAGCCATTTCTTCCCCTCCGCTCCTCCAAAAGTCTCCCTAGCGAAACCCGATATCCCCGCAGCTGTGTTTCCAGCTATTTGAGACCCCAATTAGGCCACACATTGGAAAATATCAGTTTACAATGTATGGGCACGTCTTTGACAAACATGCACCTTTAAACTTCGTGCAGCGGACGGCAGGTAAGGAAGGAAGCAATTCTGGAGGTTGAGGATGCGGCGAAACTATCCTGCATTTCTCCTCACACAGATCACAAAGTCTTCCGTAGCTCAGGGATTGCTGGTTTGATCTTCAAGTGAATTTTATGTTCTTAAAAGTGTTTTCATGAAACATGCTGATGAGAAATGAGAATAAGAAAAAAACTCTTAAACGTTCAAAATATCTCGAAAAACTTGACTACTTGGATAAATAAGAACAGTGGTTCCAGTACAGATACGCAATCGACAACACTGCACAATGAGGGTTTAGAAACAGATTCAGGTACGTTAAAATATGCGTATTTTCTTTTTAAGAGTGTTTAAAACACAATCAATACGTGAATCTTTGGTTCATTTCGTTCGAACTACTAAAAATACAATTTATTTATTTTATTTTAAAATTAGTTAAGACTAGTATTTAAGAATGCTATGATCGTAGTAAAGAATCACTGTGAAAAAAATACTTATATGAGAATTAATGAAATTGGCACAAGAATATTAATTCTATTTCAGTCCACAGGGACTCATGTACGGTCTCAAGGGTGACTACTATACTGTTTCTTGCGAAATAAAATTAGGCGATACTTGTCTCAACACCATTGTGGCGGGGGTGTACCGTAAGTATACATATACTTACAAAGGAAATATTCTAACGAATTACTCCTATTATTTATTCTATTCTCAATTGTTCAAGCAATCGATGCCTAACGCGCAGCCTCCAGCGGCTCCCAACCCAATTCGTTTAACATCTTTGTAACCCTTTCTGTACGCGAGCAGCGATTTTTCACGAATGGTGCAGATTTCCTCTGTAATACTTAATTGAGTTCACGGATTAAGTCTCTCGGCACCGAATCATATCTGCTCGCTGCATATTCAAAGTTAGCCCTGGCAAGTGCGAAATAGCACATCTCTTACTTTCTCGTATGAAAATCATCTCACAGAACGCTTGAGGAAACGCTACCTTCTTCAGGGCTCTGCCATAAATATTTCTTACATGAGTTCCCCATGATAGCTTTGAAGTTATCCTAACTCCTTGATAATTATCTATGTCCCGTATGTGTTCACCATCCACGGCATATAAAGGGGGTAGTTGGACGACCTCCCTAAGAAATGCACATCTGATTTTTTAAACATGATCCTTAAAAAGTAGTTTGAGATATATTGGCTTATTAAGGCATTGATTTCTATCAAATAAGTATCTCAATGTTTGTGCAAGTTTTATCCTCAATTTTAAACAATATCAGAGTTTACGGATAAAAGCTACGTATTTAAATCTGTAGAAAAAATAAAAAGAGATAGTCGTTAAGTAACAACCAAAAGGCTTCAGACCAAGAAGTTCTTTCGTAATATTTTACACCTTTACTTCAAATAAAAAAGTCTCAGATTATTTGAACCAAAGGTTTTTGGAAATTGTTCACGTTCAATTGGAAAATTCTTCGTTTTCATTAGTTGCTTCATTTGCAACATACTCAGAGTAAAAATATGATAATGAATAATTAGAAGGTGTAAAAAGATAAAAGAGAAGCCGATGCTTTTTTGAAAGGGCTATTCCAAAAGATTATTTTAGATTTCAGTGCAGTTTCAAGGCACAAATTCACCAAATGAGATAATGACACCATCATACATAATAACATTTCTTAAGCTGAGAATTTCTACTTTTCATAGTATTTTTCTTACGGTATTGCTATATCTTAAATTTGATCTAGTTTTTAAGAGCTAGAATAAGAGCCAGAGTAATCCATTTCCGAGCGTGCAATTTCCTAAAGTTATCCGTGGGGGGCGGATCCCCCGGTAAGGAATTGACCCCATGATAAGCCCCACCCCAGGGCCCACAATCACCCCAGTCCGCCCCTGATTATAGGTATACCGAAAGTGTTTGTGCTAATGATTTTGGAGCACGACACTAAGCAGAATTTCAATGAGTCATTAATTTCAATTTCAAAAAGTTCAAGTCATAAATGATTCCATAAGGATTTTAGCCATGTCGAATATTTCCTCCGGAAAGAAATTTTTTTAAATCGTTTAAAAAAATATGCTATCAGAACTTAACTTGCACCTTTGACAAATTATCACTCACGAAATCCGAATTCATTCACTATTATCAAGTCGCTCAACTTTCACGTCGGAAAATATATATTCCCTATACTTTATTGCTGAATCACATTTTTTAATGAGACACAAGTTGTGATTGATGATTCTCAAATACTTTTGTGAAGTTTAAGTGCTACTTAATTTATTTTTACACTATACTAGCTGACCCGGCGAACTTCGTATCGCCTAACAATCAATGAACTTACAGTTTACTTAAACCATTTATAAATCAAGAGCGGCTGTATCGTTTTTAAACATTTTTAATTTATTATAATGAAATAAGGATACAAATTCAATAAAACTACGTAAATGAGTACCAAAATTGCTTGTCAGAAAGACATTTTCTTTATTGAATCTACATAGGGTGGATCGGAGCACGTTTACGCGGATTTTTTTCAACAAATTTTCTTACGTTTTAGCTTAAGAAATTTTGGGCATTGTGGTTTAATAAAGCAGTTCATGAAATAAAAATTATACGATTTTAGTGGTTGGCTATTTGCGTTATTAGCTGTAAAAAAAATGTTTTTAGGTCCAAGTCCGTTGCATACACTTGGCCCATTAAGGGGGGAGGTTGACACAACCCCAGACCGACGCTTGACTGATGCTCAAAATGGTGCAAGAAAAGCCCATATGAGGCAGCATTTGCATTAAATGACTTAAGGCGCGCCAGTTTTAGTATCTCTGTTTGGTAAAAATGCACTGCGTAAACGTACTGCATGCGTAAACGCACCACGGTGAGCCCTACACATTCGGGCTTAATGTATTGTGTCAAGCACCTTCTGATAAACAACAGTTTTTGTTTTGTTATCAGGCGCAAGATGAAGCAGATGAAGCTAAATAAATATAGCGAAGCAAAGCAGTGACGCAGCGAGGGGAGGTTTTGGGGAATAACCCCCCCCCCCAAGAGCTTAGAGAATTTTTTTATGAAAGATTTTGTTATTAATATTAGGGGGACGGATGACTAACAAACAAAACATATTTAACTATTCACACAGCCGCAAAACCCACTATTTTGAACTGTTTATCTATTTTGTAAAATGTCTGAGGGAAGTGCCCCCACACTTCCCGCTTACCTTAGCGAGTTTTCTAAACCCTACAGACCCGTGGTATTAGCTGCGCCCAAAACCCCCTATCCTAGCTACGCAATTGAAGCGAAGGAAGAAATACAGGTATTATTTTACAAAAGGTACAATCCGGATTTCGACTTCAAACCTTCACTTTCCTGTAGTGTTTTTGCCTCCTGATTAACGTGGTGACATTCATTCCTGGCGGAAATCAATAGTTTTCGAGATATTTTAACTTTTATGGATAGCGATTTTCGGGTTCTGCGCATGCGCCGCCATTTACGATCTTCACTTACTCACCCTTTACTTTACGCACTTCACCTTCTGCGCATGCGCAAACATTACCATGCCGCCCAATTTAAACTTTCATTCAATTTGGTCCGAAAGTGATTTACCCGCTTTACCAACTGGACCAGCTCGAAGGATATTTTTTTCTAGTTGACCAAGTCGTACATGTGCCCGGAAAGTGATTTACCCGCTTTACCAACTGGACCAGCTCGAAGGATATTTTTTTCTAGTTGACCAGCCCGTACATGTGCCCAGAAAGTGATTTACCCGCTTTACCAACTGGACCAGCTCGAAGGATATTTTTTTCTAGTTGACCAGCCCGTACATGTGCCCAGAAAGTGATTTATCCACTTCTACCTCCCACTTTGTTATGTATTGGACCATCACTAGGGATATTTTTCTCTTGTTTACAATTTCAAACATGTTCCGTGAAACTCATTTACCGCCATTCCAATATGGCCGCGCATGCGCAGAACCCGAAAATCGCTATCCATAAAAGTTAAAATATCTCGAAAACTATTGATTTCCGCCAGGAATGAATGTCACCACGTTAATCAGGAGGCAAAAATACTACAGGAAAGTGAAGGTTTGAAGGCGAAATCCGGATTGTACCTCTTGTAAAAATTTACCGAAATACAGAGGATGGTTTATCGACTCGTGAACATAGCACGTTAAATTGGCCATGAGAAAATAATGGGTTTTCATTAGCACATGAGCACAAACAACACAAAAACTGAAAGACTGACCATGCGATTTTTTAATCGTTATCACGAATGCAACACGAATTGGAAATTGAATAAGTTTAAGCTCAAAAGGGCATATGAGTTGAGATAATGGAATCTACGGAATAAGGACTTCCTCACCTTTGAATTTTCCTTTGAGTGAAGTTGCGTGAATCACATTCATTACCAATTATTTTAATCACCAAACACGTTCCGTTGGATAGTTATGGTTGGTTTAGGCTTCGAAAGATCATGAACACAGAAACTACATTTTTCTGTAAATCGTGCCTTGGTAAGCCAGGTATGTCCAAGGACTTAAAATATTCAGATAGATAGTTGGTGATTTCTTCTTCGTTTGTTACACATTTAAAAGATTCGAATTCATGCAGAGTGCGAACTATTTGAATTTACCTCGTTTTAGTCATCTGCATCTTAGTTCTTGCTCGCTAAATCAACCATCTTTGATTCTTTTGGAGATCAATCATATTCTGGAACTCTTTGTTGATGAGCTCACTGAAACTAATTTGCAATCATTCCAAGGAAATGAGTTAAAACTACTCGATTCCTCGACAGGAACACGGACATTACCGTTTGTCAACAATTGCTTGGAGATTTGTTTACAAACACGGTAGTGAAGTGTCAACTCGAGCTGGGCCACGGCTGGGCTTACAATTAGCTCGAATTAAATTTTTAAAATGTAATTTCAATTTAATTAATATTTTGAATATATTTAGTAATTAAAATGTTATATTGTTACTAAATTCAGTTATTAAAGTGGTAAAAACAAAACAAATTATTTAATTTGTAGTTTTGACCGACTTATCAATTGTTGTGTTACTATAACTCCTAAAAGCATGTCCATAGGAAAGAGATGAATTTTTTGTGTGAAATTATCCTTTTTTTAATAGCCTATATGTTAACCCCGCCTGAGACGAATCCAAAGAACCAAATCTCATTGAAATCGGTGCAGCCGTTCTCGAGTTATAAGTGTTCTAACTAACACGATTTTCGACTTTCTTTTATATATATAGATATTACGCAGTTTTTGAGCTCAGCTCTAGAGAGAGATGATATCTTTTCGTTTGCATAACTACTCTGATTTATTTTTTGCTTTGGTGGAAATTTACTCTCAGCAATAAATCAATAAGCTATTACTTTCTTGAACCCCGATGAAGCCCGCATGACAGTTTCTTGAATATTATTCCACATCTATGAGAGAGACATATGCGAACCACTTTTAAAGTTAACATCAACTGAGAAAATTGAAGACAAAATGTATAGTATTGCAGCATTGGAGATATTTCATATCATTTTGTTAGCGCACCTTCTGTTTATTTCTTACTTAAGCGAAAATTGACTTTCAGTTATATAACGACGTAATATAGCAGCTATTACCTCCATTTACCGCTTTGAAGTGGACCGCGCATGAGAGTTTTTGAAATTGATTTTTGCGTCTACGAGAAGGAGATAAGTGAGTAAATATATGCCAAAGCCGTTGCGATAGGTTGTGAAATATTAAGTCTTCATCTTTAAAAAGGGATGGAAATATTTTGTGCGTTGTAAGTGGATGAGGATGCGAGCAGTTATGGGAGATAAATCAGGAGAGTTTAGAAGATGGGTGGCGGGCCTCCATCGGGACTTAGAGGAGAGAAAGGTGAGTGTTTGGTGGGGAAGGCATTGGGGGGGGGGGGGGGGTTCGGAAACTTGGTGCCGTTCTGGCGTCGCAAGCCAACTCTGCACCCCCAGCCAACCCCCTCTTTTGTGATCCTTCCCTTCGGATTCTTTTCTTGTAGGGAGCCAAGATCTCTTATCCCCAGCATGGCCATAACGTTAGGGTCCTCATCCATATCAATGACACGCTCGCCCTGGGGACCCTAGTTCTTCTGTAGATGGCTTATCGAGGCATTCACTTTCACCTATCCTAAATCATTCTAAGGGAAACACTCACTTCCAGAATCCACATTAGTTAAACTAAAAGAATGAGCGTATCAGTCCGGCCCTAATTTTTGAAAAGTGTTCTCACTCTAAATATCATTGTTATGAAAAGTAAATCCACGTTGAAAATAATATTTGCATTTAATTACCGGGAAATCGACAGTCGAAGGAAGTTTCACTTGGAAAGCGCTTCATCGCCATCACTGTTCAACTATTATCCTAATACGCGTCTCACGCAGCTCTCAACTCAAATCTCCTCTCAGACAATCATTTCAAACCGTGCTCGGAATAATCTATCCGAGAAACCACTGCATGACCAAATATCCTTACTGGTGGTCCACAAAGACACAATTCCCATTGCAATCATTTAAGTATGCTACCGGTCATTGGCTGGCTTATTTAGAGTATTTTGCGAATCACTTCTTCTTGTCCCCCCTCCAAAATGGACACTCCATTTCAACTGAAAATAAGTAATAACTATTTCCATTCCATTCTTCAGCCCAAAAAGGAAAATCTTTATCTTCATTTTGACTTTTTACACAGCATTTAGGAGTCATGTAATCCTGTGTAGTTCAAGAGGCACACCAGGGCGCATACATTATAACCAGCTTGATATGCATTGTAATTTCCTAATATGATTGTATGTCTACAGTAAATTTTATTCAAATGAGACATGTTTCAACAAATTGTTGCCACGGTCAACTTAAGGATAATGAAACATAGAGAAATCTTAATGGCAACCATATTAATAATTTATCTTTAAAATGTTTATATGTTGCTGAATCCTGGGGCGGCTGAATGGAAGTCACTGCGAAACTTGACAAGTTGCTTTTTGGATACTTACCATCACGATTTTATAAAGTGTTTAGCCACTAAGCCTCGAAAAAGACATTTACTCAATATTATTACTCGATTGTATGATTCGTGGGGCAGAGCTCATTATTAACTACTTAGGAGAGTAAAGTTTCTACATTCCTGTGGTATAGCGTGCGAAGTAAGTTACCAACTTACTGGTAGAAATGGGTGTTGAGTATATAAACCTTCTGACGATAAAAACGAGGAGATCAAAAGCTCATTAAAGTTATTTACCCATTACAATGTTACTGTTCAGAGTTACTTCCCTTTGTGACTTTTAAATTTTTCAATTATTACACGACTGTTCGACTTTCTATTCTATTTAGGAAAATTTGCCAGTTATATTTCAATCAAAGCAGGGATGCTGACTTACAAAAAATACTGAAGGGCGCAAACTGGGGACCTTGCCCCGGGAAATTTTATAAGAAGTGAGTTTTAAGTTTTTAAAGCAATTTAAAAGAGTCATATGGCCAAAATTAGAACCCTGATAACTCAAATCTCGATATCTGGACATTTCGGGGAAAATCGACAAGCCTGACACATTTTTCCCCACACTCATAACGAATTTTTGAGTGTGCTCGGGCCCCCTCAGGCCCCGTGGAGTCGGCGCCAATGAATCAAAGCTAATATTATCGGTAGCAGAGACGTATTTTAAACTTGAGCGTGATCAAAAAATCCGATATTTATTAAACTGATTAACAAATAACTATATTTATGGTGCACCCTAATTATTTTATTCCTTTTCATTTCCTTCATATTTAACTTTTCGAGTTAAACTACATCTTCTTCTGCGCATTCATCCCTTTTTGTCGACACATCTTTATCGAATCTTGAGGGAAGTCTCTCCAGACTGACCTACGTTTCCACTTTTACCAATTTTGCACTTTTTTCAGATTCCCAAACGATATTTTCGCATCGCTGCACGCACTCCCTACCCACCTCCTCCTCAATTCCACAAATCCTGTTTTCCCTATCGCCCCTTTCAATATCAGCTGCACTTCGCCCCCCTCTCCAAACCACCACTGCTGCCATTCCAACTCTCTCGATGCCTCTCCAACCGATGCTCGCTAAAAAAATGAAAAAAAACACGGGAATCGATGACCAGTCCGAGATACCTTTTCTTCCAATATCTCCTTTTTTATACAACTCGGCATGGAAGCGGTTCGTCCATCACTCGCGGAGAGGGCAAAGCGGAATGGCGCCCTCTCACATTCCTTTTCTCTCTCTCCGTCCAGCGTCCCAAGTTCCATACTCCATTTCGTCCGGTGGTCAATCGCAAAAAAAAACCCTCTAGTCTCGGCGTATCCTCACTTTTCATACTTCCCTTTTATCCTCCTCCTACAAAACCGCCAACCTACTACGGTTGGATTGCCTGTTCTTTTGTCCTTTACTGAGAGCTAGTCTTCGGACCTCAGTGATAGGAAAAAAGATACTCACCCTGAATTATCATTTCCTTATTATCCCTTACTTTTATCAATGGTAATTCAACTATCAATTGAGTTGTTCAAGGTTTGCCTTGCAAATGTTCACCGTTATTTGAGACGCGTTACACACAAGGTGAACGAGTGAAAATAGAAACATATTTGAGTATGGCCTTGCGTGATTGCTTTAGATTTTCCTCTGCCCTATTGAAAAAATGCGAATTTCAACAGTCCCGATAGTATTAATTTCCATGGCATAGCGATCGCTATTGTCTTGCGGGCGCGATCATGACGTAGCGTTGTACATGAGCGCGCGTTATACTTGGCAATCAAGGGTACTTTAAATGTTACATTTAGTGGTTGCATTCAAAATTTTACTCTATATATGGCTTCATTGATGACTCTAATTTAATTTTTTTGCTATAAAAGTGATTGAAAACACGCTTTCTGTAAAATATACCGTAGATTCATCCGTTTGGACTAATGAGTTCATAGTTGACATTTTTATGTCATCAATATTACGTCATTTAATTGTTACTAACGGTTACAGGTTTATAACTCAAAATGGGATTAAATCCTATCAAAATATATTTTTATAGTTTGATCAATACCTTCCCTTTGCAAGCAGCATATTTTTCGGAATTAAGACAGTCATTTTTTGAAATGGATTTATGTTCGCTGAAGGTATTATTTAGCTATGAAAGCCTTGCCTGGGCTATTGAGTATATCTCGTCACCAAAGTAATGGATAGGGCTTTATACAAACATAGCGGTACGTTGCTTGGATTATTTCTAAGTTACACAGCAGAACATTGTAACTTTTATTTTTAGCATTAACCTCAAAACAAAAAAAAGAATATGTAAAAAATTAGAACTCAGTTTTACGAAACTGGAAGGCAAACGTGGGTAAAACACTTTGATAATCACTAGTTGTGAAAGAATTGATCCATATTTGAAGTGGGAAAAGGTTTATTACCCTCGTGTTAATGGTTTATTGCTGGAAACCTAATTTAATGATAGCTATTTTATTGTTTCCTCAGTGTACTTGATTCCCACTTATTTTTTTAAGCAATGCGATATTATCATTAGTATTGCGCTACGCATTGAGATATGAAGCTTTCTTTTTTCCAAGTATATTTTTGAAAAGTATGTTCTTATTTATAAATTAATCTATGCTAATGTGTCGTTTGGTAATTTTGATTGTATGAATGCACTGGAAATTAATATTTCAGTTTCTTGGAGTGCGTCGTAATTACATATAGTTGGGGCTAATCCAGCTTTTGCTCCTAATGACTCTTTCGCCATATTCTGGATATGACCTTTTAGCAGTGTTTCTGAGTCACCCCTAGGCATTTTCCGTGTGATTGATGTCTCGTTATCTAAAGCATAGCGCTGGGCATCGCGGCTTCATCTGCACGTGTTTTAAAAACTATCACTTCATTCATTTTTCCCCATTCAAACCCTTCCATCAGCTCCGTCTCTTCGCGTCGCATATGCCGGATCATAACGGTAAACAACCTGGAGCTTCGCTTCCGCAGCGCAAGAGGTCTTCAGTGGACTGCGCCAACGATAGTCATTTCAAATATAATAAAAAACGCCCATGCGCTGATTACTTGGGCATGTAGCCATCTTGGGGGTCATAATGTGGCCAACAGGCTATTCCCAGCTGATTCATGTTCATTCTGCGCACCGTTCGTTGCTGCCTCGACGCCAAAGGCTCCCTAATGAAGGCGCGCCGCCGTGAAAATGGCTGCGTTAATAAGGTGCGCGTAGATGCAACCAGGAAATTCGCCTCTGCCGACCGGAGTTGAAACAAAAACGATGCGGGCTTAAATTTCCATGCCGTTTTTATGCGGAGAGCATCTAAGGTACTTACTTAATATTATAGAGAAAATGTGGAGACAGCCGATAGAAAAAAAAAGGATCTTCCATTTGATAAAGTGTATCACAATGTAACGAAGAGTATAAAATATAATATAGTGTAACGAAGAGTACGTGCAAGATTTGTCCTTTCTCAATGGAATATTTCGCGCATCACGGATATAAATCAAGTCAGTCAACAATAATACCCAAGTGATATGTAAACTTAGGACATGAGGTACAGAACCATGGAAACTTGAATCAAAACTATTCCACTTTAAGCTGAGTTATCATCTGACTTCAACGAAAAGTTCCGATAACAGGCATATTGGAAAGTGCGAAAAATCCACAGAGGAAAAATCATTCGCCTTGACCGGGATGCGGGATTCGCCTTCGCCGGGACCGGCGAATGATTTTTCCTCTGTGGATTTTTCGCACTATTTGTGCATTGCGGGTGACTCCGTAAAAAGTTATCACCGTGGCTAGTCCCGGTACACTTTAATATTGGAAAGTCTTGGAGAGCAGATAAAAATCCGACATCAGTTATTCGATTGACGTGGCTTTCATTATGGCCGGGTAATAGGGTAGTTTCCTTCATCTAAGAAAACGAAAAGCATTGATTGCGATTCGTTACCCACCATTAGTGTATTCAAAATATACAAATTATTTCGTTTTAGAAATAGCGGTTTAGACGAATGGCAATGGTCCAGAGCAGATGGCCATGGTTGGAGAGCAGATAAAAATCCGACATCAGTTATTCGATTGACGTGGCTTTCATTATGGCCGGGTAATTGGTGGTACACACTGAGCGATAGAATCGTCGCGACTAATCGTTTTTATACGAAGAATTAATTTACCTTCATGCTTTTAAATATTTTACTCAGGTAGTTTTTTTTACAACCCCGGACACAAATCTACGCATTTGATCTATGTGGACACAATTTATGTCGATACAGGAGCCGTTAACATGTCTGTGGAAGTGCAACTGACGCTGAGTGGCCGTGACCAAAGAAAAAATGGAAGAAATAGTATGACTGACTTCAAAATGCATAGTTGATAAGTCAGGGCACTAGCATCCAATTCGTTCCATTATATCCAGATGAGAATTTTAAATTGAAAACAGGTTAGGAATTCACGTATATTTACCAATTGATTATTACGTGCCAATTAGACTGGTAGGTATAAAATTTTAGGTTTTCCCGGCGTATAGATTGATGAAAAATTTCTCGGGATTACCACCGGGTGTGGTATTGGGTTAATTCTCCCAACGTTTCAATGGCTGAGTCTGCCATCGTCTTCAGGGGTTTAGTCTTAATGGTACTTTTTACGGTACTTATTTATTTATTCATATCCCTATAGAACATAATAATATATTAATAATAATAATAATAATATGATACATTAATAATAATATATTAATCGCTAATTCCGCACACAACAATAACAGCATCCAGGGAATTCCAACTCCGAATAAATAAATAAGTATCATAAAAAAGTACCATTAAGAGTAAACCCCTGAAGATATGATGGCAGAGTCAGCCATTGAAACGTTGGGAGAATTAACCCAATACCACACCCGGTGGGAATCCCGAGAAAAATTTTTCATCAGACTGGTCGGTACTCTAGATTAATGGGAGTTCGAAAGAGCGAGTCACTTATTTCCTTGGTTAGTTCCGCCCTAAAGAACGTAATTTATGGTAAATGGCATTTCAAAACACTTGACTGGTCTCTTGGTAACACGTGGCAACCATCACCTGCTACCCCTGGAGTAACCATAAGACCCGCACAAAAGGCCTCTAACTACTCTCCAAATGACGGTCATTGGGTCTCACTTGGCAGACATTATTCCAGGACCTGCCTCATGAACGAGACAACCTTATTCTCTCCACAATCTCATCCGCAGGCAGGGAAACTCCTTTTGAGCAGGCGAGACGAATTCCATCGCCAGAGTCACACAGTGGAGGGAGGAAGGAACGCGCTCTCTCCCCCCCCCCCCCTCGTGAAAGAGATCTCAATCCATTCCTGAGAAGAAGATGCAAATTTCGTTCTTTTAAACGACTTTGCTAGTTCCGGAAACCGCCGCTCAACTTTTAAGCACTTTGACCCCCCGCCCCCCATCTCTGCTTTCCCCCTCGGGATTTCTTCACTCTGCCACAACTCCCTGCATTCATCCTCTCTCTCTCTTTCCCTAATCTTCAACTCCCCTCTCCTCCTCATTCACCGCTTCTTTCTCCCCCTCCCTCCCCTCATTCCCTCGAGCCCTCCCCTCCCTGGCGACAGACTCCCACGAAAGGGACTGAACTTTGAAATTGAGAAACTGGATTGAGTTTGTAAATAGGCGAAACCCGACTCGTCTATATGCCGCGCTGTCGGGGAAAGGTGGCTGGATTTCTTTCTCGACTGCCGCCGCCTCGAATAGTTGATTGAAGGAGCAGGAGAAGTGTGCTGCGAAATCGATTGGGAACTTTTCGCTGAAATCTACCACAACTACAAAAATTAGTGGAGGATTATGTAACAGACGCAGTAATTTTGTGACTCAGCAAAAGTAACCAATCAGGCATCAGGTCGAAAATAATTCTGCATAATACCCGATTTACCCGCTCTACATTATACCGATATATTATCAGCCCATGTAATTTTGTTGACACTGCAATTCTATAGACGCCAATCTTGGATAGTAGTTTCAACGGAATGACATCATTAAAACTTGCTAATTGCCCATGTTCTGATCTGAGAATTTTTTCTTTCGTGAATATTGAGAATATGGAACACACAACTCAAGATACTGCACTGTACCATGTAGGTAGAGTTAATATCGCAAAAATGTTAACTTTCAAACCAAAGTATAACACTTCAGTCACCTTAAGGAGCATGAGTTGTCTATACCTGCTTAAATACCTACTCCATATGGATGACGAAATACCAGACAATATTTTAACAAAATACTTCTTTTGTAACACATACTAATACTTAATTTTTTCAGTCCCAACTCAGGCATAATCCTCTTTTGCGTTGCTCTCTCGTCTAAAATGAACTTTCAAGATACAAATGAACAGTAAATGCATCGTGTCCCCAAAAATTCATATCCCCCGGTGCCATACCATCAGGATTAATACGTCAGTATCATTAATGTAGTAAGGTACAAGAAAATATGCATTACCACGGAATCACTGAGTATTAGTTAGCGTAAAAGGGAAAGATGAAGAGACAGAAGATAAAAGGAAAGAAGGCACGGCAGTACCAGGTGGGCTAATAGCAGTAAAGCCTTCCAAAGATTCTAACGGAATATCTTAAAATCAGGAAATGGTATAAATATTAGCATTCAAACGAGGTCCCTCTGAGAATACACAGGAGTATCAAAGTTGTGCTTAAGCATTCTCACGAAATGTGAAATGATCGCCAAAGGCCAAAGGAAGGGTTCAGTCGAATATATTAGGAAGGAATAGTGTGTGTCCTCAAAAGCGTAATCCCTATCTCTCTCCATTTGGTCTTCTAATCCCTTTCTGAGCATTTCCTCGAAGAGATGAAAAAGGCGTCTGCCAGTCTGTCCCCACGCCCTGTGGGGTTCTTCCGGGAGGCTGGGAGGAGCCCAGGAGGAAGTGTGGCTGTTGCGGCGACGCAATAATCCCCATGCGTGTGTTGCCAGGACAACGGTCCCTCTGTTGCGGCAGACGGAGGGAAGAATGCGGTGGTTGCCCCGGCCACCGCACGCATCTGCGGTGGAGCCACGTTCGCCAAAGGGCCTCCCATGATGCCCAGCGTCCAAAGAAATCCTTTAAGCATTCCTCAGTTCCGATACAAGAGAGCTCGATTTATTCAAATAAAGGAACGTCGATATTCTAGGCAGAATGCGATGGCCTGGATGAGGTAGCACGGCTTACAGGAGCCTAATGCCTGAATTATGCGTCATCTTGTCTTATAAGTTCAAAGTTCAAAATAATATGTTGCCTCTAATAATAAAAAAAAATAATGCCAAAAAGATTCACTATGACAGCATTGAAAAACAGTAAGGGACAACAGAGAAATAATTCCAGCCCCTTTGGTTTGTGATGAAATATACCTAATATGACTCATACTAAAAATTACTCCCTCATAGGTATGGATTCAAATTAGTAAGCTGTGGCTATATTCTTTGCATACGCAATCAATTGAACATTTTCGCTTGCGATTAATCCACAATTATCTAACTCAAATCCACTCAAAGTCAAACTATCTCAGCTTCGCTAATATATCGAAAAAAAATTCAACCATGACTCCAACATACTCTATTCACAGTGATTTGCAATTTGAAAGGCTACTCTGGATTCCCATCGCGTCCATTTTGACATGGCTAGCGATGTTTCCAGAACCGAGTCTATGTAGACGATAGTAATATTTTTTTTATTGAATATACTTTCATCGCCATTAATAAGTTTCATCCTCAGCATCAAGCAAACACATATTTCCGTAATATTTATAATTGTTTGGGACCGGCTGAGGGCGGCACGGCTCGAGGCTGGGAAGGGTCTTGGTGATCATACATGCATCAATGCTGTTGCATGGAAAACGCAATGGTTTAGTCATGAACTGGGGTTATCGTAATGATGCAGCTTCGAGCAGTTGCATTTGAAGTTGAATTGAAATGAAGTTAAATGAATTTATTTGTTTTGAGTAGTTGCTATGAACGAGATCCTTACATTGATCAATTTTCGCTCAAACGGAGCCCAGTCGCTGACCAAGGCTGAGATTGTGCAGAATGCTATTGCTGCTGCGGGCTATTTGGTGTCCTAAGTGTGGTGGTTCTACTGTCAAAAAAGCATAAGGAGAATATAATGTATACGAAACAGTTAAGATATTACACTTTTACTATCGCTATAGCCGTTTCTGGCACATGATAATAAACATTTCAATGTGTCCTTTCTTTCAGTCACATTGAACAGTGAAGAACAGTGAGACTGCATTTCCGCATAGAAGTGGAACATTAATAGTTCTGCCCGTTCATTAGCATCCGTAAAATAATACGACTCACTCCAAGCAGTGGTCTTGTACTCATGATATGAATGATATTTCCGGAGCAGCTCACTAAAAAGACTTGGATCACTTGAAAGGGTCTCACTCGGCCATCCACAGCTTTTGGTGAGGTACTGGACACAGCTCCAAATACCACCGATTGCTCTTTGTCTCCGCGCGATTCGATGTGTAGATAATGGGTTGATGGCGATGCAGGGCTCCCGATCGCCCAACTTGCCTTCTCCAATCTCGTTGAGCACGGTAATGATAAGCGAACGGCGATCCCTCTTTCTTCACAAACTTCACGTTCGACTGTACTAAGACTCCACGAATAAAAACGAAAAGATCACGTAAGGGCAAACGAATGAATGGGGTAGCTTCCTTAATCAAAGAAAACGAAAGGCATTGATTCGTTACCTACCATTAGTGTATTCATAATATACAAATTATTTGGTTTTAGAAATACCGGTTTAGACGAACGGCAAGGGTCAATTTTATCCCCATTTGAAAAAAGGCAGATTGGCGCCCATGCGATGCCACTCCACTTGACGTCACAGGGACCTAGTTTCTATACGAGTAGATAGGAGTTTTACATCGTCTGAGGTTACCAATGCATGCATGAGGCACAGAGCTCAGGGAAACATGTCTTAATGATCACCTATTAAAACTGGCTAAGGTCGGAAAGTTTTCCTCGTTTGATAAGGTACTAATAATCCTTATTTAAGCCAAGCGCTACCGGCCAGCAGGGTACTCTGCTACCTTCTAGCATCCTGCGTCGTATCAGCGCTCAGAGCCTCGCCAGAAGGTCACCTCACTTGCGGCAGTGGTAACCAGAATGACGACACACGGGAGTTTTCCCGGCATTCATACTTACCCGTCGCGTTTTCGCGCGCTTGAAAATTTTCACTTTTCATTAAATCGCGAAAAATAGATATCGTCATTTAAAAATCAAAAAGCGTGAAATACGTACTGTAGGAGTAATAATCTTTCGATTTAGGCAATAAAAAATAATAGGAAACCACCCTATCGGCCAATTAATCCAGCGGAATCATCTTCGGATTTTTCTCCTCACATAAAAATTAACAAAAGGTAACATTTATATATCTATCTATGTTTTAAAAATAACACAAAGATGGCAATATTCCACAGGTTTATTTTCCGCACAACGCGTTTCGACCGTTAGGTCATTATCAAGTACAATTGTCGGTCGAAACGCGTTGTACGGAAAATAAACCTGTGGAATATTGCCATCTTTGTGTTATTTTTAAAACTTGGAATGTCATTCCACTATATAACGACTGCTTCTGTTACTTTTATCTATCTATGTATACAAAAGTAAGTCTAAAATCGTGTTAGTTAGTTATAACTCAGGAAGGGTTGTACCGATTTTAATGAGATTTGATGTTTTGGATTCGTCTCTGCTGCCCGGTATAACAGATTAAACATCTAAAAATAGAGAAAGTCAACGAAAAAATTATCTTGATCTTAGGGGTATTACTTAAGGAGTTCATAAAATTGCAGCAATAAAGTTGGTAAAAACTTATAATTAAATTATGCTTTCTTTTTACAGATTTAAATACCTAGCTTCGTAACAATATAACATTTTAATAGGTAAACATATTACAAATATTGAAATCATATTTGAATAATTTAACTCGAGCTAATTGTAGGGCCATCTGGAGTAGAAACTTCACTACCGTGTTTGTAAACAAATTGCCAAGCAATTGTTGGCAATCGGTAATGTCTGTGTTCCTGTCGACTAATGAAAAAGTTTGATTTCATTTCCTCGGAATTTTTACAAGTACGTTTCATTGGAAGGTGAGCTCAACAATAAAGTGTTCCAGAAGATGACAGATTGCCGCAAAAATCACAAATGGTTGATTGAGCGAGCAATTTTGACGATCTACAACGAAGATGTGGATAACTCAAACTAGGTTACTCAGGATAAAATAGTTACTACTGTACATTCATTCAAATCTATTGACTGTGTAACAAACGAAGATGAAGTCACCAAAAATCCATCTGAATTATTAAAGTACTTGGATGTGCCTGGCTAACCACGGCACAATTTACATCAAAATGTTGGCTCGGTGTTCATGATGCTTCGAAACCTAAAACAAACCAAAATGTCCAACGGAACGCGTTTGGTGATTTAAAAAGCTATTAATGAATATGATTCACGCGACTATTCTCAAATGAAAATTAGAAGGTGAGGAAGTTCTCATGCCGAGGATTCCATGATCACATCTTATATGCCCTTTTGAGCTTAAAGGAATTCAATTTCCAATATGTGCTGCATTCGTGATAACGATTAACAAATCACATGGTCAGTCCTTCAGTTTTTTATGTTTGTGCTCTTGTGCTCATGAAACCCCATGATTTTCTCATGGTCAATTATATGTGGTATGTTCACGAGCTGGTAAACCATCCGCTGTGCTTCCTTCTTCGCTTCAAGGGACCAGCTAGGAATTAAGACTAGGGGGTGGGGGGGGGGTTAAGGCGCAACTAATACTGGCTGGTCTGGAGGGTATAGAAAACCCGCCAAGGTAAGCGAGAGCTACGGGGGCCCTCCCCTAGAATATTTTAAAGATAAATGGTTGAAAACTAAGATTTTTACACCTGTGTGAATAGTTGGATATGTTTTGTTGGTAAGTAATCCGTCCTCCTTATATTAGTTACGAAACTTTTCATATTAAATTTTTTTTTACAAAGTTCTCTGAGCTCTGTTGGGGGGGGGGGGGTTATCCCCCAAAACCCTCCTCGCTGCATCACAGCTTCGCTTTGCTATAATTATTTCGCTTTGTCTTGTGCTCGATAACAAAACACAAACTGTTGTAAAGAAGGTGCTTGACTCAATAGATTAAACCCGAATGTGTAGGGCACTCCGTGGTGCGTTTACGCATGCAGTGCGCTTACGCAGTATTTTTTTCCAAACAGAGTAACTATAAGTGGCGCGCCTAAGTCATTTCATAAGAATGCTGCTTCCTACGGGGCTTCCTCTTAATTGCACTCTTTTTTATAATTATTTATTTAAGGAGTTGCTCACATACAGCATTTCTGCCAATTTATAGTGACACAGGAACTAAAAACATGTCTTTCAGTATCAATTTTCTCTATTTAATAATTTAAAAATTATTTTTATGATCCAATATGAGATTATTACAGCTTTGCTTTTTTGCATCACAAATGGCAAGATATTTTATCAGTCACACTTAAAACCCAGTGTTATATCTCTATGTTACCTAAAATGAATTGTGTGTAGAGTATTGACACGCATTTATACTGCACGCAGACACTGCGAGAATAGTATTAGCTCAATGCAGGCGATTTTGGTATAGCATTCCATAACATTATGAAATATTTAGAAGTAAGGTGGAAGGAGGAATTTAGAATGTATGAATGAAGGGAGTAGCTCGTTGGAAAGGGAAAGGAGGGATGCGAATGTCCTTCGCTCGGGGGAGAAGGCCGAAATTGGATTGGGCGGGCCACATGTGTTCTACTAACTTCGTTAAAATCCGGTTAATACGGAATACCCAGGTCATTTGGACGCAGAGACACATCCCATGGAGTGGAATGTCACGACTTCACATTAATATTTATTGCTCTTCTCATCTGCTAGAAAGAACTCGTGCACACGACTGCTGACTCGAAAAATAAAAATTGCGGCCTATTTCTTTTGCTTCGTTCAGATTCGAATTTGCATGAAATATAACACTGTGGTCGTATATTCCTCAGCACTAGGAAATTGATGTATTTTTTAACTTTTCAAGCCAATATTACCATTACAGCCCGATAGGCCGTGTAATTGTTCCATCAGAATAATGGCCTTAAATTAATAAAAAATCGCTTGATACACATGAGTTAAATGAATTATTTGGTAATAGTTAAATTAACTATTAAGTAAAAACCGCATTTACTAACTACCAAATTACCTTATCATTACGTCTTAAGTTTAATGGAATCTGAGAAATTAACTGTAAATGAACGACATCATTAAGAGAGATTATTCAATACTAACATGATGATAATATTTTCATTCAAGGGAAATTCGTCATGTCGTGTTCCCTAATTACCAATTAGCTCTAGGTTAATTGACTTCATACCAAATGCACTCACCAAATGAGCATTTCACTTCTCTCTCACTGGAGACAACGTGCATAAACTCACCTGCAACAAATAGAAATTACATTCGTTAAATATTACACGATAACTGGAAAGTACGAGCATAGCCACTAATTCAATAATATAAAAATATTCGTGATCATGACTAGTAATTTAATTTCACAGATTAAATTTGATGAATTGGATGAGTAGTGGCAATAAAATAATTATTTTGAAATAGATGCAATGCAAAATAAAATTTAATTCTAAAGTATACGCATTCATAGTCCAAATCATGAACACAGTTTTAGTGTTATGATATCTAGTAATTGGACGGCTATTTTCTTTAACGAGTAATGCGATTGTAAGATTAGAGCATAAGTGAAAGGTGAGTAATCGGTCACCCAGTAAACATCGATGGCGTCGAAGTACTCTGAATGAGGTAGATCTGAAGAAGGAAGGAAGCATATTAATATTCCATGAAAATTATAGAAAATGCGCTAATCTTATTTCACCACAAAGGCTGACGCGAACAAGCATTCCATATCATATCACCTCGGAATTGCATTTTAAATTCCGCATTTCTATGCAGGTTGTTGTATGCCTAATCATATGTAGGTATATAGGGGAGTCTACGCTAAGGGAAAGTGTAGAAAAAGAAGGTACAAGTAGGAAACATAATGAAATACACTTTTGTATGTTCCACAAGAGTTTTTAATCCCGACCTAGGTTTCGGCAGTACACACTGTCATTATCATGATAATGACAGTGTGTACTGCCGAAACCTAGGTCGGAATTAAAAACTCTTGTGGAACATACAAAATCATGATAATGACAGTGTGTACTGCCGAAACCTAGGTCGGAATTAAAAACTCTTGTGGAACATACAAAAGTGTATTTCATTATGTTTCCTGCGAACAAGTTCCACCAAATATCGCCATCCAACCTTAAGCTGAAAAGGTACAAGCATATGATCAACAGGACTCTTTTCATTATTAATCGGTTTCAAAAACTTTGTACTGAGCTATTAAAAAATAAGAAATCAAACGGTAAATTATCCTATAGTAAATAAAATTGAATAAAAACGGAAAAATTATCCTTTTTGACCATAGCGTCCAGGAAAAACGGATACGCCGTAAGGGCAAAAAGGATAATTTAAAAATATTAAAAGTTAGCCTTGACAATCATTTCAGAAGTAGGTAGCAGCCTACTCCTGCATATGATGCGCACTTCTCGTGTGCCCATCCTTGGCACTAGCTGCACAATATCATAGATCAATGACTATACCCAGTCAGCGAAAACCGCCTCCCCTCTTTGCCCCTATGTTATATATGGTAGCCACGTCAAAGTTGTGTTCCTCCTCCGAAAGGAGTACCTATCCGTTTAGCCCATATCCGCCCTGCCCGAAGCCACAATATTAGAAAGATGCATAAGACTTTCAGATACCTATGGCGGTCAGTGGAAGAATACAGTCACTAATTAAACTTAAATAAATATGCCATCGAAAAAATAGAAATTATGATTGATCACTAGACAATTAGTGAAACAAAATACGAACGAACCTTAGCGAAAATCGTAAGAATGCAGCAAAAATCGTTCTCACTTACTTTAACGACAAACTCGCGTCTGTATTGTTATGTTTTAACTGTGATGCTGTCGCCTAACAGATCCGCTGACCCGGCCTACACATATCGTGACGCCATCTATTAGCAATTTGAGAAAAAACCGCTTTTTCTTCTTACCCGCACGATGCTTCTTTCCCAAGCCTCCCCCATGTTTAATCATACGAAAAAATTACCATGCATAAACATGGCGCAAGCTGTAAAAATTCGATAGCGGCAGCGCACAGCGGTCCGTACACAAATAAATTAAGGCAAAGGCCCAAAAATCATACTACTTTTCGTGTAATTTCACGGTTATCGGGTGTTATGATATTCCTTTCAATTAGCAATAGTAATAGCTGCGTAGTAAACTACTTGCTGGCACTGTACAGTAGGGCGGATCGGAAAAATCGATTTTTTTCAAATCCATCTGACCCACTGAAAAAATGTTGTCGGACCGATCAAAAATAAGGCCTGAAAATTTTGAGACCTCTAGGTGAACCCCTGACCTTCACTCAAATGCAATTTAGGGGGGGAGGGTCAAAATTAGAAAAATATAATATTTTATGGTCGTTCCCTAAAGATTTTGCCGAGTTACTTTCCTTTCTTGGTCAAGCTTTCGTGCATTTTGACGTATCTGCCACAATTTAGCCACAAAATGCCTAATTTGAGTCCGCGACGAAAATATTCCAACGCCCACGCAGCGCCGCGGATACAAGAGCGGCAGGCCGATCCTGTCCCATCCCCGCTCGCTTCTCCCCCTCCCACGGTTCGAATACAGCAATATTCATCCCGCGTGTGCTTCTAGGAGGGCGTTCATCTTGTATAATATAAATCGGAAGATGGTAGAAAGTATAAAAGGATGCGTCGTGAGACTACTTGTCCCTTATTAGGCGCCTCGTCGGCGTTAAACAAATCGATGTTACCAACTTGTAGAGACAAGATGAAATATTTTTAGATCCGAGAATGCAGGAAAGGAGCCTACTGTCTATGAGTAGGACTCTCGAGTGGCTATAAAGGCGCGCGAACTATGATGACGCGCTTCTCTTCCATTATTTTTGTGTTACTAAATGAAATTAGCGGTAGGTACCACAGGAAGTATTAAAACGGAAAATGCGAATAGGCCAAAAGTAGGGTTTTATTGAAATACAAAACTCAAACTCTCTTAAAGGAACATTTGAAATTATGCGATATTTGTGTGTGTAAGTGCAAGAATAGCATAAGGTTCTCCCTAATTAAGAAGTGTTTTGAGAGACAAGTGGACAAAACGAAAGATGATGGCTGCTGGATTGAATCCTAAAGAAACTCGACAACTGAGGAAAAATAGGGAGTCGTCGGAGAGCGTCGAGTTAACATCGTCAATTCTTGTATGGGATAATAGTTTTAAAAAGTTTCACTTTCTGTTCAAATGCGAATACTGTGTCGGTATTACAAGGCGGGCAATCGATTGGTGATTGACCAAATTCGCCTCGCGCGTAATTTGCAACGTGTATCAATATAGTAGTTCTTAGAAGAAACATTTACTCATTTCTACCTTCCAATGAAGAGAAAAAGGGATAAAAGTATTTATGTCAGGGGATATTTCGATTTTGCTTAATGGACGACAATGTGGCCATGTATTACTGGCTATTGAATAACATATACATAGTTGAGAATATTTTTTTTCAAATTTCACCCAGATTGTGAAGAAATATGGTACCATTAGCCACCATTTATGCAGGAGGTTTGAAGTGAATGTTTAAAACCTGCTTTATCAAAGTTTTTCCTCTTTTGGATGGAAAAAAGAGGATGAAATGAAAAACTAGGTCCTCTCTTTCATCACATTTGCATCACATAAGAAACACCCTGAGCAAACCTAAATTCCACATTTGAACACAGTTCCACACCTCCCTCATATTTACACACAAATAAACATTATGCGACGCATAAACGGTAAATAATAAATTAATTAACGTTTAATGGATGCTTAATGCTGCCATTAATTTGGGCTGTAACCTATCCTTCGAAGCATGCCAACAAATAGATAAGGCCCAAGCATGGAGATATTTGGGCAGGTGGCGCCACAAGGCGGGAGGGTGAGTGGAAGATATTGGAAAGGGATGAGTAATGCCACAGAAGACGCGCCTTGCATTCTGGGAAGTTTGGAGGGCGTGGGAGATGGACGGACGCCTTTATGAAGGACACAACACGAATGTGAGCGTGTGTTGCGAATGAAAAGTATTGAAAGAAGCAGAAACAAACGAGAGACGAAATCGCTCGACGGGAGTCGCGAGGAGTGAGAGCGGATTCGTGTGTTGACTACTCCTCGTTGCCTTGGTTACAGCTGCCTCGGTGGTAGTCAAGGGATACAAGAGGATATCGTTTGACCGCATTGGGAGTTGTGTTCGCCTCGTAGGGATGGACTTGCCTCTGAGTGATCGCACTTAACTTGATGGACGAGACACTCGAAGGGAAAGGTGAGATGAGGAATCTCTGCTCTGGAAGAAACTTGCGAGAGGATAACTAACTACTTAGAGGAGGAAACTGAGCTTCCGAGTGCTAAAGTCAAAAGGTGAAAACTATTTTCGCTAATGAGACGGATATACTTTTGGATAAAATTTGAGATATTTCTATTAGGGAAATAAGGATACCGGATTATATTAGCTGTCAATGTATTATGATAATCATAAATTAATATTAAGAAACTGATAAAAATTATTTCATGAAAAAAATATTTTGAAATTATGCAGAGCTGCTTATTTTTTCGAAAATATTCAACAAATTTTCCATAGAAGATCATAGTATAATGATAATTGGCCATAAAGTATTGTAAACTGCGCCAATGGCAATAAATAAACGGAAGGCACAACGGCTTTACGCTAACATTGGGAATGGAAAAGTCCGGTTTTAAACATCCTGGTCAATGAAGTGGTCGAGGATTCTTATTTTTGTGCTAGCTTCCCAGCAAAATAAAAGAAAGAGGAAGTGACTACCAAGATTAATAAGATTACCAAGAGTGATTAATATTACCAAGTTCATAAAATTTCTATTCAGATGAATTCACAACTTTTTATTTGAGTTAGCGCACAGAAACTGCAGAGATAATAAAATCCCTAATTCTAAACATAACATGATCATTGATAATATAATTATCTATCTCTAAGTAATCGTACATAATGAAAAGAAAATAGCATGAGATATATCAGCAGAGCAGTAGGAACAGAATTTTATTTTCATCCGATAAGGGTTTGTCCTGAGAATAAGAAAGTTAAGGAAGCGGTGAGGTACCTTCCTCGCGATTCGGATTAATTTGCAGTTAAATAGGACATAAACATTAAATTATTAACTGAATGAAAAAAATAATATAAAGTAATCTTTAAACAGTCAGATGAACAGACGAACACTCCTTCCACACTCAATATAAAAGAGTTGACGAGATTACTGAGAGAGACAATTAAAATTCAAACCGTCAGCCAAACCGAAAGGATTAGTTATTTCCTTATGGTAAACTCTTCTCGGGATTCTCACCGGGTTTAATAACCCATATTAGCCTAAGTATGAGCTGCTTAAGGCCCTGAGTATGAGCCCCGAGTCTGAGCTTGAAACGTTGGCCATAATGGAAAAATTAATCCGGTGGGAATCCCGAAAAGAGCTTACCCACATAATTCACTGAGAAAGCATCAGATCATATAGTTATTTATTTACTTTCCCGACGCAGATGGATATAATCCGATTCTGATACAGTGCAGCCCTGTTTAACTCCCATCAAATTTATTCAAGGATGCTGATACTAAAACCTGCATTAAAAACATTCACCTAAAGACAGTCAAATTCTTCCACATGCAATTTATATGTTGACAACATTTTCACCTGGAAAATGTATAGTAGCCTAAATGATAGGCAGATAGAATTGAAAACTCGTCAATCTACTCATCAGCCTTTCAGCATTCTTATCTGTGGTGGAAGAAAGGAAAAATCTTATGGCTTACGAATCTAAGGCTTACCAACTGAGAAGTGGCGACAGAAATAAAATTTTATGCAAAGGCGGTGCTTTGCACAATAATATCGTGTAAAAAAATCTACGTGGCAAGGTTCACTAAAATTTATGCTATCAATTACACTTTCTATTGCAAACAACATGAATAGAGAAAAAAGTCGCATAAACTGACAAAAGAACTATTCCGAACACTAGATGTGCAGAGGACGTGTTGGTTGGCAACATTATCCGATCCAAAATTCACCAACATAGAGAGGATTATTTATCAATCCAGCCATCTATCTTTCAGTCATCTTATCTCCTTAGAGAGGAAAGAAAATGGAGTGAGGTGCGGGAACAGAGGGATTAATTTGATCCGAAGGGGACGGGAGGAAAGTTGTCGGCGGGAAGGGGGTTTTCCTGCCGCAGAGGGGGTTATTTCAGGGGCGCGGAAATGAACAGATTCGAAAGGGGAGGGGGTTGGTGGGTTTGTGGAGGAAATTGAGGCTTGGCAGCTAAGAATGTGTTGGTGTGCTTGGGGAATAAGCGGAGGAAGAGTGGATTGTTGGGAGATTACGCGCGGATTGGAGGAGAAGAATCACCTGGGAAACCAAAGCAACCCAAATGCCCCAATGGCTGGAGAGGCGGTGCCTGATGCCCACACCTCTATTGCTTTCTTTCTCCTCTCCTGTTTCAACAAATCAAAGGAAAATCAAAAGTGTAGGTACGACCAAGAAAGAGAGCCGGAAAACCACCATTGGGCTACTCGCTCCCTGTAACCCGTTTTACACTCAACACGGACGTTTTTTTCAATCATACCCTAATGCGAAATTAATTTAAAGAGAATTAGGTAGGTGGAAGAATAAGATGAGTTACTACAACAACAGTTTCCTAATTCAGCCTTTTATTGAATATGAAGTAATGAGCTCTACGGCCTAGACAGGTTAATCCAAAATAAAATGCTCCAAAAGCTCAAGACCTAATTGAAAGCTGGACCTCTCTTCGGTTAAAAAAGGTTTTCATCCCTGGAGTTGAGGTATCACCTTATGTGACAGCTCTACTATGTCGTCATATTTTTTATCACGTCACAGTTACAAGAGGCGCGTATTTGCTCAGGCTAATGCTCGTGAAAACTGTTTGAACGAAATGTAAAGCCATAGCCTCGACTCTTTTTGCTAAAATGATTGCACGCACGATGGAAATAGGTAGGAGCAATTTCTAAAAGGTAGGCTTTCGCGGTTAAAATTCATCATAGCAATATCTCCGACTTCGGAGTGAATCCGCGTCCAGTTGTCACGGTTCACATACCTAGCCGACGTTTCGGAGACGGTGCAGCACTCCGTCTTGAAGGCATCTCTCAGTTGATCGCTCCCAGATGATGGAGTGCTGCACCGTCTCCGAAACGTCGGCCAGGTATGTGAACCGTGACAACTTGACGCGCCTTCACTCCAAAGACCGAGATAGTGCGGGGGCGTGCATTTGAAGATGCCTAGTGGGCTCGTCCATCAATTTTATTTAATGGCTGATTTGAAAGCGTTTGAAGAATTAAGGGACCCGCAGAGGGCATGGTTCGACTTTGTCTGTTTTGCAGAAGACTTGACTGTGGGTCACATGCCGAGTGAGTCACCGCTTCTCTTCTATTCCTTTCGGCCTCTGGTTCTTTCAGTGTTGTTCGCGATCTTTTCTTCCCTCAATGATTCATATTCCCTCCTCTCTGAACGAGTTGCTGAACCAGTACTTTAATGACTCAGAAATTCATTGAAGGGTACATTGCGAAATTTGTGTGTATAAAAGGCTGAAAGTTAAATAAAATCCGTAACAGGTTACACTTATCCGTTTTACTCTGACCCGGAATTTGCTGCAATGGTTTGCCAAATGGAAAGGGACTACAGAGAGCAAACACAGCCTCTCAACCGGCAAGCCTTTGCACTCACTCACACACGCCCGTCAAGCTGAGCGTCCAGCTACGCGTCCAGGTATGCTAGTTGATGTTTATGTCAACAATACAAATGGACAGTGTAGCCTCTCACGTGTCATCATCAAAAGTAAACAATCCTATGATTGAATTCTCACAGCCATGCGTTCTGCTCTTCTATCCGTTAGCTGTTTCAAAGCGACGCATTTCTTTTATTTTGTAACATCTTAAAAATTGGCAGTCCAGGGGCTGACCAATGCAAGGTAATAGTTCTTTGGTGTAAAATGCGGAAGACTTATTTCGCGTTTGACTTTTTATCCATTTCATGAATTGTAATGAAATGCCATTTTCAGAAAGATTAACGAATAATAATTTTCAACTGCCATAAACTTCAATAAAATGAAAAAATGTACACATCAAGAGAAATAAAAATAACCACTAATAGAGATTTAAGACAAGCTAGGTATTTGAAAAGGCACTCGATTTTTCTTTTTAGTTTTCAACTTTTATTTACATTAGTCCTTCAAATGAAGTCTCCCAAACATTTGTTTCATGATGCGATGGAAAAATATAATAATTGAACTACAAAACAGGAAACAGCTCTGAAAATTTTCAACCGCAAGCCTCTAGATTATCAGCAATAATTTGGCAATAAAAGACGGCACACGTATGAGCAGACAACTGACTGCAGTTAAGGAGGAAACCTGACGATAAGACGGATCAGACGATTTCCAACCCATCTATTTTATAATTTTAATATGGCTACCTAACGTGCCTAAATTAGTATTAACATCAATGACTGGTCCTGGGTAATTTCTTTAGGACGTCCTTTGTCATTTCTCCCTTCCACCTCCTTCTTTTTCGATACCTTTCATCATGATACGATGAGGCTAAGTTGTCCCGTCTTTTTCTTATAGTTTAACCCTTTTACTGCCAAAGGGCCGATATATCGGCCCTTTGGCAGTACAAGGGGTAGACAGGGAGGGATATATCGGATAGATAAAAGGGAGGGATATATCGGCCCTCGCTGGTCGAGCGAAAACTGCCAGGGGCCGATTTATCGGCCCGAATTATTTCACTTTTATTAATATTGATTGTGGCCTTTTCAACGACTGTTATTTTTCGTAAACCCCCATAATCTATCTATGGTTATAAGATGTAAATATATCTTAAGAATTGGAAAAGAAATCTAGACGTGTTAAATAAAATTAAGTAGTTGAAAAATTTTTAAATCTGAAATGTTGCTAATTCCGGAAAATAGCCTTGGCAGTCTTCCTGCATCCCTCCTGAAATGGACTGCTGCAGTGAAAGGGTTTAAGACGATCTGTTGAGATTCCGCGCTTCAACCTACACCTATATCGGTGACTTACCTAACTTCATGAAGCGACGGAAATTTATGGCAAAAAATAAAACAAAACTTTTTCTGATTACATCTGCATAATACCCCGCAAGCTGTCTAAAAGGCGTGTGGCAGGGGTTGTTAGGGCACTAGCCATATACACATAAAAAATGAATTACTCTAACGAAGTTGGGACTAGCGTTTATTAAAGTCCTTTATGGTTCGGGGAAAACGAATTCCCATATCTATACGTTCGGCAAAACATCTCTCTTAATTTATCACTTCTATCGGACCTGGAAATATAGTGTGGCTCTAATATTATGTTCTCTGTGTCTCTCTTAAAGATATCCATTCTCAATTGTTCAAGCAATCTAATCCTAGCACGCAGCCTCCGAGTCTCTAGCGGCTTCCAGCCTAATTCGCTTAACATCTGAGTAACGCTGTCTGTACGCCCGTAGCGTTCTAACGACAGGTTAAAAACTATGGTTTCTAACTGAACGAAGAAAGAACCACTACAAATCTACTGAAATTTGGAATTCTAAATTCTACTTCTGATACGTAACAGTAATTCATTGTGATACTAAATTCAAATACGTTTCTCATGAAAGAGAAGAAAAAAAAGCGTGGAAATCAACGAAAATAAAATTCAAAATTATTAGTGACTGGAACATGAAATATCCTTGGCAAATTAAAGAGAAAATATTTCCTAATCAAGAAGCATTTACCTAATTCATATTTGATGAATCCACTGTTCTGCATATCCACAAGGAAGAGCTAAAAGGTTTTACATATTTAATAATGTACGATACCTTTTGATAGATTTTGGTTCCGCACTTAAACCCCTGGGAATTTACATTCGCTCTAATTCAAAATCCATTCACTCAATGGTACGCTTGAATAATTAAAGGCAATTAATTACTCAGTGCCAGAATACGATTTAATTTAACTTCGACAAGTCTGGCTAAAATAGGAAATGGAAGGATTTTCACTTACTAATATGAAAAAAGGATTGCGGCAGCCGTCTCTAACGCGGATTATGAAATTGCAACGTTAAAACAAATACAATCACTGCTCATGCACAGCAAAGTGCTGAAGAAGATAACAATGGGTCATTGAAAGAGAATACCAATTAATTTCATGTAAAAGTCTATGCTTATTAGAGAGACTTGGCAGGATAGTGATGAAATAGGTTGAGTTTTTAAAACAAAAGAGAAGAGATCAGACAAAATTCAGCCAACTTTCAGAGTGTGAAATTACGATTGTTTGAACGAGCACGATGTGGCGATGTCTTTTGCTCTTTAAATGCACGCATTTGAAGAAGCAAAAGCAATTACTGTATTTGAATTCAAACACCCCACCTCTAAGCTTTTACTTCATTTCCAAAAACGTGATGAAGCTATGATGAACTATGTCAACTTTAACGCAACACGGCTTCAAAATTTCTATGGAGCACCTTAAAAACTACCTAAATGCACTTACGAAATGGTAGCGTGGCATCCAAAGAAAAATAAGTATTATATTAATAGCTGACCCGGGGCGTGGAATTCAATCACCACGAGAAAACTTTCAGCATCGGTTACCTGGTTCATGTCAGTTTCTATGGTAGTTGTGCCATTGATAACTGTTAATTCAAATTGGTTCAGACCAGCATGGAAACACCAGTTTTAATTTAATAGGCCTTACGAAACGCAAAGACATGTGACCTAACAGAAATGTATCTTCATAAGAACGAACTGCAGGAAGTGCAGAGTTTTTTAACCGAACAAAGACTTGCTTTCCTTCTATCCCTCTCGTATTGACCAATTAAATGATCCCAGGGTTTCTTTGGAGAAAATACTGAAATAATATTGGAAGATAATAAGTGCAACATTTTAAATGCCACATGTATTTAGATAACAGTTTACGATTCAGTCGTCAGTCACTGTCTAGGGGAATTTACTCATAAGGTATTGACTGGTAAGAGGGACTCAATAATATAGTTCAAAGTTAGACATGTTAACACACTGTGTTTTTTAAATTTATTCAAGGATAGAAATAAAATGTCAATATGGATCAAATATATACCTTCTCTTTTCACAAAATATGTCACTTTTCGCTGATGATGGCAAAACATACCCTAGGTTCTTAGTATTCTTCACTATAGTATTTCTGAATTAGCAACTGAGAAAAAACTAAATCATTTGGACTGGTGGGTGTCATGTATGTATAATTCTTCTAAAACGTTGCATTGATGAATACTTCTAGTAATCATATTGCAAAGTACGTAATTAATTAGGCATATTTCAATGACTACACAAATTCGAATTTCATCTAGGTCCTAATCAGCACGTTCAAAACAATGCCAATGCCAATAATTTTTTCAGTGGATTTGGCCATTTGAATTTTTTCCTAAATCTGAAAAATGAGTCGTTTTCACCCAATCGAATCGAAAAATACAAAATAAACCAAGATTATAACACTAATCAGATGGGAAAAATCTCCAGACTTAAAAGTCCAAAATACGACCGAAAGGTTCAAGGGAAAGAAAACTAGGTGATGATGAAACAGAAGTAAATTTCCATGACTTTTGTAATGCCTATTGTACAGAAAAAAATCAGCAAAGGGAGATACCTGGACGAGGGCCGCTAGTATTGCGGGTTCACTCAAAGTATCTACTGAGAAACAGTTTTTGTTTTTTAAATCCTTCCTTGGGTGCATAATTTAATTTTCTGATCCCGAGGCTTAATCGCAGTATACATTTGCAGCTCGGGAGACGGTTGAACACATATTCCGGCCTCCATCTTACCATTCCTTACAGACATTCCTCTGGGAATGCTCGCTTGGGCCGAATATTTTCCACGAGAGGTGCCCGACACAAGTGCAGCACTAAAGGTATTCCTCCCGTCCGTCTAAATGGCGAACGCTGGTGGCGCCGCGCTCTTCCCCAACGAGCACACGACAAAGGAAATTATGCCCGCGACCGCAAACCTACCACTCTAAACAACCCATTCACGGCGCTATGGGATCTTATACTGTCGTGTGTCAGGCGCAGTACTTCTTAAGGCTGGGGAGGGAGAGAGAGAGGACTATGCATGGGGTTATTCCCCATTACACGTGGGATAAGCAGATTATTTACGGCGTGCACCGCTCCGTCTGCACTGCCACCCAGCGGAGTTTCTTGCTACTCAACCTCTTTGGCGCTTCTCATGGATAGTACCTCCCTCTCACCCTTAAGGCTGCCTTTGAGGTTGGGCGCATCGGAATACACACCGGATTGAGGTATATGTCCTCGCGAGAGGCACCTACCTCCCATTTCAGAGGAAAGGGATCAGAGGGGAGAACTATGCCTTAAGTAGGCATGATATTCATATTTCGAGTCTTCCTCCACAATGTCATATTAATACTCATATATCCTATCATATAGATATCACCCTTTTTATTTCCTTGACACCTACGTCAATAATACTAATAGACAGACTATTATTGCAAAAGTACATCAAATTCATAATTACACATTATATATTTTTAAACACTTTTATTCTTATACTGTGATGTCATTACAGCGCAATGTATTTTGAGAAGTCATTACTTGGTCATAATGTCCTAATCCAGTCAGCTTTGCGACAAATAGGGCCTTTGGAAAGAAGCTTTTTAGGTAGTTCTCATTTTTCTACCCTGTATGTACATATTTTGTGTGGCTGAATCTAAGGTTTCTGAACAAAATTTCGTGACGCATCATTGCAAAAAATGCATATAACATCAAGCATTGTCACTTTAACTTTTTTATCTTTATATTGTAATCTATACACATTTAAGGAATAAGAATTCGACTCAAAATTTAAAGTTGAAAAAATGTTCTACATTTGCAAATCCCTAAGATTTTATTATGGAATCATTTAGCCTACAGCGCCATTTGAAAATCCTCATCTCTGCGAAAAAATGTTTCTCCATAATGAATTAAACAACCGACGTTTTTTACTTTAAAGAAATTGTCTCCCGTGGAGTTTTTAGCGATGAGTCCTAATATAACCTTAATTTTTTTCTAACGAGTCATTATTTTTCGAATTGCAAATGAGAGTAATTTCAATAAGTCTAAAATTTTATGAACTATGCAATATCCAACGTGCACAAAATGTTGTTTCTCTCAATAACATATTCTCTATTGTTACTTTATGGGTACCTATTGTTTAAAATACTTGAAGTTAGTGGAGGTGGCTAATTGATGCCTTTGTTGTCGAAATAATTGCCAAAAATATTGAAGCTTCGTTTTTTTATACATTTCATTAATTCATTTTTATTTGCAAGCACTCTCTTTAAAAACCCTTCACCTTTAGGGTGGGTTGAGATGAATTTTACAATGAAGGATGAAGATTATTCAAATATTTTTTTTATTTTTTGTGAAGTGTATTGGACCACTTTTGCTCTGCTTCAAGCTGTCTTTGCTCGGGAAACAATTCAGGACAACATCTATTTAGCCATTTTCATTAATGAGACCTAGGTTTCCATGAGAATATGGAGATACTTCCTTGTACGTGGATGCATCAATCCACTACGATATCATTGACTCCACGAATGAATGAAACCATGTCGAAGGACGCTTTAGACACGATAGTTTTCATTCAAATTTGCAGTTATTCTCCTTGAAAACTGCAGAAAGAGTAGTAATGATGCCGCGTTCGGAAAAGCAGAGCATGAAGGCGTAAAACGTGAACTGAACTCCGAATTTCCTCTAGCCTCGTTAGGGGAAGCTTCGCATTCGAACGTATTTGCAGCAATGTCAGTCTGTAATGCTGAATGAGATAAAACCAGCGCAAAGACTGTGATCCTCCGCGCTCGACACCTCTTACCCCTCTTTCTTCCAGCACTTCTAATATTTCGTCCACAGAAAAAAAGTATAGGATAATTAGGAGCAGGTATGACGTGCTTTCATATGCAGCCCAAGACAGAAAAGTTGTTACTTCATCAGCTGATGGCATAAAAAAATAGGCTATCCGTATTTGTCTTCCATATGGAAATAATAAGTGATTGCAATATAATACAATTAAATGCAATGATATAAGTCAAATCATATTTATAACACGGAAATGGCGCTACCGTTGGCTAAAACACCATCGAATAAAAAATGCTGATATAAAAGTACCAATCCCTTGTAGAGTGTTTCAGCCTCTACGGTGAATATCTAGCATATTTTTAATATAGCAGAAAGATTTATAACTTCAAAGGTTTCAACACCTTTCGTATCATCGAGGATCTTATGATTGCAAAATTTATTTTAATGAATCACGTACAAAATATGTTTCGGCCCCTTATGGCCTGACTATACTTTACGTAATTGTAAAAATCAATGTATTATCGCACAGAAATGTTGCAAAAAGCGTACTTGCCAAGGATATTATGAGCCTATTTTGAGTTTTCCGCTCGCTACGTGAGGAGGGATGGGTTGGGATGACTCGAAGATCGGCCGCTTTTCGGGAGAAAGAGTCGGAAGCAGGAGAGGAAGCTAACTCAGCCCCATTCACAGGGGTCAATAGGAATCAAAAAATCCGAAGTCGGCCGCGTTCCTTCCTTCTTCTTTTTCCCGGCAGGTGGTGCTGGCGAGCGTAGATTCGCTGACCTCCGTTTCCTTTCCTTCGGCGCAACTTTTGAGGAACTCGATTGAAAGAGAGATAATCGCCCGAGGAAGGATGGAAAGAAGTTTCCCGCCAACTCTTCTTCTTCTTTCCTCTCTTTGACTTTCTCGGAATAAAACCATCATCCATCCCACGAAAATGCCAACTTCGGAGAGTTTTGGAAGACGACCAGCCGCGGGTAAATTTACGACTCCGGTTCAGTGTAACAAAAGGATAATAGGAAACGCGAGGAAAAGATAAGGTGAGTTTATCTCTCTCCACTTTACGTCTTCCCTCTATTTACAGACTCTTAAGTTCACCGCAAGGAGATAAATATAAAGCTAGTTTCGTGTATTTGTAGCGGCAATACACCGGCCGGGAATATGTCCTTCATAATTAATATACCTACCTTACGCCAGTCACACATGTTCGCCTAATCTAGCGAAATCCCTTGCTCTTTTCTCCTTTACTTCCATTTTTAAGGGATGAAAATGATTTAAAGTCTAAAACTGAACACTAATGATCGCCAAAGCAATGAATACCTAACGATGGTAATTTTCCACTCTCGCCCAAGACCATCGAGCTATTTGTTAGAGCCGTTAATTAGCCTAAAAAATAAAAATTATTATGACTCACCCGAACAATGGAATGGAGTCAGAAATTAATGCAGATATAATAAATCGTCATCTAACAATAAGAATCTTCAGAAACATTAAGGTATTATAAATATTTGGATATTTTCCATTGTAGGTATATAAAAACCAACGTGTGGTCGCGCACTTTGACGAAATGAAAAAAATAATGGATCGCGAAAAAAGGGAAAACTCAGCACAGGCCAATTGCTATTCAGGCCAGTTGAAACCTTGTTTTTTATTAAAAATAACGATGGAGTAAATGTCAGTGAAATATTTATTTGAGAAGCAGAAGAGAGGTCAAGAAAACAAGAAAATCGCTTCCTTGTGAAAAACAAAAAGCTATCAATTGAGAAGAAGGTTTTATTTTAATGGATTTGTACCCGTACCTGGGATTAATTCTTTTTTACTTCATCGTGTGTGTTTTTTAACTGGAAGAAGAAAAAATTATAGTAATAAAGAAAAAAACAAATAATTGGGTAAGCTACAAAGAATAGTAAAATTGATGTATTAAAAAAATTGAAATATCCTGAATAAACTTGTGTGTGGTAAATCAGTTCAAACCTCCATTTCGTTAAAAAATAATCATCTGGTTAGAAAATATGATATTGATAATCATGAAGGCTTTACTGAGGTTAATCAAACCTCGTCCTGGAATACTTAAATAAGGGTCTGTTTTATTTTGGGGGATAGGATTTTCGCAGGATGAAAACGGAAGTTTTGAAAAATAAACATTCGCTTATAACCAACCACCTCATCATAATACGACTGATAAAAATATTCCATTGTTTTCTGGTAGCAAAAGCATTTTTGTTGAAGCAACAGCATTTATAAATAAATTATTTTAAAAAGACATAGTAAATATCAGTCACACTTAATGGCATTACATCTTCAGAATTCTCCTGAAAATTCTTACCGTTTATACGTTACATAATATCTGCAATAACTTAACTGCACAGCGAAAGAGCACCTAATTTTATTTGTTATGGCTTATTTTTTCGGTTGCTTAGTTGTGAGTGGTTGGGTTCGGGTACAAACAAAAAATTAGGAGAAGGAGCGTTGGGAAGGGTGTGATTGAAAGGGTGTGACGTCATAAAAACAATTTCCGATCTGAGATAAATGCAAAGAAAACATGCCGAAAATTAAAAGATTACTTTGCGATTCAATTTTTTTTCAAATATGGAATTTTCACGAGGAAAAAAAGTGAATTGGTTGTGCGGCATTTATTGATTGGATTTTTATCAATTCGCATTCTTCCTTCCGGTGTTAAACGGATGAATTCCATTATTGTGGCATCCTGGTCATTGCCAACTTAATTGGGTAAAAAAAGCTCGGAAATCAATAACAAGAGAATTTAAGTAGTTTCTTTTCTCTTCTCCATTAATAATAAAAGAAAATTAATTTTACTTGTCCCGCAAAGGCGTTCAATATCGTAAAAGCAATTAATATTAGTCATGGACGCACACTTAGGGCTTCATCAGAGTAAATAAATAATTTATTTTTATCTTGGATAAATGCTGCGGTGGGTTTTTACATGTTGTTACAGGCTCACTAATATACATGCCTCCATAAATGCAGCTAAATAAAAACCCATTATTAGAACACAGTGGTCACCTTCAGACTCCCAGCAATGCGACCGGCCCCGAAACAGAATTTCGTTGAAGTAACTCGGAAGGCGGAAGGGAAGGAGAAATTACAGCGACGAAAAAATCATTGTAATCAATCCATTATCTCATAAGCGAAGTATTTACCTATTCTTAAAATGTATTTTTTTACAATAGTTAAGGGAAAACAGTTGTTTATGAAATTTATTTCAATAAAAAAAACAGAAAAATATTTTTAATGCAGGCAACACGTGACTAAATGTAGAAACGTTATGATATTTTTTAGGTCCTTCTTAGGCAAAATGATTAGTCAATATGTGCCCCCTAAGTTTTACTTTGTTTAGGACAGTATTTCGTAGGGAAGATCTGCATTTATCTTTGATATATGCTATTCAATATAAATAACATATTGCTGTTTCCTTCCAGTTTTCATTATTTTTTGACGTCAATAAAGTTTGTGTTCAACAACTCATTCAGGAGAACCGCTTAGTAATTGACAGAATGGCTCACAATGGCGAACCGTGTGAGGCCGATGAGTGAAGCTTAGATAAAGCGGAAAGCGGATGCTAGCTCGGTCCTGACGTCATCAACTTACCTCCGAAGGGCGTCGGTATTTTCCGCCGGTGGAGCACGAGAAGCAGGTGACGTCATCCGAAGACGGGCGAAAATTTGCGAAGCGTCAAAACAGATACAATGCATCTCTGAATTTTTTTAAGCTCCGTAAAAGTTAGCAGAGGAAAAAATATGATAAATAGCCATGTGATATCTAGTTTTGAAAACCAACATGTTAATCAAGCAATTACTACCATAGAAATTAATATAGAATTTGTCATTTTGATGCTTTGGATCATTTAAATAAATATTTTAAAGGCATATAAAGGAAAAACTTGATATTTCCGCATAAAATTTAATTTATTTATAGCCGCGTAATCTATTTCCACAGCAAGCAGATAAAGTTTCAATGTTATCTTTATAAATTTTCTATAATTTCACGCACACTTTCAATTTGATTGCATTAAATGGTCTCGTTATATATTTATCCACAGCGTTTACTCAACGTAGGGAAAAATTACTTTTTCTCCTGATGTTTGCTATCACTGGCTCGGGAAGAGAGAACTGCGAGAAAGGCGAATCGAGCACTCTTGATTCATAGCCGGCGTTGATGATATCAATTGATAGGGTCCGATTTTCGACGGTCTGCCCCTGTCTTCGGTCGAACGTGCGATAAGTGATAGGGGTGGCCAAGATTAGATACCGGCCACAGCAAAATCACTCCATCCATCATGATACGGGCTCACCATGCATTTAATAATCCAAGTTTAGAGTCATATTCAGCTAAATCTTTCACTGCTTTCTCTACCTATTGAGCTTGTTAATTATCGCTTGAAACTTTTTCAAGCAATTATATTCAATATACCTCGCTGAATTGTAACAGTCATGCATTTTAAATAGCCCGGGAAATGATTCATCTAAGATTGACGTGTATAATTATTAATTCAGTAAATATCTCATTAAACCTCTTAATTTAAAGCTTAAAAACTATGCCTTTCCAAAATATATGATTATCTAATCAATAAATATTTTGAATACGAAAAAGCTAAATTAATAACCACATTTTGGTACACCTTTGCATAAGTTTTTAATCTTTAAATGATACAATTCAAAAGACCTTCGAAATCATGAAAAAATGAAACAAAAACTATATAACCACAAAAATGCATAGCTGAAAAAGCATGCAATTTTGTGACTATTACCTACTACATATATAATGCAGAACTGAATGGAAAAACCATGGGCTGAACGCATCAAAGTTTTAACGATTTATTCTTTGATCATAAGCAAGAATCACGTAATTTGCTCTTTGAGCTTTTCCAGAAATATACTGGTGCTTTCTGTAGGGCCCTGTTTAAGAAACTCTTTTTAACCGTAAAGAGCAAAAGTAACCACAACGATCATAGGGACAGAAACCTCGGTGTATTTTACAGCAACAGACAGTTATACACTATGTATAACTAATCGTTGACCTACAAAATTACTTTGTTCATAAAAATGTCTTGTGCCCACTACGAGTAAGATAAATAAAGTATTGTCACAATTAAGGATATTTTCGTAAAGAGCAAAAGTAACCTCATCGACCATATGGACAGAATACTCACTGTATTTTATAGCAACAGACAGTCAATCGTAGAATTAAAGTATTACTTTATTTATAAATGTATCTTGTGCAAACTATGAGTAAGATTAATGCTCGAAGATTTGTGAATGAATTATTGTTATAATTTAGGATATATTCGCTTATAAAGATCAAAAACTTATTGAATTAGTCATTCAAATGAAATGCATTATTTTTAACATAGATTATTAACATACGAAAATTACATCCCAGGATAAAGGTTGCAAGGAAATTTTGATGGATAAAGAAACTTTAGAATAGATATCAACACAAAGGGTTACAAATTCATAGCGATTTTCTCGGAATACGGGAATTTTAGTAAATTCTGAAACAGACGAAAAATAATGGTAAAAAGGCATGAGAAATCCTTGAAAATAATCGTGGAACGGCGGTTTTTAAGAGTTGAAGAAAGTTTTGAAAACGATTGGGAGTTATACGGAATGTATAAATAAAAAGGCAACTTAATTTATTAGGAATCAGATCCAACACCCCACTGGATCTTGGGGATGGGTGTCGAGTAGCCGAATGGGAGGAAGAATTTATCCAAAATGTTTAGGGAAATCTCGAGACGAGATGGACTTTCGACTGCATATAAATATTTTTTTATGAAGATTTTCACAGCTTCTTTTATCAATGCTGGAGGTTCCTTTCGGAAAATGCTGCATAGGTAACATTACCTGCTCGATGTTTCACTCCTCCTGCTGAAAGGGTTTTCAACAGAAAAAAAGATATAGCATATAAAGATATACGAAATAAAATAGTAATGTCATTTTCTATTCAGCACAATGAATTTTCAGGAGAAAATAGTGATGAAGAACTAGGGCAGTTAAAACAAAGATGGCAAAAATCTAAATAGAAGTACTCTTCATTGACACGCTGAATTTATTAAAAAGGCTTTGCATTCAGAAGACGACTAACTGATGATGATTGTTGAGCGAGGGATACAGGAAGTGCAGTAAAACATGTCAGTCCAACACCACTTCAATCACAGCCACCAGACAATGCTGAGTCCTGCGGTTATGAGTGGGATGGATAGCTTCGACAGGGGAGAGGGATTATCCAACATTATGCAGTTATTCTTGGGAATCGGATGAAGATGTGCCATCCCCCCCATGCGTACCAACTCTCTTCAAAAGCCACGCCTTTGGCCTACGCCTCAATTGGGGCAAAGCCCAGCTGCAAATAGAATGCCTAGCGACCGAGCAGAAATCGCTGTTTCCATTATGTTTCGTGGGAGTCTTAAAAGGGTGGCACAGCCCATCGCCCTAAAACCCCTCCGCGCTCGCTGTTGATTTTGAATTAGCTCTTCCATCGAGTTTAAGTGCAACTTCTGCAGCTGCCTCGGCGCGCCACTTCCAACTTCGGCCGCGGATGATTTCGGGCGCTTCTGTCGGTGGCCTGAGAGCGCATTGCAAAGCAGGTATTCAAATGCTCACCAAAGAGGAGTGGCGGACGCATTACCAATTGCAAATGGCTCTCAGCCTTGAAAATTAAAAGCACTCTCCATCCTTTAAAGACCACGTTTAGGTACCGCTGCGACGGATAAAGTCACGGGGCAACTTTCATGGAGCCATGACTTTAGCTTGGCCACATTAGCGGGGTCATGAAAAGCCATAGCTTAGCCTTGCAAAGATTAACTAAAATTCTTTTTGAATCCAAAGAGTGGACTCAAGCACGTTATTTTGGATGTAATTAAAGCACCCATTTCAATAAACCTAATGATCTCATTTCGAGAGAAGATGAATAGGTTTTTTTTTACTCCTCAGACACCACCTTAGCCACTACGATCATTTTTAAAATTGTGTGGACAACAACCTCCTTTCCAAAGAACACTTCTATAATGTACGTTTTTATAACAGTGGTACTAATTCAAATACATCCAGATTATCACCAGAGTTTAATTCAAATCCGTGGCCATGATAAAAGCACGCTACGAGTATTTGAAAGAGAGGTGTAAATCAAGGATCGTCCTCTTAATTTATAAATGCATTATCTACTCACAAATAAAGCACTCAACCATCAGAATTAATACACGCTGGTATATTCCTGACGCGAAAAATACCGTATAGGGCATGCATTAGAATTTTATCAATAATTCCAATAATTAGTTACTAAGTCTCTTCTTAGTATACCCTCAGTTCAAACGTATTATAAAAGAATAATATAATATTCAGACGTAAAAAACTTAACCACGTACATTCTTAGAGTCAGAAATTCAGATGTCTGAGATAACTACAATGAATCTTCACTGCTGAAAAAGAACAAATGAGCCACATAAAGAGCCACGGAAAGTCGCAAAAGGAACAGCAGGAGAGACTAAGGAAGATATGCCCAAAAAAAACAAGGTTTTAAATATGCTGTGAATTTACACGCACTGAAAATAAATGCTTTGAAGTAAATATTGTGGCCTGTTTGCCATCTATAAGAAGAGTTAAATTCTAAAGGCTCAGCAATATTTACACAAAGAAAAATACCATTCAAAATCAGACAAAAAATAAGCGCAATATATTAAATGTACGAAAGCTATAATAGCAAAAATTATGTGAGCCACGCATTCATTTCAGGGAGAAGTAATACAAGCGAGAGATTAAAAAAGAACGTGTATTTGCTTTGTGACAAAAGAAAAGCGTACAAGAATGGAAAACTTAGGAAAAAACACACAAAATATTTTAATTCATTTCCATCAAATGTCAACGACTACCTTTCTCAGATTACGCAAGATATTTTTCCTTTGTAATTTGCCACGATGATGAAAAATCGATGAGCTTGGGAGGAAAAAGTAGACACACATAAACATGAAATGGAATTAATTAAAATGTTTTAAACTGAATTCACCAATGAAAGGTCACTGAGAATTCCTTGAACTATTTTTCTTAGCACCCAAATGCATAGCAATATTTAACAATTCGCATTCGAGTCACGTTACCGTTGAGGTTACGATCGAGGGCCAAATTAGTGACGTCGTACGCCCTCTAGGAGCCATTACTCTAAGATGACAACCCCTGCCATACACCCAACCTCTTTGCGCAGTCCGTGCATGGACGCACTATGAACAACGGTGTTCAATCCAGTTCTGTTTTTATTTTCCATTTTACGTCCTTAATTCAAAAATCTCGACACGTTCCTGTTCACTGGGTCAAACTCTAAATTTCGCCACCTGCATTGCTATCCGTAGCGACGCGGCGCATATTTTCCCTTTTTTAGCCAGAACTTTGGCATTTTCGATTTTTAACACTGGTAGCGATACCAGGCCGAATTAGCATGCTGCTCGAAACGGGATATTTCTCCCTCTCTGGCCACAGTCGAGGTGTTACAGCAGCAAAAGAAAAACACGGTACACACTTAAAATATGCCGTTACTCATAGCGTGGGGGAAATAGACTTGCGACCTACACAAATGATCAAAGCGTCATTGCCCGAACGTCTTAAAGACAGAAAAAGTGTTGCGGGTTACATGAATTGTAATTACAGGGACTATGACTCTATTCATGAAAAATTCACTTTTTTAAAATTCGGTGGTCATTTTGAAGACGACCATACTCTGATCAAGGTTTAACTTTAGTAAAAACATTGCCACGACACAATAAAACACGGCTCATTGTCAGCGATGGAAGTTATAAACATTTATAGATACCCTTATGATGGTGTGTTACTCAAGCCACGATCAAATACTCGGTTGAATACACAACCAACTGAGTTTTAGTAGGATCTCATTACAACGCCACCGAACATTTCGCAAATCCCGACACGTTCTTGTTCTCTGGATCAACCCCCACGCATCGTCGTTTTCCCTCCCGTAGAGGCCGCAAGTACTGTTTTTTCTTCTTTTGTATAAAATATCAAGTTTCATTTTTTCATAATGGCTTCAGAACACGCCCAAATTATCATACAGCTTCGAAATGGAACGCGGAGCAGCTACTCTTTGTCATTCCTGGTCTACGAGGAAGATAGAGGGGGTAGTGGAGGGGCATATCGCATTGGGAATTCGTGGCGCGTTCCGACCGTGAGATGGGATTTAAGCCTTTCCCCACCCCCCCGTCATTTGACACACCGCTCCCCCCCATTCGATCGAGAAACTCCCCCTCCCACCACTCCTCCCGCTCGTAATAACCCCGAGGAGAGAAGCAAAACAATGTCGGCGAGGCGAATGATGCCATTCCGTGAGTGGCGAGCCCTCTCGTTTCCGCGAACCACAAAAATTACACTGCCGCCCTCGCTGGATTTCGAAATGGCGGTTTTGAGGAAATTTTTACGTGACAGGATCCCACTTCAATTGTGAGTCCAGCCGACCCTCGCTACAGTACAAAGTTCGCACAAAAATTTAAAAATAGTCATATTCTTTTTAAACAAATCGAAGTTGAAAATCGGGAATGATAAAGTAGACAGTAGTTTTTTTATGAACACACGAGAGCAGTCAATGCAAATTCATTGAGTATACCGATAATGTGTTAGCATAAATGCCAAGCATGGCTTCGAATTCAACAACAATGATTGTTTAACAGCTGCATGTTGACAGTTTCGAGAACAAATTTTCGCAACATAACAGTTGCAAAAACAGAGAAGAAACATAGAGGTTTTTACGTGCCATTAGGATACAAAAAATGATAAAATTACGCACATTTTATCACATCAAGACCCGACGAATACGATATTCATGAAGCATTAGAAAATGTCACCTCCATCTGACGCGTTAAACCGAGGGCATTACTTCCGCCACTCTTTCTCCTGATCATTTGAACGCCATCTGAGATGAAGACTGCGAGACGTAACGTGCGAAAGCAGACTATGAGCCGAGACCCGAAAGGTGAATTTGTAGCGGACATCCCAAACTTTGGCTAAGACTTCTAGCGAGTGCAATCTCAAAGATCAGGAAAAATATAATTATGTGATTTCATTTTTGCTCAGTCCGCGTTCGTCCGCATCGTCCGCGTTCTTGCGATCCTTGTCATGGCTGGACACGGAGGGAAACTTCTTTGTAAATGCATACTTGTGTACAGCACCAAAAAGTGCCTCCTCAGGGCCAACAAACCGGCATCGAAAGTTTATCTTTAGAGAGCCATATAAACCCATTTCCATTGATTACACTATCCACCCAATTTCCGTAATTAATATTATTATTATTATAACTATCACATGCTAAGTATTCATCTCACAAGGATGAATAGTTAAGCACTGACTAATATACAACCTATAAGACGCAGTAAGATTATCGCGAAACACCATCAAAATTATCGCCGTCTCTAAATTCTATCCACTCTATTTGCATTGAAGCATTGCATCTTACTATTACTTATTTACGGAAATCACAAGGATGACTTACTAATTCTATTACTTCAAGAACGCAAAAAGTCCCAAGCATCCTCCGTAAATTCTTAATGCACTATTAGTTACTATTACGTTTCTCAATTACTCTGATCTCATGAATTGATATTACTTTGTAGCATTTGCTAGTGAAAGTTTAAGTATTTTGAAATTCCATGTGAAATTTAATTGTTTATTTTGTTAACAATGGCTTGTCAGATCAAAAATTGTGAACACCATGAAGGATGTCTACGTTACTAATACCCCAAGGAATTTGTCCATAGTTACTGCAAATAAAATATTCCTATTCCTAATTTATTCTAATAGTTGCCGTTTCGTGGTGAAGAGTTGGACTGCCGAATGTGATGAAGCGATGGAGCATTTGTGTCGTGAGAATGTGGCAAAGGAAAGGGGGGGGGCAATGCAAATGAGGCGATGTATCGACAGGCACGCCCCCGACCGGACCGATAATTTGCGCCAGAGACACGCTAAAGCCCATAAAGCAGCATGATTCCAGCCGCCAAGAGCAAGCGGCGCCCACCGTTGGCCTGCTGCTGCTGCTACGATGGGGGGGGGGGGGGGGGGGGGGGGGGGGGGCAGAGGGAGAGGGCGGAAAGGGCGGACCACGCGCCCTTCACGGCAAAGAGAGGAACCATTCCATTTTAGTATGCTGCTCCTCTGTGACGCAGAGTCGTTAAAAATTTTTGGCCTTGCCATCAGCGCAAAGAAAAAATATCAGCAAATACGGTGGTACATGCTTGCTTCATATGAAAAATAAACGGTAAATATCGGTTATGATAACGAAAAATTATCTTTACATTCTCGAGACATTCAAATTTAAAAACAAGCGCAGATTGGATGCCATCTATCGTTCATCTGCAGAAGTAGAACACCAACTACCGCAAATAAAATATTGAAATTGAGTGGAACTGTTTGTTATCCGTATCGATTTCATTTCCGGAATTTGATATTCAATTTTATATTTTGTCAACGATATTTTTAATCACGACGTGACTTATTCCACGATTTATGGCTATAACTAAGAAAAATGGTTGCAAAGGACATAAAAAAATTGTATACGGCAATGCGCGTTCCAAAGTTTCACGGTGATATTCCCTATTAATTCACAATCGACGCCACAACCCCTTCACGCTGATTCTCGCGCTAGTATTTGTCTTTGAATGACGGCATTGACACACATACGGGTGATGGAGTCTCATGGTAAGAACGCAGCGAATGATTTTCTGCTGTTTTTTCTATTAACCAAACTAAAGAAACAAAAATCTGTGTATATATCAAAACGTGCTTTTTGGAAACAAAAATTATTTGATCTCACGGATTTTTCATGACTTATGAGCAAAATATAGACATCCACACTTGCAATGATAATAGCAATATGTGTGTGCGTGTTTGTGTGTGTTTTCCGCGTATTTGTTCCAGTTCAACTCAATTTGTTTATCCCACATATATTTCAATCAAGAGCTCTCTCTTATTTGAAATTATTTTTAAAAAATCTCACGAAAATGCCTTCAAGCGATCACGTATGCATAAAGTAATAGTGATAAAACATATAAAAACAACTTTTAATTAATTAGCATTTAAGACTCTCATTAAGGTTCGATAAAAGTCTTTGCCAAAAGCTATTTATGAAACAGATAAACGCAATGTCTGCCATAGAAACGCGAAAAACCTCTGAGGTCGGCCATGCTAATTAGGCAATATCGGGTAAAATATAACTGGATTTTCCAAACGCGATTCGATTGGGTCAAATGTGACACAATCAAGGTGATGATTTCCTGTGATTCCTTCACTGATGAAACTACACCAGTATGTTTATCCGCAGTCAAAGATTTCAACAAAAAAAATCCTTTGGTGACATACCTACCAAATATTTTGTCTCCCCTGTTCAGGGCACGCAGAAGTTCGCGAGGAATATATGCTCCGCAAACAAATATTATAGCATCATTTTTCTCATCTTAATGAAGTATAGTTACTAATATAAACACGCTAAGCTATGACAGTCGTTTATTTTCTATCGCGGGAGACTGTTAACATTGCGTCATCGCGATCCGTGAATTTGTTGATGATTACAATTGCCGCTAACTCCATCTTGTTTCCTTTGTCCACCACGGAAACTCAGTTTAGCGGCCAATGTCATGGTGAATGGGTGAAATGCTAAACACTAATGAAAAAAACGAAGAAATCCGAGAGCAATGCAACTTTTTTCATCCTCAAACCCTTAATCACCGAGTTCAAAGTTCCTAAGACAGTGAACGATAAGGAACAGTATCAATAATAAAGAATACTTTTGGTCCAACGATAGTCAAAGCATATCTTTAATTTTTTGCGCAGAAATGGTCTGTAATAGCAGCTTGTTTCGTCCATACTTTGAAAGTATCTTTTTCTTAAAATGTAATTTGGAAAGTTAATACGCGTTAGCATGTAATGCGGGACTATATTCAGACTCATCGGCGTAGTATCCTAGATTTTTCAAAATAAACTTCTGTATTTTTTTTACATTTCCGCATTGTAAAATTTTCCCTATGTAAGCGAAATAATTATTTTATTTGCGAGACAGAAAAATATTAGAAAGGGTCTACTGTGGGTATTCTAAATAAAAATTCGGCAAAGTTATTAAAGGAGAGAGAGGAAAAAGAATGTTTAAAAGTAGTGATGTACAGCTATAAACGTAATTACAAAGCTTGATTGACGAAATTGCTCGTAGCTGGAATAGGCGCGATTACATAATGTAAATCCGAAATTTCATTGCAATAAAACCCTTTACTTGAAAAATATACTCGAAGGTGGATTATCTTAACTGCATATCCGCAGCCGGGGGGTGAAGCAGATAGTGAGCGACATTATGCCCCCTACTGGAGAAACAAACGTTTCATTTCGAGGTGGAGTGGGATCGCCGGCGGAAGGGCTTCATTGGATGGTGAAGAAGAGACGCCGAGAGGAAGAAACTGGCAACAGACGACGACGGGAAAAGGCTGAAGATAAATAGACGACCGAGAAGAAATAAGATATACAGGCGGAATAGGAAATGGGAACCTCTTTATCTCCCAGAGAAAGACAGTCTTCTCTTTCTTCCACTTCTCAATAGATGATTCTGCCTCCCCCCTTCCCTCCGGCTATTTGCCATCGTGTAATTCCTATTGCATCAATCTGTACGACTGTGGGATCGATCAAAGGAGGCTTAAAAAAGATGGCAGATGAAGTTTTTTCAATCGTCCCAATTCAAGAGTACTCGATGGCAAAGATCTGCCGATTAAGCCGTTCCGATATCTTGACGCCATCTTCATATTAAAAATCTTGGGTTGCTGTATTCATAGAATATACAAATGAATAAACCGAAGTGTGGCTAATAAACACGATAGTTGAATGAAAACCACTGCTCCATTTTTAGGAATTGCGATGGATTTTCTCGGGTGAGTAAATATTTAACGGAGAACTATTAACTTACTTGCCTTTCTCTAAATTTAAACTTAAAAGCAATTTGAATGGTATGAATTAAATCTAAAAACAAGATAAAGAAGCGCTAATCCCTTAACAGATTTACCGTATCAGTACTCTTACAAGAAAGGTGAAGTCCAGGTCCAAAATGCTAACTTGCAGCGGTTCAAAAATGGTCTTCTAATATGTTCTAAAATTCTATGATGCAATATCGAACGTATTCCACTTATCCTAGAGAGTTTTAAAAATTTATTTATTTTGCTGTTTATCACCATCACCCCGAAAACGGCACAAGCATGCCTTTGCATGGACACAAAATATAAAAAAGGACACAAGCATACATGGCCTAAGGACAGAACCAATCTACCAACACAGAACTCGAACTCGCGACCTCCGGTTAGGAAGGCGTTTTAGAACTTTACCTAACTGACAGCGAGGACGGTGAAATAAATAAATGCGTTTACAGCGTTTGTTTAATTTACATAAAGCGTAGAGCTCATTTTTGAGTTACTATCGGGAGATCGTATCGGTGCATACAATTTAATCATTAATAATGCGATTATTAGAATTATTTCTCTTGCCAGCTCTCTCAACTTTGTATTTTCCCAATGTTCTTCGACGGAGGGCCACATCACCCTCCTAACCCGACCCTACTTCCTCATCCACCCCTGCAAACTGCACCCGTCTTTCTCATCCTCTTCATTCGGGAGATGCGTCGCTAACCTCGAGGGCCCACTCCGGAATACACCGCACGATTTTAGAGGAACAAAGAAGAGCTTAGGGAGGGGATACATAAACCGTGGCGAGGCTATACTTTGGGGAAAAAGAGCGATATGCGTGAAAAAAGAGTCCTCTGTGGCCACGACAGTCGCTTGCACTTCGCAGGCGTTTCCTCGTGCACTAAACCTGGAGTGTAGCATCAGCAGAATTAATGACGAAATTTACTGTACTTTTCCTCAACTTCATGTCATACCCCGAGGAAATCTACTCAATCAAATTGATGGATACTGGTAGCAGAGGAATGCATGCAGATAGTCCTGCAAATTCTAGGAGAATCATCACTTGCAATTGAAAAACTTTTGCTTGGTGACGGTGTGGAAAGAAGTTGCAAGTAAAATTCCCTGTTTTCTCCTGTAAACATCCTGTTTTAAAGGACAATGCTCCAAAATAATGGAGCTGTTTCTTATCTATTCACTGCAGCTTTTGAAGACGTTAGTTAAAACATTTGTGTTCAGGCCATTTTTCAGTCAGTTCAAATTACTATTTAGAGTATTGGTAAATAGTTCTTAAGTAGCATTATTATTTAGATTTCCATTGAGTATTTGCCATCAGTAGATTATTTCCATTACAGCACGAAGTAACAAACTTTCTTCATATCATTAATGGCGTTTTCCCATGTAAGCGTAGAATGAGAGGATTGAATACATCACTATGCGGCTTGTGGTGTATTGAACCATACCACTCAGCATATCACGAGGTCATTCTCCTGGGTACCAATTCACTACATGTGATAGTCACCTTACCATTGTGATGGACGTTACCTGACAGCATTAAACTCAGGGCGAATACGTCGCAATGCAAACAGAACGTGGTTGACTTATTGTCTAAATAACGCTGTTTTAAACGCTCTAAATTACTCTATATACAATATTTGACAAAATTCAGCATAAAATAACATTGATATAAGCTGACGGTATTTTTGTGTAACCTAGCTATCCATTCCTATACGTTCAGCCTGAATTTCTTTTTCTACGACCTGATAGGTTTCGATTTTTCGCCAGCCACATTTGCCATGCCAATGATGCACATTGATAGGGTGCCCCAGTCCACTGGACCCGTTTAAGGTTGATTTTTGTCGCGATAGAGGGCTTCGCGGCAATCAGTGCAAAGCGACCCATCCACTCTCAAACTTTGCAATTGACCATTTCTACTCACGAGAAATAGTACTAGAAATAATATGGATTTGAAGTAATCGCATCATCACGATTATGAATGCCAGTTTACACCCCTACATTGTAGCTTATTTTTCCGTGAAATTCGGATCCCTCTGCATGTGGCGGCATTTGCAAACCCATTTCAATGCATTGACTACACATCTAGAGGCCAACTGAAGAATCCTACTTTCACGCGAACTTACCGCTTTGCTTTGATCTTATCGCTATGATCTAGCGATTTGATCGATGGATTGTTCTTCCTCATAAGATAATCCTCTAAAATCGCTGGAACATTAATAGTTTTTCCTAGTGTCGCTAGTGGTGGGACCCGCCCGCCTTAGTGACGGTGCGGGATTCCTCGTCCCATCCCTTTCTTCCCTATGCCGTCCTCGGAGGCGTCGTCGAGCTCCTATCGCGGCGGCGCCTCCTTCCTTTTCCCTTCCAGTCCTCCCCCTTCTACGGTGCAGAGGTGATGAGCCAACGCTTCCGGACTTCGGCCCAGTTGGGTAACCCCGAGAGCCCGTCCTAGGGTTTCGTATCCACCGCTGCTACCATGATAGCTGCTTTTTGGTCCGCTTTTTATTTTTTTTAAATTTCCATGTGAATCCTAGTTCTCACACATTACATTCACTTTTTCTCCATGACGGCGTGTAAGTGTATTTCCAACATTCAAAATATTATCTCCAAGAAAAATAAAACTGCTTTTCATCCCGAGGAATTCAAAACTTAAGTAGGTATTTTGTGCTCGTCACCCACCTTTGCTAGGGCGTACTGTCCCTCTGCGTTGGTGGCCTGCATCGCCGCCTTGATCCCCCGGAAGTCCGGCTGGTAGGGCTCAAAGCGCGAGGGGACGGCGGTGCTCGTGGCGACGAAGCGGCTGGCATCTTTGGCGGCGGCGAGGGAGAACCCTTCGGCTGGGGAGAGAGAGAGAGGAGACGGGGTGAGGCAACAGACGGAGCAGATGATGCAAACACCATTCATGGCGTGACTCCGTGGAACAATCACGTTCTTTTGCACTTTTACCCATAAATATTGTGCAAGATCAAATCGTGAATACAGGCACGAAAAAAAAAGCTTTTCAACTTTTCTCAGAATGTAAATTTACAAAATTCTTAGAATCTAATTCTATGAACAAAATACTTCAGTTCACCAACTTTTCGAACAAGAGATTAACATTTTCAGCTATCGGCAGTAGCAGAGCATGCGTTCAATAATCCCGGACATGAGATTATGATTGAGGAATCAAAGGTCCTGATCAAAGAACGATTTTATTTTCCTCGCATCATTCGTGAGGCCATTGAAATCGAAATATCAACAGAAAACTTCAATAGAGATGATTAACACACATTAAATACTACCTGGAAAAGACTTATTTGCAGAACAGAACGCCAAAAATGGAGGGAGGTCCTAGACGCTGATTGGTCGATCCACTGGTAGGCCACCCTAAGGATGGTATAAGGGCCATTTCTATCTATCGGCAGTCATACCCGATCTGAAGATGCGAGCAGCATAGGCCACGAAACGTCTTCAGAATTCAACTTTGACGCTGCTAACCCGAAAAGCAATGGAGAGAAAATAGATGCTCTTCCCCAGGTCTCAAATAAAGTATCATGGATTATATATCACCAATTTTAATTTTTAATTTCCGTTCGGAAGAAATTCCACTACATCAATCCAGGCATAAGTTAGAATATTTATGACCACTCCGCGGCCGCCAATTATATGTCAACGCTATATACCATTACATCTAAGATGCTACCTCTACCAGGAATATACACGTGTTATTTTATTTCTGGCAGGCAGAATATCAAAATGAAACCTAATTCGCTCGATTTTTAAGCTTACTTTTATACAGGCAATGAAGATAATCGTTAAAAGATGTCGTCTTTCTTATTTTTTTATTCGATCAACGTCACAGTTCCAGCAAGTATAATCTTGACCTAATGGTATGTTTAAATTTTTCAAATTAATGGTTTTCGGAGTGATTGCCACGCGATTAATTAAAGCCATTTCATTATGAATATCTATGCAATGTAAGGTTAAAAAAATAAATATTCGCGCGAAAACGTGTTCAAGTGTGTTTGTAAACAATGTCAGTTAATAACGATCGAAAGGCCTTAGATATTTTTATGCTTAACAATAACTGATCCATATTTTGCTTTGCTAGGCAAAAATGAGGCCTTTAACTGATGCCTCAAACCTTTGTTGCTCCCGTGGGCAAAAGGGTCTCGTAAACGATCACCGGTAAGTTAGATAAAATCAGGAAGCCATGAACACCAAGCAGGCAGTAAAATAGCGATATGTTTTGTTCAGGTTTCACCTCGTTAAACTTAATGAGTCATGAAAGCAAACCTCCGCAAATGTAAAACCGATGCGGAAATTTGGAGTTTACGACGACCATTCAATGCATAAAGCATTCGCAGTAAAACTGTTTTAATGATATGTGTGCAAAATAAAAGGGGCCATTGATTCGATATCAGATAAAAACAGATTTTGCACGAGTTTCGATAAAAATTGACAAGTTTTTCCTCATAACCAGGTTTCTTTTATCGTTCATCAATTAGAATAAGTAATTAGTTTTGCGTGGTGCACACAAAATGATGGCCTGAAAATTGGAGGGCATTCAGACGAACGAAGCGACTCTTTCACGCGGCAATACAAAAGGGCTTGACACTAATGAGCATCCAATCATTCATCGATGTTTAGCCAACTCATTACCAATTCAAAATGCCGCAAATGAAAGGGAAATTTTTCAAAAAGTTCGCCAATTCTCGGGAAAAATGAAACAGAGGGGGAACTGAGGGGGATGATTGATATATATAACGAAAAATAAATTCATTTGGTGACGAAAAATATTTGAAATCGCAGACACCCCCATATTCAGAAGATCGTGAAAGCGTTGAGAAGGTGGTCGAGATCTCATTGAGGAAGAGGAAATGTAGTACTCTAGCATACGAAGGAGAAACTCAAATTTTTTTTAAACCCTGGAGATACTTAAAAGTAGTTCAAATCCGCAGTAAAACTGCTCTGATGAAGATGGTTTACACCATTACTCCAGTTATTATTAAAATACGAGGGACTTTTGAAAATCCTTGAAAAAAGGATGCATTTTTTGTGCGTTTCAAAAAAACGAGTAAAATTGAAAGAGGAGGGGAAAACTGTCAAAATTACCTTCAAAGTGTACACTGATATGGCTTCCGCAATTTCCTGGTTTAGATAAATTAAATTAGATTTATAAAGCTAAAAGTCACTTTCGGCGTCTTTCTCGGTAAATAACATAGTAATGGTTGGTGTCTGCGAGGCCAAATGCGCGTGATGGAAGCTTTTATTATTTCAATAATCGTTTCATCATATCGTGTTTGAAAGTAATAATTACGATTCAGCTATAATCACACCTATATGTCTCTTAGTTTAAAATAAACGGCCAAGAATTGGTAAATTCGTGCATCTCTCTATTTCCGGGCCTTTCACTGCGTTTTGTTGTCACAGGTCAAGGCCACTTCGACCCGATGACGCCTGGTGGAATCCTGACGAAACTCTCGTCACCTCTGACAACAAAGCGCGGGGAAAACCCAGGAAATGGAGAGATGCACGAATTCTGAACTTAACTAAAATTCCGAACGCCACGGAAGACTCCGAGTAAACGAGAATTGGTAAAAATTACCTTCACAGAGAGTCTTCGAACAGCGGAAAACTTAAAGCAATTATGCCTTCATATATCTTGAATTTTAATTTATAAATTAATGAGAATTACAATATTTAACATTTTAAACTGGGTCACGTAAATTCTGACAATAGAGAGAATATAGTTATTACAAATCATCAAATAATGGGCGCATAAAATTCTTAATCTGCAAAGAAACTGAGTAATCAATTATTGTAAATTTTTATGGGTACTGATAAAATGCACAGTTGACTATCGGGAAGAAAGTCATAGGGCCAAATTTCCTTCATTACAAGCACAGAAGGCGGTGTAGTCACATCTTTTGCGAATTCGTTTTCTTTCTCCTCTTTTCTGTCTTCAGGTTATTCCATTTTTTACAGAAAGACAACGGCCTTGGAATTCTGAATCGGTTCGGGTAGAATCACTGATCCAATATAAATATCTCAATGTTTGCACGAGATGGCGATCCCAGAGGCGTGGGAGAAACACCGTCTTTATTCAATGAAAAGGAATAAATTGAGTTACGCAGAGGGAGCGAAGGCCGGCTCAGTGGGATCATTCCATGCGCCTCACTTTCACCGAGAGAATTCGGGTCGCGTAGGATTTATAAAGCATCTTCCAGGATCAGGATTGGTTGAAGAAGACAAGATAATTGTCTACACCCACGTCGGGAGCACCAAAATCCTAAAGAGATCAGAATTAATTCTGAAGGCTGCATTTCTTCGGGTTTCACCGCGTCGTCGTTGTCGTGGAGACAACAGTTTCTCCTGCATTCCAGCAGGCTTCTAAGGGTTGAAGTGCTCAATGCCGTGTTGTGACAACGACTTCGCGGTGGCAACGACAGCGCGGTGAGATCCGGAAAACGCAGCCTTCATTAACATCACACCGCGGAAGCCTTCGCACCAACAGAACTAATTCTGTCACTCTAAACTTAGTGCAATGTGAAGTATCGTAAAAATTAAGAAAGATACTGCATTATGATAAAGGGTGCCAATACTTCTGGTGGACGGTAAGGAAGTGCATAATCAAACGACGGCTAAAGAGAAATATTGGCATCTCCTCTTCTTTTTTGGGAATATTAACTGATAAATTTGGTTTGAATTCGCTCCCTCGAATACAATACATAGTAAAATTGCAATATTTAGCTGCATGGTTGGCCTTGGTTACGACTAATCATATCATCCATGCATCACATTCGTTACCCACATGCACTAACTCGCTGGTAGACTCCTCACATTAAGGAATGCCCATGCATTGCGATCATCCGTCACGCTCCTCAACCAACAATCCGCCAAGCCGGAGGCGGGCCAGAGGAGGAGAAGCGGTCTGCGGATCGGAGGCGAGGGTGAATCGCTATAGAAGGGGTTGGGAATGACGGGAATCGGCGGCTGGTGAGCTGGAGGGCCGACTACTCGACCCCTTTCGGACGCCACTGTAATTAAAAGCGGCTCCGTATCTTTGATGATGGGGCGAGGGTGGGATGGTCGGCGGTTGCGGCTTACACGGACGAAGCCGTAGGGAAGGGAGGGGGCCATAGGGAAGGGAGGGGGCCATAGAGACCCATAGGGAAGGGAGGGGGCCAAAGGGACGCCTCAGCGGAAGAGACCACTCGAAAAGAGAAGTGGAGGTATCGGGCAAAAATCGAAGCGCACAGAAATTTCAGTTGCAGACATCAGATTGTAAATAGGCTCTTGACTCGCGTAGGGAAGCGATTGTGGTACTTATTCCACATGCCAGCGACGGAGTAATAATTCAGTATATAAGTAACACTAACAAATATCATATGGGGAGTTATTATCTTTCCTTTTTCGTCATTTAACAAAATCATTGTGATATTACTGAAATATCAGACAAACGAAGCGAATAACAATTGATGATAAATAGACTTTCGAAAAATATCTATGCAGAAATAGGGTGCATGTTCGTAAGTCCTGGGGTCTCTATCAAACGATACTATTCACTCAGTTTACGGCTCACGCTCAAATGGCCAAAGGGGGCGAGACGAAATATCGGCATAAAATTGAAGCGCAGTACGACTTTAATTTCTGTCATTTCCTTTTGAAAATGTTCTTCAATTAATGAATGAGATAGTAATTAGCAGGTATTTATTAAAAACATTTTCGTAAAATAAGAACATATCTTCTATAAAATATATTTATTTCTTAGAAGCCAAAAATGGCATCATGAGACCAATACGCCTTCAATTTTATGGATTCCGAAACTAAATACCCAAAAAAATAACTCATACACATTGAAACAAAATTGAAATTGGCCCTTGAAAAACTATAATTTTAGATAAGGGGCTGTTTTCCCCAATTTAGGGGTTGCTCGTAAAAATGGAGGGTGATAGAAAAAGACGGAGGTCATTTTCGGATTCAGCGACCCAAAATTAGCCAGAATCACCCTAAATTGTAGCCGGGTATTTTTTGAACTATTTTTTTGCACAACAGTATAATTTTACGAGCTGACCGCGGAGTTATGATATATTTCCAAAGTGACCAGATTTTACGTTTTGGTCGGCCACTCCTGGTCTGGTGTATGATAAAGTTGTGCATCGTGTAATAGCAACATAAAGAAGGTTACCTTGTTCGGAGGCTTTCTAAATAGAAATAGCATGGCACACGGCGCACATTCAACATCCCAAAAGAAGACGGGAGGAGAAACGGAAGAGCACCACAATTTCAACTTTCCCTTCTGACTTGAATCGGTCCTTCTATTTATTGTTTATCAATGATTTAAAAAATATTCCTTCGCTTAGATAACGCTTGCATGGAGTGCTTACGAATTACTCCGGCCGGCTCATGCCATCCTGGAATTCCCGTGAGCCTCGCTACAATTGCCATGTGAATCAAAGATCCTGGATAGTGTAGTGGTCTGCGAAGTGACCCGGAAAGCCGTGGTTCGAAAACGGGTCGAAGGGAATTCTTTCTCGTGGAAATTCATATACATATAAATAATTCCCTCTTCAATTCTCAATACGACCTATCCACTTTCCTTCCATCAATAGGAAATCTCATTTTTTTTCTCCACTTTCCCCGATTACAAAGAATTCTTCCCTCTGGCACGATTTTCAACACATAAATCAACATACTACCCCGCAAGCCATATTAAAGGGCGCGTGGAGGTACGGGTTTAGGGTACCAGCGATAAATGAATAAAAATGAAAGCCTAGCATTTATTAAAGTCATTGACTACTCGGGAGAAATTTGAATTCACACGACTATCCATTTGATAAATATCTCTCATAATTACTTCTTCCTGGCGGATCTATAACGGGGTTCAAACGTGATGTTCTCCGTGTCCATCTGAAGAATATTTAGGTATTAACAATCACTCCAACAATCTAAGCCTAGCGCTTATCCTCCAAAACACTAGCGGCTCCAAGCGTTTAGCATATCTGCAACAATTTCTCTACGCCAGTAGCAGTTTTTAAGATCTCTTCCCCGCTCAGTACTCGCTCAATCCCACCCCAATACTCAAAGCCAACTTATTGCAGCGAATAAAGTAATTTCGCGTCCGCCGAAAATAGCATGAGGGGAGGACTTTTTTCTATCCTCGGCATTTGACGATATCTTTGGGAAAATACGCGAATAAAACTCAAAAAAAGAGAAACACAATTGATGATCAAAGGTAATATAGTTAAAAAAAACGTGTGATTGAGTCGTGTGAATGTCGTATTTAAAAATTAAAGAGGGCTGGCTACCTTGTTCGGAAGGCCTGGATTCCAACAACCTGGTTCCTAACCAAAATCCGATAAGCGTAGGGCGTACATTAAAAAAGATATTAAGAAGACGACTGGAATTATAGGCCAAATAACCGAAGCAATCCACAATTTCCGTGTCCGTAATCTGATAATGTTGTTAAATAAATCATGAATTAGTGCAGAGATCAGAGGAGTTTCTCAATGAACACAAGTATGATGTTTGTGCGCTATTTCCTTCCCATATACGTTTTATTAAGCTGCGAAATCATTGAGGAAGAAAGCTAAAATACCAAATGTACGCTCCACCTCCAAGATATTCTCTGATTACGCAATTAATTAGCGCATTTCAAGTTGATGAAGCGCGAGATTTGAAACAATAAAAAGTTCGAGTGGTATGGTGCTCGATGTTTTATTTTACTGCTGTGTACGGTGTTGTGAGAAGGAAAACTCAATCTCCTGTTGCTTTACCCGCGATTGCTAATGACAGAACACGGCCTCATGCTTGGAACGCCGTGGATGAAGACATGTCTTCCACAAGAGACTTGATCCCTGGACGAGGCAATTATTGTGAATTGAAAATCCATCATTTTAACGATTCAGACGTAATATTGAGGTCATATGTATGAGATCACATAAAGGTCAACACTACAAATATGCCATTACTAGTAAGCTTAAGTTTTCAAGTTTTCCCCTACCGAATTGAAAATCAAAGATAAAACACTAAAATTGTATTACATACAACATACCTATTCATATACCCTCAAGTTTAATGCCTGCATCACAGGGGAAAGCCAAAGGAAATTAAACTTGAATGAAACGCCAGCAATGACGTGCGATATAATAAATGTCTTCAGATACCTTTGAGAAATGCTGGGATAGAGTTAATTTTTTTATTGACACAACACATCGGCGCGAATCAACTGAGATCATGCGGCATTGTGGGGCTATATCAATGGACGAGGGAGTAGTTTTTTAAGTAAATCGCCGGAATAGAAAAACAACGTCAGAATAAATTTAAATATCTCCGAAAAATTGCATAATTTTTGCTTATCAGTATCTATGAATGCATTTATAACATTTCTCATTTCCTGCATGTTTGTTGTAGTGCAACAATTGATTGCACTCTCCAAGTAACTGGTCCCAATAAATACTTATTCCGTGGAGTATAATGACAATTTTTAAATATTCGCATTAATTTTTTTTTGGAAATGAAACAATAATTATGTCCCAAAAATCGGTTGAGTCACGTGATATCGTCTCATACTCTTCAAGGTTTGGAAATTTGGCGGATATATATTCCATCAAAGGCGAGCGATTTAAAGAGAACACTTAACAGACACACATGGGCATGTGGGTCGCTGCTAAGCGCGGCAAAGGAGCAGACAAAGGGAGAGTGAGTGAGGGTGGGTACAGTTGCACGTTAAATCCACTTAGAAGGGACCTCTCTCTCTCTGGCGAGCACACCGTCAGGCGGCGACACAATCAGCCTTCGCCCTTTCCATGCTCACTCGCCGCAAACCTCTCCTCCTCGCCATGCACACTTGTCGCCGCCGCCACCAGCCAGACGAAATTAAAGGCCTCGAGCTCATCCTTTGAGCAAAAACTCTCCCTTCTCATCGAACCTGAAATCTCTTTATTGAAACCACCACACTGCAACTTACAAATTTTCAAAAGGTAATTGAAATCAAGACGAGAGTATATCTGAATAAAATGAAAGGTACTTCCGGTAGTATTGAAAGTACGATAGAGAATCATAAAAGAATATGAAAATTATTGTAATAATGATCTGTCTCTAATTTAAATAATACTTCGGCAAATATCGAAACAAAGTTGCAGAAATGTAGATATATCCTCTCAAAAAGAGTTGAAGACGAGTAACTCTGAGTCGATCAATGGTTCTACTTCTTTCTCAGCAGCTTAATTCCCAGAAAGGGGATGTGGTTCCTAACTTGTCCGAGTAGTTTGTTGAAAATTATTAAATAGAGTCTTAGAGGCCTAAAATATTGTTTTAAAGATGGGTCTATAAATTAAATAATAATTTAGGAAATATATAGAGACTACGACATTATCTCTTCATTGCAACTATGTTTCATGAAAGTAGTGTCTCTCAAGATGTAATTATGATAATTTATTGATAATGTGAATTAATCGATAGGTAAGTGTATATATTTTTATGCCGCGTAACGCAGCCGTGGCAGTCGAGCGCTTGGACCGATTTGAGGCCTAAAAACAAATTGACATTCTTGATTGACTTTTCGAAAACTTAGTCTCATATTAAACGAAAGCAAGAAGTTCGCCCAACAGATGGGACCTAAATTATAAAAAATAAATAAAAAAGACCTAAATTGAGGACTAGTAATTAGTGCGCATTATATCCAGGATTATGCAGCTACTTCTGAAATGATTGTCAAGACTAACTTTTTATTTTTTTCAAGTTATCCTTTTTGACCTAATGGCGTATCCGTTTTAATTTCATCGATTTTAGGAGATGTTACCGTTTGAATACCTACCGGTAAGGTCAAAAATGATTTTTAATAAAATCACTTATTCTTACTCCTCACATATGGAACCTATCACCTTCTGAGTCTCGTGTGTTTACCCAGTGTGTGCGTGAGCTTTCAAAATTGTCGACTAAACATGAAATGTTTTAGTTGAATTTCATGATAATATGTATGCTCACGCCGGCTGATAAGTTATGACGCTGTTTTAAAAGTGAGGAAGTGAAATTCTCTTTTTATGTATTTTTTATGAACTGATGAAGTGCGCAACGTAGCGAACTACATAAAAATTGAATCTCATTGTCGACATCCTTCTGCCGGATAAATTCCCTCGAAAGAGCAATGACTCTCTCAAAAACAATTTAAATATTCTCAGACAATCAGTCGTACAAGCCATTATTATCGTCCTTAAATTTAATGCATATCGTTCAATCACTTAGCGATTTGTTTTGGTCAAGTGCTCGTAGTCGGTCGTACCCCTATATGAGCTCTTTGGTCGTACGCTGGTACGTTTCAGTTTGATAGTACGTCCCACAGATGTACTTGTGTTGGTACATGGCATATACTAAGTTGGTCTCCTTGTTTTGGAATCCAGCTTTTACCTTTGGTGCGTTCAACTCCTACTTATCCTAATTAACCTTCGGGTTGAAGCACAGAGCAAAAAGCGTCACGGAGTAAGAAAAATGCTGAGTTGGGGTAAAGTTGATTCAACACAAGACCACAGGTGGTAAGAATGTTACTAATTTCGTCGGATATACTTCAAAGAGTTCTAAATAATTCGATCATCATATTTTACCGGCGAAGTACGTAAGCTAAAATCCTCTTTGCTGAAACTAAAACGCTTGTCTGCGTAAAGTAGGAAGAGTTCGCACAAACAATAAAGACCCTTTTTACGGTGGTAATTAATTTTTTAATAGGGTCTTCTATCATCCGCAGGGGTTACCCTTACTTTATACGGCGCAAAATCTCTTCATCTCTTGAACAAAATGCTGAAGGTCACGATCCTGCGCAGCGTAAGGTGAGCACTTAACCCATGAACGGCTAGCGTGCCCATATGGGCACAGCTGCAGTGGTCTAAAGAATTTCGTGTTAAATCCGACCCAAGCATTATAGAGCATGCTGTTTTCGCCTAAAATGATTACAATGTATCACTTTATTCGGTTCGTGTGCTTACGGCCAGCATTTATACCAGCAATTGACTGTGGCAGGATAGGTATTCTTACTCTTTCTGTTCGAGGAGGCAAAAGAGAAAAAATGGCGATGTGTCTTGAGTAAATGCGATTTTTTTCCTTTTTATTTTTCATACTCGGTTAAGTATTTAATCTTATCCTCATAATGAATATTGTCAACTTCGGTTTCTTTTGCAAGCATAGTGATATCTTTCGTATGAGACAAGGAATTTGAATTTATTTTTGGGTGATCCCATATGGGCACGCTAGCCGGTAGCCGGGGGTGTCTTTTTTGGCGGGTGTCCTTCGCTACAAACGTTGTTATTGGGTCTGTTATAAAATATTTTCGATGTAAAACGCTAAGTTTTTATCAATCTTTCATTTTTTTCTTATTTCACTTGATTTTATAGGCATCAATATTTTTTTGTAATATTTCCATTAATTTTTAGTACAAAAAATACATTTTTTACTATTCAACACTTTTATTCATCGTGCTTGCGTTATACTTTACTCAACTATCTAGTATGAAGAATGATAGGGCTATTTTCTACCACTGGTATACATACCCAACAATCAAGGGCATGGTGGAAGGGGAAAGGATGTTTGATAAATACAATGTTGAAGCTCATTGCGAACAGCTTTGTATCGCATATAAAACTTTGTAACAATAAAAAGTAGATTGAACCTTGATCACATCGACCACATTGAACTCGTGGTCAAATTTTCCAACTAAGTCCAATCCCTGGTTGTAAGTCGCAAGGAGGCAATCAAGGTGAAAGTTAACAAGCAACCATTTCAAGCACCGTCAGTTTTAGTCCTGAAAAGGATGGAGGAGACAGTAAAATGACCGAGACGTACACATAAGCACGAGATGACGTGTCATCCGCTGAGAATATATTCCTCGAAATGAATTTCACTGAATTTCCGGTAAATTCCTAGTTGAGGTTTCCGAAATGTTCATGACGGAAGAAATTTATTTTCCTCTGTTCAATTCAATTCTTTTCTGAGTGGTTATTTCTGTCAGCAGGAAGAGAATTTTTGGGAGAGTGGCGATGATGTCCGAAACACTGTTGTGTATAATGCCATTCACAAGGTTGCAAAATATAATGAGGGTTTTTCCCTGTGCAGCTAATAATCACTACGATAACAGCGGAAAAATGTGCACACTTAGGCCATTCATAAATATGATAAAGTACGTTTGTTCAGAAATCTATGTGCCAACACCCGAGCTAAAATACGATGAATCCATGATAAAGTATTTTGGCAATAATAGCTGCAAACATTTCATACGGGGTGAACCTATAAGTTTCGGCTTTAAAATATAGTATTGAGTGCTTGAATACTCCTCAAGATTGCTTGGTGGACTTCAGCATATAGCAGGGACTGAGTGTTGAAGAAAAAAATAACTACCATAAATTCTCTTCGTCTTTGCTTATCATGTTGGACAATTTACTAGAGCAAGCAATATATGTTTTCCATTTATTTTGACAATTGGTTTACTATCTTCCCTCTCATAAATCAGTTAAAATTTCAACGATATGAGAGCACTGGCAGGGTTCTGAGAAAAAGGTAACCAAAAAGTTTCCCATTGATCGAAAAAACAGCTAGCTAAGCAGCCCCGCTGCTCCCATGCTTTCGCACGGGAGAAAGAAAGGAATATTGTTGTTGCTAGATAGAATGACTATTCGGTAGTGACTGTCAAGTCACCTTGCCAATGTGTACACCCACTCACAAAGGTCACGAGATTCCCATGTGTTACCTCAAAAACTGTACAAGTTAGGCAGCCAGCAGTGGTCTCTAGCTACAATATTTAGATGGGCGGAACTGTTCCCACGGATCAAAATATCAACGGATACAGGAATGTTATCACAGGAAAAAATGGTGATGGTCCACATGAAGCTATCTCCTTGATGCTGTATTTGTAAATGCCTGGATCTGTACGGAAAATTCTGGTTCAAATATACCGCAGTAGGCCTTAGGCGAGAGATTGCACAAGTGTTTTTGTAACGAAGATGTACCTTTCCCAGACCTGGTGGTCGTATTTTACCTTCCCTATCAAGTGCAACTAATCATAGGAAGTCTGATGATATAAGGTATGATGACAGAGATAACCAATTTGTCCCGTTTCATAGACGCCGATTTTCTTATGAAAAACATTCTTCCCGCGCGTGCTCAGAATGTGCTGAGTGCCCAGGTATTTGCCTTCAATGGAATTATGACTATCATGCTCTGCAATTTAAAACCCAATTTGTAGTTGTCAAAGACTCTACCAGCAATATAGGAATAATTTTGTGAATAAACTCATTGATAACATGTTTTTTTCATTCAATAACTGTTTTCAAAACTGAGTTTTACACTGTTCATTTCTATGGACAGCCAAAAAAATGCTTAAACCTAAAAAAATTAAGTATAATGATTTGAAATTACTTCAAATTGTCAAATAAAAGAAGTATTATAGGTAAATGCAAAACTATATGGCGTATCACACAATAAAAATGAGAATTATGATGGTTCGAGCGATTCTTCTGCAGAATACAGACCGGTGGCCGGAACGGCTAGCGTGCCCATATGGGCACACCCCCTCTAGCAAGAACGAATCAACAGAATTTTAAAACTAAGTGTTTATCTGAATGCTTGGGCAGTAATTAAGGAGTTTATAACGGAAAAACAAAATAAAGCTCCGAAAAAAAACTCCGCTGTTTAAGGGTTAATACTTTTTTTTTTAATGGCTATTATACCCGGAGCGAAGGATTGAACCGAAGATCATTTGTGGCTGCATTACGTTTAATGGCTTGTGAAATATTTAATTAAAAAATGAGTGATACGCTCCATTATCTCAATTCACTTTCTTTTTTGCACTACGGTCATGTAAATTAATTAATTTTTACCAGTTAATTTGAAATTTTTATATCAAGCCTACGACACTCTGATTGGCATATTCATGGATCCACTCAAAAAAATTCTAGCCATTGAATTGCCTTAAAAAAGAATCTTGGAAGATTATTGGGAGCTCTTTTTATTTTATTTTTATTCTCGACTACCCAATCTGAAAATCCGCAACTAGAAAAGCCACTGGCAGAGCTGTATGTGTTCCAGTGAGGTGAACAATGAGGAAATGTTTTCCAAACCACCACATTTTTAGATGAAATATTAATTATTAGGAAACAGATATATTGAATCATTATTTCTATTTCTAGTAGTACTTCTTGGAAAAAACTGTATTCAAAAGGGACCAGTGTCACGGCGTTCCGGCACTGGTTAACAAAAGGCATAATAGTCAAATAACAAGTTTTCATTTTTGATGTTTTGTCGTTTTTCATAATTTCTAAGATAGATACATTATACACATATTAAGATGGATACATTCTTAACCAAAACAAAAATTGTAATAATATGCAACTAATAACATGCAACAAATAAAACACACAGAGTAATATTTCACTTCTAAAGAAAGTTAAGAAAAGTGCGTTCCGGCATTGCTAATTTTGCCATGACGTCACTGAAAGTAACAAAACTAAGCATGCTCATTGTACAGTTTTGATTCAACCCAAAACAGCTTGAGGTTAATGATCCATTAAAGATATTCAGTTCCGAGTCATTTAAGGTCGTCATGATTGCTCTAGTACCTATAGCACGCATCATAAAAAGGATTAAAACAATGAAATATTTCTACATACAATGCATTGAACAGTTGAGGTTCATTTTAAGTTGATAACTCATTACGGAGAAATAGAAAAAAACATCCTTTTTAATGCTTGCTTAAGACGTCAAATGACTCCTTATTTTTTGCAGCTTAAGGATATCAAAATTTCAGTTTTACCATCAACTTCCTTTATTATGGGCCCTAACACGTTAGTAGTAGGGATTTGCCGATCCTGGCCCATGACGTCACAACGTTCCCTTTCACTCCCGGTGCATTCCAGACACGTGCCGAGCCCATAGCTTCTCCCACTCGAGTTGGATATGTTCCCATTAGCAGTTACCAAGGTCTTAACACGTGTGGTTGCAACGTGACTCCTCCCACTCCTGCATATAAATGACTCCCGAGTGATTATTACCTCATTCAACGTTAACATGACCTCCAGAACTGTTGCTGAGCTGCGAAGAGATCCCGAAGCCTCCCTGGAGGACACCAATCTCCGGGTGGAGAAGCAGTCAGATCCGGATACTTACATCGTGTACATCCCTCAACGAGGCACAGATTTTGTGCTCTCGGTACTTTTTAACGAAGTTTACTACTGCGTATTCCGACACCAGAGAAAGATATTTGAAGTGATCGGACATAAAGTGACTTTCTCCGGCTTCGAGAATGAGAATGGTGTAGTGGAGAGATTTAACATAACGAACCAGGATGACATCACCGATCCGGAAAAGCAACGCCTCGCGGACAAGCAGCACCCAATCATCTGGTTGGATGTGTACGAGTGCTACCAGCCCCGAGTCTACGCAAAAGGAGGAGGAACGAGGACTCAAAGTGATTGTATTGACGGACCAAAACCTGTTTGTTATACAGACCATAGAAAATCAAAAGTGGATTATGGTACCACAGACGCCATTAAAGGTACCCGTCTGAGAGTGATAAAGTTTATACTCAAAATTGAAGTTGATATGTATATTTATTAACAATAAATATATTAAATACTATACTATGTGTTTTTTATTTCGAAATGAAAGACCAGGGTAAATTTTAACAACAAAAGTTTATTTTCTTCAACCACACACAGATGAGTTTGTTACATTGTTCACCATATACATGGTTTCATAGTTCATTTCCCCACTCATACTTATGTTATAATCCTCTTGAAACAATTGAACAGCACGTCTGAGCGCAGACAGTTCTCTAGCACTCTCGTTTAAATAACCACATTCGATTAAATATCCCCAGATACAATCATATTGTCTCAATTGTATAGCATCGTAAATGATCAAAGTGAACATGATGATGTAAAACAATAAAATGATACATTTGACTAGAAAATCTAACATATTTTATTTCGTATACACCAATCAGCTAGCTTAAAACAATTTTTTCTGGCACATTGTAGATTACCATCCATATGAATTTCAATTAAACAACCCTCATTCGTGGTCAATTTCGTGAATGAAGGACACCCATAAAGTTCCAGATTAGCCACACAAATTCCCTTGGGAAGAAGACTTGTTAAGAAGGCAGCTTTTTGAGCACCCTTTGTGAATAGATATTTAAAATTTTTAGTATAATTGTGAAGTATACTCTCCAGTTCTGAATAATCCACATCTCCAGAGTATTCGCACAAGCCGTGATAGTTGTTTCTCAGCCAAGAAGACTCTTTTGTAAAGAGCAATCTCTGTGGTGATTTAAATAACCACGTATTACAGCATTTATTCTGGACAGCGATAATTGCCAATTCTTTGACAATAAAATGTCCATTGCTACCCGTAAATCCTTGAAATTCGACAATGGCACCCATCGTGATGTATGTCCAACTTACAAGGTTTTTACACCCAATGCCAGGGGTTGAACTTACATCAAGACTCTCTAACTTACGGAACTTTCATTCACGCCAGAGGTTAGAAAGCCTTTCACTCACACAGGCTATTCATCAGCCGAACCATACGCTATGAGTACCATCTCTAATTCAAGTCTTTCAAAATCACAATCTGTGATATTCTTTGCTAATTTTGTGGCGAGAAAATGTCTCACTTTGTCACGACTAGCTGAAAGTCTCTGGAGAAATAAATCAATCAGCTTGAAGAGTTTCACCAATGCAAACCACTCTTCTTGCTTTAAATTAAAGGTCTTTTTAATAACCAAATGAGTCTTCCCAAAGTAATTCGCATAAGCCAAACAGGAAGTTAAAAAATGCTTTTCTCCTTTGTAAAAGAACAAATCCACATCCTTTTCACAGTTCAAGATGTTTGCCCACTCGCTTTGTGAAACAATTACACTTTTTTTTCCAACTTGATTAAATTGCACAACTGATTCAAAGTCTCTACCAGGATCGTAACCAATACACACACTCTTTGTCTTTGTTTTGTTCAAATAATACACAGTTTGAAGAAGTAAATTGTCCGATTGTCCAATAGAAGGAATAAAATTTCCAGCAGGTTTCTTTCTCTTCACCGGAGGAGACTGATGGTCTGCATCCACCGATGACTGCATGACGACTGGCGTATGGTGACGTAACCGTCCTTATTTAGAGGTTGATGTAGGAGGAGGGGTGGGGGAACAGTCATCCGGGCAAGGATCAACTTCGGTTTTGAGACGGTTATACTGGAACCACTGGGCGAGAGAATGTGCATCTCTCAATGCGCAAGTGCTGTTGCGCAATTTGTGACAAGGATTGAGGCAGGAAAAGGCAAGAAAGGAACATTTTTCGGGAGGGGGACAGTTTAACTCTTTTTCGAGAGAGATGAAAGTGCGTCCCGTCAGATCGGTCAGGAACTCACACTCTGCTTCGCTGAATGCGTAGAGAGCGGTTGCACCCTCAGTCATAGCTTCCAGGGTAGTTGAAAGTTCGGTGTGTGAAATGAATCCTTCGTTGAAGGATGTCTCATCTCGCTGTAAGGGGTCTGGGAAACGTAGCTTCTTTCCTCCAGCGATGAGCTTCCCATGTTTCTTGAAACTGCCCCAAAATAAACGATTTGAATCCACGTCGACGGCTGCAAGCTCCGTCACCCCGCCTTGGCTATAAGTCACAGATACCACGATCTGCATTCTGCGGCTGTTTCTTCTCAAATAATCACCTCCTCTTCCTGCTCATCGTATTTATTCGGGAACAGCACCGCTGAGCTCTGGGATGACATTTGGCCCGCCGAACCCGCTTGAAGGTCTGATGAAACAGCTTCAGGGCTCGACAGTCGTTGAGATGAGGGATGGTGTGATGAAAGTGTGCGAGGAATTTGTGTAGTGTTTGACCTAATGATTTACTAGCGGTATAGAGGCAGCAGTATTCACCGCAAATATCCGAACGAAAGCTTTGAATTTGAACGTGATTGCGAGTGACTGAGAATGACTTTAAAAAATTACTTATATTTGAAACAAAAGGAGGTAAGCCGTAGGAATCAAAATACTCTGCATAATTATTATGCAAATAGACTGCAACCCAGTGTGAACCCGGTAATTTAGATGGATCTAAATTTATTATGTAAACTCCATTTCGTGGTGATTTTGGTAACCTATCAGATGCGTAAACTCCGCGAAATATATTGAGTGGTCTTAGTAACCTGTTAATTTGAATTCCATCCATGACTAAAAGTTTGTGATAATGTTTCTGTTTTTATCAATTTCCACTGTTGCATCATACTCTGAGAAAAGTAAACACGTAACCGTTCTCGATAATTCGTTTTCAAATCTCGCCTCTATTCTCACCACACCTCTATCTCCTAAACTTATATAGTCCTCATTACCCGAATCATCGGGTGTTAGATCGAAGACTAGCATAAAATAACCGTGTCCAAACATATCGTAAGTGATTTGATTACCCCGATTGTAATGCTTTATCCCACTTCCTGAGAATATTGTGTCATACGCTCGCGCCCAATACTTTTTACTTGAAAAATTGCATTGTAACCCCTCGGACGGAATTTGCACACCGTTCACAAAGAGTGAAAAATTCTCGAGCGAATAGTGAGAGAGAGCAAATGGATTCTTATTCAAACTTCCCGCATATGCTTCATTATCCACCATTGTAAAAATAATTAAATTAGGTATTCGACCCACGATCGCATTGTCAAGGCTTAAAGTTCGTCCACCAGAAGGAACAGTAAAAGTTTTCAACTCGGTACGCTTGTAGTGATATTTGGCATTGTTGTTTTCCAGGATTTTATTATGTGCAACTAAAATGGATGGGTTAATATCGAAATGTTGAACGTATAAAGTTGCGTCTAAAATTTTCAATAGTCCATCATCATTCCCTCCCATAAGATGGAAAGCATGATTAGAGAGCAATAGTCTTATACCGATGTCTACTCGATCCATCATTAATTGTATCTGATTAAAAACATCTACGTGCAGTTTACCATACAACTCAACCTCTGCACTGTTCTTAAACCAACCCTTACGCCTTGTATAACCAGAATTTGAAGTATCTGTCAAGTTAATATCGTCTCCCGTGTCCAACTCCCACCCCACATTTCGTAAATGTGTTTTGCTCGCATCTGTTCCATAATTTAACACATTTTCCAGGTAGCTTCTGTAATGGTAATTATCCTCTGATGGTGTGACCAACGTCCCATTGAAATAAACGTTACACTGCTCGAACAGAGAGTGCAAAATATTGTTCACTACTCCCGGTTGATTGGTAGCGGATTCATTGTAATCAGTCCCGTCTTTTTTGCAAAGTTTCACTTTAAGTCTAAGATATATACTATTCAAATCCTTATACGCATCCCCAGAGTCTTTGATCAGGAATTCTATAACCGATCGATTATCTAGCGAAGATATGGGTTTGTAGGACACGAGTCTTTTTGCCAAGATGTTAGTTTGCACCGGCGGATTGGGCTGAAATAAATCCAACGAAGTCAGCATATGCTCTGCCATTATCGCGAAAAAATATCTCCTCCAACAACCTTCTTTCCTCTTCGACTTCTCATCGACTGTCGCTTTTTTCTTACGCAGCTATGTTTTATTTTATTTAACCTTGGACGTTTCGCAATCCTCAACCCACCCCCAGACATGCCTTTTATCTTTTCCTCGGCCTTGCGTTTCAAGTTCTGACCTGCCTCGTTTATTCTACTGCGCAGTATCTCCTTAACTGGTTTTGTTCCAAGGTCTCCAAGAGCTGCTGCCCCAGCGCTCGCGGCCTCCTTACCAACAGTCTTAAGCCCGCTAAATAGCAAAGGTTTTGCAAATCGCCACAATCCCGCGAGGAAACTCCCGATACCTCGTCCCTTTTGCACCCTATAAGAAGCTCTATACAAGGATCCAATCTCTCCTCCCACCTGTTTTGAATAATAACTATAATATCGATCCATCACCGGCGCCATCTCGTCTTAAAATGATGTACTAACGTGAATCAATTCTTTTTTATAAAGTGTAGCACAACTATCGAGCTTTGCTCCCCACTATGAAAAGAAATTGCTTCACCGAGTTTATCTGCAAAAAGAATTTCAACACTCTCGATATTGTTTTTCTCCACGGGAAAATAATAAATCGGATTGAAAGTTTGATATTCACCAATTTTGACATTTATGATGCGGATGCATCGACTCAAAGTGTCACCCACCAACTGCGGTTTTATTATATCTGTGTAAACGTAAACATTTTTTGAGGAGGTTGCAATGCTTCTTTTTCCTCTGTTTCCTATGCCGTCTTTAGTGTTAATCTCTACCCTAGCATCATCGATGATTTCAGCTAACTCATCATCTGTCAACGTTGAATCTTTAAATGATAATCTAATAAGAACAGCCGATAATAATGATAGGTCATTTTTTATCTTTTCCTTGCCTTTTCCACTAAAGCCTGACAAAGTTCTATTGAATAAGTTAGCAAACGAATCATACGTTCCCGGAGACAACGAGTATTTTACTCCGCTCGCAAAAATTTGCGCAGACCGTGGTAATATGCGTTCATCAACTCCAACCTGGTTAATCCTTACACTCAGTTTATCAATATAACGCATTACTTCATTTGAAATGTACGTTTGTTTTTGTGTACTGGAGGTAATATATGGTTTTGAAAATGCCGCCGCAATACTGTCATAAGTACCAATGGGAATTGTAAAGTATGAATCATCTAAAAGTTTCACATTTATAACTTCTTTATCCCCTCGAACTAATCCCTCTTCACTCCGGGTCCTATTATCCTTAGGAGGAAATTCGTCTGCTACGCGAGGCGCTGGAGTAAAGTTTTCGATAACAGCTGGTGTGTCTTTGGAAACTTTTTTTACCTCAATAGAAGGAATCGAAATCTCAGCTAGACCGACATACCACTCGTTATTTTCTAAATCGATGCGATGACTCAACTTTGTACGATAATGAGCGATTGTATTTCTTGGGAAAAAATCCCTCGAGCTATCGCTGGGTAGTGTAAGATAAAATTCGTTCATATTTTACGCACGGAAGAAGCTGAAATCCACGAGTTAAAAGACGGTGGGTATCCGTCCCACTTGATAAAATACTCCAAATTAGGACCACTCCCCCGACGTCTCAATATTTTCTCGATCCTGTACTCCGTGTCAGGAGACACGTTAACTTTGACTAATTCTTCCGCATAGAAACTACCCTTTATATCCTCCCCGTTCAAATCATTCAATTTATAGGTTGGTATTAGTTTCATTCGATCAATGTTTGTAACTTGAAATATTTCCTTGGTATAATTTGGTGTGTATCCTTTGGTGAATGGAATCCTCTCTTTACTAATCCTCACATAATCACCTTTATTAAATTTTGCATCCGTCTTCTTTAAGCTTTTTCTCCGACTAGCAATGATGAATGCATTTTTAGCATTCACTTGAGAGGGAGCGATCCTAATGCTAGAATGCGTACTATGGTTATAAGAACTGATGAGTTTTGGAAGCACATCGATATATTTGTAAGTTGCGTATTTTGTAAAATATTTATACATTTTTGTCTTGAGAGTTCGATTAAAGCGTTCCACGAGGCTAGCTTTAATTTCTGGATTATTTGTAGTGTAAAACTTTACACCTTGATTCGAGATAAAACTTTTAAACTTGCTATTAACAAATTCCCCTCCCTTATCGCTCTGAATTTTCAATGGCTTGCGCTCGCGAAATATGACCTTAAATGCTTCTATAATTTCCTCTGGTCTTTTTGACTTGAGAGGACTAGCCCACGCATAACGGGAAAATATGTCTATTACGGTTAAAATGTAACAGAACCCGTTGTTGTATTTTTTCAAACTTCTCAAATCATTTAAATCACATTGCCAACACTCATCTATATAGTTTACTTCGTAACGGTTTCTAACAAACTTTTTTCTCGCCGGCTTGTGACGCGTGTACGCTTCTTGAGATTCCAACCACTCGCGAATTGTTTTTATAGGGATTCCAGTCGCTTTATTTAATTTTTTATCTGTGGAAAAACCAGCAGGATGTGCGGGATTGTTGTACACGCTAGCTATTACGTCGTGTCCCACTCTGCCCCGAACATTTTTGGTACCCTTTTTCGCTTGCTTCGCCTTGGAATTGGTCTCGGAGATGTCCATCGCTCCTTTGGAGATGTTCTTTGCTCCCTTGGAGGTGTGCTTGGCTCTCTTGGAGTTGCTATTATCCGCTTCATTTTTCTCGGTGGAGAATCGCTTTCGATTTGTTCCTTTATTCGTGCCCATGTCGAATCCAACTCTGAATTTGTCCTCCTAATTTCGTCTAACCGCCTTCTCATTGCATCGCTACCTTCATATAGCCGTGTTGGTGGTGAGTGTTTCACTATCGGAACGTGTACGGGAGATTTAAAGTCTGACACTGAGTCGAGATATTTATCGAGTATTCTTTTATACAAATGCCACTTCTCAATATCCTTGAGCCCTTTACTCGCTAACACAAGTTTCATTTCCTTATCCAATTTACTCAACCTAGCCTTTGCATGACTTCGATCAAAGACTTCGGGACTCACTACGAGCATTTTCTGCAAACTCATTTTCCCAGCAGGCTACCGATCACACCGCTTAAAATCGAACCCAGTAGTAATGGCAAAAAGCCACCTTTTTGTACGAGAAGCGCTCGTTTTCTTTTTACACTCGTCCTCCGTTCAGCCAACTTTCTCAGTGTGTTACGATGCTTGGATAATTTTCGTTTCAATCGCTTATCGATCTTATGATTTCCGTTTAGAGTATTGAGGCAACAATCGCAAATTGTTTTAATCAACTCCTCGTCCGAGCTATTCAATATGGCAGTACGTAATTTAGGCTTTGCAGATTTTAGGACGTGGAGCAAGTGTTTATTGTTCTTCAACCTTTTCATCGCGTTGGGGCATGTAAATGACAGTGGCCCCGTCTTGGGGAAAAATTTTGGTTCTAAAGCGGAATCTCTCCTCCGTGTCCTGACCAAGATCTAGAACCAAATAACCGAATGGTTCTTGCGTAACCTGTTTATATACCCTCTCCAATTCCCCCGATTTTTCCGGATAGACCTGCCTAGCTAAATGACCAAATTGTAACTTATCTCTGGGATTTTTGAACGCTACAATATACTTTGAATTCAATGATATGTTTCTCGATTGCTGGCTTTGATAGAAAATATTCTGCGTGATCAAAAACACCGAAATGTTAAAATGATGGCTACCTCTGGTGAATAATCTACACACATCTTTGCTGTAGGCTCCCTCACTCATTAAATCATCTATAACGTACAAAGTAGGAACACCACCAAATTCTTCGAAAGGAGGTATTTCAGAGTAAAATTCAACTGGTATTCGTATGTTAGGCTCACTCCCTGGGGCACAGCACCAAACCACTTGCTCTATTGGACTATCTATCATATAATCCAATTTTTCCAAAAACTGCGTGACAAATGTGGTTTTTCCACAACCTGACGGACCCGCGCAGATGCATGTGAAAGGATGTTTCCAGGCCAACGTCATGATTAACACTGGAATTATGATTACGATGAAACTAGTTTTTATCAATTTCAATCATTACCAAATGCCTGATCATGTGTACGTTTCCGTGGAATTTTGTAATGTCCCCAAGCAAGCGTATTCATTCCATCCTCGCAAATATATCGTTTATCATCGGATGCATTTAGTGTCACCTTATTTATTTTAACAGTGTATAACTCGTGCATTTTGCTACGGATTACGTTCATCTTTCGAAATTGCGTCGAGTTCTCTCTTAAACAATTAATATAATCACCAAATTTTAGGCATTTTTCCTTCACAGATTTCGTTATCCCCTTTGCCTTCTTTTTTTCTTTACCCGATTCCATCTTGAATGAGTACAATTTGCTTCTTAATCCAACGAAAGCCGTTATAATGAGACCATCGCATTCGTCTTTGAACTTTCCAATGACCTTCTTGTTTTTTTCAGAATAACACGGATGTTCTTTTGGATAATTCGAGGTGTCGAATGCATCTAGGTATTCTAGCATATCTCTGTATACATCATCCGTTCTAATCTCATACATGAAGCTGTCAGTGTCTGTGTAGGCGAGTGACAATTTATTTTGGTACTTGGGCAGCATGGTGCGGTAATGAAAGTCGTACATTAGAGTTTTGCTGAGATCGAGAACGCAGAAACCAATGTATATTGGCTTAACCATTTTGATGGTGGCTTTCCGCATGTGAACGGCTACTAAAGACTCGTTGAAAATTGTCCTATCCAAAAATGTCGATTTATTGATTAATTTTTGAAGTCTTTTTTCGCTTGTCACTAATTGCATATTCATCCGTTTCCTTACATTCTCCATTGTCTTGCCAAATACGGCGTTATTCATGAGCTTGTAAAAGTCCTTCTCAAATTCATTTTTAGCAACTTTTCGACGATCTGTATTTAGGTCAATATAGGTCTTTAACCACGAAGACTGTTTGAACTCGATAACTCTGTGCACTTTTTTGAGTATGATGCCTAATTCTAATGCCTGTTTCAGGTTCATGTAATGAATTACATATTTACTTTTATTTTCGAGGGTGGTCAAAAGTTTTTCATGTTTACCGTTAGGTGGTGTCTTGTTTTCCGGGCAAAGAGGGAAATCTGAATGCGTATCGTGCAGCCAATGTGGGTACTCAAGATCAACTTCGAGAATGTATCCAGTTTCACTGTCATCGGGAACATTTTCCACGCTAAAATCGTCAATTTCCTCCTGTTTTAACCACCGAAATTCACCGTAAGGAAGGGGTCTGGAGAGTGCCCATCCGTAGAGATTATTCGCGTCAAGATAGGTTAAAAATATCGAATCTTTACCTGGGTCATAACCTGACATGTACTTATTGTTCGATTCACAGTATCTTTTACAACACTGTGAAATTCCTCCGCGAATTCCGTTTTCGATCATGAGTATCATATCGTAATCAGTCAAAAGCTCTAGCTCTATTTCGGTATATTTTAGCATTGCATCAAATGTTAAACCTGGTGCAGTGTAATACCACGCCGGATCTAACTTGTAGGCTCCGTAGCACACGTCACGAAAGTTCTCAAAAACATCGGCGAGAAGAGTGACGTCACTTTTCAAATAAACATCACTGTAATCACCGAGTGTTTCACATCCAAACGAAGACCATACGTTCAAAGCGTGACCATAATCTTCGTCTGACACATGCTCGTCGTTCAATCTGTTGTAAAAATTATCCTTGTCCGGGAGCAAGGTTTCATCGAGCTTATTCAACGAATCAGTGTAATCATAGGGATAAACCCCCTTTCGTGTAACTAGTCGCGTCTTGTCACCAAAAATTTCTGTGGTATATTTAAATTTAGTCAGGTTCGAGACTAGAGAAGCAAGAGAAGCGGGCATAAATCGAAAGGTATCGACAAAACGAATTTTAAAATTATCCTCTATAGACTTGGAAAAAGTGATATATTTTTCTTCAGAATTTGGAATAATGAATATTTCCCTCTCATCATAGTCTAGCTCTCGTACAATGAAATGACCATCATACGCGGACAGGTTATGAATAAAAATTGGAAGAAATTGAGGCATCTTATACTGCACATTGCAAAAGGAATGAGCTGGACCTCGATACTGTCCCGTCAGGTGATCGTGATCCCTAACCCTATCCTCGTTCAACTCTTTCCCACAAATGTGGCACGTCGATGCGTTTTGGAAAGCGCTCTCTTTTTCCTCTGTGAGTGGTGTTATAGGAATAGTATTTTTGTACAACTTGAAAACCTTCTGGGCTTCATCTTTTATACTGTCAATAAAAACACGTGCTGCATTAGGCCCTCGATACAATACTGGCTCCTCGCATCCGTTTGGAGTCATCATGATATAACAAAAGCTGAATGGCTCATGCTTCTGTATGATGTTAGTGAACGAAGTATTAGAACACGGTTCGCATGTGTTTACATTTTTCAGTAGACATTCAAAATCGGCATATATCACGTAAGGTACACGGAAAGTGCGATTAATGTTGGTAAATTTCAATAATTTATTGTCCTCGTCTGGTAGCACTATTTTACTTGGTGTCCCCGTTCCTCTACATAAGTCTTTGTGAGCCTGCAATTTTTGTTCGTCATGATAAAGAGTAAGGCAACGTTTGCAAATAAATATTTTGTGCTGATGTTTTGTTATTTGGGAGCCTACGAGTTTTTCAAAATTCTTTATCCAGCAGTAGTGAGCAGTTGTTTCATTGGTTATGTAGAGGAGGTCGCGATGATCCTCGAGCTCACAATCTACAATTTTCAAAGGATATACATTGTTTTTATCATCTAGTCCAAACACATTAATTGAAATGTTATTGGTACGTTCAAATTTAGGGATATCCTTCAGATCAACCGGGTAATCGACACATTCCCAATGGTAACTTTCATGAAATATATTAGTATTATACTTTGAAACTCTCTGGGGGTTTTTAGCGATATTTTTTGCCCATATCGCATACTTGAAACAAAACTGGTCTTCATTTTCCACGTTTATAACTGCTTTGGTATTTTTTATCTTTCGTGGCAAATCTATATACGTTGAACCTCGAAGGGGGGTGTATTTGTTAATACGGAGCTCTAAACCTACAACTTCAGCCAAAGTCCATCCTGACCCTTTTGCTTGAAATTCGGACTTTTCTTTTAAAAGTTTAGAAAATTTCTCGTCCACAATCTCATTTAACTGATCAACAAGTAGGACACGGTGATTACTAGTTTTAAATGAAGTATCTAGCTCCTCATGTTCTCCTTTTCGAAATTTGCAAATTAATACAAGGTTGAACTTTATACTTCTGTTCGTCCTTATTTGCTCTCTAATTTTCTCAATCAATAGATTTTTTATTCCATCGAGAAAAGTTACGACGTCCTGAGCATCCCCCTCGGGAGTTATCCAAAAGGTTTTAAGCCTGGATCTAATTGCCGATTCAATTTCATTGAACCCTCTCCCTATTTGCTCGTTAATTTTCATCCGGTGTGCATTGGTATTCTCATGAGGCATAGCCTCATCAATGTTATAGAAGATTTCGCAGTAAGAGCAAAATTTTCTACCATGTGCCTTATCTAATGCATCTTTCATTTCATGATAAGTTTCCATTTCATCAATACTATCGTTTTCAAAAGCTACTTTTCTGTAAATGCACGCTAACGCTTGTTCAAGATCCTCTTTAGTTGTGTATGCATTGTTTTTAAAGTTAAAAATGATGTCTCTAATGGATGACATGATTAATGTGAGAAATCTGAAAAAATAGAGAAAAGTTTAGCTAATTCTTCGTCTTGGATCAGATGTAGGATTATAAAAACGTTCAATTCTAACCTCGTAACGAATGCAATCTACTTAAAATCTCAATAAAAATAAAATGGTAGTGTATTCTGCAGTGATTACTTCCTCAAGGTAGTATTTTAAGGTGGGAACTTGGAATGTCTAAAAAGTTAGACTTACCAAGATCTAGATGGCGATGATGTTGTCTTCGTTGAGAGCAGATGACGTTGTCTTTGAGGAGTAGTCACCAAGAGGAAGTTCTCGGATCAAATGACGAGATTGCAATGAATGCTTCCGTCTTCGATCGGTATTTATAAAAGGAAATCTTCTCCTCCTACTCTTCAGCGGATGGCTGCCGAGTGGGTTGAGAAGACTGTGAATGATGTCAGCTGCAGAGGTATTCCAACAAAGTAGAAAAAAAAACCGAGGTCAATCCTCACGGATAGATGACAAAGTTATGCATTTCCTTACACCCAAATAAGGTAAGGAATGCGCAAAGCTGCTACTGAATGACGCCAGTAGTGTGGAAAATACCTAGCTCAATTCTCCCCAGGTGGATTGCGAAGTCATTCCCTATTTCCTTTCACCCCAAATAAGGTAAAAAATCCACAAATAAGGGAGTTATAGACCATCGCATGAATTATCTCCAGAGTAAAGGGGTCACATCCTTGGAGTGAGGTGATTTCTTTTACATACAAAAGATGAGTTGTCACTTAGTCATCAACATTCAAATTTAAACTATGGTCTTATTTGTTCAAATAAGGGAGTTATATACGGTCGTAGGAATTATCTCCAGAGTATAGGGGTCACATCTTTGGAGTGAGGTGATTTCTTTTACACACAAAAGATGAGTGGACACTTACTCATCAACATTCAAATTTAAACTATGGTCCTATTTGTTCAAATAAGGGAGTTATAGACCATCGCAGGAATTATCTCCAGAGTATAGGGACCACGCCCTTGGAGTGAGGTGATTTCTTTTACACACAAAAGATGAGTTGTCACTTACTCATCAACATTCAAATTTAAACTATGGTCCTATTTGTTCAAATAAGGGAGTTATAGACCATCGCAGGAATTATCTCCAGAGTATAGGGACCACGCCCTTGGAGTGAGGTGATTTCTTTTACATACAAAAGATGAGTTGTCACTTACTCATCCACATTCAAATTTAAACTATGGTCCTATTCGTTCAAATAAGGGAGTTATAGACGGTCGTAGGAATTATCTCCAGAGTATAGGGACCACGCCCTTGGAGTGAGATGATTTCTTTTGCATACAAAAGATGAGTGGACACTTACTCATCAACATTCAAATTTAAACTATGGTCCTATTCGTTCAAATAAGGGAGCTATAGACGGTCGTAGGAATTATCTCCAGAGTATAGGGGTCACATCTTTGGAGTGAGGTGATTTCTTTTACACACAAAAGATGAGTTGTCACTTACTCATCAACATTCAAATTTAAACTATGGTCCTATTTGTTCAAATAAGGGAGTTATAGACCATCGCAGGAATTATCTTCAGAGTATAGGGGCCACGCCCTTGGAGTGAGGTGATTTCTTTTACACACAAAAGATGAGTTGTCACTTACTTATCAATATTCAAATTTAAACTATGGTCCGATTTGTTCAAATAAGGGAGTTATTAAAGATTTTCTTACAAAGATACCTGCTACTAACCTATATTCTCCTAATACCATCATTCATATATTGGCCCACCGAATCTAAACTATTTGCTCTATCAAAATTTTTCAAACGGAATTATTCCTTTACTCATCTCCCCGAATTTTAGAGGAGAAAACGAGATTACTAGGACCAGGATTTCTACCATACCCTTAGTATCCTAGGATACTTAAAAAATTTCATCCTGTTTTTTGACCGGGAGTCGAAGGGGGATATTGAGCATAACACGCTCATGAATTTTCTCGGTTCTAAAAGCAATAGAAAAAATAGGAAAAATCCGAAAAACTCAGTTTTACGGATCATATTTACCTTAAAGCGGCAAACTCCTTCGGCTTCCGGGTCTCTGATGATTCTTCCGGAATTCAATCAGAATTCATAAAGAATTCCTACAGAATTCACTTCTTGAAGACCTACGCGATGATTCAGTTGGACCGATGGAATCAGACTAGTTCTGAGACCGCTGGTGATTCTCTCAGTGACTGCACGGCCTTATATACTGCTTAGAGGGTACCGTGGAAGGGGCAAATCTAGGCGTAACCTACCCATCCCACTTGGATCGCTTGGAAACGACTTTCACTTATAGCCTTGCCTCCTAGGCGTAACCTACCCATCCCACTTAGATCGCTTAGAAACGCCTTTCACTTATAGCCTTGCCTCATACCGTAGACAATATGTGCAGTTTTGTGGAGGGTTCTGAAAATGAGTATTTATCGCTGTGGTGACGAATTTTCGGAAATGCTTAAGTATTCTAGATTAAATTTGATGATGATAGGAATTTGAATGGTGATCATAGCATAAATATTAACAAAGTTATTGCGATTTTTAATAATCAACAATTGTTTATAAGACAAGATACTATTTATCTTGATAACTATGACTTGTATCGAAAAAGTGTAAGAGATATTTTTTACTGATAATTACTTGCTCTTTCACTTAAAAGCATTTATTTTCAAAAATGTTCAATAACAAAGAAGTTAGAGGTGTAATTTCGGTTATTTCCGATGCCGAGACGGGGAAATACGATTCACGTTGCAACCGCACGTGTTTAGACCTTGGTAACTGCCAATGGGAACATATCCAACTCGAGTGGGAGAAGCTATGGGCTCGGCACGTGTCTGGAATGCACCGGGAGTGAAAGGGAACGTTGTGACGTCATGGGCCAGGATCGGCAAATCCCTACTACTCACGTTAACTTTGGCCTTCTATAATAATTTCACCTTTAAAATTTTCACTTTTCAATCGTTAAGTTACTATTTAATACACCTATTTCTCGGTAAAAAGAGTCATTGCTGGCTAGAAAGGATTTGTTAGCGCATGCAGCCTAGTTTTTGACATTTTAAGCCTCAATAGATCACTTATTTCCCATTAAAGTTTCCATCAAAAGGCGCAAAAGCCCAACAAGTAGTGCTCTCTCCACGTATTTCATATCTGGACGTGCTTTGCGAAAGCCACCAGTATCTAGAAAAGCGTCGCGCTGAATCGAATTCATAAATCATCCTCTTGGCTATCCTCCTTCGGGAATGAGAAGTATCTGCGAGCAGTAATAACCACGAAGCGTGTTTTCCCCCTGGTTCTCCGCGCGCTCAAACATTCGCCCGGCATTCCAGGCGGAAAGACGTAAACTCTCCAGCTGTCCGGACCGTAAATAAAGACGGAATTGATTCAAAATCCCTCGTACGAGCGCCGGGTAAATAATTGACGAACGGACGAGGCGAAAGAGCAAACATGGATGGGGCCACCTGGGGTGTCACCGTTCAAATAGCACCCCAACGCTCCTAAGAGACTTCCGGCCCCCGCCACCAAAACCCTATAACCCTAATACCCTGACCCTTTGACCCACTCGCGCATTTGCTCGCCTCCTACTCCTCCAGGATACGTTCAAACAAGGATTACGACTTCCGAATCACTTCACGTCTTACCTAACCCTGTACGAAAAAAAATGGTGGGTGTAAAATGGGATTCGGTACAGAGAGAAAGAAATTCATATAAAAAAATGCATTTATAAGATTTTTAAAGCTTAAATATATTATTTCCCGGTTTTCAGATCGATTTTCTCGACTGCCAAAAATAATATTCACGCTCATTTCTTATCAACCTCGATCAGTTCCTCTTCAGTTTCATATGAATCAAACACAGATTAAAAATTTTCTATGCATTCATTGAAGTTATAGGACATGGTATCCATTGGAACGTTTATATAGCACCATAAATAGAAAAATATTGACATCAATATCAGCTGTCACATTTGAGAGGTATACATGCATACATACGGCACAAAATGACTTCATAAAATAGTGCAGAGTATATTAATATTTTTTATAATGAGGTAATTACATGTAATTTAATATAATGCTTATAGAGGTGGGATTTCAAATAATTTGCTCGCATATATGAGATTTGCAAATGCGAGACATTTTTGAAATTCAATTTTACATCAACTTGGGATACTGTTGATAAAACCAGGTGACTTAATAGCTGCTTCTGGAAGACATTTATACCCAGAGAGGACTTCTTTTCCAGTAAAGGATTCTACATCTAAAGTGAGTTACGAGTTACCGATCGACCGTACAAATTACTGTCTCTGAGAGAACGTCTGCATTCCTTGTCAATATTTTAGTGTGTTTACACAAAATATCATCATATTATGCAAGTTGCTAGGACACTTGGAGGGATTTATAAAATAGCATAGTTGTTTGATTCAAGGTACCTATTGTCATGAGGAAGCATAAAATCTTCGAGACCGGTTGATTCGCTTTTGTTTTCTTTTAATTTCAATGTCTGTGACGACCCCGGATACGTCCTCCCCGTAAGCATCCCTATGTCCTCAGACTCACCTCCCTCCATCTATCTAATCAACATCGATTTTCACCCTTGAGGACCCATCAGCTCACACTCAATCCAGCCTTCTCCAGCTGCTGTTACACACTCCTTCCTCTTCCACAACAAAAGCCCCATTCATCACAGCTAGAAAACAATCTCTCTCGTCTATTACATTGGGGAACAAGCAATTCGTCGCCCTAGATCTGAGACTTGTTTCAGACTAACTTGTGGCCTCTGAATAAGAAACGACCTCAGTTTTTATCTATCCCGTCAACTGTTTAAGCTTCAGGAAACCCTCTTTTTATACCATTTGTCATGCAAAATTTGCATATGAACGAAGTAAAAAGGAAATCTTACCATATTTACAACCCAAACAAAATAATTTAATTAATACAAGGGTTATATACAGTTACTGCAAGGTAAAATTGCGATAGATCAAATAGTGACTCTTGAATCAAACGATAAATATAAACATTAATGTTAAAATTTTCGCTTCTAGCTTTTTTTCTAGAGTGTTTAATTTATGGATATTTATCTGCGACAATCTATTTGAGAGAGACTCTGACCTCGTACCTAATAATTCAACTCATGCGGATTCTCGTACGAACGGAATCACCCTCAATTTCAATACATTCATCATTGGGGTCACTCCGATTTTCACCAGATCCCCACTCCTGTATTTGCAAACATATGATATGAGATACTTTGAAATGTGGTACTAGGATTTTAACTAAATGAAGCAAAAGAACTAGATGATGAATAAACAGGATAATATATTTTACATTAGATTTTTCTTTTGTGTACAGAAATTTTTACAATGAAAAGTAACGACATGAGTCATCCTTGGGCTCTCGTCAAATCATTGGTATAACAAAAAGAAATGTATTCCCTTCCTCCAGTTCCATTACCTCTTAACATACTGCTTGTTCACGTTTTTAGGGACCCATTATTTATCTGGATCACTATTTTTCACCTTAAAATAGATAAAAGGCTATACTGGCTTCCCTGACGAATGAATTGCTATTTGTCTTCTGACACCGGCTAGCACAGGCAGACAGGAATTTCAAAGATCCAAACTTGATTGAGCGAATTTTTTTCGTAATGAAGTAAACAAATTCAAGACAGGAACATTTTCAGTTTATGTGGACGTAAGTAAAAATCAAACACTGCCAACATTGTAAAAAGAATCCACGTCAGAACCTAGCCCAGAAGCATCTTTACTCCGACCCTCCACTTTTTGATAAGGTTACATTTCATAATGCCTGCCAATAACCAACGATGAATTTAACTTTCAGAATTATTCAAATGAAATTTATGGGTGATCTACTAAAAGTTATGGTTTACCTACCCGTGTGGATTGAGAACAAAATATGAGTGTATGCTACCCACTCAACATTGAGGCTCCCTGTTGAGCAAATTCGGATCGCGTACCTCCGTCTCACAATAACATCTCCTGCTTAACTGGACACATATGTACCTGTTGCTGGCATCCTAAGGGTACAGTCGCATAAGGTAAATGCCAGCCGATTGGAGAGCAAAGATGCCTCCTTTGAACGACACTCAATCAAGCAGACAGTCGTCAAAATTACACTCAGAAGGAAAAGTGAAAAAATTTGACGTGGTGGAAGAAAAGTAACTGGAGTTTTGACATCGGCATGCCTATCTTACACAAAAACAGCTCAAAAATTGAATACTACGAATAAAAGTTAAAACTCGTTCCTCATTGTTATCAATTGAATTGGAATTGACTGCGAAACGCTTTCCATCGGGAGAGGAAAATGAACAAAAGAAGTGACGGTTGCGAAGTGGAACAGGGTTGCGCAACACAAATCATCTTTTAAAAATTAAAAACGGATTGAATTGCATTTTCTCATCGTGCTATTAATAAAAACCTCACTTGTGATGACTTCGAAATTACTGATAAGCAAAGTAGTTCATTGAAGAGATTATCTAAAGACATTGTTTACATACGCAAAAACTCAGAAAAATGCATTAAAATTACTGATATCGATAGAAATGTGTGACTGACACATTATAATTCAATTAACCATAATTGATGTAAATATTATAAATATAAATAAAATGTTGTAACATAGCAACAAACAAACCATCTAAAGAACTACATAAAAGGCCAATCAATGTCATCTAATCGCTTCTTTATTTATTTCTTAAATTTTGATTCTTTTTTTTAATGATTTGTCATATATTTTCGCTCTGTTAAATCACTTTAAATGATTGAAATATTTTGCATTTATTGTACATTTCATTTTCCATACAATAGACCAAGTTAACAGATAATACATTTCTAACGGATAATAAATTTGTAACATGTTATATAAAAATGACGTAAATATCGGCATTTCATGTTCAAATATAAACAAGAGATAAAGAAATATATTGAAATAGACAGCCTTTAAAAAAATTAATTAATCATTTAGGTGCACGAAGAGTAAGTTTTGGCCGGCTGAGTTCGGCCAAGCCTCCAATGAAAACTCCCCATTGCTCGGTGAACAAACGAATTTTAAACCTATTAATGAAGGGAAATAAATCTTTTGTTCCTATATTTGCCCTGGCGATATAGTGCACTGCTAAGAACATGCTCTCTCCGTAACGCTCTGACAGATGTCCTTATTTCCCAAAAAACGTAACCGTGGTGCGTATTCCACGAGTCTTTCTAACGGCTCCCAGACTAATTGGTGCAAAAGCTGACTAACCCTCTATATTTTAAGCAGTTCTTGATGAATCTGAACTAATATTTCGAGATTTTCATTTTATCCATTTATTCACACAGTTTATCCTCATTTTCTCTTGTATTTAATAACGGATATACGGATGAAATGTTTTTCTTCGGATCTAATATACTCACCACGTAGTTGAAGTGAGCGTGCAAGGTAGCGCCTCTCTGTAACTACTTAATTTATCCGGGGGAAACTATTCTCTCATTGAATCATTTGGAGCATCAAAGGATGGAGAGTTAGCATCAATGCATGGCACCAGTGAAAAGAAGTACGAAGCCAGCAAAAATGGAGAAAAACATTTCGCAATGGGATAACTGTGGAATTTAAGGTGGATACGAAGAATGCTAAGAATTTCATGAATTATCACTTAAGCTGAAAAATAAGGTACCTTAGTTTATTTTATGAACACTTCCATCCAGTAAATTTACATTTGAATCAACATTCGGTTTCCACTAACTAAAACCTAAATGTTTAATTAAATCCTGTTTGAGGACTTAAGGCTTTGACTAACGATATCTCAGTTATTAGCACAGAGTGGCAAAAGGTTCTATGAATAAACTGGTATCAACTGGTATTTCCTGGCTCTTTTGCTACCTTTCAGTGACATTTCAATCATATTATCAAACTTCCCTCATCTGCGATGACACAAAATGCTAATTATTATTTAGAGAAAGATACGGTAGATTTAGCAGTAAAAATAATTTTCATCTTCACGCTAAAATGACTCTTTTCACATCAAGATAATCGGGGTAGTCCTATATTTTACTAGCAAAATCAAACGCCTCGAAATAACTCTGTCGTTATTATTTTACTAATATTAGTCACCACATTATATTATTTACTATTATTAATTTTCATTTTCAATAATAGATTAATTCTACAATTGATAACGTAAATGCTCTATCAATTGGATATTATGTATCAACGGACCACGAATCATGCAATGCAATGGAATGACGTTAAATTACCTTTTAATAGAAATTTTAGAACACTGGTAAACCTATATAATCAAGTCCTTTCGATAAAATTTCATGAAAATAAAACTGTACGATGCAAAGCTATTAATTAAAAGCTAGCCTATAATTTTCCCAATATTTTTTTGCACTCTCCATCAATTCGTATCTCACTTTGAATTTCTCTCTGTAACAAAAAAAACTGTGAATCACTGGAAATAAATAAAAATACTATCTCTGAAACTCAATAATAGAGGTTACGTCGAAAAAGAAAATTCAAAGTATCACCACTGCCACTGCAGTAGGACCCTTTCCACCATTACCTCTAAAAATCACATTTAAAGCATGAAATCACAACTTGTCTAACCTACTGTTTACACTACTTCCTAATCTCAGACTCAAGTGTGCTACGTAACCACTCATTAGTAAACCTTAAAAGTGTGTTCAAAACTCAACTAAGATTTGGAAACTTTGACTCGATCAAGGTCCATACAGACTCAAAGTGTATCCCTCATCAAACTAGCCTTACTAGCTCTAATAGCGCGTAACTTGACATTCAGTTACATGAGATTCTTTGTTAAAAATTATCAAAGTTTGTCTCCTTTCATTAGAAGTCATTCTCAATCTCGCTCTAAATCTATCCAGCTCTCGATGAAAAACCATCATTTGCTGCGATCAAATGACATCAAATCGATTACATGTTATTCACTCAATGAGCACTGAATTGGATGGATAAAATACCCTTTCCCTCGGGTAATTTAATAGATATCCACGAGAGAAGAGGCAATATTACATCACATAATTACATCAAAGGTCAAACAGACGTTCCTGGCTCAGGCCAGTTCACTGCTTCTACTCTGACGGATATTCCTCGCAACCACCCGGCAAACTAACTCGCGTAATATGTTGGGTAAGCAGCAGTGCCAGCCTCCGCCATTGGAGCGGGCATGAAATAAAATGGGCTGATCCGCTGCGGATTGGATAAACATCGCACAGACGCGGAGGCGAGGCCAGCAAACACGAGGGCATAAACACGCGCTCTCCGCAGACGGTGACACTCGATCCGAACCGCCGACATATTTCCGTTGCGTTTCGAGAGCCATGTGTCAACAGGCAGAGGCAAACCCATGGCCCTTATATACTGGTTACTAATCTTCCAAAAGGTTCTCATTGAAATCGGTAGGGGGCGCTGTTGCCTCAATCTTCCGACACCAAATAGTTCCTCTTTTGAACGAGTGGCAGCGCGAGGGTGCCCATGGTTTCTAGTTGTAGGAAAATTTACATGGCGAGTATAGGCTAAATGCTGACTTGTGGTGTTTTTTTCCATTTTTTCAGTGGTAAGGAGGCCTTCTGGAGGTTTCATTTTTTGACAGTACGAAACTGAGTGTAGTGGCTAGAAAGTGGTGCTATTAGCTCAGAAAAATCAGCGATGGTTCAGGAGTAGTGACTTGAAACAAATCCCGTGCCCTCGCTCGTAGTGGGATCCCGTTTACTTACCTGTGAACACCACGGCTTACGACAAGGGATCGTTTTTGTGCGTGGTTTTAAGTCGGTATATAATGCAAAGAAGAAATAAAATTCCAAACTGGGCATTATAAACTCCCATTTGTGGAAGGCGGCGGTAAGTACACTGAATGTTTACATGTTGCATTTTTGAATAAGTTGTTTCTTGTGCATGGTACCTAAGTTATGATAACGGTGAAGGCCCGAAGTGTCACTAATCTTAGCAATTAAGTTTAATAACAATGCAAATGTTTCAACTGCGTGTCCATATTACAGCATTTGTCGAAAATGAAACACCTATCCCGCTCAACATTTTTAGCCGACCTTATTCCAAGATGGCAGAATGTGGTGGACACGTTAATTTTAATTTTGTAAGTAATGTGTGCCGCCTACTGTCCATCGCATGGCACAGTGAGTATTCGCATTTAAAGTTGATATTTTTTAAACATTGTTTTGCTCTATCGGAAGTAGAATCAAACTCTTGAAAAGTTATTTTTAAGTTTTTTTATCTGGAATGGACCTGATGTTTTGGTTTGGGTTTCTTGTTTATATACATTACTAGCTGAGAAGCCCTTTGATTTTGAGCAGCTCGGATATGAGTTAGAGAATTTGCCTAATTCTTTGTGCATTGAAGTTGGCCGTTGTGCGTGAAAATGCTATTGTTTATTTCTCTTCGTCACAAGGTTCATAAGTTTTGTTGATGGTAGCAGAGAGGAGTACTCCTCGATCGTATCCTACTACACACCGCAAATAAGTGTATTTTTTCTCTATCTTGGCCTCTATTTTTAGCGTATATTAGTGCCTTGCAGGGTTAATAGTCTTGAAGAATTTAAATGCATTGCAATTTAAACAACCGATAAATATTCTTTTACGTTATTTTAGCTCGATCGGATAAAAACCACATTTATATGATGATTTTTGTATGACAGACACAGACAAACATTAACTTTTTATGTAGGATTCATAGATAAAGCGTAACAGGTATCTCGCAATGTCGCGCACAAGAATTTCCTTTGGTTGATTTTGCGTTTAATGTAATTAACTTCATTTTTGCTCTGCCATTTTGAAGTGTTCTACGTTCTACTATGATATGATATTTTGGGAATTACAATTAATTATAATCAATGACCGGAACCAATGACTGTTTTACTCGGGAGCTTTTAAAGACCAGATGCGTGAATTAACAAATTGAAATAGTTATTTAATAAATGCCTTGCAATAAATTTTCTGGAAATAATTGGATGTCGAGGTTTATCAATTTGATCTGCTTCTACAATTGCTGAGATTTATCGATTCGGTTCAGTGCAAATTATCTGGATAATCAAGAGAAATTGGCCATCTTTCCCTGCCAAGTCATAAATGGCCTACTAACTAGCCAGTTGCTGACAAGCCTTACACATCCTGCATGTTTCATGAACAATTTCTGTCTAACCGTGCTACTATTTGAAAATACATGAATGCATATTGATGTTGGATCTGTAAGTGGCTTTGAGAACTAATTATTCTTTATTTTTCCCCAGGATTAACTGATATATAAAACCAGTGAAGCATGAAACTTTGTGAATGTAATTTAATGTGAAGTAATTTTGGGAGATGAAACCTAATAATACTGTCTGGAGGAGTCGAACATTTAGATACAAAGAATGATGTAGACCCTCAGATCCAAATATACTGTATGTCCTCAAGAGAAATACAGCCGCCTTCCAGCAATGTGAGTAAATTTGAAAATATGTAAATGTATATTGATGTCTGATCTGAGCTTGTTCTTTTGAACATTTGTGTCCCGATTTACTCAGAGAAGTAATATGAAAATTTTGCTCTCATATTTATGAATATCACTATTATTGTTTATTAATTTAAGTAAGGTGACATGAGCCCAAGTTTTATTTTATGGATAATTTTTACAACTTCAATGTCCAACATCTGTGAGAGGTTTAGGTAGTTTAGACCATTAAGCATAACATAAAAGTTGGTGTATGTACTACCAAGCTTGGGTGATCAATCACCTATTAGAGTATGTATCAACGATGTGTAAGCACACCTTACATCTCGCCATCTTTATTGTTCATCACTCTTACACCGGAACTCTCATTCCCAACTTCTGAGCATGGTGGGAAACCTTAGGACTCAACATCCCTTTTCTCCTTTAAGAGACATTCTTACCCTTACATAAACGTAAAGTCTTGAACAAAAACAAATGCAAATCCTGATACTTACTACACCAATTCACTTATAAACCAAAATAACATTCTTCATTCCAGATAAATCAAAAGTCTTTTTACAAGCTTGGCATATGTTAAATAATCAGCGCATGTTAAATACTGAGTGTTCAGTAAATAAATAATAAATAAATAAATACTAGTTATTCAGTGATCTACATTTTATAATACTGCAAAGAACTAGATTTATTACATTCTCTCATTGACCTCATCTCTCCTGGAGAGTCTCCTGTTTTCCTGTAATTGTTTCCTGCCATCACAGGATTAGGTTGCAAATTCTTTCCTCCATCTACAGTTGAGGACCTCAAATGGAAAGCTTGGGACGAAAGGGTTTCTGGATTTCTGGTCTTCATGGTATGTTTTGTTAATTAATTAATTTATAAATGTGTTCAGGCTCTTGTGCTTGATATTTGAGATCCCTAAGTGCCCAGGTTGTTAGTGTATGTTTACAGAGTGTGCTAACATCCTGCTCGTCCCAGAACAAGGCTCAGAGGTCGGTGCCACGAGGTGTCTAGTCGAAACCCTATGCAGAAGAATTTTCAAACATTTTAGATTTCTGGTTTTTTTTTGGGTTTCTGGATTCCGTATTTTTGGTCCTCAACTCTACTATATCCTCCCTTGGTGTTAGCTCATTGTAGTTCTCTTCCTTATTCCCATTCTCTTGTTCCCTCTGAAGATATGGTTTAGCATGAGAAGTATTCCTTCTATGAGGTTTCCCTTGATTATCATAAATCAACTCCGAATTTCCATTAGATTCTATAATGGTCACAGGATCTTGTCTAAAGGGAGTGGATAGTTTGTTTTCCCAAGCTTGTTTCATTAACACCACATCCCCTGGTTCCACAAGACTAGGCTTTGCAAGACAGTTTAAATGAGCATACAATTTACCATCATCTTTCAACATTAACTCCCTGTCTCTAATTATTACAGCTAATATCAGGTTCACCTGCATACATAACTGTAAATCAGGAATTTTTTTACCAAATCTTGCATCCTAAAAACAACGCTGCTGGTGGGCAACCTGTTACCAAGTGGGGAGTGGCTCAATATGAGGATAGGTATATCAGAAGTTCCTCTATCCAACTTATCTTTAATGCGCCAGCAATCCTTAATCTTTTCATAATGTTCCTGTTTTGGCATTCTACCGCTCCATTTGCCCGGGGCCAATATGGTGTAGAAAAATGATGGATAATATTTAAATCTTTCAGAAACCTCTGAAATCCTGCATCTTTAAATGGTGGTCCATTATCTGATGAAATAGATTTTAGCAAACCATACCGTGCGAACAAGCCTTTAGACAAATAAGGACTGTGCAAATCTAACACTATCAACAAATTGCCACCTGATGGTTAGGGGCCAAGGAAATACAAACTTACAATGGTTGACATGGCAATTCAGATCGTACTATTGGTTCTAGTGGGTCACTACTAGCCACTAACTGACATTCATGGCAGGATCTACACCACTGTTCAACATCTTTTTGCATACTTTTCCTCCAAACCTTTGTTCTTAAAATTTTCTTCATACTAACAACCTCCATATGACCTTTGTGAACTACCACTTGACTTACACTCCTGGAGAACTTTTGGTAATATGTACTATTCTTGCCCCTCTAATGGGCCATTCCATGAAAACAGGTAACTTTTGGAAATAAAAATATTTTTTATATTTAACTTATTGTGTCATGATTGTCTTCTCATAAGGTTATATTATGAGTATTTACTAGGAATTTTAGTCAAATATGTTTAAATATGTAGGTAACCTAGGTTCAAAGTCGTCTCTTCATCAGCTGTTCAAAAATTGCCATTTTAATAGGTTGTGTTGCCATATCAATGCTTGACTAAATGCTATTTTTATGTGTCTTGGTAATTATAATATCAAAATATAGTACAGTATAAGAGTTTCTATCACAAAATTATATTAATTTTGCGATAGTATAATGGTAAAATACAGTGTTTAAAAGTAGATTGTTTCTTTGTCCCGTACGTAACATAAAATATATAAATTTATTTTTTCACAAAGTTTCTTGACAAACAGCTACTCAAAATACAATTTTCTAAACTGGTTTTGTGTCAAACTAAATGATTATGATGTTGTGAAAAAATAATAAAATTTAAGCATACCCTAATGTTCAATTTCTTTCTGTCCCATACGTAACGTTACGTACGGGACACTTCACAACATAATATGCAATATACATAAAAATGAATTCACTATGTCATATCATTACTAAATTTTGATAATATTTAATTCTAAAACATAAAATGAAGCGTTATTTACATTTAGGCCAGAAAAGTCTAGGCCTACAGTAATTTAAATTTAAAATTGTGCTCTGGGCATTCAGGGTTGGGGAGTTTGGCATCGGTTAATAGAAGGGCCAGGTATTAAGTTTATGTCATGAAATGACAAAGTGGCAGAGGAGTAGGTGCTGTGGTTGAAAGTATGCATTGTAGTAAACAGAAGAACAAGTAAAATTTTAGGTGCATAGAGGGCGGGTAGAAAAGGTTAGAAAAAGTAAGGTGAATGAAATGGTAAATCATGACTGTTTAATTCCTGCGTTTCATTTGATTTTGTCACCTCAATAATCTCCAGTTCTTCATGACAAAAAGTGGGGACTTAATTTCTTTTGTCTCAGTGTGTGGTAGATCTCAGATGTGAAATCACTGGGATAGTTGTTCTCGATTAGATGTTTGGTGATACTAGAATTTACAGTCGCCTTTAGCCAACACGTAGTACATGTTTCAGTGCGTGAGTGATTAAAGCATATGTTATTTTTGTGACTGATTACTAGGAGGGAATCAAGGTCAGAAAATAAACAATGTGGACTACATGAAGTATTTTTATTTAAGTAAGTTTACATAAGCACCACTGAGTAATGCCTGAAACTTTGAAGATAAGAAATTTAATGCTTTTTCAGAATTTAAATGGTGGTGGAAAAACCTTAGGCAACTGCTGTTGCTAGAGTAAAGAAAATGCGAAGTAAACTAAATGCAAGTGATCATGTTGGGTTCTTAAAAAGAAGTAAGAGGATAAATTTATTAAGAAAAAAGCGGAGAGAAAATATTACCGACAAAGAAAAAGTATGAAAGGGAAAAAATGACAGTGAATAGCAGGCAAACTTAAGCTAAAAAATCAAGCTCACATCAGTTCTCCTGAATGCAATTTTAGAGAACTGACTGAATGTTAAGAGTAGTGAGGATGAAAATGATGCTCTATTCAATCTGCCAAGGATTTTGCATCAGAATCTTCAGTAGTTTGTTCAAAGACAAGTTTTATTGTATTGTTGTTCAATATTTGTTTGTTCAAGGCATATTATGCTGGAGAAGATTATATAAATGATACCATCATCAAAGTAAAGCATTGAGACAATGTTCAAGCAGCACCAGATATCCTTAGCTTTCACGTGATATGCAATACAAATGAAAGTTTTTCAGGAGAGAAACATTTTAAAGATATCAACTTGAATTTAGACCTGTTTGTTGAAGTGAAGACAGAATTCAGAGGTCAGTGGGTTCTAGTGCAATATAATGGCAATTTATTTTGAGGCAAAATCACAGAAATTGTCTCACAGAAGCAACTGTAAGTTACAGTCATGGTACCTAGTGGCGCAGCGAGGGGGGGGGGAGGTTTTTGGGGCATAATCACCCCCCAAATCTAAATTAGTTAATTGGATTAATATTACTTATAGAAAAGTGTAAGGATTAATAAAATATCCCTCAGAAAGCTGTAAAACTCCCCATTTTGAACCATTTATCTTAAAAAATTTCTGGGGGAGGGTCCCCGTACCTCCTGCTTGCCCTGGCAGGTATTCCATACCCCCCAGATCCCCACTAATTGATCAAGAAAATAATGCTTATAAACATATGATCTTCTTATATTGTAATTGGCTTAACAACCTTTTCTGATAAATGTGTTTTTGACCATGTTAACTCTGCCTGCTTTCAACAACTTTTAGCCTGAAGTGTACAATGTCCCGTACGTAACACCCTTGTCCCGTACGTAACAAAAGGTGAAAAAATTGTAACTTAGTTGAAAAAAATTTGTTAATAATGTTAAGTATATGTACTTGAAGCATACTTTTTAAGCTATATGAAAAAAAATACCATAGCATTATGAAAATTCTAATTGAGCTGAAATATCATTTTTCATAACATGAGCCAAACAAGTGGTTGACTCAGCTTGTCCCGTACGTAACAGGCACTTGTTTTTTCTTGCAACAGTTGAATTGAGATGGGGCAATGTCCTTATGGGCCATGTTCTCATCTCTAGCAAATTCCAGGTTTTTAAAATGATCACTGGCAAATCTATTATATATTGGATCATGAGATACATTTCACCTGCATCTATCCTGCTTCTCAATTCCATTCTCACAGTCTAGAGAAGGACTCATTATTGTTCATATTTCCACATGATAAACTGGTATATGAAACCAGTGAACCATGAACTTGTGAAAATAATTTGATGTGATGTAGTTTTGGGAAATGTGTTCTAATAAAACTTGCGCTTTCAGTGGGATAGTGTTTACTGCTGATGGCTCAATTTTTTTAGCTCATGCTATGAATTTTACATTTTGACTTTTAGGAATTCATGGATGACTATTTAATTATTTATAAAATCATTAAGAAATCATTACTTTAAATGCCAAATTTGTGAACTAATTTTGTTTATTGATCATTATCTAATTGTAAGCCTGAATATTTATTTTTTTCCTATTCTTATTCAGTTTATTCAATAATTTACTATCACTCACATTACTAATATTTGTGTTCTTTGTGACTTAATATGTTTTAAATGCCTTGGTCTAATTTCTTAAATTTTGGACATTTGTTATTTTAAATTTCTTATCATGGTTTTGTTATTAGCCCTTATACTTGTACTAATCCTTTTTTATTATTTGTTCTATCAGCTAATATGATGTCTGTGAAACTCCTTGAAGGCTGTTCCTTAAGATGATTCATCAGTGGACTTCAATATTCAAGACCTATGGTGGCTGTTTCCTACTAGAATTCAAATGAAGAACTTACAGTCAGCTTTTATTTAATCCGTTTTCAGGAGAATAATTGATGCTTTTTATGGCTGTCTGTTTCATGACATTATAGAGAGATGTTGTTTGACGAATTGATGTAGAAATTTACTTCCTTTTGATAGAATGTATACTTGAAAATGTTTGCTTATCAATTTTTCTCGGAAATAAATGTTGGTAAGCTTCAAAAGGTGTTTTTTTTCCTGATAGAGGTAATCCTAGTGATTATTTCCAAAAGATAAGAGAGAACTTTTTACTCTCTCAGATTTTTCCCAACACTGGAGAGTAGTGCATTGAAATGGTCTTGTATATTTTACAGCCGCTCTATATTTCTAATTCAATAAATGTTATAGGGTGCACTTCTAAAGAGACATTAAATAGCATAGGTTAATAATTAACTATATTTCCTTTGTAATCTGGATATTGTGTCATTAATTTAGAGTAATAAGAAATTGATTAAGTACTGTCTTTAGGCCTCTGCACATTTTTTCCAGCCACTGTGCTGTGACTGAGTACATGCCCAAGGAGGTTTCTTTGGAGGCTTCTCGTAAGGTCTTTTTCATGGCTGTTTGTATCTCTTCTATGGATGAAGAATGGGTTCATTTCAGGGCTGCCTTAATCCTAACTTGCACAAAAATATCTGATGGGGTGACCTCCGGACTACAGGTGAGGCAGCATACGAATCTGGTGTTTGGCCAGGAACCAGGGTGTGGATTCGTAGCATGTTGTGGCAAGGAGCCCTTCAATAGGTGGAAGAGGGGGGGACTTCATAGTCTCAACCTCGCCTGAATAAAGGCATATTATTATTATTGTAAAGGCTTTTAACTCCCTCAAAACTTGTGAGTAGGGCAGAACAGAGTCGCTAGAAGCCTCACAACTTATTTCGTTTCCTAAAGATATTTAGCATAAAACTTAAACTTTGCTCGACTGTTGATTCCATTTCTTTCCTTGACAAGGTCGGCCAAGGGGGGGGTTTATAATAACTTACGTCCTTCCATAGCTTAGAAAGCGATCAGATTGGTCTTGCAACAATGATTAGAGTCCATTCCTCCTACTCCAAGTAGTTTGATCCCACTCCAACCAATTGGGGTGGCACGGGTTATTCAATTGCATCACTTTCAGAATTCACCCTGTATGTTATGTAACTGCTTGCATAACATAACCCTATATAAGCATGCGTAAGGTGAACTGATCAATCATATCCTCACCATACGTTGGCATCTGGGAGACCGGACCCTAGGCGACGAGAGAGTGACTCTTTGTTGTGTTTTGTTAAAATGACCATTGGAAGTGTTGACTCACTCTGTAAAGAAGACTAGCAGTGGCCATCATGAGATCTTATTCTATCTCCATCTGGCGTGCAATTGCACGGATATTTCAATGAAATTAGAATAGGGGCTATTTCACCATCTTGCATGTATTCGTTCTAGCACTTTATCGCTTTGCACGATGTTATTTTGACAGCGCCTTAGTAAATTCATCAGTTTGTGCAATTATGTGCATGGTGTAAAATGGCCGTTAACGGGAGAAATGCCTTTTAATGTACCTATATGTTTTTTTCCAACTGCCGCAGCTATTACACCATCTTGCATGTATTCGTTCTAGCACTTTATCGCTTTGCACGATGTTATTTTGACAGCGCCTTAGTAAATTCATCAGTTTGTGCAATTATGTGCACGGTGTAAAATGGCCGTTAACGGGAGAAATGCCTTTTAATGTACCTATATGTTTTTTTCCAACTGCCGCCGCCTTCGATCATAGCATTTAATCAGAAAATTCCGAGAGTTAGGTAAAACCCTAATGCAGATAAAATTATTGTTACTTTGGCTTCACTAGGTCCTATTTACCCGCCGAAACTAAGGAACTAGTGACTTACAGCCCATAGCGCATTTCCATGGTGAAATTATTCTATGAATCTAATCGTTCCTCCTATAATTCGTCCACATCCGACTCTTATCACTCCATCTCGTCCCGATTTGCTTTCGAACCGCCGCCGAGACCGCAGTTAGTTCCATATTTCCCCTAGTGGTAGCGCCACTGCGCGCCAGAGTTTCTCTGGAGGGGTTTGAGGGGTGGGAGCGTCAGTCAAGGCAACAACATTGAGCCGAAGATTAGTAACCAGTATATAAGGGCCTTGGGCAAACCTTTCAGGGGGAAATCGGATTGACCCACGAGGCCAGGCTAAGTGGTAGACTGGGGTTGGCCCTGACTGCACGCCAGTCGCAACAGAAACGACTCCAGGCGGCTCTGCAAACGCGAGGGAGGGGCGGCGATGCTTCCGACAGTGGCGGCTTTAATTAAACCTTATTTGCATACGAGAGGCATCGTGCTCTCAGCGACACAGCAATCAAAGTGTTCCCCACATACAGCACTGAGTACATGCACATATCCACACTTACAAGGGACCCATGCAAGGGGTGTTGCTACATTGAAAAAGGGTTGGCGCAGTTTGTTCGCAATTTTTACCACGGGGTTGCTCATTGGGCAGTAGACTTAATGGTGCATGTGAGCGTATTTGGGGTGAAGAGATTGAAAACAAACTTTAGCGATTGCAAACTGTACAATGTTTTCTGCCCGAGGAGCAGTGAACAAGACATAGCCTTTGAAGACGAGCATGAGCTAAACAAAATTGCCAGTGCAGACGTATGCTTGTGAAAACTCTGCTGTGTTTTCGCACGAGTACTTAGCAATGATAAATAACTTTTTTTCGAGCAATGATTTAAAGCTTGCCATAGTGACATAATAATAATCTCTCTTTTACAAAATTATACTCATACACAAAAAAGGACAAAAATATCTGAACTGTGCATAATTCTCTTAGTATCACTTCTTTTTTTTACGGGCCTTTTCACTGGACGGTCGAGAAAATCTTTTAAAGGAGAATAATCGGGCAAGAAAGAAGTTTAAACGGTGAAGGATCAAAGGTTTTCACGGCAAATAGACTGGAGGAAGAGTCCTCGGGTTTCAGCCTGGACCAGGGGTTTTTCAGCAGCGACGTTTCGAGGGCTAAGTGTGCCATCGTATTCAGAGTATATGGATTAAGCCACATAAAAGTTTTTTTCCGGATCGAAAAAAAAAACGAATTATTCTGAGCTGAATAAACACCAAATTTTCGTTCGCAATTTGCTGAAACGAAAGAATTCCAAGTATGAAGTAAGACAAAATAATGGCAGTGAAAATAATTTCACTGCATGATAAAAAAAACTTGCCAGGTGATTGGAAACTCACACAAAAGGTGCAACAAAACTTTACTGCTTGACTGTCACTCATTCACGATAATTTATCCCAAAAACTAATGCTAATGTGATTATGCGGAGTGAATATATACAAAATTATTTTAAATTTAAAGTAATAAAAACTTTCAGCTTGAAAAACAGGGGTGTTTAATTCACATAAAATGATTTAATAAGCTGAATGCCCCTATTTGATTGGTAATCATATACTTATGTAGAGCGGCCGCCTTTCAGCACTGAGGATAGCGGGTCAACCCGCTGAAACGTTTGCAAGCTTCTTTGTGAGTGTCCTTTTCTATGTGTTCCTATGTTTTTATTAGTGTTTATTTTGTCCGTTCTCCTCGATCGGCCACATACTTATACTATCGCGTAGTGCGCTTTCCTCAAGACTTTATATAAACTATCCTCCTCAAGACTTTATATATCTATATATGTTGAAACTGTTACTCTCTAAGAAAAAGTACTTTTCGCCCCTTTTTCCACTTAACCAGAAAATGAAAGACTTTTAAGTCTGACATAATAATGCTGGAGTAGGCATATGGTTAGAAAGAGCGCCGGGATGCGTGTTAAAAGCTACCTGCAGTTTAATGAAAGGATAGTAATGGTGAAGATAGATACTAAACCCGTAGCTACTGTAGTGGTGCAGGTTTACATGCCTACGTCAGATTATGAAGACGAAGAAGTAGAAGATGTCTACCAAGATATAGCGGAAGTTATCAAGCAGGTAAGAGGGGAAGAAAATCTTATTATTTTAGGTGACTGGAACGCCGTCGTCGGAGAAGGTCAAGACGGAATAATAACTGGAAAATATGGGTTGGGTAACCGAAATGAAAGAGGAGAAAGGCTACTTGAATTCTGCACGGAGCACAGGCTAGTGGTTGCCAACACTTTATTCAAAAATCCCCTGCGAAGAAGATACTCGTGGAAGATGCCAGGAGACCGTAGAAGATTCCAAATCGACTACATTCTAGCGAAAAAAAGATTCAGGAACCAGGTGAAGGACTGCAAAAGTTATCCAGGGGCAGATATCGATAGTGACCATAATTTAGTTATGATGAAATGCCACCTTAAATTTAAAAAGTTGAAGAAAGCCGTGAAAAACATATGGCAGGTTGAAAAATTGAGGGAGGTTCAGCATCAACTGGCTTTTAAAGAGGCTGTAGAAAATAAAATAGGGGAGCATACGACCAACAAACCAATGGAAGAGAGTTGGAAAACTATTAGAAGTGGTCTGCAGGCGGCAGCTGAGGAAGTTCTTGGTAAAAGAAGAGTCGTTATGAAAAAACCATGGATCACGCAGGAAGTATTAGATCTCATTGAAGAAAGAAGAGAATACAAGGCTGCGAAAACAGAGGAAGGACAGAATCGTTACAAGAGATTAAGGAACGAAATATGTCGTAAAGCGCGGAAGGCTAGAGAAACGTGGATGAAAAGCATTTGCGAAGACGTGCAAAACAATCTTAAACATGGAAAAGTAGAGACCGCTTATAGGATTGTGAGGAACCACTTTAAGGAAAGGGGCGTAAGATGTAATACCCTAAGGGACAAAAACGGAGAACTATTGATTGAAAACGAAGAAAAAGGGAAGAGATGGAAGGAATATCTGGAAGATTTGTAAAAAGGAAGTCGCCTCAGAACGAATGCTATCGAAAACGAGAGGGAAGTGGATGCCGATGACATGGGAGCCCCAATTTTAAGATCGGAATTTGATGCGGCTGTAAGAGACCTCAGGATAAATAAAGCGTCTGGCATTGATGACATTCCTGCAGAGCTAATTAAAAATTCAGGAGAGAAGACGTTGAACCAGCTATACAAAATGATTAGTGAAATGTATACGACAGGTGAGATACCAAAGGATTTCGAGAGGAACATTATAATCCCTATTCCTAAGAAGAAAAGAGCGGAGAAGTGTGAAGATTTTAGGACCATAAGCCTTACTACACATGCGTCAAAGATACTGACAAGGATCATCTATAGAAGAATAGAACGAAAAGCAGAAGAGTACTTGGATGAGGACCAATTTGGATTCAGAAAAAACAAAGGCACAAGGGAAGCAATATTGGCCCTAAGACTGCTCATAGAGAAGAGAATGGAAAAGAACAAGCCAACATTCGTTGCGTTTGTGGACTTAGAGAAAGCATTTGACAACGTGGATTGGAGCACAATGCTTGGAATCCTAGGAAATTGGGGTTCTTTATAATGACAGAAGAATCATCCACAGTTTATACAAAAACCAAGTAGCCGTGATAAAATCAGGGCCCAGCTGTGAAGAAGCAAGAATTAAGAAAGGAGTGCGTCAAGGCTGTACATTGTCACCCGTAATTTTCAACGTTTACATTGAGAAAGCCATTCATGAAATCAAAGAAAAGGAATTGGGAGTGAATATCCATGGAGAAAAAATTAGCATGCTAAGATTTGCCGATGACATAGCCGTTATAGCAGAAACAGAGAAGGATTTGAAAAATATTTTGGCTAATATGGGTAGGGTAATGAGTAGATATCAACTGAAAATAAGCACGAAGAAAACCAAGATCGTAGTATGCAGCAGAAGAGAAGAAGTCAAGACCAACATTAAAATAGGGAGGCAAAAACTGATAGAGGTGGATGAATTCTGTTATTTGGGAAGCAAGATAACTAGTGACGGGAGAAGCAAGAAAGAAATTATCAGCAGAATAGCCCAGGCGAAGAGAGCATTCCACCAAAAGAGAGACCTGCTTACAGCGGGAAACTTAAATATGGAAGTAAATAAACAATTTATAAGAACCTACATCTGGAGTATGATCCTATACGGAAGTGAGGCATGGACAATGACCGCAGCGGAGAAAGCAAGGATAGAGGCCTTTGAAATGTGGTGCTACAGAAGAATGATGAAAATCAAATGGATCGACCGAGTTAGTAACGAGGAAGTCCTAAGAAGGGTAGGAGAGAAGAGAAGCCTCATGAAAACCTTAATAAGAAGACGGAACAACCTTATAGGCCACATCTTGAGACATGATGGCCTGATGAAGTCAATCGTCGAAGGGCAAGTGGAAGGTAAGAATGGAAAAGGAAGACCTCGGACAAAATATATGGAACAAGTAAAGAGAGATGTGAAAGAGAAGAAATACGTAGGTGTGAAAAGATTAGCTGATAGGAGAACTGAGTGGAGAGCTGCGTCAAACCAATCCTAGGATTGTTGACCAGTGATGATGATGATGATGATGATGATAAATAGTTTAACTAAAGATCTAACGTGAATTTTCGCAAAAAGCAGGAATGCAACTCTAAATAAATAGCGTACCCTTTGGAGGACCAAAAGAAAGAAATAAGGTGTATGTCACTCGGAAACGGAGATTGATGACGACTTCACTTACAGGCCGAATGCCATGAGGGGTTGACATATTTATATCATGGCGGGTTTCAAGGGTAGAGGTTGAAAATGTTCCTCGAAGTCAGAGTGTCTTAAGGGGGCCATATTTCTCACGCCATGACCAAATGCAGCCTTATTTTCTGCCTCTACTGCAGCAAATCTCGCTAGAAGGACGCTAAAAGTAGGAAATGAGGTCGCAGCAAAAGGAGGAAATGAAGGTTTAGGAACGGTACCAGGAAGTACACGGATACACTGGCCCTCGGGGAAAGAGGACGAGAGAAGAATGGAGGCGTTCGCGACGTGGGTGTGGAGAAGAATGGAGACGGTGAAAAGGACGGAGAGGAGGAGGAACGACGAAGTGCTGGTCATGGTGGGTGAGGAGAGGCAGCTTCTAGATAGGAGGTATGGATGGAGCAAGTGCTAATGTAAACACTGCAAGAGGGAAGGATGGTGAGCGTGGGATGAAAAGGAAGAGAATAGACTTTACTGATGGAAAGAGATGGCCTTATGGGTATGTATCGTGGGGGAAGGAACTCCCAAGCTGGAAGGAAAGATGGGACGCGGAGATCTGCAATATGATCCATGTGAACGCACCATGACCGGTATAAAATTTTAATACTTACTAGTAATCTTCCCACCATGAGATTAACCGATCATTTCATAAAGTTCGCGGTTCAAAACAGTTCCAGTTTTCCATTTAATAACACAAAGCGGATAATATCATAAAACTGATTTCTATCAAAAACTCATCATTTTGAAACTGAATGCAGAATAATGCGATCTGCCAAAGGCGATGAACACGTAATGTAAATAATATTAATGAAATCAGTGCACATGCAATTATTCAGAGAGGAATCGACATGACGGGAATCCATGAATCATGCTCGATTTTTCCGTACTTGACCGGTTTCTCAAAAGTAATTTCATCTTGTACATGGCTAATTCTTTTTTTATCGCATAAGAAACGCGTTAACCTTAGTACACGTCTCCATAAGTCCAATTTCTACATTTCCATTCATAAATTGTATAGGTTGAAAAGTGTCATTCCAAGCAACGACATTCGGAGACATTTGGATCGCAAGAGTCAAATCTCCCTGCTTCCATTGATAGTCTTTGTCTGTTTGAGGTTATTAGGGTTCTTATTGCCGCTAACTCTCATTTCACATAAATTGCAAAGTTTAATGTGTTGAATACGGTCGATATGTAGCAAATACTAAAGCGTGCAAAATATATCCTTGGCGCATTTATTAATCAGTTTTCCGTTACAGCCTATAGTTTGACCTTCGCAGGGTGAAAACGCAACAGTTTTAATCAGTGAAATAAGTATAACCAGTTTTAAATTCGAATTACATGGAACTGCAAAAATTTTGAAGGCATAGTTTCGTGAGAGAGATACCATTTATGCCTTTCTTTGTTCACTTTAAAAAAAATCCTCGAGAGTACGGAGAAGATAGCGAAGGAAATCAATAGAGGTTAATAAGAGAACATCTCCATTATATAAGTGAAAAAAAAATTAAAAAAACTATTGCCTTAACCACTAAGTTTTTCCTAAAGTGGAGAAATTTAAAAATTAATTTAATGACTAAGCTGTGACCATAATAATATGTTTTCAATAAAAATGGGAGAGATGTATAGAGATATTTTGAAATAAGAGTTCATTACGCGAGAAACATTCGACAGGAAGCCACAAAATCCCAAAACAGACGGAAAAGATGCGAAATGAAAGCGCTGGGGGCTGGAGAGGAAGAGATTCTTATAGAAAACACTAAACAATTTATATTTCCGAAAACAAATGAACTGGTGATCATGATACATCACTGAAATTGAGTGCTCACAAGATTTACTAATTTTCACCGAGTCCCACCACTGGGGTTGAAGGAGCATTTTGAAGTTAAAAAAAGGATAAAACCCTCACTACCGCCGTTCGGGTGCCTTCTGATCTGTAAAAAGTGCTTTTAAATATTCTTTAAGGCTTTGACAACAAAAATATTGGAGATCTATTTAGAAACAATTTTAGAACTACTGAAATTATCATACGTAAAGTTATCCCGCGGTACATACATTTATAAGAGCCCGTTTCCCCATTGTATCATATCTCAATCATGTCAATGAATGGTGAAGAGAAGATACCGTCCTAAGTGGAGACATCTCTCCCAGAGTGCTAGAACAACGTACCTTTTCCATGCAGAGCCGGATAAAAATGTTAATGCTTGAAGAAATTCTTGATGATATTGAGATAGTGTACAAATTAATTCCCATTTATTTTCAGCTTCTTGCTTTCATTAAAACTTGGGTTTTTCACACCCTTCCAAACAAATGACTGTTAATAGCCCGCAAAGGTCTGCAGATAGGAAATCACTTTTTCATCACCAGTTAAAGAGAACTATAACCAGATTTAAATTCGCATAGAAGCGAAGCATAGGGGCATTGGAAAACACGGTCAGGTGGGAAAGGTCATCAGGTGGGAAACTATCTCTTTCTTGGAAGGGTCACCATAGAAATAGCAGAATAGACGGCGAAGACACGAAATGCAAGCTTTGGGGGTTAAGTTGAGTTGGGGGTTACTGGAGCCACCTATGGGGAGATCCAGAAAGCCCTGGACGATGAAACAACGGAGCAGCAACGCATTTCCACGCCTAGCCTCCTCTTTTTTTCCCGACTTCAGAACTTCAGACATGCATTCATTACCGCATCCGACCGCTCTCTCTGGCCGTGTGCTAATAAACCTTCCTTGCAGATCCTCAACTCCCCAGACTCACCATCGCCAGTGAAACGTATTCCCGCTCCGCCAGCAACCACTCACAACGCTCAGACAGACAAGAGGAAGGGGGGAGCCAGACGGAACGAGCGAGATGACTGTGACCGAGGAAAACAAAAGAAAGGAGACGATGGGGAGCTTTGAAATGAGGGGAGATCCCATTCCATTCAATATTTTGTGATATAGTCTTAGAAACACCAAGAATTACCATCGAAAAGTAATTAATTGGATAAATCTATTTCTCGCAAACATAAATTCCGCATAACATTCCTAAATAGAACTAAATTCACAGTCATAACGATTTGTGTAAAAAGAAGAGAAAAAGACATAATATTTTTCAGATTTATTTATTCCCCTATCGGTTCAAATTATAAGAAGTATTCAAAAGGAGACGTCTTTAAAGGGAAAGGGAAAGATAATAGCAAGGGTAGCTGGCGAATAAAAAGATTAAATTGAAAAAATGTCATGGAAACACCGAGAAGACAGATATAAATGTGACAATCTTACCTATGCTATTTTATAAACAGAAAATAGTAGAAAGAGGAATCATTTGAAGAGGTGAATCATAAAAATCTCAAAATATTCGACCTGTACAGCACTAACCCATCAGTGGGATGAAATCCTATGAGGAAGCTCTACTTTACTTGGCTAAAAATGGCTAAGGATAACTATTACGTCAGTTACTATGTAGGTAAATAACGTTTTCTGACATTGACGCAACCAGATTATGTGGAACTGTACGATGAAGTTACCAGACACGATCACTTGCAATATGCGCGCAGCAAATAAAAGCAATGGACACGAAGAGCACATCACATATTCGGTGGCATGCCCACCTAAATGTGATCCACTGTGCTCAACGTGTCCTTTGCAGATCCCGACCAAACCCCTTCTTTGACACCCCCTGCCACACTTCATCAGCCGCGAGGGAAGAGCGAGGGCTTCGCAAACGAGGGTGAAGGGGGGAGGGGAGGGGGTGAATTCTCAGAGGGAGGAATGGGGGTGCGACATCAAATCTGCATAAACCACGCATAATAGCGAACGGAGCCAAATCCCATTCATTGATCGAGGGGGGGGGGGTGGCGGATGTCACACGGGGGGGAGAAAGAGCGGGTGAAAGGGGATGTGCGCCGTGCTAACCGGGTGGACCAATTAGGAGCAGTCGCACCCATCAGTCATACCTTCGTACTAAGAGGGGGAAAGTTAGACAGATAACATATCCCATTAAATAGTGACAGATTATTTAAAAAATGCAACGTAAATGTAGTGCAATACAGGTACCCCTGTGTTACACAAGCACTGTTGGAGTCGCCATCATTAAAATTTCTCTTGACGTCAAGGAATAAAAAGAAACAGCTGTCACAGCTTTGATTTTTTTGTAAAGCCAAGAAACACTAAATATTTTACCACAAAATTAGAAAAGAGATGGTAAGACGTTCGAACAGAACTGATATGCTGATACAGTAATCGAAATAACTAGTCCAATATGGTTATCCACGACAAAAATACATATTTATCAACATTTAATTCCCTCAATTCATTCCATGTACTTTATTAACGTAACACTGACAGTCGGTTATTAAAAAAAAAACACGGCATTATCTACGATGAGTGCATCTAAAAAGGTGATTGTTTCCAAATTCTGCCTGGATTTTTGCTCTACATAATTTATGGCTTCCGCGGCAGAATGGGTGAATATTATCCGATTTTGAAAAAAATCGGATCTGAGACCTTGGAACTAGCCAAAAACTTTTCTGCACTGGCCGAGTTTGTTTAATAAAATTAATCTTTCGGCTCACCCTTTTGTCGGTGGATGGCACCAATACCACCGCTCCAATGTTCTCACTTTCACCCGGTACCAGACGTTTCATTTGTACAAAAATTAAAATATCAATCTAAATGCAAATAGCGGTTATGTTTTGGGTTTCTCTTCGTCAATTGTGGCAACGGCCAATGTTTCTTCTCCTCTGTCCGAGACCTCCCCTCGTCATCGTCATTTTCTGTCCACTGGCAGCTGTCCAGAACATCCCACCTCTTCCTGCCCTCTGACTCCTCTCTGGTCTCCCTATAGCTTCTTCCTTAACTCACCGCGGCGGTCATCCTCAGCCCTCTTCTTCCTCTTCTCTTTCCTCCTTCCACTGCTCGCTCGACTGCTGCGTTCAAAATCACTTTCCCTCTCAAAATACGACGCCTCTTTCTCTTTTGTACATTTCTCAATAATGTTCTTTCTCACCCAGCACCACCTCATTCCTCGCTTTATCCACTCACTTCCCTCTCTCCAGCCTTCTCAGTTGTAAGTCTATACTGCTACACAATACCTTTCTCTTCCAGCTTCCTTTCCCATAGCAATTCTTGACTTGTTCTCTCTCTCTCTCACTCCTCCAGTCTTCAGTCAGCATGCTTCCAAGACATCTGCACCATTTTACTTGCACTTTCCTTTCCCCATTGATCATAAATTTGACCTCGTTTATGCTGTGAGAAAAAAGCAATAGGTACTTACAAAATATATATTTAAAATAAGGTACATTGACGCGCTGTTCTTAAATATGACGCGAAGGAGCCATCCGTTTTCTATATGCACACGAACTACAATAGTTTTCAAAACGAATTTGAAATATTATGGAATACAGCAATATTTAATGAATCAATGTCAGAAGTCACCCGGATTTAAACGATGAAAATGCTATATAAAATGTAACATAAAAGCATTTATTCATTATGAAAAATGTGGATTATGAAATTGGGAAGAGGATACTGACTAAAAAAATGGAGAAAAGAGCAATTTGTTAGCGGGTATTTCCTCGCTTTTCTCATAACAGCGCAGTCAAGGAAGAGACAAAGCCACCCTCACGAGCAGCTGAAGACAAGCAAGTTCATGGAAGGAACTTATTAGCATCAGAAATGAATATTAACGACATTGTGCCATAGCTACCCTTTTACCCGCAGCAACCACTTTTAGGGATAAATATCACTGGTATAATAGACTTTCAGTCCCAGAGTTGTTAATCACGCTACGACGAAAACTTGAACGAGGACAGTCACTCAATATTTATTCCGAACTGTAATATGTGTCCCCTATGATATTAATCACATGCATCCGAAATAATCTGTTCACTTGAGTTTCACGCTCTGTCAACGAAATATTGTTCATCTTTATAACTCAAGATTATTTGTAATAACTTGCTGTAATTTGCGCAATTTTTGTGATAAACTTTGTGTAAGAATAAATCAGCAATACATCTGTGTGGCTTCAATACCTATACCATAAATACACCTTTGACCTAATATTGGTATCGATACAAATAAATATTAAGTATTTTGCAGCTTACGCTTCTTTTGTTCGAATTTCTTGGAGCGCCCGACATCTAGGTATTTCTAAAGCTCAACACGAATTGGGAGATTTAGGCTCTTTAAATCTCTCTAAATCTCTCTAAATTTTAGAGGACCCGAATTTACTAATGCCGACAATGCAAAAATACTTTTAAACCTTAGTTAAAACATCAGTGAACAGAATTGTCTTATAATCGGACACGTACTTAGAATATTAGATGGTGAATCCATACCTGTTATGCTTTTATTTTGGGAATTCCGGAATAAAACACCCCATTCTAACGAGCGCCAGCGTATTCGAGCCACTCAAGTAAACGTGGGGAAAATGACGCATGCAGGGTGGAAGGGAAGGAAAAACCCCCCTTCACACTCAAGACGACCTGTATTATTCCTTGCGGGACAATGATGTGAAGGCTGGATGTTCTTACGGGACACACACCTTCGCGTGACAGCTTGACAGATTGGTGCGGAGAAGACTCGTCAGCTAGCGCGGCCGACGCGACGAGGATTCGCTCCTGCCATTCATTATCCTCTATCCTGTAGCTTATACTTGAAAATGACGTGCAAAGCGGAACTGACATTGGCTTGAGATATATTTTTAAGTGGACTTATCCCTGCCTCGCGAACAGCCGAAAGTTGTCTCTTATTAGCGGCGCATTACCTTTCTTAATCTTGCATTCTCTCCTAAATTTTGGTGGCGTTACTACTCACTTAAACACTTGCGCTATAATATTGAAAATTTAAAAGTGTCTTGATAGTAAACCCTGACGAACATTTGTATACAGTTCAGATTTTATCTCAGAATTTTTAGGATGTAATGTTTTTATATATTTAATGCACTTGAGAGGCAAATGCCGACAAATTGATATTCTATATATGTTCTCTGAAAACGTCCTTACTATACCCTTTTTTAATGACTGTAAGCTGGTTCGAAGAAAAATTCCCAAAAAAGTAACCATTAGAATACTTAGCGTCAGATAATGAATACCAACAATGATTGAAATACTCACCATGGAAACTTGTTAAACTAACGCAAAACGTAGTGGGGTGTTGTCAATTTTAAAAAGAAGTGAAATTTTAGGATCAGGCAGTGTCACAGTGTCTGATCCTGCGGAAGTCTCTCCTGCTATTTTCCACCTCCCTCTCGATAGCCTGTCTCCATAAATACAAGTGGAAGGCAGCCAAAATGGTGATAAATATGTGAAGAGGACGCAAGCCTACCTCTCCTCCGGTGGTCTCCCACTCCTTTATGCCTCTATGCACGAAGGATTTTTTTAAATTTCGTTTTTCTGCTTCTTCGAACTTAATTTTGAATTTGGATCGTTATTACTTATGTAGCAGAGTGATTCCACGCAGTGACCTTCCAACCATGCTCTTTTGTAAAGCCTTTCTAGACCCCACGAAACGAAAATACGAAATCAAAGGCTTAATACCAGACTTCATCCGCAGCTCGAACGATAGGTAAAAATCACATTTTTGTAAGACTTTTTGGCTTCTTTGGCGAATTTAGGACGCGTAGTACTCTCAAATTTTAAGTAACGAGATGAATGTGACACACCAACCAAGGCTCTAAAACTGCTCTAAAACTTACCCAGATGGGATTCAAACCCACGACGCCTCAGTGTGAAGGTGAATACAATCCTATCCACCACGGCTGGCGAGTATGCTTCATTATAAATTAGATGTAATTAACACATTTTGTAATTGGCTAAGGAGAACACATATAACTCCCTCATATATTTACGAGACAGTCAACATGACTGAAATAAAGTTTAAGTAATTTTGAAGAAACTCTTAAGAATTTTTTATTCCTTTTGTGCGTATATTATGTAAGTACTGATTGCAATTTACATGATCAAGAAGAGAATATGATATTAGGTATATGGAAGAGAATAAAATTATAATGAACTAGAAATGTAGTGTCATTTAAAAAAAAAGATCTCTCAGGTTTCCCACCGGGTGTCGTATTTTCTCCCAACGTTTCAACTTATATACGGATTAACTAGAGATAAGAGTACTAAAGATAATTAGTACCATTAACTCTATTACATCCTTTTATGAAAAGTATGGATGAAAAGGAATTTTATCGCTATCTTCTAAATTATTTCCACTGCATAGATACCTTTTTCTCAACTTAAACGCAACCAAACTCTACAAATGAGGTACCAAAATGCACAGAATTTATCAGAGAACATGCACGGCATACCTTACTTCCTAAATATTGCTACTGTTTCCTAAAATTGTTTTTTAAATAATTTAAAAAAACCTGTAAATATTCCTGACGTTAACGGCGCACAAACCGATACATTCGTTCATTTGCAACAATACCTCGCATTCTTTAAATAACTATTATCAAAATGCGGCTGATTCCACATTCAAGTCTCCTGTTGATACGTAAGTATGAGTCATCATGTGCGTTTAACAGAGGATAGTGTAATTACTTCCAATGTTATGTTTAAAGAGGTCCTCTGACCTCAATTTGTACATGAACATTCCAATTACATTTGTACATAAGACCCTGCCTTTTTTTCTACATTTTAAAATTAGAAACGCGCCTATCCCTCAGTGGACCTACATTGAAAAGAGCGTGGGAAGCCCGCTGGGAGCGGGCGCAGCACGCTCGTAAAATATTTAATCCTATTGGCTGAGTCTGCAATCGCCGTCATTAGACGACGTCATCATCATCTTCATTAACTTCCTGAAAATACTAAAGATTTTCGCAAAAGGATCAATGTATAGTAACGTATGTAAACAGTAATCACAGTAGGAAAGGAAGTGAGCTCTAAGATCTCCAGGATGAAATGTGGTGAGAAAATAGGTATATTCAAGGGCGTTGTACGGCCTATTGAGTTTTTTCAATCCATAAAGAAACTTGCACAGTAGTGCAAACTATATTTTCTTTGATTCCTGATATAAATACTTACATATTCCCCAAATACTCGGATTAGGATAAATTCTTTCTTCACGCCCCCCCAGCGGGGTAATTGGCAGATTCCAACAAAAGCGGTTTGTGCTACCGATGCGATGGTGAGAGCACAGAATGTGCCCGATAAATTAAATGAACTCTCCTGACAGTTTCATTTAGCATTCAAGTAATTCTTTACATTGCGCGAACTTTTGCGTAACAGTTATTCTTGGGTTTAATGCGGAGTAGTGCAGATAACATCGCATACCTTCCAGATGAAATCATTCGCACCAAAGCTACTATTTACAAATTGGGATTCCAGCATCGTTTTTCCTCAGCGATCAACAATGTTACCATTAAATACCTATCATAAAGTCATGGAAACGGCTAAAACATTCAAGTGCAGTAAATGTTGCATTCATAGCTACGAGGTACACTCTGAAGATATAATACAATATAAAGCTAAATATCCAGCCAAATAAAGTGGGCTAAAAATTAATTTTAAAATAAGTATTTGCCAATCATATAAATCATGAGTTAAGTACATTCCAACATTAGAGTGGAAAACATGAGAGCCACGCGTGAAAATTGCGCCTAATTTTGAAGCAATTAAGTACCACCAGCAATTATCCGCCAGAAAACTATGTAAACCGAGGAAAATGACTGCAAAGCCTATGGCAAAATGAAAATATACCATCACTAAAGCTTACTCCCTCAGTTTCTGGCACAAACTTTTCGAGATGCAATTGAAAAGGTCATAATCTGATCATTGGTAAAAGAATCTCATCATAAGCTTATCATTGACAAGAGAATTAGAACTAACGGCGTGGAAGTAATTGTGCAAGGATCATAGATAGACTCGTAGGCTGTGTTACTCTTTCATTGCTTCAACTATTGAGGATAAATGCCTTTGGGAGTGTTTGAATCTCATCGTGGTTGAATCTCGCTGTTTCTAAATCTGACACAGACAATTAGATGATAAAGTAATTTGCCGCACAGATAGGTAAACGAATTCGTCTTTTATAAATGAGTATTTATTAAGTGAGACTTTATCTCATCTCTCCAATTAGCGTCACTTTTACTTCTTTCTTGTCAATGGCTGCTGCTTTAACATGTCACACGTCTGTTGATGAAATGGTAGACGAAGGTATGGTATGTGGATGAGCCAGCAACGGCCATAGGGGTCGCTGGAGCTTTCGACTGTACAGGGGGCCACAGTTCATCTCGCACCCGTCGCGGCAGCAGCGTCCGATTGCCAATTGCTTAGAAGCGCACGGCCGCGTGGCTTTCAAGGCGTTCACGGGTCACGGGTGACAGCCGTCGATCAGCGAACGCGGCCACGGCTTCATCAAGCCTCTGGGACCGCAACTCAATCATCCACGCGGTATAATAGGACGGCTCTTTCTAATGGGAAAATTTCCGGATCTGCGGGGTCAAACCCGACTCATTTACATTCTCATTCTAATTGAAACTCCTCAATTAACGACCGCAGTCTTCAACTGCTCATGGGCTAAGCTGACAGCCGCAGACAGAGTGAAATGAGTCTCAGGTAAGGATTTTTAGTTCGTAATGATACGTTCTCCCCTTCGAGGTAATTTGAATACCACTCATATCCACGGAATCTTAATAACGGTTCCCGCATCAGTTGCTCACATTGTAAGTTTCATGGTTAAAATATCCATTAAAATTTTATTATAATTTATAAACAGCCAAGAACAGCGTCGATTCAATAATTCCTAATTTGGCGTCATTCTTTCGGAAAATTATTTTTTTTTTCAAAAATAAAATGAAAGAAGTAGTTAAGTGTTAGCTTTCATAATTTGTCACAAAATGGAAGTTATTTAGATCAAACATCTCACATAATTACATCTTTCATTTGGCCAAGAAGACTTCGATGAAGATTCCGTTAACTTTGAGACATGCTCATCTCATTATGACAAAGAAAGTCCCGCTTTCTTATAGTTTACGGAGGGCTAAGGCACACAGCGCGGTTCTACAATGATTTACTCTCTATTAGTAAATATAAAGTTGTGGATAATTTTCTGAGTGTATGGCAAGGTATCAATATTTAATTGAACTCTGAAGATAATACATAATGGATTGAAACCTGTAGTGGAGTGAAATTTGATTATTTTAGAAAAATTGCCATTACTTTTACTTAGCAAATATGATGGCATTCAAACTGATTGAGCCTAAAAAAAACTCTCACTCTGGTCACATGATGTTTTCATGCATTTGAAAAATACAACAAGAATTTTAAACGAAATTTGTCCCGTTATCCTTGCGTATATATTTCCTTCCAGCTGCAAGGACTCTCTCTTCAAAGGAAATGGATTGAATAAAGTCAAATACGGTAAAGTGAATCCAGGAGCATAACGGCTGTTTCATTGAAAACAGCATCTTCCTCCGCTGTGCACAATACGTCTACGGCAAGATATGACCCGTCCGTGCACGCTCCGTGACATCCAAGGGACACGGATTGGCGATCTGCTGATTCTGTGGGGCAGTGGGGGGCGAGCAATGGGGAGTGCGGGGGAGAAAGGATCTGGCCGTATGCAACGGAGCGGACAGGATTGATGGTCCAGCAGGGAGAGGAGGAGGTGGGAATGGAGGTGAGATGGAGCCCACAACATACATACATGAGAGATGTGGATGATGGCTTGGGAGGAATCGGCAGACGGCGAAAGACGACAAGAAAGATGAGAAATGACAGTAAACCCAACAAAATTACTTTGTACACTCATTTAGTCTCTCACTCACTCAGCGGTTAACCCCTCAACTCAACGTGAGTGCATTAAAAATAGTTTTTCATCATATTGCCTCATTGCCATCATTCATTATGCCTCTCATTCGGTACCCTATGTCACACCAATCGCACCGGTGCAAAGAAAAGATTGTTCTTTGAAGACTACTGTCAAACGAAGCATTAATTTTCTCCTCTCTAAATAAAACGTGTTTCAAAAATTGCACTTCTTCCTTTGAAATACCTACAGATATATCAGTGACTATTTTCGATTTAGTTACCTTTATTTTAAGGGACTAGATTATCATTGGTTACGGTTGCTAACTCTCTGTGAGCAGGGCATATTGTTTATGAGTGAGCGATTGAGAGGCACCATGAGTCAGCAGTTTTAAAAGGATAAATTCTGATCTTTCATTACAAGCCTTCGGTGGGTACCCCCCTTCGCCACATACTTCCCTCCTGTGCAAGGACGAGGAGAGGCTTATCATTTATCACTGTATTATGTTAGATGTTACAATCATTATACAGTAGCACATTAGAAAGAATACAAGGAAATGAAAAGGATTATATTCTATGCTTCTATTCCTTCACCGGCGAAAAAGTGTTCTTTACACCCAGAAAAAATGATCTTAGCGAATTTGCATCTCAAAAATATTTATTCATTTAGTGTTATGTTTTGAAAGATATGAATTGTCAATATTATCCACCATAAAAATAATGAACTTGAATGTAAAATAGGACGATTAGACACCGTAATCCAATAATCCCATACATTTCCAAGTATTTAAAAAAGCTAGTAACGCTGAATGCACGATTCGAAGAAAATTATTTTTCGATTATCCCTCCCCTGCGAACCAAATATTCCCCTTGACCTTTAGCACTATACTATTACTCGCTGGAGTCAAAGACAATCCCAAAGCGTGGACCTATAAGAAGTGTCACATTCCGAAGATATTTTCTCCGATATGAAACGGGAGGGACTCTTGGAACACAAAGAAAAACTGAAGAGCAATATCCACCGAGGGTTTCCCAGCGTTGACTGCGGTCGAGAAGTCAATAGCAAGAGGAGGCACTTCAAAGCGCAAGGGGAAATGAAACATCTGAAGTACTTACTTTAAACGAAACTCTTCCTAAATGTTTCCTATTATGTTTTATGTTTTCATTTTATAGAGGATTTGGCCGTGTACCTTTAAAAATATCCGATTGGAGGTTCACGGCTCACATGAAAGCGTCACGTTTAACTTTTGAGAACACTGATAAGAATATATGAGGGGTCTGACCTCCTGAAATCACCTCGACCTAGGACTTATTGAGGTCGTCTATTATAGACGGGAAAAACCAATTCATGTATCTATCCGTTGGTTAATTGACTCTCAAATGCTATAGATTTTTCGGAAATACTCTCAGTACTCTCAAAGAAGCTGAAATATTAACGAATAAAATATGTAATTGAAATAACACATCACATTTATCTCGAATATAAAAAAAGTAGATATCACGTATGGTAATGGTAACAGGTACGTCTAAAATCGAAAGTTGCTAGATCATATGTTTGAATAAAAAGTGTCGAAAACGAAAGCAAGCATTCCATTCTTGAAAATATCGGCTAGACATTCAAGTGACGTAGGTGCTGCAGCACAAAACTGCAGCACAAGCAGCAATGGCTCATCGCGGGAAAGCGGCAAACTTATAGGGGTATGATTATACTGGCAGTGTACCCACCCTTGAGCGCTAGGACTTTGAGGATAAAGTCGGGGAGACAATGGGGTTGACGAGGAAGGGGAAAGGCTGCTCACGCATAGTCGATGCAAACACGATCTTGAGGGGTGTTTTTTGGAGTACAAAGGCGCAGAGAAGGAATTTATGTATGGAGGGCGACTCTTAACCTTGGAGATTGGATGGAAGGCGTCGAGCAGGCAGGCAGGTTTAGTTCCCCTCGCCACCACTCCGGAGGGAAGGGTGCGCGCGTTGAGTGGTAATTGGCTGCGCTCGCTTCAAACAAAAGAACATCTCATTCCGAGAATGGCGTCTCGAGAAAGGATTTCAAAGGGCCCTTCAACTTTTGAGATATAAATAAAACTCTCATGCTCGCTTTCACGTTTTCGTTCTCTCCGACTACAACACCACACAAACGACTCCAAATGGGATAATGAGCAATGAATCACATGTGAGTAGTTGGTATGCTATGTAGCGCGCTGGCCTATTACTCAGCAAATGGCCTTGGGTTCGAATTCGACGGGGTGCAGCATTCGAAAGTGCCAAACCCAATAGCGTTGCCTCACGGGAGGGCCAAAGGACAAAGGCCTGTTCCGAAAGGGAATGCCAACGGCTCAAGTGCTTCATCCAGGAGAAATTTCAATTCTTACCGAACGAAATCAACCTCCGAGTAGACACAATGAAGAATTGAGATGATTCTTAATGATCCATTTGTCGCATCCGTTTTCATCACCAAGCATTTTTTAGAGATTAAGTGTAGTACCTTAAAATATATGATGATATCATGGTGATGTTACCATGAAGCTTTACCGTAAAGAGTAAGGTTGTACGATTGTCAATGTAAATATAAGTGGATAATCAAATATTAAAAAATTAATATTTCGATTATCTAAACTCTTCTTCAAATTATAGTCAATTATTACTGAAATAATCCCAAAAAACCTCATAGTTATGCGGATTTGTGAAGCATTACCAGCTAGGGATCTGAGGCGCAAGGTAATAGTAGTTGGAGAAATTGCAATATTCGGGCAGAAATTTCGAGGAAAATGGTTGCGAGAGTAATGACATCAAGATCCTTGAATCAGCAAAAGGAGTCTTTCATGAATAGGAAAGATATGATAGCTGCCATGTTATCTAAGACCGAGGGAAAGGACTGCGGTGAGTATGAACGGGAGTGTGGTGCTTTATGGCGCGGAAACGTGGACAATTAGGAAGGAATGCGAGAGAAGACTGGAGGCACTCGAGGTGTGGGTGCGGACAAGAAAGGAGAAAGTGAAGTGGACAGAAAGCAGGGGAAATGACGAAGTGCAGGATATGGTGGGTGAGGAGAGGCAGCTTCTTCATGAAATACGGAGGAGACAGAAGGTATGGAGTGCTCGAGTGAGAAGCGGGGAGGGGACGTTAAAAACATTGCAAACGGGAAAAATGTTAGGTAAACAAGAGAAGGGGAGGAAGGAAGAGAATAAGATGTTTTAGATAGACTGAAAGAGAGTATGTCTTATTTTAAATTGAAGGGAAGAAGTCCTTCAAGAGAAGGGCTGCTGCCAGAATACCCCATGCAAACCTACTTTACTTGGTTGAATACTTACTACTTAATAAAATTATACGTAGCCTTTAATTCGGTATGAAAGGTATTATATGAGTCTGATTGTATTAAATCGTCCCCAGAGACTTCAGGAAATAAGAAAGATGTACATAATAGCCTTCAAAGCGTCGGATACGATGGATTCTCTCACCCGGGTGGGATGCCCGCGAAATTAATTCACAGGGAAGGTCCACGATTATTCTTTCATTTGAAACATGGGTCGGAAATAAATGGATAAAAGGAAAAAACCGGACAAAATGAACTTGTGTTTTCTCAATCCAGGATGGTAAGCGATTTTCATGTACATACAATCCACCAGTGATCTATGCATACCATTATGCCAATCCTTTCATATATTTTTCTCTCAATGGCAATAGGCAGCGAGTAAAATATTTACATGTATCATAAAAATGGCAAATACTCAATTTTATCCTCAAATATATAAATAAAGCATGATGAGTTCGAAATCAAGCTTGCTCTGAAATATTTTCGGAAAATAATTGTACTAAAGGTGAATGAATTACATCATATAGCTTATTTATTTACGATAAATAGTGGCTTCCGTGATTTTGGTCATTGTCAGCAGAGAATGCTAAAAAAATGGCGAAACAACAATTCTGACCTTGTTTTGCACATTGAGTACTACCTATTTTTCTTCCATTTTTGAGCATCATCAATTGTTTTATTAGCCTCACTTTCAGCTGGTAGAAATGGATGCGATCACCTGGCAACAATCCACAAACGAATTCATCAAGGCCATAGTGGGGTCACGATGCCACGACCGCCGATTGGAGCATTGGTTATGGATTAGGGCTCGTGGGGAATGCTAGTGGTGGTCCCGTGAAGTAGGTACCTACTTCCAACATTTGTGGGGCAAGAAACGGGCGGCCCAATCCGCCGCAGTCAATATTAACGCAGGACCCGTTCACTGCACGGCCGAGAATTCGCTGAGGTAGAGGCATGGGAGTCGCTGATGCGGCCGGAGCGAACGATGCGTCGGTGAGACCACTGTTAATAGGTTCATTGTAGAGCGCTTCGTTCCTCGGCAAAGCAGAATTCTGGCCAACGCGAGAGATGGAAGCTGAGCATAAGTAAAGAAGCTGCGATGCGCCGACAAAACTCATACCAACATACCATTTCCCTGACCTACGATTAGAATCAATGGCAAAAACACTTGTACATCTGGTTTTCGAAGAAATTAATAACAAATTAAATGGTCAAATAAAATATATTCATTCCGGTAGTGTAAAAAATCGCATAAGGTATACAAAAACTACAAAACGTGAATTTAAGCAGTCTTTTTTTATCCGAGACAAACTCACATTATAAACGAAACTTGTAATTGAATTGCTATAATTGCTGAAATTTGATCATCGTTGGTCAACCCAGAGATAAAGCCAATTAATGTGACTTTTGTCAATGAGACTAGTGGTAGTAATTATATTTTACAATGCTGATGTATTTGAAGTAGTTCTCTTCCTTTGCTAACTGCTCCTTCCAAATCAGTATACATAATACCAATACTTTTCATCTCAAGGCTGGATGGCGATACTTGGTGGAACTTAGTGACAGGAAACATAATAAAAGATAAATACAACAGGAACATACAACAGTATATCATTTATTAAGTTTCCAGCCAATATTTTGCCAAAAAAACTCCGTTACAAGCTGAAGGCTTTCTTTCTATTTTCTCTCCCTTTTTTGTAGCCTTAAGATCCTTTAATTTCTCCAAAAATATATGTGTTCCAAAAACAAATATTCTTTAACTTCACTAAAGGTACCTATATAAATAACTGGGGATTAGGGTGAGCGAACTATGCGTTTGTCCAATGTATGTTTAAAAATGAATAAATTAAGATACTGAAGTAGAAAATAGCCAAAATGGTCACACAGTAATGTTTATAACTCCAAATTGGCGAGGTGGATAAGTATTTGGGACAAAGTTGAGTTTCTTTGAACCCTCAGGGATAACATTTCTTTTCAAAACTTCCCTATAATCGTGGCGAGTTAAAAAAAAAAAAAACAGTCTTTTGATGCGGTCAGATTAACGCCCTTTCCCTTCCACTCCAACCACTGCTGTTCCAGCCGTAACCCAGAAATCATATATCCTTTGACTTTAAATTTCTGTTTCACACCTGGAAATCCGCCCTGCCAAAGAGAATCATTGATTCTCCGTTAAAAGGCCTCACTTTCCCTTTTCTGAATGGCTATCACCTTTACAGCTCACCATCTGCTCTGACCTTAGCTTCCAGCACATTCCGACCACGAGATTTAAATACAGGTCAAGCCTCGCGAAAAAGATGAAACAGCTCAGAGTTGCTGCAACATTTGCACAAATTACAACTCAATTGAAGCTAAACCCTTACCTTTATTTTCATTTTTATGATTACAAGATTATTATGGTTAAAGCTTTTAAACGAGGTTTTTGAGCGATTGATGGTGTTAGGAAAGAGAATTATTCGAAATTCATTCCTTAAACTAAGCTTTTTTCTCAATGTATACTATAGCTTAAAATATTATCCATTTCAGATGTTATTATAAGCTGAAAATAACTGAAATTTTGAGATTAAAAAGGGATAAAAACTGTTGCTCGAAGAAAAGAAAATAAATGACAGTGATAGAATAACACATCTAATTGGTGAGTACTTGTTGCCTGCGTGGAATATCCAAAAATTCATATCGCCCCGCATCATGTTCATGACGATGCCAAAATGAAATAAAATTAAATTTGCGGCCGAAATCATAGAACGCATAGCACCAAGTCAACGCAAAAAAAATGTGATGGACAGAGAGAAACAAGCGAAATGGTAAATCCAACTGAAAACCTTACCTTAATCTAATCGTACCCAGCTTCAATGACAGATATTCGTCGTCATTTACCGATGAAATAAAAAGTCACGGTATTCGAAACCCATGCGCTATTCTCGGCGGAGAAATCTATCTTTTCTTCGCACCTTTGCAGCATTAATAACTCTATTCGAGGTGGGAAGATATGGTTAAAGCTATCAAAAGGCCGAGTGAGATTGACGCGAGAGCCTTCATCTCCACTTTCGACGATCTTTCTCTAGCGACTCGCTTCAATATATCCCTGCTATCTGGAAAGCGTTCGCGCAGCCAACCAAGAGAATGAACCCCCGTTTAGACACCCTTTCAACCCCATTCTCCCCTAATTCCCCGACCATTCTATTCAACCCGTAATTCCAATCCTATTAAGCTCCCGTGCCGAATTGCAATTAGCACACCACGCGGCTTTTAACGATTCCATAAACCACTCACAAAGAGTCTCCTCCCTCTAGACTTCCATTTTGAGCTGCGATGGGCACGCATTGGGTCTTGCCCTGAATATGCATCGCCGATAGAGAGCGGTATGAATGGCCTCCAGAATGAGCAGTTGTCACCCGCTGCCTGGATCCCGTTGGCTGCCTGAGGGAATTCCATCGCGGATTATCGTGGCTAAAACTGAGGGCGCACGGCACTGCGACCGATGTCGTAAAACGGGTCTAAACTGGGGCGCACGTTAAATGCACGTCGATATGATGAGCTGCAATACTGCATCGAAAAAGGATGATCATACGAAAAGAAAAATATAAATGGAAGAGATTTTTCAGGCTCCACTTATAAACTTTATTTTTACCCGTATTTCATTCATACCTGTGATCTATAGGAGACTATTTTCTGTTTTACGATTGAGGCCATAAAACTCACCTTACCTGTTCTGTGTATTTCCCACACTACACAAATTATTCAATACTTTTGTATCACAGTCAAATGGAATGATGTGCAAGGATGGAAACGCATCGTGTGTTCAAGTATGTGGAGCGTTCAATATGTCCAGAGAAATAACTCTCTTGGTATCAAAAAATAATGCTTACCTGAAAGTAGCACTTGTGAATAGCATGCTGTTAAAGTTTAAGCTGTATCCATTCCATAGATTCATTGTTGCTGCCGATTGTAGGGAACAACTTTCATTTGTTTATAAAAATGAATGAAAGGAAGTCTTGTGAGGTGATCAAACACTTTCTTTTGAAAGGGTTAACGCTAAAGGAAAACAAAGCAGTCAGGGCTGATGACGATGGACGACACGACCATCGAAACGTCGGCAGAGATGGAGAACCTTATCCGGTGGGAAACCCAAAATAACTTCAACAACATCATTCGCCGGGAAAACCTCAGATCTTTCTTCAAAACAAAGCATTGTTGCAAAAGTTCATGGCACTTATGCTTTTGTGCTTGCCACTACTCACAATTGGGTTGATGAATTTAAACTAGGCTTTCCTTTCTTGCTCACAAACTAGTTGCATGGGTATATGTTTCTGATTGAAAAATTAAATTAAAGCTCAAAAAATGCATTATAATTTATTTGACATTAACTGTCAAAGTAGCTTTCGTCGTAGATTTTTAATAAAAAAATTGTATAAGAAGTTAGGTATGGTAATGTAAGGAGTATATGTTTTTATATAAGTGATATCAAAAATTAATGGAGAAGTTAAACTGTAAATTGTAAAGATTTACATTGCAATTGAGTACTTAGGACTTGAAGTCGTTGTATATCTACTCAGTGTTTGCAAAACATTAATATTTAAGTGTAAAAATTAATGAAAAATTGTAGCCTATTCTTTCAACTTTAAAGCGATCGAAGTATTAAGCATGGTAGATTTCTATTACACAAGAAGATATCTTTTAAAAAAATATATTTAAAACACTATTTTAAAGAGACATTTTGTAACTTAGTTTGAAAAGACTATGCTCTTGAATTTACCTAAAAGGTTTTGTCTATTTTTCAATCTACGGTCTGACAGAGATTGCCATCCGAGTTTATCGAAGAGGTCAGTTACACTAACAAGACCTTCGTAACGACTTTTCACATACCTGGAAGCTCTTCTTTGCATGCGTCCTAACTCTGTTATTAAGCCTTTTTCATGAGGGTCCTAAAATGTGAAAGCGTATTCCAAATGGGGTCTTACGAGGGAAAAGTAGCTAATTTCTCTCCCTTCGTCGTCGCACTTTCCCTATATTCTATAAAAACCCAATTTACGATTCCCTTGACCTATTATTTCCCGAATATGTTTATTCCACTATAGATCATAATTGAGTCTAACTCCCAGATATTACACGGATTCAACGTTCTTTATTTGGGTGCCCCAAATTATGTTGCTATGTTGTGGGGATTTATTCTTTGTCCAGAAATTCACTACTAGGAATTTTTTTTTTCAAATTTAATTCTGTCATGTATCGCACCACGCTTAGATAGCAGCAAGGTCGTTTATTAGTTAATCCCTATCTTGCTGGAACGGTTTTCCCTGTAAACCACAGCATCGTCCGCAAATAATCGTAGCATAATGTGTACTACTTCGCCAATGCCGTTTATATAAAGAAGGAATAGGAGTGGGCCCATGACACTACCCTGAGGAACGCCAGAAGTGACTCTAACCTCGTTGGAGACTGCACCGTCTAATACTACTCTTTGGACGCGGTTGCGCAAAAGTTCTCATATCCAGGAAATGACATCTTCATATAGTCCACAGGATTTCAGTTTTATTATTAACTTTCCTTGGGGTACTTTATTAAATGCTTTTTTAAAATCAAGTAAAATCGCGTCTACTGGAATGTCTACTCCGGAGAATAAAATATAGCGGGCGAAAGGGCTAACTGGGTTTCGTATGATCTACTTTTCCTTAATCCATGTTGAATTCTCATGAACAAGTTTAGCGCGTTAAAGTGTTTCATTACTGACCTAACTACGATGTGTTCAAGGACTTCGCATGAGATGGACATTAAAGATATCGGTCTATAATTAGATGGCAGTTCCTTGTCTCCACTTTTGAATATTGGCGTTACATTAGCAATTTTCCAGTCATTAGGTACTTCATGTTGCTAATAAATTTACTGAATACCAAGGGCAATTTCTGAGGCTATCTATCCATAGTTGTAAACAAGGTAAAAGAGTGGTTTCAATTACAATAATTGCCTACGAATATAATTCCGCAAAAAGTCACGAGAATGATATTGTAGATATATAAACACATAATAATCGAGGGATATTACTTTCAATATCATACAGAAATGTTTCAGACTTTACCGACTAGTAATGATTTGAATTTGTAGTAGAAATGTTATCCATTGCAAAAGAGTCACATGATTAGCATGATGCGATTTGGAACTAATTTCATGCAAGTCCAAGAAGAGGAGACTTTAGCCCTTTTATATGATGCAAATTCCAGTGCTCGCATCATATTTTTGCCTAAAGCATGGGAAAGACGGTAATTGAGTTTTTAACATTTTTACTAATAAAATTTGCATTTTTTATAATTCGTCTCTTTTAAATTGAAGCCAAATTCAGTAACTAATATAAAGGTAATATACTCACTTGATAACTAGGTATTAATTTGACTTAAATGGGACCCGGTGAAAGTTAATAACGCTTGTTAGTGCTACACCAAGTGTCCGCAAGCCTCTGCAACAGGTTGGAGTATGATAGCTGCTTTTCTCAAAGGCGCATCAAACAGGGCTCTATAAATGCAAGGAAAAATACTCCCGAGTTTGATTTGCTTGAAATATGGTTTACTGTTTGGATCTAATATAGTCTTAAACCCTAAGGACTCATTCTTGGGTAGATATGAACAACGAATATCTGTAAATATGAATAAATTGAAGCAATGATTTCCAAAATGGGACAAGTCCACTTCGTAAGAAAGAGGGATGGACTCTTTTAAATATTGCTAAGGGGCTAACTGAGATTCTCCAATAATTTTTTTAAATGAATATATATATATTATAAAGAATAACAAAACAATGTATGGAAAAAAATTGGAGCTATTATTTTGGCCGACTTTATGAATTTTTAGGCAAGGATAAAGTGAATATTTTAGATGATAGGAAGTCAAAGTAACAGTAAAATTTATAAGAGAAAATATATCCGAAATCGGTTTTTCATTTTCCCCGCAATAGTCGCTGGGAAGATGAAAAAGACTGATAAAATGACTGCATGAGACAGTCAAAAATCCACTTTTGGAGATATTTTTCCTTCCTAAATTAATTGGACTTTGGATATCCCGTCTTCGGAGATATTCTCTATAGCCAATTTATATCTCAGATTAATTATTACTGACAAAACGACTGGTGTCAAACGTACACTGAAGTGAATGTTTGTGCTGTTTTGAATTGTATAGAATGCAATTCAATTGTAGAGGAGGCTGTAATATCCAGGAGTCATGCCGCTTGAGACAAAGAAGGCTCTTTTAAGAGCACTTGATGGAGAGAACTTGCGCATTTCTGAGCGACGACGATCACTTTTTCAGAGAAAGGAAAGGGGAGTAATGCCGGGGTGAGGTTTGAATTTTTCCCTCTCGTCGCACAGGGGGAGGGAAGGCCTTTTACCCTCAAACGAGCTCCACTCTCGGAAACGGCGGGGTTCCACCCTAAGGGAGGGGTGGGGAGCAAATTGGCCCTTCTATCGCCAGAAACAAAGGCGGCCCTTATAATCGCGTGTACACAGCGAGGCTAAGCGGATGAATCGGGGTTGCGGCAAAAGGCTGAAAGCGAATGCTGAGGCATACGGCATGAGTGTATCAGCGCGCTCGCTTTTATCAATAAAATATAAATCCCCTCTCGATGATCTGTAGAAATGCATCCGTAGGGCCTTTTAATCAGTAAATTCTTAACCAGCATATGCGATAACTACAGAGTTTCGGGTGAATATTACTTCAAACATATGAAAACTATGGATTGCAGGTATGAATAATAGTATTGTGTACACTTTGCATAGTTAATAGATGCGGGATATAAATCCCCTTTTGATGATCAATAAAAATGAATCCCTAAGGCTCTTTCACCGCTTAATTTTTAACCAGCATATGCAATCACTATAGATGTTTAGATGAGTCTTGAATCAAGCCATAAGACATACATGAATCCCGTGAATGGAAATAAATGTTGCTTGTGTACAAATATTTCACTTGATAATAAAATAATTATTGTTTTTCAGCCTTCAAAGTCTTACAAGAGAGGCAATATTAAAGTATCATAATACTCTTTTATGGGGTTAATATTTGTCTTATGCCTTGCATTAAGACTCGGCCGAACATCTGTAGCTATTGCATTTGCTGGTTAGTAAATTAGTCTCAATCAAGATTAAAAAAGGCCTCAAAGGGTACTACCACTATTTTCGGTATATGAGGGCGATATGCTTGGAAAAAAAGTAAGATCGATCCGCAATATTCTTGGAAGTTGCACATTCTTTCAATAAATTTAGAAACAGGTATTTTTTAAATATTCGGGGAAGATGATAAGTGCTATGAGACTCATGAACATCACACTCCAGAATAACGAGGGCAAAAGAGATGGCTGAAACGTTTCGGGTATAAAACGGCATACATTCAGGTGAGACAACATCATAAGTGAAGTCACGCGTATTAAAAAGTTTTAATTAGATAAATTACCTCACAGTAAAAGATTGGGAGGTGAGATACTGTATAAAGCCCAGTGGCGTAAACCGACTTTTGGTAAGCCACCAACTCCTGGATCAGACACTGACAACTGCCCCGTCGACATTGTCGAGGATTCGACAAAATCGAGGCGTTCGTGAATAAGGCCCCATAGCTTTTAATCGATACATATCCACGGTTTACAAGACACAAGAATGAAGTCATTTGCATAAAGCAATTAAAATGAACTGTACTTTATTGCGTTCAATTCTACTATGGAACAAAATATTTTTATTTATAATTATTTAACATGAAAATAAACAAATGAAAAACCTTCAGTAAGTAAAATGTATTCAGCCGTAAATCTAGAATATGATTACATAACTAATAAAAATATTATAATAAATAATATAAATAAATTTAATGTTTGGCCCTTAGAAGTTGGAGAATTATAGCACATGCCCCATAGATAAACCGATTTTTTTTAATTCCTAACTACATGAAAGAGCAACGCTGAAATTTAATATAAACAGCATAAAGCTTGCGCAATGGCCCAGAAAATCAAAGACCAGTGGTTCAATACCCGGTCCAGGGGAATTTACTCATAGCAATTTTTTACAGAATGCCTAAAGTGAATGTGATTAAGGTAATGGAATAGTTTTAAACCTATTTTTTCCTACAACTTTGATGGGTTCCATTTTTGTGACAGGGTACTTTAATGCTGTGCATTGGAAGCGAATGGGCCAACTTTAAAACTAAATAATTTTTGCCACTCCTTTAACGTAGAGACTTTCAGATCATCACACAGTTTATCCGTGGAAGCGAATGGGCCAACTTTAAAACTAAATAATTTTTGCCACTCCTTTAACGTAGAGACTTTCAGATCATCACACAGTTTATCCGTGCTTCGCTGCACCATAACGTTAGTGTTTCGTTGACAAGTAATGATGACATCCCAACGAGGAATTGAACGTAAATAATGAAAACATTTTGAAGCTATATTTTCCTACGGCCAACTTTGACGGGAGAAATTTTCGCGGTTAAAGTAAGCGGACATCGAGCAAGCAACATGCACCGCTGTAGGGATCAACAAATGGAATGTAGGGAGCGTTTCCCAGGAGACGTGTTCGAGGGAGGGGGAAGATTGGCATGTGAGCCGCTGCATGGAAAAGGCGAACAAGATTCACAATTAAGGAACGAACCGCCCCGTGTACAATGTTTATACACTTGATTGCGCTTGCGAAGATGATTTCCATTGCCTCGGGGGCGAAGGAGAGGCAAGGCAGAATGCAGGAGGCATAGCGGAGGACAAGAAGCAAAGGTGAAATGCAGGAGAAGAGGCCGCTTCTATGGGAGACCCGTAGAAAAAAGAGATGAGACTCTTTCGAACGGCAGGTACTCGGTTGTAATGAAAAAGTACTGAAGGCCGATGGACCACAAAGTCAAAAGCTGACTGGAGAGCGATTACGAAGCACTCATCAGCTGCTCTTACACGTAAAGTACTGCTTGCCAAGAGTACTTTTAATTCCATTTTGACAAAAACATACGCAGAAATAGTTTACTTATTCAAAGATGGAAAGTGGCCAGCCGTCTTTATGATACTTTCGAAAAGAAGACAATATATACCTTTCGGAGACAGCGTAATGGAGTATAATGAAGTGTTTATAAGACTCTCCTTAGCCGTCAGCATGTGTAAAAGTAAATATTTCTTTCACATAATAGCTAATTATGCAATCCGCTTTTTTCGCGAAGACGTTCTCTAGTTTTCCCCTTCTATAGCACTCCTCCTCCTTATAAATCCAGTTAATCACTCAATCAAAGCTTATGAAACAATGTATTATCAGAGAAATCATGCGTAGATAAAGGCAAAGATGAACCCATTCAATGGCTCCACCCGAAGGTTTTTTTGAATTGGTGAGGGTAGAGCTCACCTCGAAGTAAGCCACAGGTGTGTGAATTTCACAAATGGAGGGAGGAGGCAGCTCCTTTCCCCGACCACCTCAAACTTCGTAGACTACGATAAGAAGGATTCACCGGAATCGGAACCCGGGACACCTACACGAGCACCCACGCGTATCCACTGGGCTATCGCGATCCCTCCCAAACACCATGAGAGCCATTTTCTTTCCCAATGCGGAGCTACCAATTATAGGATTAGCTCTCCTACAAATACCAGATAATATTATTTTACGGGGGAATGGATAAAATATGGTAGAGACGACTTCAAAGTTACAATTGGAAAATTCCCTTGCGATCCTTCTTTCTGACTTTGCTTTCGCAATTCAATGTCTCACCTCGTATTTCCTCTTTTTCACACCAGCTTCATCCAACCCCACTGGCAATTCATTTAAAGGTGAGATGAGATAGACAATTCCCATAGGTCAATTCATATATACTTCTATTCACCCGTTAATACAATTTACAAGAAATGAAGCAAGTCTACAGATAGACAGAGATCACGAGGTAAAAAGCGTGCCAGGCACCTTCAAGACAGATAATACTCCAAAAGAAAATTGAAAGCAGTTGAGTGTTGAGTGTAAGTATGAGGAGAATGAAGGAGAGGTTTAAATGCGAAATCAAAGGTCAGATGCGGTGCTTTTACCTCGATGAGAGATACTCTCTTCATTCAAATGAAGTACTGGAGTGATTCACTACAGAATTGATGTTTGCAATCCCAAGGGAACTCCCCAGGGATGTCTGGGCAGGTTGCGCAAATGCAAGTACTTCATTAGCGTCAAAGAAAAACAAGGCCTTCTGCCACAACTTCCCACGAGACATCTTTAGAGCATTCAGACCTGATTGGCAGTCAAGAGAGAGTAGTACGCAATCAAAGCAAGAAGCAGGAAAGAAAACAAAAACAATCATAAGGGAATAACACAAGAGTAGGTACAATTCCATTTAAGTTTATCAGGATTTTTAAAATAATAAACCAAGAGCCATCCGTTTCTATTTGATCTCATATCATTATATATCATATGAAAAACAAATATCAGTGACTTTGTCTTTTTATGATGAGGTATAGCTTATATTTAATAAAGCCACTATTTGAATAAACGCAAGCAGTCGAAATCGATCTGCCATATAATCTACATTAATTAATATGACAAACTTTTACAATTCTGCGTCAAACATTTACTGATAAACACAGAATATTTACGATGGAGCTAAAATCAATTCTAGAAGTAAAATGAAATTGTGAGATGCGGAAACAATTGGAATTAGCACTCAGAAAAACATTTCGTCAACAGCCGTAATGGCAATGAAAATCCTTATTACAGGCAGCGGTACATAAGAGCAATGAAAATCTCAGTACAGGAAATAAAAATATGAGCAAAGTAGCCTTATTATATATTTCTCACTCACTTGGATTAAAACGTATCAAAATAAACTTTTACATCAATATTTAAAATATTTTCGAGTCCCAAAAAAATAAATGAATGGACAATATGATGAAAAACGATACTCCGAAACTGGCTTAAAACTTCCGCGCCCATCTTTCTTTAATGCCGCTGAAAGTGGGCTACAAAGCACTCGTTTAAAATGTGAAGAATTAATGGAAATGCATCAAAAAAATTCCTTTTGAAGTTTCAAGAAAAACTCTTCAAACTATTGACAAGTTCAGCATAGATTTGAAACCCAACACTCAAGCTGGGCGAAAGACATTGGACGCTAATGGCCTTGGTCGATCATTGATCGGCACTACACAATACCGCCTCATTTCATCGGATCCATTCGAAGAGCCCGCATGGTAAAAAGAAAGAAAGAAAAAGGAGTGGAATTGGAAATGTAAGCCGACGAAGATCGATATCCGAAAAGACATTGGAGGCTTGGTGGCCGTGTTTGGCTGGAAATGGAAGGAGAAGAACAGCCCACCCAATTTGCTCGGAGAATGAAATTTAAGGAAGAAGGGGAGTTTTTTCAGCGAGGGAAGAATAAATAGGACGCAAGTCGACCCGCAGATGGAAAAAACAAGATGAACAACCCAAGAAATGGATCCACCCACCATCTCTCGTGATGACAGGGAGACGTCAGAAAAAAAAGACGGGCGAAAACAGAAGAGAAGCGGAAAAGCCAACGAACAGAATATTAGATCCTTCACGGGACATTTACACTGATGGCCCACGAAATCCACCGCGTGACATACATTAAACACATTTAAAAAAAGAAAAACAACGGCGCCTATCCATTTTTCGCGGGAGAAGATTCATATTACCGAAGAAATTGGCCAGTAGACGTCCCTTTGAATATCAGTAGCCTCAATTTCAAAAAATACCATGTGAATAGTAGTAAGTATGAAAGGTGCTAATAGTATCATATGAAAAGAAACAATGTGTGTAAACTTACTTGAACCACTGACAATAACAAGCTGAAATTGCAAAATTGATACTCTATTTTGATAAAACATTTTATGATTCTGAGTAGAAATATATCCCTTCTCTTGAGTAATTTTTGAAATATTGCTTGTAAATAAAAATACCATGCAAGTAATAGTACAATTTATCTGTCGAAATGATATAAAATTGTCCAAAAATATGGTATTGATTTTGTTCATTTATCTAGGAGCATAACTTTTGCCAAAAGTAGCAGTCTAACTTGCTTGCCTTTTACATTTGCAAGGATTCCGGTGGCATAACTAATCGGCTTTACAAAGAAACACATTCTATTTGATTTTCAACATTTTTTCTATGTTTAACCAGCATCTCCATGAGAGGCTGAAATAATAATTTAAAAATGTATTTTCTAGAAAACAAAGAATGAAGAGCTCATGTCCTATAACTGTCAACCTAAGAAATAAATTTATAAGAGAACTATGCTGTATTTCCTAAAGGAAATCCCTTCGTTCTTGTGAAATGGTCAAAACGTTGAAAGCTTCCTAAAACGGAAGGGATGCCATATTTGACCTATATTGAAATGCGTGTTCCAACTTTTTTTAGTCTCAGCAAGAATTTTCTCATGAGTTGGTAACTTTAAAAAAAATAAATTAACAATTTAGATTTTCCAAAAAATACTTGAATTCACAATACTCTAAATTGGGCACGGAATTTGGCTTCCCACGCTACTAAAAATCACTTGGCAGGCTTGAAATACACCGAATTCATAGGTTAGTGACAGAAATTAAGACGAAACGTGTATTTTAATCTAAAAGAACGGAATTAAGTAAGTTATTGCCCTTTTATACGAGTACATGTGAGTATAAAACCAATCTCGTAGGAAGTATGAATATTGTTCCGTTTCCGTTTGTATGAAAAATATAGCGATAAAGAACAAAGATGGAGAAAAAAAATAGAAATTAAAGGGAATAGAGATTGTTTTCGATCATCCCCCGTAAATCGATCGATCGTTCCCAACGCACACGACCACTATGTAGGACGATAATGGTACAAGTGATGTGAATGCGTCAATTGAATAAAATACATAATAAGTGCTTCTACCATTTAAAATATAAACGAAGCGAAATTGCTTGAAAAATAATATTACAGGCAGGAAATCTAACGTTACTAACCGTTCAAGATGAGACGAAATGAACGCAAATTGGTTTTTACCAAGATTAAATTTGTAAATTGTATTTAATGTGTTTTAAAGCTGTCATTAAGTATGCTATTTATTATTATTTTTGCTCTTATGGATTTTTTCATGAACAATAAATATTTCTCTATCTATCTACCTAAATAGTTTAGTCCCAAATGCCAGCACAGCATGTCAGAATATGTATTTTTGCTCTGCTACTCGATGACCTATGCAATAAATGTTTTCGGATTGACTTGCGCAAATACATTTGAGAACATTAAATGATAGCTTGGGTCAAATTTGATCCCCGCCTGTCCTCTATGGGTGAGAATCAAGCTCTAACCTCGTAGCTTCGTTAGGGCCGTAGTATATTTCCGCACCCAATCCCACGATTTGGATTGTTTTGTGAGACTGCAAACTGCAAGACAGATATTATGACACAGGGAGATGGAATTGCAGTACATGAGTGCAGGTCCGCGTTATCTTCGTCGTGCAGTGGAGACGTGCAATTCCAGGGGAAGCTAGGACATTGCTGAGGAAACGCTGGGGTTGAAGCGACGGAGAAAAAGCGAGAAGGGTTGGTTGGGGGGCGTATTTCGTGAAGGCGGCATCTCCCCTCATATGCTAGCGTGTGTTTGCGTTTGCTGGCCCCTATAATATGTTCAGTGGTCAGGAGGGCGCCTTGGTGAAAGGGCCGCTTGCGGTGGGAGTGTATGCATTGAGTTACGCTGCATACAAACAGCAATTTAAAGTGCACGAAAAGCAATGGGAAATTTAAGAATTTGCCATTAAAAGCACTCATTAACTGACAACAAACCAATGTGATAGCCCCATTGACAGCACCAAATCATTGTCTACAAAAATATGTTTCGACACTAAGTTAGTAAAAATTTAATGAACAAACGCATGGCGTCAATTTTTACAGGAATAGAAGCTATAAGGGCAAAAATATGGAAAATTTACCAGGAGTACTAATTTAATCCTATAAAATTAATTAAAATAACCACGGTAAAAGGAACCCTTTTGTTTATAAAAGAAGCAATAAATGGCGTTCCAAATCAGTTCATACCCGACTACAAAGAAATCGAGCAGAAAAAATACCGCAAACTCTTGCGATAGCCACATACTGATTATTATCACCATCACCAATGCATAACTGACTACCGTGTACAGTGGCGGATCCAGAACAGGGACAAGGGGGGTGGGTTGGGGATAACCTGGGATCAGAATTACAATTTCATCTAGTTATCCATTGGATACCCAAGGGGGGGGGGTTTAGCCCCCCTACCTCCACTGCCGCTGGATTGTAACATTCCAATAATGTGTAAAATAGGCCATAGGTTTAGAGCTAAATTGTATTTCAATTCGTTGAAGTGGGTAAATATATCGGAAAACGTTACTAGATGCTTTTGAAGAAAGTGGCAACCTCCAAAAATTTCAATTTTATCTAGTGTAAGTTTCGACCCAATGAGATTAGGGGGGGGGGGGATGGGCCCCTTAGCTTTCCCCCACATACCTGACTGTGTCCAAATGACAAGTCCCAGATGATTTCCTTCAAATTTCTCTATTTTCCGCCCACATTGCTCTCATATTTCCCTTGCGATAGCCCAATTCTGACTCTTGTCTTCATTATATTTATATTTTAAAATGTCTTTTCACGTGCCCAGTGCGTTATCAGGGTGGAAGTTAGATGAAAAAAAGGCAATACACAGTTAGTAAAAATCTCGATAAAGAAATAAGAAGGAGCGACTCAGTCAGATTTTCGCCAATAGTGGAATACATATATGATGTCGCATTAGTATTATCGGTAAGTAGCAAAAGATGGAGCTTTCCAATTCTCGAGCATAGCAGCAAAGCCATCCAGAAATGGAGGTGGAAGTGGTTGCTATGATGACGAGGGGGGCAGAGGGTGATATCGCGGAGGGTCTGCTTTGGCCGTGCATTTGCGTCGGCTGGCCCCGAGATCGTGTGTGCGCTCAGAGGGAAGGAGGGCCGCGGATTTCGGAGGGGTCGGGAGAGCAAAGAGGGGAGCGACCGTTTGTGGGCTGCGGGCGAGCCATCGCTCCTGCTTCTTGGGGTGCACTCCTTTGCGAGGTAAGACGCTCCTTTGAGACGATCGAAGCAAGGGCTGAAAAGGAGAAATAGATAGCCCTCAACGGCCAGCGAAAGCAAGGCTCGCGGCGAATGAGCACGCAAACGAAAAACTAACCGCTCAAATCCCAAGGCAAACTGCGTCCTGAATAGTTGCGAGGCTACCTTTCATATTGACGAACTAATTGTGCTCCGCGTTTAAAAAAATAGCTACCCCATTCTTCAAAATAATTGTCCTCAAAGAATACCATTCGACCCATGCTCTCTATTGTAATGGTCTGAATTTTATGCATCGCTTTCCCTAACCTCCTCAATCACTTGCAATTTAAATAATTTTACGTATTTTAAATCTTTTGAGCAAATCCATTACATTCAGCGGGTGTATTACGGGTTCATTACAAAAGTGGTTCTACATCTCAAGGATTTTTTTACATCGGAACTGAGTATTTTAATTTTGCCCGTATTTCTCAATAAAACCGGTACAGAATTACAAAGCAGTGAAAAAAGACGAAAACTCCTGTACAAAGCACAATTTATTCGAAATTCAAGCGACGTTGCAATCACAGATTGATTTATTTTCTGAATGAAAATTCCAATTATCATTCCATTGATCATTCATAAGCGCTCTATTAGTAGATATTGAAGGTATAACTTTTCTTCGTTTGGTTCGGTCATGACGAATAAATGCGTACAAATTAAGAGGCATGGTTTTATTCATCGTTATATGATGTGATGAATATGACGACATGACTACAGAATGAATGATGAAAACGTATTTATATTTCTCTTTTCCATCCAAATAATATCTTCGCGCAAAAATTCAGGAGAGATTATCTAGAGACACACGTTTCATGTCGTTTCCCAGGATAAAGACTTTTAATTCGGGGTCGGGGTGGGAGAGATATTTTACGGCTAACAGGCCATAGAATTTGGAAGCGGGGTTGGGCACAGCACGGCAGTGGCGGGCGAGAAATTCAAATGGCGGCACGGAATTACATCCAATGAAAGAATAATAGTTTCCTTTTACGATCGTCTCCCCAAGCAAGGAAAGCGCTAGGCTATCGGAGAGAGAAAGGCTTAAGTTGGCTTATGGAAAATTTCAGGGGAGGAATTTATGACGCGAAGAAATATGAAGATTAAGAGCTTCGTGTAAGTAAAAGTCGTGAAAGGTTGAAAATCCAGACTCGTTTTATGGTTCAACATATTGGTCCCTAGGCGGCAAGCCTAGTTCACACTGTAATAAATCATAGTTCTTACCGAAACCAGATTCTAGTAGCTGAAAGCCTGTCTACATCCAAAATTTTCCATTAATCATAGAATGTTGAGCTCCATATGGTCAAAATCATAATATTTTCTTTCTCAACTGGCATTCAAATTCTCACGTATTCTTTTTAGACGGATAAAAAAGATAAAGGAATGATCTGAACAATATTAAAAGTAATAATACACCACTTTACAGAAGTAAGGGTAGGATTCAAAACGACCTGATTCAAAGAAAAATGGTATCGCCTCTAAAATGAAATTTCATCGCATTGTTTAATAAATAAAGCAAGCAACTCGGGTGAATTCATAAATACCTAGCGGGATTAAAGTGGAGATTTATTCAGCGATATAAATCTGGAATAGAGAAAACTTAGGGATGCCTTCGCACTTCGTTTTCTACCAAGGGTTACGATTGGTTAATATATACTTCTTTCTAATACTACGCGATTATTCTTTCAAAATAGCAATTACGCGCTAACCTAGAAGGACAATAAAGACCAATTCAGAATTTTAGCGCAAACTAAATATTATTAAATTAAGTAATTCAAAACTTAATTATGAGCGCCCTGAAAATTAACCATACAATCTATAGCCAAAATTATTGGCTAAGTACGCGCACAGCGCAACACAATTTTATTTTGTCAAGTTTCAGGGTCGGAACAAAAGCATTTTTCAACGATGATTAACACACTACACAATCAAAATGTTTTGACATGTTCATTCACGATATGGCACGTAAACGTATGTGATAGGTATAAATTAATAGATATGGCAGAATATTATCAATTATTTCGTTTTCATTACATTAGCAATAGAAAATATTTGTATCCCACCTCAAGATTAATTTGAATTTTTTTTTGAGAAAGACAGACGAAATGAAAAGGAGCCATAAAAAGTGGTATTGAGTGTCAAAGAGAAGCGTATCCTACCGATCATACTATTAGTGTCGTATTTTCATTAAAACAAGTCGGTCTGAGGGATTGAAGAAGTCGCCTTTCAAGTTCTTCCTCCACTGCAGGAGTAAAAAAAGCACGGGAGACGCAATTACATCAAAGGAGTGGAGTCAGTGGAGAGAGAGGCTATGTGATCGCTTGGATCTCAAATGAGGCATTCCTTTCGTTTAGAATGCAAATGGCCCCGAGTCACTCATTTAAATCCCCTGTGGACGCGACCAAGTCCCATTTCAAAGCTAAATAGCACAGCTTTTCTCACGACGGCTTGCTTGCATCATTAGGGAACAGTGTTCTCTTCTCTTCTTTGAACACCCAAACGCTTATTCCCAGAGTATTTTTCATTTCATTTTTAAACATAAGTTCTGGGAGAACTCTCACTCAAAGACAGCATATTATTACCACCAATATATTCCACCGGTTGAGGTTAAACTAGGTTTTCATGGATCATTTGAGAATCCCTTCGTCTCTCTCCACTCTCATCTTGGACTATACTCTTCAGACCACAATACCACCTTCCATTATCTCGATAAATCCTATTCCCTTCCACCGTGCAGTCTTCCATCAAACATGGTATTCAACATCCCCTCCCCTCTCACTACTAAAAGGTCTCATCACCTTGGTGACCGCAAATACTCCCATTTTGGCGTTCAATGCATGGAGTATTCGCATAATGAAATATTCCTTTCGCAAGGTTTCCGTTGACAAATAAGGAAGGAGAGGAAAAAGGGCGTGCCCCCCTTGATTGTCAAAAAGCAATACGAGGGACAAACACACAGTATTGCTTTCGCTTCCTCCGAAAGTTCTCCTAGGACTCAGGCCACGCGAGATATTCTGCAATCTGTAAGGCGTGTCGTAATGGAAGGGGCGGTGGAAAGAGACGTGGCGTGTGGAAGTAAAGGGGCCAACGGAGCGAATTGCGGCCTCGCTGAATCTATTGATTGACCCCGGAGAGGGAAAGCAGGCAATTTCCAACGACCCAGTCCAAGGTTGAAACAGAATCCGAAGTTTTTAGTCCGCTTACGTTTATGATTAAGTGTTTGGGTGGTTGTGAGTAGTGATATCAAATATCCAGATACCTCGACGCAATGCTTGGTATATTTTCCCGAAAATGCATCCAAGTTTCATAAGTGGTACTAAGAGTCAAAAATTGTTCCCAGCAGACGTAGTTGACGAAGCTCATGGACGAAATATGATTTTTTTGGAAATGTTAGTCTAAAAACGTTTGATTTTTTTTCTAAAGGTTTATGTGCATAAATCATGTTTGCTAATATACTCCCGTCAGTATAAATAATTTATTTCTGAAACAAAATTGGAAAATCTTTTATTAATGAGAGGGAATTCCCAATGAACGAAGTCACCACTTCTGAAACTAAATATTCAATTTAAGAAAAGACCAACCCACAACATGGTAACATTTGATTATAGATGCCAAGGGAAATTTACCAAAGTTCAAATTGAAAATAGTGAGTGGCGTCACTTGTAAGCATTGCCGACGTTTGCATTTCTCTGTTTTTGAATGCCATTCTTACTCCCGTAAATGAAGATCAAAATAATTTGCCATGCTCCTCTTCTTGGATGCTATTCCACTATAGCATTTCAGCAAAAAAAAGTATCAAATCTGCTTTTCATACAAAGTCAGAATTTCTCACGTATTCTTAACATTCACTTTTTATGTTGATCCTCTCCTTTATTTTCAATTCACACGCAGTCCATGCTTAAAGTTTGGAATCCTTTTTGTCTATAACTTTTCGGTCGTTAAACGCAAGTTTTTGGTGCATAATTTTACCGCTGTAACGGAGTAGTTCTATTTCGTTATGTTAACGTTCAGACTGTATACTACAATGCAAGTTTTACGGCAAATCCCTGGAAAGCAGAGATCATCTGATTTGTCTCGACTCAATTTGTCATTTCTTTCGATGACTGCAGCCTTTCATCGGATCACTGTCTGCCCTCCAACCCTGACGTCAAATCCAAGCGATCATCTCTTGTATCTCGGAGGTCACGGGCGTGAAGCAGGTCGGTGCGGCTGCTCGAGATTTGGCTCTCAACTCTGTGGGCCCGAGTTTGAGTCCACGTAGCGGCAGAGGCTGCGTGCTCCCCGCAAGTGTGCTGTGTGGAGGGCAACTGAAGTGCACCACTCCGTCCGACGAATGTGACGTTAAACCGTGGTGCGCTTGGTGCCTTACGCAAATCCAGACGTTAATAGAAAGTTTTCTCCACCATTCTTCCCTAAGACGTGAAGGATATGAGATCTCGATCTCGAGCTGCTTTAATTTATTCAATAATGGGCTGACATACTTCATGGAGAAGTAATAAAATGAAGATTTCACCTATTCAACGGAAATAGCAAAACGGAAAATTAAAAATGAATTAATCTTCAGCTTGCAATTTACAAATCCATCAAAGCTTGCCTGGTGTTACGAAATACTATAAATAATTATAGAATCAACAATATTAGAATGAAGAATTAGTTCTTGCGAAAAATGCGATCGTATATAGAGAGGTTGCTCAACTTCTCCATCAGCAAAAGTATCCCATTTGAATATCTTCCGCTACATTTTCCCACGATTACATATGAGTAAGCCTCTTTAGATGGTGCCCGAGATAATAGACGTGGATAAGAGGCAAGGTGAATGGGATTTGCGCGTCTTTGTGGCCACCTCCAATCCCGTCTCCGACTGAGCTGAAGGGGAAAGGGAATAGAAACGGCTTCAGCACCACTCCGCCCAGAGCAGCGCTCACTTTCAACCGGATTGCAAGATGGGTTGGGATACTCCAACATATTCCTCCTTCCGCATCATCGCTCAGCTAGCGCGAGAGTTTGCCGTTGCTTCCGCTAGATTGCTTCGCGCGATTGGAAGAATCAGCATCTGCCGACTACGCTCATGGCGCATCATGGCGAGGAAAAGTTTCTCCATCTTACGAAGGGAGCGAGGCAAAATAAAGACATGGCCCAGTCAGCCAAGAACTCAAATTAGTCATTTCATTTTCCTTGATCGATGATGGCCTAGTGGATAGTCATGGACCAACACCAGACCTAAAATCCAATGCATCCCAGACATCCAAATTTATCAGCGGAGACATCTGTCATAACTTTTGCTGTTAAACTGGCACAAGCAAAAGTGCGCACATTTTTCTCGAACGCCACACATGAAAAGCACTTATATGATGGAGCCATCCCTTTCGCCGAAATTGGCCACTCAGAACGTTCTTTGCAAGCGGAAACAGGCCTACGTCATAGAAGGTACCCTGCCTTTTACTTTTGCTCTTTTATTTCCCACTCCAATGCTCCCGAAAAGGGAACAATCTCTATTCGCTCGGATCCACTCTGCGAGCGTTACCGCTAGGAATAAAAAAACTTAATGTCAAAGAGGGGGGTTACCATGCCTACGAGCACTGGGGTCTACAAATCCGTGCGGAGAGAGAGGGAGTTGATGCGTGGATGAGGCCTAAGCATGCCTCCAGTAGAAGATCCATTTGCGAGGCCTCTCAGAGCGCATTTTAGAACATTAGAGCGGCTAGACTGGGTCAACCCCCTCAAAATGGGTCTTCACTAAGTTAGCTCCACATATATGCAGTAACTAAGTAACCTTTCTTTTCCTTAGTTTCCTTAGGAGGTACAATGTCAATGAGGAGAACCTTAACTTCCGATCCCCGCCGCCGTTCAAAGTGAATCATACCAACCTGTTGGAATTAATGGTAATTTTTTTACATCCATTCACGAACTAAAAATAAAAAAAAAATCACAAAATAAAATGACCCTTCACTTTCTCATGATATGCCTCTCCGAATGAAAGAGGAACTGAGTTAGCCCCTCCGATCGTCTAGTGTGAATGGGTTTACAAAATTGCCCGCAGGGTGGCGATGAGTGGAGATTCTTGTAAATTCTTAGAAATGTTTATTACTAATACTTGCTCGCGATTTTAGCTCTGAGATGACAACGATAGGGTAACTTATAGTTTTTATAATATTTTTTCGAATGTGAGTAAGAGTCTAATGCAAATCCAAAGGCCATGTGCTTTTCCAATGCGGTGAGTAAAATCCTATTTAGTGGTCGACTAGAGAGTTGTATTAATCTCGCACTGTTGTGCGGGAAGGGAGCGTTGGGTGTGGAGAGGAGACTGAAAGTGGGAAAGCAGACATTAAACGCGGATGGAGTTAAGAAGTGGGGATCGTTTGCGAGATATTGAGTTACGATATGAATAAAATATAAGGTCCGGACTCTTTGTCGAGTTGTCGGAAGGGATGAGATCTTTTTTTGAGCTCCTCTTACCCCTCAACAGCCTTCTTTTGCATCTTCTATACATGATTTTATTCATATCTGTGTATTCGGGCCAACTTCATACTTTCACCTTCAAAAAACAGACAGACACAATACGGTTCTGACTGAAGACGCTCATGGAGTTGAAATAAAAAAAATGGCGATAATTTCAAAAACATTTTTTGGAGCTAATAAGTTGAAATTTTGCAACAATTTTTTCCATATATATTTTGGAAAACCTGCATCGTTTATTTATATTTTCTTTGATAGACTTAGATTGAATTTATTAGCAACATAAATTTGGTCGAAGTTTCACAATTTTAGCGAAAAAGGACCATCTTTGATCATTTGTGAAAATTACCAAATTTACTTATCTCCCTCCTGCTGAACTACCTCGTGGAAACGACTGCTACAAAATTTTAATACCGGTTCTTCTCCTTCCATTTGGTGGTTAGTTAATAATTTTTATATGTTATTTGCGATAGATACATAACAAAGTGACGGAAACTATTTTCATCTAATCAATCAGCTAAAGAAAAAGTAATTAAGGCTGCTGAGTAACTTCAACAACGCCATTGCACTTTTCTCTTGCTATTCGAGAAAAGTAAATTATTGTGCATACTTGTGACCTCGAATTTTAGTTTCAAGAGCGTCTCTGGTTGCAGCTGTCGTCGGCGGGACATACGGCGACGCGGCGCATTCGTGGATACGATGTGGCCAAATTTGATATTCTACACTGATAATCGATATTACAGAGATTTATATTTGTCATCTTGATATTATTATTACAAAATATGATATTAATTACGCAAACATTCGAGTCAAAGGTCACCACAAGGAGTATGCCGTAATATCTCTAGCATTGAAGGCACCCCAAATACTAACACTGGGTTTGCATTTATATCGTTCACTTTGGCCACGGAAGGAAATGCGCTTCCTTCGTCGCCCGCCCAGCTCTCTTTTGCAGGCACGAGCCCTAAGTTTAAGTCACCCACGTAGCATCCACCCCCAAACCACCTTCAGCCCACCTATTTGAAAGCCTGCTGAAGGCGGCGCGGCGCGGGGTGGCGTAGTACAAGGTTTCTGGACTGGAAGAGCTTATCCTCTCATCACGGTTGCCGTGACAGACCACCGAGCCCATTGCTACTATTTGAGTTCCTACAAATTTCCGCATGATTCACGTGATTTTCAAGTCCGATGAGTTTGTCGCGTCGTTTTTGGAGCATATAATTAATTTTTAAAGTTTATTTAATGATCTCAAAATATTCAGGGCACATAAAGCAGACCATGACCAATAATTGGTTATAGTTAAAATAGCACCTAAGTATTTAAAAAAAATGTGAGTGATATGATCGATGTTGAAAGGACAGAGCAAGTTCAAAAGTACGCAAGCAAGTTAGTGAGAATAGCTACGGGAAAAGGAGCTTACAATACGAAGAGAAAGGTATTATGTATCAGAATATACCTAGAGATGAGACAGAGACAAGTGAAATGCTATGTTTGGAGCACTATGTTTCATAGATACGATGCGTAAGCCATGTGAAGAAGAGATAGGGACAGGATGAGCGCTTTTGAGATGAGGGTGTGGAGAGAGAGAGAGAGTGCAGTGGGTGGATAAAGTGAGCAATGAGGAGGTGATGGTACGAATTGGATGGGAAAGACATTATTACGAAACGTACAAAGGGGAAAAGCGATTTGGATCGGGCATATTTTCAGAGGGAAGTGGATTTCAAATACAGCAGTTGAGGGAACAGTGAAAGGAGAAGAGGAAAAAGAAGGAATGAAGATGGCGGAGGAAGTGAGGATGAGAATAGGGTACAAGGTGGAGCATACGACAAAAAGAGGCGAAGACAACGCTTGTGTGTGGGACATACGAGTGGGCAGAAAATCAGTAAATGATACAGGATAAATACCATAGGAATCCCAGAGGTGCATCATGGTCCCTATACCAAAGAAACACGAACTACAAAATACGAACAGTTCCGTATCTTAAGTGCAATGCCACATAAATCTATAATCCTCGTAAAATAATCATGAGTTGATTTGAAGGAATGATAGAGGACATACTGCATGAAGATCAGTGTTGATTAGAATACGATCAGGTAACGAAAGAGAATTCGGACATTAAGCCTTCTCGTTGAAAAACACGTGCAGAGAAATATAACTTCTTATATTGCCTTCATTGACCTGAAAAAGTCATTAGAAGATGTTATCTGGAAAGAGATGTAAATAACATGTTGTAGATGGTTCTGGATGGATGGACATTAGGACCAAAATGACATGTGCGTACTACTCAGCTTATGTAATAGAGAAATGGCTGCGATAAATAATTTCTATCAATGCACAGAAGTGTTCGTTCGCACTAATGTTGATAAACATGGAACTATTGTTATAATAACTAGAGGAGAAAAGCTAAAAATAATATAGGAATACCCTGCTTGGTAGCAGAAGAACATAACAAGCTAGAAGCCAGAAAGAAGTTGTTAAGGGAATACAGCTCGGAAAATTTCATTCTATACTACCGTCAAAAACCTACTCATCGACAAAAGCATCCATCAGGAAATAAAGAAACGGATGATGGGTGGATTTGATTGGAGTGTGAACTTATGCAGAGGCGTATTAAGAATAAAGGAGAAAAGAGGATTAGAAGGCCTGGATTAGATATGGCTCTACAGATGGATGTTGAGGCTCGGATGGAGAGTCACGAATGAAGAGGCACTGCAAAGAGATCAGGAAACGAGGTCCTTAAGGAGGCATGTCTTAACGAGAGGAGAAAAAAACTCGAAGGGCACACACTATGACACGGCAAAGTCGTTGGAAGAATAGCAAAAGGGGCAGTGCAGGGATTAAATTGCCGCGGACGACCAAGGGTGTCATTTATTGTGAATAAGATGGGCTGCGTGAAATAAACAGAAATAAAGAGAAAAGCAAGCGGAGGAGAAGAATGGTGAACTGCTTTAAATCAATCTCAGGGCTGAACACTGACAATGGAGAAAAAGGATGACTCGAGAAAATAAGAGAATGAAAGTAAGGTGAAAGGTCACTTTCAATTGCAACAGAAAATGGCAGCCTTCAAAGGCAGTTTGAAGAAGGTAAATACTGAAAAATGCCTTAAAAGAGGTTTTAAAATAATATAGAATGCGTAAAAATTAAAAAAAAGTTAAAACTGTAATTCCAAGATTCGTCAAAGGAACGGTTAAGAAGTTCAAATCCAATCAAAGGCGAGGCTGATGATATGTGATAACAGTAGTGAAGTTTTTTACAGGTAAAAACAAAAATGAAATAAATGACTCCTATTATACATATTTAAAATATATTCAGTTGAAAACATATTACATAGTTTTCAAGTGCAAAAAGCCATCAAAATGTTCCCTTAAATAACATCAGTTCACAGTGGCATAGCCAGGAATTTCGTTCGGGGGGATACAAAACCAAGGGCAAAATTTTTTGAAAAACAGGGTTTATATTAATGGGTTTTAAACTAATTATAACACTTTTTATAATCGAAAAAACTTCATTTTTAAAATATATATTCTATAAATTCAATATGTTGCTTTATTTTTTGAAAGAAAATAACTGTTTTCTTTTTATATTTCGAGGGGGAAAGGGGGTCCGGACCCCCTGGACCCTCCTGGCTACGCCACTGTCAGTTCACTTCTTGTAACATCAATTGGTAAAAACTTTATTTCTTGACACTTCCATAAGAAAATTACACGCACAGCTACTGAACTTGCTGACGACAACTTTCTTGAGTTAATTTCAAGATTCAACGCATTTGTGGATAGCTGAAGATATTAATATATTCGTCGGAAGCAAGCCGAGGGCAGATAAATCCAAAGTGTCAAAGCGTTCCCTGAAAGCAGTGACCACACGATGGGTGCAATGCTGAAGGCGATGCCTTACATCAAAAAGGGTAGAAAAATAAAGTATTGCGTCAAATACAGTACAATTATGCGATAAAAAGTTAACTTTTTTTAAAGAATTAAAAGGCAAAAAATACGAACAGATAAGATATGTTTTTAGCAAAAACATATACTTTTTCAATTGGCAGACACCTACTTTAAATTTATTCATCGCAGTATTTGTTACTTCGTGTGAAGCACGACCCTCGACTATAAATATCTGTTGCTTTTTAAGAGCTAATGCAACAATATCATAGACTTGATAACGTAACTGCACTCAGTCCCTAGATATCGTCGCGTAACCCGATGCAGCGACTACAAGAGCAAAATCCAAAGCAATGGCAGAAGGGGTGTTGCGAGGATCGTCTTAAGGAGAGGAGGAAAAGGCATTTGCCCACTGAAGGCGGAGCAGAAGGAAGGAAGCAGCAGACTGAAAATAAAGGGAGTCTTGAAGAGAGACATCTTTGAATAAATAAGCCAAGGGAGGGAAAAAAAAAGAAATGGATTTCTGAGCCGAGAGGGATTTTATCCCGGGGACGAAGGAAAAGGCTCAAAGACCCTCTTCCAACATCCCTACCCCCCCCCCCCCCCAACCCTTCCCTCACGTCATGTCAATGCAGAGAACAACCTGCGCTATGTAAGTACCCACTACACCTCCATTCGAACTCTAATTTTTACACAAAAATCATGCGTTTACAATGGCCCAGCCCCTTACATTGAGGTCTAATCCCTAATATTATCTCTTCATCACCATATGTTACTTATTATGCAATTGAGGGATGCTTTTGTTTCATAAATTGCGTGAAAAGTGGCAATTATGCTTTTTATTGCGTATTTAAATGGCATTTAAAGCTATCAATATGTATGGTAAGTTGTTTTAAGCTTTGTGCTCCTAAACTTATTGTTTTTGTGGTTAATTTTTGTGGGTAGTTAAATTACTTAATATTGAATAACTTTATTCGCATGACAGATCAACACATTTAATCAAGCTCAGTCATTCCTATGTCCTGATTTATTACTTGTTCATTATTCGTTTATTGCATGTATGACATTTAAATGGATGGGTAAACTACACCCTTTTTAGTATTCACTGTATCGTAAAAAAGTTGGTTTAAGCTAGAAAAAATACTTAGGATAGATGGAATTGTCGAAAAGAGTACAATAAAATACGAAAGTGGATAACTTAATGCATGCTTATGACATTTCGGAGAAGCAACAGAGGGTTTGTGTCTTTTGCGCCACTGCAACGTATGGGGAGAAACAAGTAGGCGGCATCAGCCCTCTCTACAAGAAAGACGCCAAGGGAACCATAGTTTAACGTCCCATTCGTCGGACAGTCAGCTGCACTCGAAGTGCCCTCTACAAAGCACTCCAGTTGGGATCAGAGGGTCACTGAAAAATCTCTACCACCGCCAGAATTTGAACCCGGCCTAACGGGGCAGAAGGCGGAAACTTTATTCATCGACACCATGATAACTTAATATAAACCAGCAATACGAGAGGAAATTTGAATGTAGAAATCACGGATTATGGCGGTCGAATGAAAGACCAGAAAAATAGTAAAAAACGATCGATGAGGCAAAGATCACGTGTCCGTTAAAGCAAGGTCTTCGTGGCCCCATTGCTATTATCCATTATGACCAGAGAAGCCACTATATTTCAATATGCGTATCTTGAGAATGCTGTCAATGAGGAAGAATGATTTTTTCGAAGGGATGACATTCAATCAGGAGACTTGTGAGCTCGTTTTAGTGTTAGAAGTAAGGCTAATCACCAAGGTGCGGTGATATGAAAGAAAGTATGATTTTTATAAATGAATTAATAAGGTAAACATAATTTTTTACCCCAAGGATAGACAAGGATATCAAATGTAAAGTAATGCATGTCACTTATATTAAAAAATGGTTTTAAGGTGATAAAAAGAAGGAAGGACAGCCATTGGACAAAATAATTGGAAATTCTGGGCAATGTAGAAAAGAATGGCCATCTTTCCCAAGTAAAAACGTATTCCCGTGTACTTAAGAATAATAATAAATTGATACAGTGGATCTTAAAAACCGTATAAAGAAGCGGTTTTTCTCCATATTTCCACATGAGTCATTGAAAGAAAAAGGGTATGCCTTCCTTCTCTTCAAAGTAATATAATCTGCATGTTTACCTCACGTTATTGTAGCCATAATAAACGGAATACTTGTATCCGGTGGTGAGAAATGGTATTCCAGAAGAATGCAATGAATTCAGCATAAGCATAGGAGTATCAGATGTGAAGGCTCCTTTGTGTCTGAAAATGGCGAGTGATTCATCGCTTCTGAGCGTGCACTAGGCTGAGGGAGAACAAGGAAGAAAAAAAGAGAGGAGGAAAGTGGGGTTGGAAAGTTGGCAAGCATGAGCAAGGGGTGTTTGGGTCTTTCTTCTTTGGTATGGGTCTTTCTTCTTTCGTATTCGTATTTCACTTCTCCCTAACAATTGGTTTTCTCGGGACTTTCCTTCAAGTTATTTCCGCACCATGCATTGGCAGGAACCTCTTAACTTGCTTCGACGGCATGATATGCGGTTAAAAATAGCAGATTTGACAAAAAATTGTTACCCTCTGTTTATTACATACATGACTTATCCATGGCATTACTTCCCCAGACGGAATCACAATGCCGTTCAGTAGATACTTAACAAATGAGCCATTTCGTACCATGGATCAAATAGAATAATCAATTAAATAAAGACTTAATGTTAATAAGTTACTGCTCCTAAGATTGAAGAATGAATTATTTTATTTGGGAAGTAGAATAACTGGCGTTGGATTAAGCAAAAACAAAAAATTACCAGTAGATCAGCCAAGGAGAAGAGAGCAGGAGTCAAGGAGGCAAGGAAGTTCTATTTAGAGCGGAAAACTTAAACATAGGTAGGTGTGAGGAAACAATCTGAACATACTTATGGAGTACGTTTCCCTATGGAGGTGAAGTATGGACAATGAGACTGCGGAGAAATCAAGGGTGGAGACCATCGAAATGCGGTGTCACAGAAGAATGATGAGAAGCTAATGGATCGAAGGAGTAAGGGAAGAGGAAGTCTCAAGAAGAGTAGGAGCGAAGAAAAGCATCATGAAAACACTAAGAAGAATTTGGAACACCCTAATCGGCTATGCCTTGAAGTATGATGAAGGCCGTCTCCACGTTTCTGGGTTTCACCGCGTGGATTTTATTTGTGACGAGAGCTTCTCCGGTATTCCAACCGGCTTTAGCTTTTTTTTTTAATTTGAAAATTAAACATTTGAAACAACTTGAAAATTAGTATTGCTAATTGATAACCTATGATTATAATGAGGTTATGACACACAAAATAACCATACAAGAGTGAATTGTGAAGGCAGCGTATATGTTGTTAGGATACAATGGTTGACAGAATAGCCAGCTCCTCATGTGGATGGGAGAAATGGCACCTGGGTTTTCACACTTGTAGAGGAAAGTAGATGCTTTATTGGCTTGTGACCCAAAGCGAAAGGATGCTGCTGTGGAGGAGATGAATTTCAGCCAATTGCCATTGACAGCAGATGAGGATTTCGGCGTCTTCAGGTCGATCCTGAAGACGCCGGTTGGAATACCGGAGAAACTGTCGTCACAAAGAAAAATCCACGCGGTGAAACCCAGAAACATGGAGACATCATCTACACAACGCCGCGGAAAACTACGGATCAACTATGATGAAGGCCATTGTCGAGGGACAAGTGGGGGCCAAGAACGGAAAAAGAATACCTCGAATAAAGAATACTTAACGCAGGGTGCAAACCAGAAAAGAATATGCACGAGTTAAGAGATCAGCTGATAAAAAATTGAAATGAGAAGTGCGTCAAGCGAATCTTAGGATTGTTGAAAAGTGATAATTATGAGGCTTTATCTACATACTAATATCAAGTTTTATCCAGCTGATGTCAAATGACCTATAAAAATTATTGCGAACTATAGTTCCTCCTAATTCTGGTACCAAGAGCACTAATAAATATGTACCTATTTATTTGTACCTACTCTTTCATTACACGAGTATCGCCTAGTCGCTGTCTCCATGCGACCACCAAAACATTTTCATGAGAGCTCTTTCCCCTCTCAAAGCAGTGAATGCTTTATCACTTCCAGCAGTAAGCATATCTCATGAAAGGCCATACATTTTATTTTATTGGACGAACATATACTTGTAAATAATCTTCATAGAATAAATGTCTTCGCGTCCGACGTAGCCATGTCATTTTGAACATGAAGCTAGTAGGCGTGAAAATTACGAATTCATGGAAACATTATCGTCCCATTAAAAGACGCTGCGTAATCTTCGGATAATAATTGAGCGTAACTGCAGCAATAAATTAACTTTTTAAGACACAGTTGAAAGAGCTACCTTCTTTTCTCTCTGGAGGAAGATTTCTCATCTTCCAGTCTCTCTCATTGTCTGGAGGTCTCCGCTCCTTCTGAAGTTGTTTGGTTAACGGAAGAGGTCATGGGAGGGTATTTGAAAGCGGCTGGAGGCTAGGGGACAGGTAATCAGGGTCCAAGGATTGCCAGACGGAACCGGAGCGGGATTAAGGGGGATTTGAGGATGAATAGTAGATAGGTCGAGACGGGAAGAACCAACACCGACTACAAACGGAACGCTTCCCTTCATTCATGTGATTTGTTTCGCTCTCCGATCCTCTCTTTTTGTACTGCTTTAGGAGGAGCGCTTTCTGAAGCTCGCGTTTGCATTTTGCATTGGAAGAGTATAAAACGTCTACCTCACGAACTCTCCGATTTTGAATCATGAAACGCCGCCAAACCGAATACGGTAAAAATCTGCTCCCTCAAAAGGTAGGGCCACCAAAATTTCCTTTAGCTGCAGTGCTTATATTCACTTTTTTATCCGTTCAAGTTTTACGAGATGTGAACTCTACAATGAGTTCCTTTGAAAATGCTGAGTAGATAGTTACAGCTGGGCGAAGTGTTTGTGCCGTTCCTTAAAGCTGCACAAATGAAAAATACACATTGCCACAAAAAATATAAATAGAAGAAGGGTTTTATTTCGAAATCACGAGGTTTGCTCTCCCATGTTAACGCAGGAAGGTTTGGATTAAAACAAAAAATGCGCGATATTCGCAAGCGAAAAATATGATTCGTTTCGTCTCCCATGAGAAAACGCTTTTCATATCACACGAGTCTCTCCGTACGAGCTAACAAATGGTTGTTTCAAGTGGCGGAAATAATACTAACATCTGCAACGAAACTCTCATCTCCCTCAGGCTACGTGATTACTACAGCTTACATCCACAAAATGCACTTTTTTTCCGCAGTGTACTTAACATCACTTGTAATCTAGATTGCCTCACACTATTCATTTCGTACAATTGATCTCCTACGGTATCAGGCATCATCACATCTCTCTATTTAAAAGTATGTGCAAAACTATTGAGGTTAACGAGAAATACCTCTGTCATTTATACATTTCGACTTCAAAACTATGAGTATTAAGGTCCAAAAGTAATGAATAATTCTGTTATAGTAAGTGTGTATGAAATGCCTTGAAGGTATTTACAGTTGATTCATATATCCAAACGTCTATCGCAATATTCAAGAGTTCACAATAATTCTATCGCTACAATTTGGACCTTACCAATTTAGCCGAAAAAACCACGCATTGAATACCCCCCTGAGCGAAAACCTAACATTTTGTACTCAAGTCACCCAACACAGGATAAACATAATTGGTAAAGTATAATTTGATCAACCAACGTATTAATCAAGTGAATGTCGAACTCAATAAATATAATAAATGAACCAAACAATGACGACTACCCACTGATCATTTATAACCTGACGGTGACAAACCTTGTCTCTCATTTCCTTCATCTTTTAAAACCGCTCACAACGGAAATATTTCATCCTGGCAATACTTATGAAGAAAGCGGACAATATTTAATGAAAAAAGCTGAAAAAACATGAGTCAGTCGAGAGTATCAGTTTATAGATGCCAGTAGCAAAAATATGGAATAAAACGATTTCTACCAACAATATTAAAGGCTGATTATTAATTTTCGGTTTAATTCCGCGTCGTCTCAATTTTGGCGGATGACAGTTTCAGACGCGTTCCAGACAATCCACCATTCCATTTAATAAAAAAGCGTATCTAAAGTTCCATTTGATCACCGCGGAAGCCTCCGTTATAATATTAAAGGCTATTGTTAGCCACATTAAGTTTATTTTGTGATCAATGAGCAGTCTGGGCCAAGGGCGAATCCAGAATTTTTTCTGGGGGGGTGGGGTTAATAGGGTCTGTCAGGCAAACGGTCTTCTCATGTTTGAGATTAAAAACAACATGCAGCAATTACGGAACGAAATATTTTCTTTGTTTAAATATGAAAGTTATTAACATGACATTAAGTAATTGACGCTCCATAGTAAAAAAAACAGAGCGGACGTAATGATAGCCATATTAAAAATCATGTCTACTTTTTAAGCGTTTGGGGGGTGGGTGGGATGGCGTGCCCTCCCTCCCCCTAAATGCGCCCATTTGAACTTAAAATTACTTTATCCAGGAAGATTGCGAAACCAAAAAAAATGGACAGCATTTTTATCAATCCTTGTTTCAATATTTTATTCACTCTCAATACACACTCAATAACTCTAGGCCTTCTTCAACCACCATAAATCCAATAGATTGATAATATTGCTAGGCCCAGAAGAGTTTGAAAATATAGGGTCCAAGTATGGTTTAAAATTCAGTAATCATGAATAGTTTACATCTAGTATATGCTGCTGTACGTGAAATGGAAAAAGAATTCCATAACTGAGCCCAAATGCAAAGGCTAGCCTACGAAAAGAAATGCCCCATTTTACAACATAATACTTATTCGAGTGTATTCATGCTCTTAGGGTTTTCGCACCTTACGTCGGAGGATATGAGTGGAGAGAGAAAATGCGTGTACATCTTCTCCACTTCCCCTAATCCTTACCCTTCGACCGTTGGAAACCAAACAACTCACCTTCTTTCCTTCACGCAAATCGAGCTGGTGAAGTGGAAATAGTGTCCGACCCAGATAAGCATCACAGGGATGCAAATAAGATAAGAGACCACTTTCGGCGCCCCTTATCATTCCGCGGGTGAAATGCTGTAAATGGTCAGTGGTTTTCTGAACCGTTCACTTTCATGGGTTGAAAAAGGAGGGAGAAACAAAGGAGCAAAGGTCTGGATTGACATGAGGATGTTAGAGAGATATTTGTAATAAATTCGTAGCCATTCGTTTCCGTTGGAACTAGAATTATATTAAGAATGAAATTAAGCGCTCTGTCTTGGCTCAACGACCCACGGTTCAATTTTACTTAAGAGTAAAATATAATAATAAAAATAATAATAAAACTGAATGTTCAAAACCAGTCACGAGATACGCATCCGAATTCTGTATGATCAATGTATATGCATCATAACATATTTGAGATTCTAGTACTGCAACTGTACATAGTTGTAATACTGCAACAAATATTTACCGGAATAAAATTTTTTGGGATTTTGAAATTGATGCGATTTTCAACATATATTCTTTAATCTGGAAAACTTTTAACGTGGGACATTGGCCCAAGGCAGGGTGATTCATTTCCTTCTTTTTAGCGCGAATGAAAACGTGGGTTTTTCAGAATCATTGTCCACACACGATTATATTTTATGTTCCGCACTTTCGGGACCGTCACAAGCACATTTCAAAAACTCAATAAATGGCCTGAATCACATATTCCACAATTTAGAATGGAAAAAAGTAACCAAAGATAGCTCGCCGCGATAACAAAATCTACCGCACGCTGTTTAAATGTTGACACGTTAATCCCGTCACCGGATAAACAAGAGCGCAGTGTATTCGTTTGCGATCCACCAAAAATCTCTTCACTAATTAAAGCACTATCAGAGACAGGTGATGCTGCGCGTGAGCAATAAGTTTGAATGATATTATTCCCATATTGTGATGCCATTAAATTCGGGGGAATTTCGTGATAGGACATCAAGGAAGATCCGTCGCTTTCAACACTCGACTTTCTAAACACGCCGTAATGCCTTGAAATCTCTCGTCGTCGACTTTATTTAGTGTGACATCCCGATTCACAGCTAAGAAATAGACAGAGAGCGCTATACCTGCCGCACCTTTCTCTCTTCCAATGACAATAATTTTCCAACAATCAGTGACACCTTTAAAATGCCTAAATATGGCACTTTTGTACAGCCAGTGCATCGCTAATACAAGATACGTATGCATAAATTGCAGCAATGAGATATATTTACAAATACGATGATTTAGGTTCAGGATTTAAAATTTATGAAACCCTTGGCACAATCAAGAGCGACATTTGACGCCAATTCCAACTAGACAGATTCGAGTGATAATGCAAAGATTCCACGAAATGTAGTAAAAAAAATGAAAACACAATCATCATTTGGTACTTAAAAATGAAAGGAGTAATGTAGTAATATTATTGAAAATTGAAGTAGATTGCAACACATTCCTACTCAAGATAAAACAGGCAAAAAACTAAGACCCTGCTAAGATATTTCGCAAATACGAAAAAAAATTATGATTAAAATCAATTTATTGCAACAGCGTCTCTGAGCAAAGGAGTGTTTCGTGGAGGAGATGCTTGAATGGTCAAATGACTGAATGGTATTTCAAAGTGGAGCAGATATCCCCATTCAGGACGTAGTCCATCCAGCCCACTCACCATCCATATCATTCAGTTTCAGGACCCAATAACGCAAGTGATTGACTGAAATTAAGAAGATGGAATAGACTGGATGACCTTCGATCCGTGTGAGTTACCTATTGCGCCCAACTCTTTAGCAGAAATGTCTACCTTTCCGAGTAACCCTAGTTTAGATGGGTTAGTTTCTCACTATTAAAAAAATCAATAATATTATTGTGAACGGATGTATAAATAAACAAAAATAATGACTATATTGGATCTGCTATTGAATAGTCTGAGTGGATCATCAGGTAATATTCGGAGACTTACGCCAGTCTAGCACCCCTTTCCAGATGATCAAACGAAGCAGCACTCACCTGAAAAAGTGTAAGAAAACAAAATTAGAGTCATATTGATGCATTAAAAGAACGGAAATATTAAATTCTGGCATTAAATATTAATTAGTCAAAACTATTACAAATGAAGTAAAGGGCAACAAAATATTTACCATAGCTTGAACATGCACTCACATACATATATCAAACACTGCTTCTTTTAACAGCGCTGAAGCTATGATTAAAAGAATGTAAATCATGAGATTAAAAAGCCATTTCAATTAAATTTCAATTTTCATTGCAATTGTTAAATTTTAATTCACTACTTGTGAATGTATGACCTCAACTCCGTTAAAAGTTTGAACTCCCAAACGTTGCATCTTCTTCGTCAGTATGGATATTAAAACAGTTTTAACGAATTCCTCAAGTCGGCTTTGCCACCGTAGGAATTCAATATATTTATTTCGTTGCAATCTTTCTAAAACATTTTAAAGTTTTTTTTTCCTGATTTAGTTACTGAATGTAATTCACCAGCGAAATCTCTTTAACACCGACGCGACGTTACTCATTTACGTGATACACCTCATCTGTTGATCGAGATTTTTTTCAAAGTGATTTCACAACTAATTCTGGATACAACTCAGTTCAACAGGAATAATTTTTAGCTTTTTCCAATCGTTTTATAGTATTTTTCCCATTTTCCGTGCCATTTTTAAAGGAAGTTAATCTATATGTTAAGCTATAGGAAGTTAATCGAAATATATCCAAACCATTCGTGAAATTCAACTACTAAATGTAAATGATAATGGCTTGCTATAGTAAGTCGTAATTTAATAATACACATGGAAGATTTTTGAAATCCAACTTAATATTTTTGTGCCCCTGAATTATAAAAATCCGAGTTTATAGGAAGTATTCAAAGCATAGATTTACTTCGGAAACGAAAAAAAAACAAAATAAACTACGGAAAAGAATGCGTTAAGTATTTTAGATCCAAGCTGAAGACTTGCGATGTATATTGGTATTATCTTTCAAGACCTATTCCAAGTAACTTCAATTATTTTCGTACTAAATTATAATTCATAAAAATATCAACATATTTTACTTCTCGATAAGTGACAGTAATAATAAATAAAATTATTACTCCAAAATGTCTCAAATTCAGATAACATTTTCTATGTAAACATAAAATAAAGGAGGTTTAGATACCTAGCTTCAGCGCTCAACACCAGCGCCGAAGCTACCATCCTTAACTTTAAATACAATACTACTCACAACATGTTAAAAAAGAAGAACACTGAGTTGTGACATTAAAAGGGTGGAAATTACCATTGTGTTCTTAAAGAATTATATATAAAGAACTTCCACAAAATCGAGGCGGATACGTTTTATACGTTCACAACATGTTTTTAATGTTACTAATCATAATTTGAGGGAACTGAAGTCAATTATTGAAGAAAATGATACTGATTTTAGAAATAGTGCATCCCTAGTGAGCGCTTGCAACAGCCTCAAATATCTCGTTGTGCTCATTGGGGGATATCGGGGGATTTGGGCCTAGGTTGGAATTGTTCCTCGACATCTTGAGGCTCCCAGCTGATATTACGTGTTTCCCCTCCCACTCATGGGAGAACGACGAGGATCGGGGGTCCGCCGATGGACCAACTCGGAATCTCATGTCGGAGCTGCAATATGAGCACCCTTTCTTATCCCACGCAACGCAGGTTCATTCCCCTCGAGTCTGTTGGCACAGGAGGAAAAAAAATCTTTCTCTCCCAGGACACGACCACTACTCCCACCCATATGGCCCACTGTGAATGACTGTGTCGCTCGGCTGCAATATCGACTTGGAGAGGAAAGAGTATCAAATGCATATATAAACCATTGAATAATAACAACCCTGAGTCTCTTTAATCTCTCTTCAAATCGATAATAGTGCAGATGAGAACGGAGTAAAAACCAGTATTTGCAATACGGCTTGGCTTCATCATGCAATCCATGATAAAACACTTTGAAACGAGTGGAAATAAATAACTTATAGAAAAATACGCTTTGTGATGTTTAAAAATTTTGCCTGCTCCTGCTTCGGACATCGATTTACAATTTACGGTTCCATACTGGCAACCCCTTCAAAGGATGAGAGCAAATCATATCGAGACAGAAATGTCACACAAAAGGTTGACATATCCTATGGAAAGTTTTACTAGCAACAACTTCATCTCGAATCTTGAATAGAGAATTGTAATGCATTAAACACCAATAAGCATGTCCAAAGAAATGTTTAGAAGATAAATATTGATTAAAAAACCTAGAGCAGTAATAGAAGATATCGCGTATTAATTCCAATTTTAAATAAATATGACGGTGTTTCACCAAAGCTATCTAATGATTTATAAAATAATTTAACACCTATAAACTTGATAGTTTGATGCTAATTACTTTCATCATTATGCTCATGTCAACATGTGTCCGATTTCGCGTAATTTTCGGTGGTCAGAAATGTTTGCTTTTGATCGTGCTTAATTGAAGTTGTCTATCCAGTTTCGAGGGATGTTATCTCGAAAGGATTGCTGCCGTGAGGATTAACTTAAAACCCTAATGGATTCCTGTCATCACGTGCTATTTATATATCTTTTACACTTCTGCGATTTTAATGCGATGCACTCTATGAGATACTTCAAGAGCCCATTTTATTCCACGGAGGGCAACAAGTTAAAAGGAGACGGGATAATTGAAAGCCATAGGGTTGGTTAATTAGTTAATGTGCCTCTCTGGATCGAAGTATTTCCTCCCACAGTTTACGCTAATAATCCCCGCTCGGGCGTTTTGAAACGCGATACAGTTTGGCACGCACAAGTGCTTATTAGGCTCCGCACCGCAGGGGTCGCCCCTCGTGCCTCACTTGTTCGAGTGCTGCCCTTTCTCGCCGACAGAGGTCTCCCATTCGCCCCTCCTTCTCTTCGATCCTCTTTTGTTTCCAAGGAAACATGCTAACGGCCACACCAGGACCTTTCCCTCCAAACTGCCTTTTCCAAAAGTGGGGCTTAACCAGCGAGAAAATCCGGTCGTTTTAAACCACGTACATTCTTACAGTACATGGGAATAAAGTAAACTTACAAGAGTGCATTGGGTGACATCCACTAGACCCAGGAAATTATCCATTTATTTATTTTTCTGAAAAAAAAACGCAACTCCATATGGGAATATATGAATATTGGCATTGATTCAGCAGAGAATATAAACGTATTGAGGTTGCTGACGCGCAAAAGTGGAGTAGAAGGTGGAGTAGACTGGGAAACGTGGTACTAATAGTGCTAAGTGCTAGTAGAAGTGATGGGCGAGGAAACTTCCATACGTAAGACGTAGTAGATAAAGGGCCTGCGACAATTTCAAGAGGAGTGTATGAAAGTAGTTTTATCCTATATTAGATAAAATATTAAATGAAATGGATTTTTATCTGACTTTTATTGTAAATTCCCATGTTTACTCACATAAAATACACAAAAATATAAACGAATTAATTAGGTAAACATTATAAACTCATTCACCTGCTTGGTTGTAGCTGAACTAGGTATATTAATATACTTTTTATCAAAGAGTATATGGCATTGGAGGAGGCGACCGACAGCTGAGGCCATTTGCGCCATGGGGGATGGGGTAGGTAAGGAAGGGTGGAGAGAAACCCGGCGCACAGTGGGCTGAAATCGAAAAAAGCTGGCCAAAAATGATTTTTTTTCACTTTTTAATTCGGAAAAAACTATTATATTTTCAAATTATAGAATGATCAGTGACCACATTACTGAAATAATTTATTTCATAACTAATTTTTTTAAAGCAGGAGACGTCTTTCAATTTAATGAAAAATGATCTCAAAATTTTTTTCCCCATTTTTTGAAAAAATCGACTGAAGTTTTTTGCTACTGTTGCGTTATGTTTTAAAATGTCTAAATTTAAATCATTGCATAATAAAAACTAACATTTTAGGAATCCGTTGTAGTGAAAGTTTTTATTATAGCGTTAATTTTTATTACTTTTATTTAAACAATTTAACTGTCCTATTTTTCACGTATTTTTAACATAATTTAGAGAAAAACTTGATGTTTTTCACTTAGCTTCACGAAGTGTTTAGCACCACATTATAAAATAAAGTGTCAACTTTAGTTATCAATTGAAAAATCCTGCCCCAATTTGCCACCCCGCCTCTCCTATCAAGTTATGTGCGTGAATGTCCAACCGCTCGACGCGGTGGTTAAATGCGAACATTAGTTCAGACTTAGCTGTAGTCGAGGATAATTCGTTAAAAGTGAGACGAAATTACAATTATCTACACTTACATACACTGCATACATTTATCATACCATATTAGTCTAATTGTTCCAATTTTTCAAGGGCACATTGCGATGTCTTTCATAAGACATGAAATAGACTTAACGATTACGCCGGCAAGTCAGATTCTTGTCTCGGGAAGCGGGCGGCTGCAAAGCATTATATATTAATTCTTATAAAACCCAATTCTATACACTATGCACTTGCATATTTTGCTCTCCACGCCATCTTAGGCCGTTTATAACTCCCATCAGCTCAAACAGTGGAAAGGGCACACGTGTGGCGGAGCGCCGCCGTGGCGGGTACTACCGCGTTAATCCCTAATGTACCCGAAACCACCAATGTGTTATGATTCTTATTTAGCGTTAAAGAAGTTCTGTACTCGGTTCATAACTGTCCCTTTATAGAAATGCCGCTTATTGCTTTATTGCCTCGGTGTATGAAGGGGTTTTTGCACTGTTGAGGAATGCTTCCCTTCGACATCCGTGCAAACGTTTTCTACGAAGTACCTCGCACGGGGTTTTCCACAAATGCTTCTTTCCAATTGGTTGAAAAATATTCCGTTTCAAGAAGTTAGTTTTTCTTCTTGAGTGCGAAAGGATCTCAGGGCTTGTGTTACGGAAGCGAAGAACCAGAGTTTATTCCTAACTATTAATTTCAATTAAATGTTCCCTCTCTATTCAAGCGATCCAAAAAGTCGATTTTTGGTTATTTTCCGTCTCTGCGAATTTGTTTAAAAAAAACTCCCCGGATCAATTTTTCGGCAAAATGTCTTTATATTCACGTTATATAGCCTAAAAAAGATTAGTAGGAAAAATTTCATCAAGCTAATTATAAAAATATGGAAGATATGATTTTTGGCCAGCTTTTTTCGATTTCAGCCCACTGTGCGGCGTCGGCATTAGTCTGCTCTTAACGAAAGGCTCCAAGGGGACCACGGCTTAACGTCCCATCCGACGGACGGAGTATTATCCTTGAAATGTCCTCCACACAACACTCAAGTAGGGATAGGGCAGTCTCTGAAAATCTCTGCCACCGCCGGGATTCGAACCCGAGCCCATCGGGTGGGAAGCCAACACTCTAGCCAACACACCAAACCTATCCCCCTTCAATGAAAGTTTTTTTCACGCTCCGGACATTAGGGTGGCTTGGAAAGAGAAGGCAATTAAGGCGGAATGGTGTTAAGTGATGAGACGAAGGAGCAAAGAGCGAACGGAAGGACAGGGGAGGACATGAGGAGTGGCGATAAAGAATCGGAGGGGGCTCACACGCACGCACAAGAGGGCGGGGAATGAAGTGATTGGGACAGGCGATGGGAAACTTAGAGGTGAGTCACAAAGAAGGTGGAGGGAGCGGTACTGCGAGGGAGGAGGGGAACCGTTTCAGGGGGAAGAATGTTGGGTGACAGGAGAGAGAATTGTGATTATCATCAGAATGAAAGTGAACGCGAGGAAGGAATTAGTAATAGAGGAGGAGAGTGAAATGTGGGAGGGCGTGAAGGCAGGATTAAAGGCGAAATGCTTCATGGGAACCATGATTGCTGTATTGCTTCAGCCATAATATACTCCATTCTGGAACGGTATCATGGCGGAGGCAATAAGGGGCCATTGAAGCACTATTTGTAAAACTATCGGTGAAGGAAACTGGTACAGTGCCTTTAGTATTAGCAAATATGCAAAATATCCCCAAAAGGTAACATAGAAGACAGTAATTTGAGCTTTTCATGATATATAGGCTATATTTGCGGGCAGAATGGTGCTCGGCGGTGCACATCAAGCGAAGAAGGAAAGAGGAAATGAAGAGGATATTTGGAGGAAGAAGTACGTTCGGTGATTGGGGGGAACGCTCTCACGTGGAAAAAAAGTGGAAGACATGGTGTAGGAGGAGAAAAAACTTCTAGATGAGGCACTGAAGAAACAGTGTGTATGGATGGAGCGAGCAGTGAGTGGGAAGTTGATGCTATAAAACGTGGTGCTGAGAAGAATGCTTGGTAGGTGGTCCAGGAAGAGGGTATGGTAAATGGACAGAATGATTGAGGCCTCACAGGAAATTGGAGAGTGCAATTTGAAGAGGTGGAGGAAAGATACGCATAACGATATTGACCAACGATAACCGGTAGAATACTTAATTAAAATAATATAAAAAATCTTAATGAGTCCAAAAGTGTTAACCATAGATTTTTATATTTAATAAAGGAAATTATAATACCTATAATTTATTATGCAACCCAACAACATAATTCAACCCAAACGGTCTCAAAATCCACTTCCGTTATCAAGGGTGCAATCCCAACAGAGCTGTATTAACCTTTGAATATGACAGATTAAATTTAAAAAAAATGATTCAAATACATCTACATACTACCCCGCAAGAAGTCGCCTAAAAGGCGTGCGGCAGGGTGTGTTAGGACACCAGCCGTTTTCACATTATATGTTGTGTGCAATATTGGGAAATCATTATCACTCCCATCATCAGAGCACAGCCCCCTTAAGTTGAGCCAGCAATGATTGAGCCATGTTTATTTTTCGCCACTCATGATACGTAAGCACGAGGTGTGGACGGAGCGGGGCGTGGCGGCGCAGATAAGGCAAAGCAGCGGCAAAGACGCAATGAAGAGAAAAGTCCTGGGCGGGAGGTGCTTGTGGCGGCATTTCTCCCAGAAAACCGTTCCACCAACAAATCCCAAATCCTTCCCGACCCTTGGGGTATTTCCCTCCCTCCCCTCATACATTCCGCAACACTGGCGTGGAAAAAAACCCTCTTTTTTAATCAGCTTTCCACCCTCCGAAACCCCCTCTTGCGTGTCTGGCCAATCTAAGGGAGCACTAATATCGAGGGGGTAGCATATCGCGTGCGCGAGTTCCTTATCCTTCTCACAGCAGCAGGGAAATAAAGGGTTCTTTGACTCCCCCCCCTCGCACTAACTTCTAAGCTGGCCCTTCCAACTCCATTCGCCGCTAACTACTTTTGCCCAAAATATAACTACCTCCCATTCCCACCAAATCTCCTCTAACCTCTCCCCCACGCAAAGCCCGAGAATCGCTGCCGCTAGGTAGATGTATAATGTAACCGTTGTTTCGAGACCAGAATTTGTAGGCGAAGGTGGAATCTCAAGGGCTCTCGGGCTCATATATTACTTGAGGTGCCTCGAATCTTTCAGAGAATCTGTCACTTTTTGCATGTAGTTTGAGCTGGGTAAGCATAAAGCACTAAATATCATCATCCATAGGAAGGATCATTGTCGTTGATGTGACAAGTAAAAAAATTAAAACGCCTATACTTAACAAAAACAAAATAGAATTGCTCCTCGTTTAATTAACTATTTAATGTTTCTTTCATTCCTCTTTGTGGGAAGTACAGTGATTTAGAAAGTAAAGCGTTTCCCGACAGACGGATAGATACCGTGCGCGAAGGATTTCAAGATAAAATTTCAGTTTGAAGCAAGTAATGAGAATGAGAATCAAGAAAAAAATACGACTTAAAAAAACAAAGTGATGTGTACTCTGGTACTGTCGCAGGAGTAAAAACGGGTAAAGCAGTAAGAAAATCAGAAAGAGATTTACGTCAGCAGAGGAGGCGTTCATGAACACTAAATAGATTATGCGAGGATTGTTATTAAAGAATTACAAGAAAATGTTAGTGAAGAGTCTGATCTGGAGAGTAGCGCTTTACGGCGAGGAAACGAGGACACTTATGAAGGATGACGAGAAAAGACTGGTGGCGTTCGAGATGTGGGTATGAGGAAGAATGGAGAAGGTGAATAAGACAGAGAGGAGGAGGAACGAAGAAGTGCTGGACATGGTGGGTGAGGAGAAGCAGCTTCTAAATAAGATACGGAATAGAAAAGAGGTATGAATTGAGTTAGACTTAACAGGGAGGGGATGTTGAAAGCAGTGTTAGAGGGTAGAATGTTTGGTAAACAAGGAAAAGGAAGAACTGTAGATAAAATGAAAGGGATTGGGTCTTAATATGAACTGAAGAGAGAAGGCAATGGAGGAAATGGGAGGTTGCCAAATTACTCCATCAATACCGCAAGTAAACCTCCTTTAATCGGTGGAATACTTTATTATTAATTTCTTGGGAGTACATTCTCTTTCCAGGGTGGTCGTGAATATAGGGACCCATGGCTTTAGGCCTAGGACGCCTTTGGGGGAACCCTGAGCTCTTTCAGCACTTTGCATTATCCCTTAGTACCTAAGCACGTGAACTGTACACGAAAGATCACGCAAGACCCCTGCAATGGTTACGGCCCTCCGAAATCTTTCTTCTCGCACTCGCTCACGCGCTTCGTTTCATGAAAATTTTGAGCACTGTGACCATATTGCCGGTGGGGCCTTTGGGTAACGAGGCCGCCCCTGGTCACCTCTGCCGCCGTTACTCAATAAAATAGCAACGAGCAAGCCAGATTGTTACATTTATTGAGTCACCCGCAAGCGCATTTAATAGGGGAGAAGTCCACAGAGTGAAAATCATATGCCTTGACCGAGATTCGAAATCAAAACTCACGAGCATCAACGCTGCAGAGGAAGTTGGCACCTCGTTGGTTCAAAGGCAGGCAGAATAATTGGCACGTATTCGGGAGAACCAGGTTCTAGTGCAAGTCAAGAATAATGACTTTCGCTCCGTGGAATTTTGCACTCAATCGCCTCTCTCTTTAAGGCTGGGGCTTTAAAAAAAATCTGTGAAAATATTAAACCACCCTCAAATTATCAGAACATCACAAGGAAAAATTCGAAAACGGTCGCAGAAGTGTCTACTCTCTAACTACGTTTACTCCATGTGCTTACCAATACCCTTCCATCCTCCCTTCTCCAGAATAGGTTTTCTCTCCGATGTTGACAGGGATAAGCTCCAAGACGGCCACAAAAATATCGATCGATTCTGATCCTCTGGCCCTCCACCACCGCATTCCCGCCGGCAACTGTTCCAAGCAGTGCGCGGACGAGTACTACAAGCATGTTCACGCTGCGGGGAATCAACTGGGTTATGTGCGCTAATCACGCGCTGAGTAGACAGCTTCTTAGAAGCCTTCACTATATGAGGCTTTAAAAAATCCGGACAAATTAAGGATCTTCCATTGGTTGTATCTTCTGTTGTTTTACAATATATAGGGCGTCTAAAGCTAGCGCAAATACCTTGATATTTTCAAAGCAATTAAAATGCATCCTATTCAACATTCGGGAGACCTCGAATATAAAAATTTTAGCTGAACAATTTCTTATAGGTATAGCGTTACTTTTTGAGAATCAGGCATTTCTTTTAAGGTATCGTTAAAGCAAGCGAATATTTTCAATTTAAAGCATAAGGTTTAAACTAGGCAAATCAGACGGCTTGAGGATTATTTCTCTGTTTTCATTGTCAAGTGAGACTTGACGAAAGGAATTTCTTGGCACTCATTTTTACGCTAACACAATAATACTAATCGATTGAGAATAAATTATAGACCTTATTCCAATCTAAAATTTACACCTGTAGCGCTGGCGTTAATTTAATACAGGCGCAGCGTGAAATGAAACGACACCAAAATTAAAAATTTATTTAAAGAAAATCATCGATTAATTTTCTTTCGATATTCATTTTGTTTGCCAACACATGGCTTTTCAGGATTTTGGCCATCAAAGCTGGTGTAATATAAAAATACTGTTAAAAAACTGCCCCAAGTTAATATTTATGGAACGAACAAAAAAAATATGATTTAACCTTTGCTTTTAAAATGGCCAAAAGCCGAGCATAGTGCACGGGATGAGATTCAAGGGCTTCATCCAACCTCTACCGCAAATGCAACGTAGTAAAAAATCTGACACATCGTTGTAGGTTGAATCTCTATCATTCGGATCTATTAATACTACTACAAATACAATTTTCATGGGCACATTTTCTCCGTCGCGTGGCTAAAAAAGCCAGACGTTCAGTAGTAGGTATACATTAGTAATGTGACCGAATTGATGTGAATCGCTAAGCACTCGATGAAATGTAAAAAAGAGACCTAAAAGCCCGAATTTCGTAGACAGCCTTTAAAAACGGTCATTTCAACTCTCTCTTCTTGGGAAATGTATTTGAAAGGGAAAATTTTCAATTTATCAATTTATTAAATCAATTTATTTTCTAGCGGTGATTTTGGAAAAATTAAGGAAAAATGTAGATTGAAATCTGATTATGAATGTCTTTATAACAAAAAAATTATACTATATTCGTAATATTTAAAAAAAAGAATAAATACAGATAAAAGGTAGCGCACGTATATATACGTAGTAAATTTTGAGTTTTTATAGAATTTGATCTTAAATGTAGCTCAGACTGTATCTATTACCTACTTAATAAAATTAAAGTTTATCTTCACTTGCGCTCAACAACTGAACAACATGATCGAACAAACTTATAAAAATCTGACCGTTATCTAAAAACTTAATAAATGAAAATTATAATTACAACACGTGGAGCATTAAGAACGAGAAATGGACTACGGCTGAGGATGTAATTCTTATCGGGATTTTTACAATGATCTGAGCGTAAAGAGCGATTAATCATTTTCTTTCTGGAAGATTTATCTGGCTGTTGCTGGCGTTGATGGCCTTCATCTATGGAAGCAAAACAATATTTTTTTGAAATGTTTGCGAAAAGCATTTGTTTATCAGCGGTTCACAGTCGTGAAGGAATCTCATTAATGAACCGTGGGGTGACTTCCAAGTAGGAGGGCCGTAGAATTATGCAATCCTACTCAAACAAGTGCGTCCCGCGTACGAATTTGAATGCTACGCAGTTTTGATTTCACTGGAGGATAATTAAGGAAGGGACGGAATTTGCCGGGGGGGGGGGGGGGGGGAGGAGAGGATAAAGGATGAGGTTTATTTGTCTTCAGAGTCGCTTCTGACACAAAATTTCTCCATGCGGAAAATCCTGCATGCCACCCTTTCTCCTGCTTGTATGAATAAAATATTTGGGCTGGAGAAAGGGCTTTATGTAACTTAGTGATTGGGGAGAGATTTTCATAACGACATTGAAATCAAAGGTGGCATTCGCTTCATGCTTACCTTGAATTCCTTCCTCCGTATGAATAAACGCTGTGATTTTGGCAGCAATATAAGCATTACATTCACAGAATCACTGTTTATCTTGCTAGACTAGAGGCACGATGGGATAATTATAATCCATGAAAAGTTCCATATTTATGAGATTTTGAAATACTTAGCATTTACTGTTGTTACTATAGAGTAATAACTATATGCGGTCGATCTGTATCCTGTAAACACTAGAGTTGCAAATGAAATACTTTTTCATTTAAAATTAAAAGCTTTTTCCTCCCTGCAATGTTCCTTAAAAAATATGGAACTTGATTATTATTTCTAAAATGTTTTAAGTAGTGGTGCCATGACAGAATTCGCAGTGCCAGAACGCACTCTTTTCAACTGTTTTTACCAGTGAAATATTGATATGTGTGTTTTTTATTACAAGTTACGTTTTCATATTTTATAATGCATGTGCCTTTGTTTAATCAATGCCAAAAAAATATAATAAATATAAGAAAAAATGCTCTTTTTCATACATTTATTACATTTCATTTTTTGTAACCTTAGTACCTGAGAATGATTCCACTGCGTCGAAACTAGTCGTACCACGAAAATAAATTGGTGGATTAATACAAAGTTGGTTCTTTATAATTATAGATACATTTATTTCATCCGCGGTCCATTGTAACATTCAAATTCCCCGAGGCCTCTTGTGTGTAGCGGAAGTAATGAGTAGCATTGTGGTCAGAATTAATAGATAACGTATTTTAACCAAAGAAATTCAATCGGGAATTTTAGAACTATTCTTTCACGGCTCTACTGAGACATTTATGAAGTAGCAGACGTTACTTTGCATTTTTGACGTTATCTTTAAACAGATCAAACAGAGTAAAATTTCCAGAATAGTGGATCATACAAAATACGGCTCGCGCTCTTTCTTCATAACTTTCTAAATCCGGTGAATCAAAGAGAAATGTTGACGCATTACTTCTAGATTTTTAGAAAACTTTCAAAAAAAATTCTATGCAAATTACGGTTATGCGGGCCAAACGAAACAGTAGTAAACTGGATACGGGACTTTCTTAGTGATCGTCATAGTAGATCTAGACGGAATTGACTTCAATGTAGTTGAAGTAACATCAGGTCTCCCAACAATCCAAGCGTGAAATAAACACCACGTTTAGCAATCGCTGAGCGGCTGAGCTCGACACTTTGGTGAACGGAACGGTATGAGCAGATCGATCTGAGGAACACAACCAGTCAGGAACACTAAAGACTCGACCCACTTTCTCGGGCGATTCAAATCGATGCAGAGAGGAACGATTTCTGGGCTAATCGAATTTTCCATTGATTGCCAACACCAAGAAAGGCTAATAGGTATCGACCGCAACGGTTACATGAGGCTGTCGGAGGTTTTGGCGGTGTTTGCCCATGTTTGAAAACGAAAATGTTCATTCTGTAATATTTCTGCAAAATTTCAGTCTGCATTGGTAAACTTGGCGAACTGAGACAGCTTTCAGACCAATATGACCTCAGTTCAATAGGCAGTAGGTAAACGTAAGGAAGTAAACGAAATGATTTTTTTTCAGTTGATTGCACGTTGAAAAAGACGCTTAGTCGTTGAAACGGATCGGGGTATGTATACAGCTATTCGGAAAATACGCTTTGTTTCGTTCACTATGCTTTATTTAAATATTCGTTGGATAGAATCTAATGACCTCCGGCAAAGAAGTCTTCGTAAGGGGAACCCTTGCCTGCGACTCGCTTTGGCGTTGTAGCATAGCGACGTCACTGAAAAGATGAAGGCGTACGAACGCAAGAGGCACTCACGCGGTTCCTGAATTCACTCAAACGATATCGCCTCAATTTGAAAGAAGCATCCCGTAGGTGCACTCTACTGCAGCGCCAAAGCAATGCAGCGGGGGACGTGCAAAACAGCCCAGCGAGGACGCGCTTCATTGAAGACTGAGGCTAATTAGTCAAAAGCTTTTCGTTAAAGAGCGCTTATAAGAAACGCAAGGGAATCATACGCGGAGATCAAAGAGAATTTTCTTTCGCTCGAGGAAGAATCAGGACATGAAATCATCCCATAGAGCCTATGAACAGAGAGCCCTAAACAGCATCCTATGAGATTTTCTACTGCAAAATGGAATCATTACGCATGCATCGCTAGATAGTACGCATTTTACGCGAGGAAAAAAATTGATTTTCAAAAAGAAAATATTTTCCAATCGACAAATGCTAAAAAAATAATCAATGAAGTCGTACATACATTACTTCTTTAGCGTTATATTCATTCTTTTTGCCAGTAAAATTATAGAGGGCAGTCATCAAATGGTGGGGTAAAATAGAGGTCAAAAAGACGGTAGGACTTTCCTTTTCATTATATTTAAAAACAGTTCAAATTACATACAGCGGCTAAATGAAAATTATCGTATTTTAAGCTAAAAAATCAGTGACCAATCAAAATAAACCACAGAAAATTCAATTATATATTTACAAGGTAGTATTTTCATAGCTTGGAACAAGGCAACGAAATGCGAAAGATATTAACCGTCGCCTAAATGAAATATCAGTTAGGTCGACGAAAATGTTTCAGGTGAGGCAAAGCTTAAATCCACCGATTATTTCCATTTCGTACTCCCATTCATGAGTCCGTTATACTTCTATCGCTAATATTTGGGAGGAAAATTGGAATATATTCAATCTTCATGTTATGATTTTGCATTCGAAACACTCGGAAAAAACTGGGAATTGAGCGCCAAATATATTCTTATACGATTCCATTAAAATATATATTCATGGCTACGCTTCGTCTCTCCTGTCTATAATAGCATAAAGATACGGCCAGCAGGAGGCATAAGGAGATTGCCAACTGCTTGCCCCATAGAGGAATGAGGATATCGAGTTTCATCTCGCGCGAATTCCCTTTCCTTATTCATTTATATATGATTTTCACCCTCTGAAAGGATTTAATATGTGCGTCATTCCTCTTTCAACACAGACCGACAACAATCCAATTCAATTAACAAGGCACGCTCTGGCGGTTATAAATCAACTCAAGTGGCAACGGATTCGGCGATTTCTTCGTCGAAATCCCAGCGGGGAGGCAAGGCTACAGCTCCGATGGACGCAGGGCGAATCCGGAGGCTTGGAATTTTCAGTCGCTCGAAAAGTGCGTTTGCTGCAAGGGATGGGTATTAATAATAAATAGGCTTTCTTCACGCAGTTAATCATCCCATCAAAAAGGGAAATATTACAATCATTTTATTGCTTCCCAACCACTTATTACCCGGGACTATAGATAGCAATAATTTAATTTCAGCAATCCTTCTTGATTCATATTTCTCCGGGAAAAGAAAATGACGAATATCTTGGACGCTATTTTTTCATCACCCTGCCTAATATGCGAATGGGTTTTAATTGAATATTCTTCCACGCACTGGCGTTCGCAACCCATTCATTCTTCAGTTTAATAATTAATTTTGTGTTCTGGCTTTCACTCTATTTGGAACTGGGCGCCTTCTTTGCGAACAGACCAGAGCCTAAAACAATGTGGCCGAGAGTGCAATGAGTTTGCAATGGCGGGGTTTAATACCGAGTAAGACTTTTTTTGAGACACCTCCCACCGAAATTCTCGGATTTCGAAATGACTCAGAGAACCCCCCTCCCCACCCCCCATCACCTTGAAAGCGTATAATCACACTCCTGTGACTTTTTTCAGGATGTGCTCTATCCTCACCTATTAAAACCAATCTCAGGTTTGAATCACTGAGTACACACAACTAAAGGGACGAAACGCACCAAAGTAGCAAGCTATGATTCCCAACTACTGCTCCTGTTATTTTCCACATTAATTGCTTAAAAACGTACCTGCATTAGCATTCCTCAAATGTATTCCTATTATACAAAGAAGCCTTTTCTACGAATTACAGTCACGCTTGATTTAAACAAAGCAGTAGTAGGTATAATGGATACGCGACTTTCTAAGTGATCGTATTTAAAAAGTAGACTGGTATCTTTGTTTCATGATACATAAATCTGAACCCTACTTTCAGACCGTGTCTAGCGGCCCAGGCACTAAATGAATTATTTTAGGCTTCCCCGTCGTATTTAGAAGGATTAATAATTAGCATTCCTGTTTCCTTTAAGCAAAATTCTTCAATCTCAAAAAGCACCTGCCTCCCGATCTGCATCTTCCACTAATTGTACCAATGGATACGCGACGTTTGCATAATAGTATCTGTCCTTTCATCAGCTATATCAGCGTCTAAGGGATAAATAGAAGAGCAGAGGTCGATAGAAACAATAGACAATAGCATCGCGTTGCGGAATCCCTCTTGATTTGCAAACATGATACAATGATGTTTGAGGAGGGGCCTCATGTGCATGAAAAGGGTCCAAAATGAGACAGGGGAGGGAAAGAAAACGAGATTAAATAAGAGGGCACACAGTCAGGGGTAAAGCGCGGAATATTGTTGAGGGAGAGAATGGCAAAGAAGAGGATTATGGGAAGGAAAATATGGATAAAGGGTGGTTGGTTGCATGAGGGAATGTAAAGAGGGAGGCCTTAGCGACGAGCGTTTGCGGAGAGAGGCAAAACAACAACGGGTGGACGGGAGATAATAAAACAATGGAACAGCGGGAGGCGTTTGTTCGTCAGAACGCGCCCTGCCCCGCAGCAGCGCCTCTCCGCGGCCCACCCCTCAATTAATCATCACATCTTTTAAGCACCGATCATAATTTAGAAATTTTCCCCATCGCAACGGGGGGGGGGGGGGGGGGAACCCAAGGGGGCCCCTCAACCACCCCGAAATACGAGCGCTCGCTCTTCCTTCAATTCTGAGATACAACAAAAGGTTGGAATGCGTACGCTATACCCACGGGAGAGGAAGCCTTTATTTGATAACAATTTCCAGCGAGTGTTATGATTTGAAAGCGCTCCGGTTTGTGCTTCAATTAAGATTTCGCAGAGGCAGAATAGCAGTAAATCACAGCATCCCAAATATTTCCGTCGCTGTTTGCACAAATGTACGCAGGAAATTTTAATCCCCCGAGTTTCATTAACTACGGAAGCAGGCAATAAGTATACAAATATTCCGCATTCTCAAGAATTTTTTCAGCCGTATTTGCAATCAAATTAATGACGAAATGCAGCCAAAACTAAACAATATTGCATAAGCTAGCTTTTGCAGGACTCTAGCAAAATATTTGCATGGGTTGAGCCTTTAAAACATTAATTCCCTTATCAAATCTCTAAAACAATTAATCTCTTGCGTACTTATTCCACACGCCCGACGTAAAAAGAATGATTTTAAAAGAAAACAAGACTACAGGCGAATTCGCAAATCGTAGACAACTAACTATAACTGAAAACTCACTACAGGGTATTATTTTTGAATGAAAGCATCATATATATCAAAAGCTTTGTGGGAAAGAATGCATAGAATATTAAAAATCGTCCATAACAATGTCGTTTGAAATTCATATTAACTTAAAAAATTCAACCATGAAAACTATCTTCGTATAGTAGGATTAAACTGAGCAATATAAAGAAACTGATAATTATGTAAAATAAATCTGTCAAAAATGGAGTTCAAAATAGAAAACTACACCATTCTAAAAATGAATAATTAGATAAACAACTGTGGTCAGCTGTGGTGTGGAGCTGATACGAGGGATGTCACCAGCTGAGTCTTAGAAATGCAAATATTCCATGCCGAGATTATTTACGAATAACGAAGAATTTATATCATTTTATAAAATGCAACGGGTGAGGCAATTGGAAAACAGTCGCATATGCTTTTGCAATTTGTTTGAGGGAAAATATTTTCTCTTTTATTGCAACCGTATAAACTACCAATTCAGGTCGAAGCTCCTCACAGCATTTAAAACAATTCATTATTTATGTAAACATATCATTATTGCCTACTTTACGACAAACGATTTAAAATAAAGCGAATGACGACCATACGTTCCATCACTATCTGAGATTAAGGAAACGATTTCATCTGATACGTCTAGCTTCTTAATAGGATGACTGTCTACTCATAGAGTTGGTCACGAATTAGTTTTCAGAAAATGTAATTCTTGTCCTTCTGATAAATGTGATTTGAACGATTGAATTTGGTGCGAAAATTGAATAAAACCAATAATTCCTTCAAAAGCAGCCAATATTTTATCGTTCAGTGAACGCAAGGCGTAAATAACGTATGCATGTGCTTACATATGTAAATCATGTATTTACCTATTCATTTGAATAAAAAACCTGTTTATACAGTAAAACCACTTTTCATCAATTACTATTTTGAAAATTCCGCTTTCTCAAAGCAAGGAATCTTCACTTGGAGTCTATTTCACAAAAAATTACAATGTACATTATTAAAACAAAGTAATGTATTGTGATCGATCAAAGAGTTATTAATTGTATTTGTGTAATTTTCAGTTAGTAATTGCAATTTTATTATAATCCTAACAGTACCAAAAAAAATAGATTACGGATAAATGCATTATGGAGAAGCGAACTTTGATTCGTGTATGCATTTCATTTGTTATCAGGAGATTTACTCAGAGCGTACTGAAATCTCAGGCATTCTTCATCACAGACGACGATAGACCAAAAAGTATGGCTACTATGTATGTATGTAAAAAGTATGCATGTAGGAAAATATCCTCTCTATAGCCCTTAGGGGGTTGATTCGCCTAAAAAACGAAGAAATTGCTTGGCTAAGCCCAGATAGGGTCCATATCGGATAGGAAATGCCATGAAATATTCTCCCGCGCTCTTATCTCCGGACGAAGCAGAGAAATGTGGGTTATGCAGAGCACATTGGCCGCAATCGCCATTTTCGAGTGTCACTCAACCGGGAGGCGACGTATTGGCAATCAAGCGAAGAACTCTGGAACAAATCACGCCGTTGAAAACGATTCCCAATCGGTCGGACGCTTAAAACGTCAGGGCGCGGAACTAATTGGCACGAAACGACGCCATCTGGCGCTTTCGCCCAGAGATGAGGACAATTGCGAAAACAGACGCGAGTCTATCGAGGTTAAAAAAGTTACAATACTTCTGGACTCACAGGAAAAATGCGATCCCCGCGTGTAAAAGCACCACGCATTGCGAAAGGGGAGTGCTCTGCTCAGAGGCGAATGGCAAACTAATCAAAATTTTGATGCATTGTTTCCCGGCGAATTGATTATTTTCGTGAAGTCTTTTTGGGGTTTCTTCAAGAGCCAATCAGAAGTTACCAGTGGTACCTGATTTTCGTGCCTGCATGTAAATACAACGAAACGATGTTTTTTTCAGACAAACTAAATCACTCATCCTGATGACGAGCCCTTCGTTGCAACAGCAATTAGAACCGCTGGACATCCCGAGAAGGCTTCACTGAAATAAAAGTTATTTCTATCACAAATTTGAGTGGTATATACAAATAATAAGACACCTACGTTTATTTTACAAAATTGCAAATTTACTAGGAATCGGGCGTGTATGTTGATGCGTCATCCAAAGGTGTGTAAACATTGAAATGCAGTTCGCAGTCAATGATGTTTTGTCAAAATTTCGTTATAATACTTGAAAATTATATTCACAGTCGTAATAATCCTCGGAATTTGCAGAAAACGCTTCACATATAAAATAGGCACATTTCGTAAGATAATTATGCACCTATTTTAAAAGAAATATACCAAGTAGGTATGATGGAGCATTTGTATTTACGAGGTTGAAAGCAAAGGTTAGCCACGTTAGGCTAAGGTAGTTTTCTTCGTTACAAATAACATACCAGCAGAAAATTTCAATACCTCTACCTGGTTTAACAGAAAATTAATGTAAAAAGATGTCCAAGATCAGGGCATTATTCATTCAAAGTAACATATTGGCCATAAATTAGATCCATAAATCACCTTATTATTTAAAAGCGGGTACCGCTAAAGGAGTACAGTAATTAGCTAAAATACACTCTATCAAAAATGCACATGACCAGCATTTATGATTTTTAATTCAGTAACTGGCATTAAAATCAAATTATTTTGCCATTGGTACCAAGTAGGTGCTTCACACTAAAATATAGCGATGAATACTTCCTCAGGAAAATGAAATGTTTTACATGCACAGATACAGTTTTACATAAACTTGATTGTTTCTGGCTTTACTTTGTGAAAATCCATTCTTAATAATAAAACGTTATTGTACTTTTCCACACGAAACAAAACAACAAATTTTACAGTTTTTTTTTACAGTTTTACATGATAGGTTTTCGAGCAACGACAAATGCAATCATGACTAATAAGCACGTCACGGCTTCTGAAATTCCTCTCTTGACTTCTGTGTAATTAATCCACTAAGCAATTTAACTAACATTGATTATATTGAACAAATTCAGATTAGTTTAATATTTGCGTCTAGTGATTTCGGGAAAGTATATTATGATTGCCGATTTAGTTTTTCGCATTGATACCACATTAATTTCAACCGGTTGTACAACTGACCTTGCGAAACTGTTCAGCACCAAAGAATCTTGGCTAAGAATGTTCTCGTCATACCTTTATTCTAATTGGCGATGTCCCCTATTGATAAAGTGCTTTCAAAGGAGTAAATTTATTTGATGATGCTTACGTGTAGGTTTCATCGTTTCTCATTTAGCATGTATTTAAATTCCTTATTGATAAAAATTTTCCTAAGTTGTGAGGCTTTAAGGCGGCATCATTTGTTCCTTTTTTTGCTGCTTTGAAGAGAACGAGCTTAGGGACGGCGGGTGGGAAGGGAATACGGTGTTTGCCACGCCAGAAAAGAGCGGGTATGCCACGAAGGTCTGCATCTCCAGAGGAACTATTTATACCACTCAAATAGTTGTATTTTATGTTTAATCCTCACGTGTTACTTCCTAAAATCTTAAACCATAATATTGAATTTTTTTGGTACCTAATGATGATACTTCTTAACATTAACCAATCTCTCGAGTATGAAACTTAACCATGAGAAATACTGAGTGAATTTTCATAGCTTTGAGTAAAGGTACTTCAGGTAAATATTGTAAAGGGTTTTCTCAATACACCCTCAAATTTCATCAACGAAATCTAGAGTTTTAAGCAAGGAATAAGAAAGGAGAAAAAAAACAGTACGAGCAAAAGTGGTACTTCCTCTTTTAAGTTTCTATGTCTTCAATTTGCTTTATTCGTTGCAAATGAAGTGGCCAAGGCTATTTCCATGCGTGAGAGTCATGCTAATATCCATAATTTTAACATGATGAGGATGATAGTTCACGAGAAGGCTTCATAAGTTTTGTAAAAGGACACAAATTATACTCATACTGCTACCTACCTATGGCTTCGACTGCAGGTGGCAGGGGGGTGGGGTCGCGGCTGGAATACATATACGTATGAGTACATTCATTCCAGTGGGACGCAAGTGAGAGACTATTTGTCGGCCATTCTGAAAGCGCTCCAAACTTTCTCCTGTAAGAACGGCTCAATTTTCTCGAAATTGAGCGAAGGGGATTGAAGGAAGGCTTTAAGGAGGGAGAGAGGCACGTGTCTGTCGTGGGCGGGAATTTGCAAGGGGAAGAAAGAAGGAATAATAAAAGAAAGAGGGAGCGGGTAATAATGGAGAAATTGACGATGGCGGGGAAGGAGGAAAAGTAAGGCCTGGCGACGCGACGGTTCCGAACCAATCAGCTGTCGACGGCCAAGTGAAAGGGGCGAGGGGCTGATCACAGGTCGCCCTGAAGTATATACTCCCCAAGTCATTGAGAAGCCACTTTGGGCGAGGGTGGCAATATGGCATATTTTGAGAAGGGTGGATGTCTCCAAAACGTGATGAGAATGCAAGGAGGAATACAAGCCAGACTGAATGTAGTAATTTCAGCACATTTTCCTCATGAAAGTCAGAGTAATGCCTCGAAAGACTCGTATTTCAAATACAATGCAGTATTTCGGAGATATTTTTCTTCTGATCACATCATCTTCATTTATTCTCCGTATATTAGTTAGTACAAGGACGTTAACGAAATTGAAGTGTTTAACTACGTTTCGCTAATATTATATGGCCGAGCAATCGAAAACCTTGAATCAATTGGATTAATGGCGTCGCTCGCTAGGATTACACATTGCATGATTTCTTTTTCATAGTTCTAACTTTGCATGTATTTGCTCTAGGAATTACTAACCATTAGCAAGTTTTTTTTATGAATAAGCATGTATATTTTGCTGGTATGCGTAATATTTCTATTTCCGTGAGGTGTGCATGTGGTGGTCCTCTTGCATGCTGCATGTTGGTGGTTTGTCACCCCCTGCCAAACACCCTAGAGGTGGCTCGCAGGGTATTATGTAGATGTAGATGTATTGACTTTGATTCAAAATAAAATCCTCACACTCAAGGAGGAGTGATTACACAGGTGTCAAACAGAAGTAAAAATTACTTTATTTAATTCATAAGACTCACTGGGAGAAACAGAATGTAGAGCCCTATCATGAATTTAATATGCCAGATGATTGCAAACACACTTGCTCATTTTAGGGAAAAAATCCACACGCAATGACTTACAAGTTGTGGCCTCGAGTAGTGCAGGTGGAGACACAAACCTACCGCCACCGAAGTACGGAACATGAGTAATTTAGAGTGAATGAATAAAAAAATATATAAGTACTCATAAAAAAACCCTGAGTTTGCCAGAATATAATTGAGTGAGATACCCTAAAATATTTTTAAATCCATAGATTGTAGAGGCATAGAAGACACGGATTTTTGGAAGAAACTCGAGAGATAGCTCCTCATAGAGAAATACGCGTCTAAATATACTATTGGGGCGAGAAATTGGGCTTTTTGACTCGATAGGGCTTCTATTCACAGCATTGGTTTACATTATTGGATAAAATTTTTGAAAGGAGTTCAGAGCCACATCAGAAAAGAAGATATTTTATGAAAATAATGAATGAAGACAGCAATCATAGTTTTCTTTTTATAGTTGCCTTGGCAAAAATTCCCTACAAAAAAATAGACGTGACATAAAAGCTAAGGATACATCAAGCAGATAATGAAGGAAAGATAGCTGACTTACACGCTAAAATCTGCATTAAAGCTTCGCATCTGCGGCTATCTCGGCTAAGGGATTTCTGGGAGTCACTTTCGTTTTAAATTGGCTTCGATAGGCTATAAGTGCTACAAGCCCATCAATATCGCTTTATAAATATGAATACCATAAAGATTAACGTCGATTTTTAGGGAAATAATTAAAATTTCATCAGTAGTCTATGCGTCACTAAAAGTAAAAACTGCTTCCAACCTTCCGAAGGAATAAACGACTTTCATTTTTGATTGCTTACAATTCTGAGAAGCAGATGCCGAGAGAAACCTCATAAAATCCGTTCATATATGCTACTCCCAGGATAAGGTAATTAGCTTCGTATCCTTTGACAAGCACTGACAAACTAAGGCAACAATCGTTCTACACCGTATATTCGAAATTCACTTAACTAACCTTTTCCCTCGATAGAAATAGCTAACCAGGCTGATTTCACATTATCATGACCGTTGTTGCCTCTGGTCCAGGGTGAAAGTCATCCCTCAGATTAAAGTATTTATTTTGGCTGCTATTAATTCCATGCGATTTCTTCAATAAGTGTTCCTCAAGTAATCTTTATTCTCTGTTAAAAAAAGGCGCAACAAGTTAAATCCTTGGTCAAAAACCAAATTCTGAATTCGCAACTTAAAAGTAATGGCGATGATCTGTGAAAATTTATTTTAAAACATGGAGAGACCTTTTAACGAAAAAGTTCATGATTCACTTAAAAAAGAACAAGCACAAAAATGGCCTCCTCTTGGGTAATACGATATACTTAATAATTTTTATTGCAGGTATTTAAAAACTTAAGTCGCGAAGGCTGAAGAAGAAGAAAAATCAACGCTAAAAAAACTAATAGCTATAAATGACACCATCTAGTTAGACCAAGGAAAAGATGCTAGTAATTCTTTTTTGTTGGTTCATGTAGCAAGTAAAACCATCATTTACAATTAAGACATGTCTATCTTAGCTTACAATGCTGTATTTTTTTTTCGTCAGAGAAAGCATTTTTTAACTGGCGAAGATGCTAGAGTCCGCTTAAGAATTGCTCCCAACTTTTCCTGATTCTTTCATTCAATTTTAAAACATTGCAATTAATCTAATGCAAAAGTTAAAAAAATTTTTTTACACTAATAATATATAAATGATATAAATTATCACATGCATTTAGTAACTTTGCTACCAGTACGTCACAAAAATGAAAACACTTACACACGTGATTGCATCGCCTTTGATTTTAAACAACTTAAAAGTTCATCTTTGAAAGTCGGAATATTGCGATAGAGAATGAAAACGGGTTGCAGACACGGTGCGAGGATTATCTCCAGATCGATGCCAAGTTACGATGTAGTGACAGAATGGAGGGGAAAACTTTGTAAGGAGCAGGCACGCCTTCTTCCCAGGAACCCATTTCTAGGTCTAGAGGGGCTGAGGAGAAAGAGGCGTAAGGATAGGGAGAGAGAATTATCAGCAGACTCAACTGTCCAAGCGTCTTTTGGGCCGAGTTTTGTTCTGCCATAGTTTTACTCTTGAGAGAGAGAGAGAGAGAGAGAGTTTCCTCAGGACCCGGAGTGAAGTTTTGGCTTTGGCCGGGAGAGATCACCAATACAACGCCGTCCCTTCGCCAGGTTGAGAGAGCCTGAACACACTCATAAGTCACCAGTCGCAATAGTTTAATCAACTTAAGAGCTCTTTTGTGAGCCTTTGATAGCAAATAAACCAAACATTTCCGCCTTAAGGACTCATCAGTAAGGTAAAAAATTAATGACATTTTTTTCCGCGACGGTAGATCAATTTTTGCTTCGTTAGTTTCAATATTTTTACCTGTTCCGTAGTCAGTTAGCTCAGTTAAACTAATGTTAGACCCGAAATTCCCTCAATGTCAAAAGATGGGCACTGTATTGGCCTTCAAACAGACTTTCAAATAAGAGGCACCACTTACAAACATAATAGCGATGAAAACTAACAAAGGAAATTTAAATCAAAATTTTTCCTAAAACTATTTTGAATCGTTCAGATCTCTTCTTAAAGTTGCTATAAGTTTTTCAAAAAGAGAGCAGCACAAATACCAAAACGTCTACTCAGGACAAACAAAAGAAATGCTGCCAATATCATCCTGACTGGCTTCGACACAAAAAGATTTATCCGTGCACCTAATAAAACACATTGGAAAGCGGCGTGATTCGTCAAAAACTGCCAGGGGCGTACAGACAGTGTTACCCAGATGTTGAGCGAATTAGGCTGGGAGCCGCTGGAGACTCGGAGGCTGCACGCTAGACTTAGATTGTTTGAACAATTGAAAATGGATATGTTAAGGGGCGACACGGGGAACATAATATTAGACCTACAATATATTACCAGATCCGACACAAGTGATAAATTAAGGGAGATGTTTGGCCGAACGGATACATATGGGAATTCGTTTTTCCCCCGAAGGACTGAAATAAATACTAGTCGTAATTTCCTTTGAGCACTTACCTTTTATATAATAATGGCTGGTGCCCTAACACCCCCTGCCACACACGCCTTTTAGACGGCTTGTGTGGTATTATGTAGATGTAGACATTTTCCTCTCACTATAATTTTCATCAGATCATCGTATCTCATGATATGGCCCATAAAACAGTCCGATTATTACCGAAGTTTTCAAAAGTCTTTTTAAAATGAGAGAGAACATGGTCCACCATGGCGAGAGCCATGGTGAAAAATTTCTTCTGCTCCCTCTTGATGATTGCCTGAGGAAATCGAAAAACTGCTTTCGCAGATACTTCTACCTCCAACCTTAATTGAAAATTCGATTTTCCATCTTGAAACTTATTCACTTTAGTCAAGGACCTCCACTTAATTCCAAAATCGTATAAATTGCAATGCCAAAATACTTATCCATTCCCAAAGTCGAGTAATTGTAAGGCCTACGTTTGTGTCTGTATTCGCTTTCTTACTTATTCTTAGATCCCCTTCAGTTATTCCTCCACCCTCGAAGTACGTTCCTTCATCTTCTATCCATAAGTTTCTTTCCCTCGTCATCCCCTCCCCCTCCGTCACTGCCTCCGCCTTAGATTGTACTAGGATGTGTCAACAGCCGATTGCTTTGAGGATTTCACCACTTGGAGGAGATCAAATAGATGAGGACACATGACACACAGCAAATGAGAGGCGACATAAGTTTCGAAAATGTAATAGCTCGAGCATGAAGACGGTGGTGACAAGTTTTTTCATAAATAGCAGCAGAGTGTATTTTTTTCGAAGATTTCTTGGATGGCTGTCCTACCATGATGCGAAATGCCGTACAAGGGTGGCACGGGAAGCCCGAGGTGAACTGGTTGAGAGGTAGGAGTTTGCTAGAAGGAGAATCGAATGATGAAGGAGCGAACGCCAACGGTTTCCCTTGATTCAATTGCGAGTGGCAACCCCCGTAATTGGGATTCCATCTCTCTTCCATTCCTCCTCATTCCCAACCCCTCCTTTCTTCATCATCCTTTTCTCTTCAATCCTCTCTTCAATAGCCCCGTGTCACGTGATCCCCGCCCGTTTACTCTATATACGATCGACAGAGCTCGCTCGCTCTCAACCAAGAGTTATGATGGCTTATCGCGACACGGCCTATCCCCCTGGCGGCGTCCGCTGAAGCATTCTTTCCCGCTTAGACGAGAGGGCAAACAACGTGATTCCAAAGAAGGAAAGAATTCCCACTGTAAACGGAAAATAAACACCTGAAACCGCCATTTTTTTTCAGTCAGTCATTCACTTATTTCACTCTACTTAGTGGAAAGCTATTGGATGGGGATTTATTTGTATAGACGATGAGTCAATAGCCGAAAGCATCGATAGATGGATAAAAAACCACGCAACCAAACAAAAGCATTATGAAAATACCTTTGAATTCGAGTCGGTAACTGTGAATTTCCCATATTCTGGAGGTGATCATTTTTTTAGTTCCTTAGTCCTAATTGAAATATTCTACACCACCAATTTAATAATTTTAGCAAAAGGCGGTTAAGAGTCAGCGCTGAAAAACATATCAACCTGGATGAAAGAGAACCAATCAAATCTATGGCTACAGACATAAAACGTTTAAAATATAATTGGTGATAATAAAACTCTGAAAACGTCAGTACTTCATGTAATTTAATTTAATTTCATTCTTCAAAGAAGCAGGACACTAACAAAAATGACGCTACCAAACGATGAAAATGTAAAAAAAACTTAGAGTTCATTATCAATCGCAATAAAGTCTTGAACAACCTTAGGATGACACCATCTCAAATATCCATTAGAATAAGAGCGGTATAATTCTATATTTAATATTCCAAACATTGCGAAAGGTGTTTCCTGCCTAACTGAATACTTTACCACATTTTTAAGAGCGAATATAAATACTCTAAACTCAATCTACACTTCTTCTACTAAGCAAAGTCCATTTCAGGGTAAATTGGCAAAGTTAACTAATAAATCTTACAAAACATCCTAAAATTAGATGAATATCACTGTTTATTTTCTCAATATCAGCCTCGCTTCAACGAATACCGCAAGAGCGATCATTGCTTCAACAGAAATAAGCTACAAATTGAGAAGATTTTCAGCCCTCTGTCTCTGACCAATCGCAAGGGGAACGCTTATTACAGATCGAACTGAAAATTTAAGTATAAATGCAATGGTGGAGTGGATGGATCGAGGCAGAGCAAGCTAATTAGAATGCACGTTAATTACTCATGAACGCCATTTTTTAATAACTCGATGACACTGGATGTCAAGAATTTACCGTAATTACCCATTTGTCTGGCGGTAATTGATTCGATTTCCATTAGCCCTCGTCATTGGTGGACCCGCATCAACCACACAGCAAGTGCAGGGACGAAGTCGCTTCGAGCCGTGACATCCGCTGCGGTTGACGAGTCTTATCGTCGTGCAGTAGAGAGTCAGTCTCATCATACTTGCGCCCATTAATTTTCCATTAGCTTCGATTCTAGGTCGACAATTCAACGAGGAATGCGCGGGAGTAAAATAAGCGAAGGTACGTGACCTCAGCTGCAACTCGGGGTCAGGGCACCACAGGGTCTCTGAAATCGATATGCTATTAATACTCCCGAGGGCTGATAAAGTCATCAACGTCCACCCACCCATTGAGTACCCAAGGTGGAATTTAATACTTACTTATTTGAATACAGAAGCATACCGTCAACAAAGCTGGTGCATTTATGTGTATGCATAGTTTTACATTTGCTTATTACGTTAAAAATGAATTGTATGCTTACGCTTAACGTATATTTTTTGGTATGAATTCCCCTTTATGTAGCGTCATTAATTACAAGAAGACTAAGGTTATGTTGTCCTTAAAACCATTGAGAGATAGGGATGCCAGGCTGACGGTAAAAGTAAATGGTCATGAACTTGAGCAAGGAAATCAGTTCAACTGTTTTGGGTAGCACACCCAAGGAATACAGATAAGGCAGTAAAGCCATCAGGGAGAGAATTACGTTAGAGAAGGTGGCGTTAATAAATAGAAAGGAGCTTATTAGAGGATCACCATGTAAGAATTGGAAAATAAAGCTAGTTGAGAGTTTGATTTGGAGAAAGCATTTTTTTGGCTCGGAAACGTGGAACTGGTGGAAGGATAAGTGACAGGAAGTGCTCCAAATTTGGGGAAGAGTGGAGAAGGTGAGCTGGACGCATCGGAGGAGGAATGACGAAGTGGGCGAGGAGAGTAAGATCTTAGATGCGATGCGGAAGGGACAGAGGGTGTGGATGGAGGGGGTAGTGAGAGGAGGGGGGATGTTGAATACCGTTTGGAGGGGAGAGTGGTGGGTGGGCGGGGGAAGAAGAGAACAGGATTTATGGAGAGAATGGACGGCCGTATTGTGGTTTGAAGAGTATAATCCAAGATGGGAGTGGAGAGAGACGTAGGGATTCTCAAATGATCCACGAAAACCTAACTAAACTTGAAGAATACTTAATGGCTATGCAGTTGAATCTCTTTTTATATTAATGCTTGCAATTCTCAGTGTCATATAACAATAAAAATAACATTTAATTGCAAAAATTCGAACTATAAAGTGAGAATAATGACTCAAATTGTTTATTAAAATTGTGTAACATAAAATTGATGAAAATGACATCATTCATCGAGTTACAATACTTTCATTATATATTGACAAAACGAAATTGAAGAAATAAATCATCTTGATCACAGCTAAGTTATTCAAAATAACCACAAAGAAGGCTAAGAATTCCCAACGTAGTTAAAATTTTCAACCCAAGGAATTACGAAATAATTTAAACTTCGTGTCCCTTCTATTTCATTGAATTCAAATGTTTTACCTAAAACCAGTTGAGGAGTTTTCACAAGAACGAAATATCCGAGTAACACTCGCCAAAACCACAATGACCAATTAAAGAGCAAGAGACCGCTGACCATCGGCACTCAAGTGCGAGTGGTTGTCGAGTGTGTCTCGTTAGTAAACCCTCTCTGGCAACACTCTCACAAGTTCTCCCTATTCACTCATTTGCGTCTCGCGCCACGTGTTAACCCAAATGGCTTTTTGCAGTGGATGACCAACCACCACTACTCACCCACCTCAAGTACCGTAATCCCAACTGACAATGAGAGGCCCCATTTCCACATGGACCGTCAAGTGATACCGCATTAGCAGGAACTAACTTTACTCTTATGTACATCCGTAACTTGTCATCAAAAATTGTTTTCTATATCTGGTTCCTAGCGTTTCGAACAGTTTTCGCGTTTCGTTTTCTACCTTTTTCCAGCAAAATAATAAAATTCTGTTGGTTCTGTATCGGGAGCAATAATACATTTTGGATGTGGGGAAGAGAGAGAATTTTTCAAACCAGTTTTGCAATTGAATTGCAATGCAACGAATCTCTCCCGTATAAACATTCAGGAGCTTTAAAGAGTTTCTATGTAATAGTGTGAGTTTTAAATGAAAGTCATACAGACCCATAATATTGACCATATTTGCCATTTATTTTTAACTTCTCAATTACAGGTTGAGAGGGAAAACTTGTTATTCTTCCTTCACATTGTTTTAAAAATATCTAGGGGCTCATTAGTGAGTTGTAACTGTTAATAAACTTACTTTTGTTAATGAAGTGTTGCTTTACCCTAGAAAAGTTACCACTCACCGTGACACAGGGGCGTTGTGTAATGTGTTCAATATTTCATAAAATATGGTTATGGGCATTCAAAGAAATATCTTTACGCCATTAATAACGAAAATAAGTCACTGAAGTCTAAATAACTTTTCTAGGTGTGGCACGTTGCTATGCTGAATTTTTTGAAAAAGCGCAGTAGGAAATCAATGTAACTTCTGCCCTTCTTCAAAACTTATTAAGAAATAATTGAGCCCACATAGTCCATGCCTACTTCGAAGCGAATTTTCATAAACTAGTAGAAATAAAATAATAAAAATCATATACTTGATTTACGACTTACCCACTATACGACAGCGTATTAAAAAGTCACCTGATTTTTAGTTGTAATGATTTTTTATTAGGCATGAGCAGAATATTTTACCAAAGATAACTTTTAAAGAAAATATAAATCACTCGCGGGATATGAAACTCCTTAGTTTGAGGAAACCATAGAAACACCAAAATTAATTTGAAATTTCACCTTTGACGAAATAGTTGAGAAATTAAGGAAATGAAATAAAAAGATGAGAATGGTATGGCTATCAGCAATCAGTAGGAATGAAGTCGAACCCAATCAGCAAAAGTCTGGCGGATCCTTCTATCTGCTTAGACTCTATATCATGAGGATTAATCACCAACAGTTTTCATGATTTTGCACTAAAATAGTTCTGGTTACGTACGATACATGTATGTCATGGATGTTCACAGTGCATTTCAGTTCATGGAAAATATCATTACAGTTATTACTAGCCAATCATCTCCATATGCCATTTATATGTCCGGTGTAATAGCATCGCCATGCTCAATCAATTTGAAACAGAAATTAGGATGCAAATCGAGTGAGGACTCATGATATTCCCGATGCAGCACAACGCCATCTCTCGAAATATGCTCAAACATGTCTCCAAAGATTTCAACGAACCAATGAGCAGGAAAATAATATCGTACGCCATGTGCGGACACACATATTAACGTTGAATGTGATTACAATGAAAGAAGCCCAAAGATTAATTCAGTGCTTGCCATTGGGGCGAAACGGCATTGGTGAAAAGTAGCCCGGGCGAATAAATCTGGTTGAAGGCGGGATTATTATTGTTCGAGTATACGCGGCGCTCTATCCAGACCTACTTTGCATTCACCTTCAACCGATTGGATAGAATCGAATTGCAGAGAAAAAATTAAACGACCAAAGCAAAATAATACCGTCGAATTCGTCATTTGTCTCGTTGTAAATTCGGGCCGAGAGCAGATGAAATGGTGAAATCCCTAGAGTGACGTAAACAAAGAATCTGATAAAAAATAGGAAACCAACCGTGCCGTAAATTGTTGAATTGATGCTGGATCTACTGAGTGTCAGAGTAAAACCTATGGCCGTCACATAAACTGACGTTCTCTGCTGTGGTATTTTTTATTCTTATATAGTCTAAATTTGGAGAATGGCGGATGCATTAAAAATGAAAGCTATTTTCAAATTGGTGGCAATACCTACGTAATAGAAATATTAGTGTGCGATTTGATAATTCAACTTCCAAAAAGTATTTTGAATGACATTTAAGTACCATAGAAGCTGATCAATTCGCGAATAAATGCAAATTATATTCTTAGAGAGTTCAAACAGTGCGGATGCAATCAGTGATACCAAAGAAATTTTCGATGAGTTACGTTAAAGTAAGTGAGTGAGTTATCCGACTATTTTGGCAACTTCCATAAAGAATTCGATCAATTAGAATCGCGCAAACTCAATACATGGCAGGTAAGATTAGAGTTCGTCATTATAAGGCAGCAAAATATTGTAAAAATCCAAAGTAACTGGAGAGTTTCCATATCCTGAGACAACGAAAGGCCTGATATAAAGATTGGTGGGAAGACTAAGAAGATAGAGATGCAAATTTATCAGAAAAAAGACGATTATTTCCCCTCCTTAAACTGAATCAGGAGTGAGGATTGAAAAAAGTCAAATAGTTGCTAACATAGTAAATTTTTCGTGAGCATATTTTACATATTTCAGCTCAATTCCATAGAAATGATCGGGTATCTAGGGAAAATATGGCTAGTAAACCGTTTGAGTTCTTTTATACCTTTATTTTTTTCTACATTATATAGAATATTTTAGATAGATGTCAACATTTAAATAAATTATGAGAAGAAAAAATTAATTATAACACTAATTTTTTTAGGAGACTTGGAAAAACCCTGATTCCCACAGTACCTCAACACTTCACGTATAGGCAGCAAAGTATCAACAAAGTGATGGGAGCAATGCGATAATGTCCACTTTTCATTCTGCTTCTATAAATACATATAATACGACTACCATAAATAATGTAATTAAATAAAATGCGACTCTATGACTCTTCCACATTACCCTCGTATGAGCTGTATAATCTGTAATACCGCGTAAATGTTAGGCATTCATTTTTAGATAATTCAAATTTTATACTTAAATATCCTCATATCTCTTTTTTATTGTTTACTGCCTGATTAATAAAACGTCAGAAATACCTACGCATCTTGATTTGTTTTCCAAATCGATCCCTGAATGATTTAAATTCTTATGCATCGAAATATTCTGTAAAAACTTGCAAATGACCACAAAAAAGCATAAATAAAATCACTTGGTACTAAAATATTGCATCTTTGATCGAGTTTTTACTGCGATAACTTTGAATGATGGATTTTCGTCACAGTCTACGAGGGAATAATAATTACTTCTCTTGAGCAAAATTTCATTGCATTAATTAACCTCTCCTGCCCCATATTGCAAAAAATATATTCACAAGCACTCCATCTTGATTATAGAGCTCACATTTCTATTTAGGTTACAGAAAAGGAGTTTCTTTTAACTAATACCGATATGCTACTAGATGGATTGCAAACCCTTTGTCAACTGAGATACATTCAACAACAGAAATGATATCGCATCGTAATTCCCTCTGGAATTCGTCTCACATTTCAATGAGCTCTCCGCTTCCACTCACTCAACAAGCTAATTCGTCTCCATCATTCTCCGAGGCAAAAATACTCCAAGAATTCTAATCTCACGGGATCGCGTTAACAAGAAACTGTTTCACCGAACGTACAGCGAGACGACCAAGAAGCATAACATCTTCTCGGATGAGGGGTTTAAGGTTGGTGTCCGTTTCTACCTCGAATGAATTAACAAGGAAGGAATTTGAGCAATGCATTTCCCTTGTGAGTCTATTACACGCGCGAAGAGTAAAAAAAAAACTAGCTGGCGATGAAAGTAAACACTCTAGGAAAAAAAACAGCAAGTTCTTTTGTAAAGGTATAAGGCAACACCAAAATTATCTCTCTCACTTCCTCCCTTTTATCTGCGCAGAGAAGCAATAAAACACGAGATGCTTGTTGAATACCAAAACCTCTACCAACCCAATTCATCTCTCAGGAATTCCATCTGACAAATTTGAAGAATGCAAGAAGCGCAGAAGCCAGAGAGAAGGGGGCAAAAGCTTTGGAGGAGAGGGATGATAGTGGAAGGGGATCGTAAAAACAACCAATTAAGGCCTTCGAGGAACTGCAGGTGTGTAACAATGGGGGAGGAGAGGGGAGGGGAGATGAGATAGGGTGCAAATAAAACCCTGATCGACGGGAGGCGGAGCTAAGATTGAGGCAAAGGCTTCTTAAACCAAAAAGTGCTTTGCGGGAGATCATAAAGGTCATAAGGGCAATGAAGACAAATATTGTCCAATTATTTCCAAAATATAATTTTTGTCCATTTTTTAAAGAGTTTTAATGAATAAAAAAATGAAAAACATTCCGAAAGTGAATATCACTATGAATTATGTCACAGGATCATTAGCAGAACACTAAACTATTCGCCTATGGGAGTATTTGAGTTCATATCGTAGTCAAAGATTGTCTTGAACTATCACAACTTCCTACACAAAAATCGTGGCAATCTTGATTATCATTTTGTTAGAGGAACCAAGTTTGCTTGACTATAAGTACACATAAGCTGTAAGCTAATGCTTTCTTGCAGCTCCCATGGCTGCTTTGGCAATCTATAACCACACGAATTTCTTAAAATAATTTTAGACTCTATCATACGTGCAATAGGTCTTGAATCGAAAAGGAAACTTTACGATACCTACCTAAATTTTTATAAGCGCTTCAAATGGCTGACCGTTAATGTTATCTGGAGTCAATGTCATATCGTGTATTGTCAAAATAGAAAAATATGATAAGGTTACAAATTATCTGAAAATACCGCGTCGGTACTATTATAATAGAGTGCAAGTATAAAAATCCTAACATTGGTGTCCTGCAGCCTTCCATTTATCCTTATCCCAAACCAATTCTAAGGCTCCGCACTCCTCTTCACCTCGCATCGTATGTGCTTGCCCCTTGCACTTCCTCTTAGGACCTTTCAATCCAATCATGCTTAACTTTTAACTTCTGCGTCCCATTACGTAGCCAATCCACCGTGCTACTCTTCGGCTCACCGTGATATATACTTTCCTTCCTTCCCCTGTTTTTCTATACACCTATCCGTCTATTTCATCGCCAGTATCAACTTCAAACACTAGGTCTCGTAGGTATCTATTCTTTTCTAACTATTCTTTCGATAATCCAAGCTTCTAACCCATACAAGCTTCTGAGCCAACAACATTTGCTCCAAGGAAAAAGGTTTTAATATTCATATGCAGCGGGATATTTACGACTGTCCTTTCTCGCACTATTTCCATTTTTATTCATCGACGCACTTTTAATCTTCATTCCCATTGCTTCCGCAGTATCCATGCTATCACGCTAGCCAAACTATAATAGTTGTCTCTTTTCTATCTCTTTGAGTACATTCTTTTCCAATTTAATTAATTAGTTTAATTTTTACATTCATTTAGCTTTTTCTGAAAACACTTTCAAAAAAATTCGTTAAAATTGGTCATTGTTTTATTTCTCGGAGGACGAGAAGAGAGAAAATAACAAATGCCACCCACGCAGCGCAATTCTAATTCCTTTAAGTTTTCTCAATTCTTGGTTAGCAACCATACGTGGGAAGGGTATTCGAAATGAGATGCCGAATTCGGAGAAATTGAAGATGTTTTCATTCCATTTTCTTATCAGGGTGGAACTAAGCGGCTCGAGTTCCTAAAGCACGAAAACAGGAAGTGGGGGAGGTTAGACACGGCCAGATGATTGGCAGGGGGTGTTGGGAGCTACTCGGATGAACAAAATTGGGTGAAGAGGCCACGGTGGGTGGGAGGGCTAATTAGTCTCCAGCTATCGATTCTGTGGAGGATTTTAAAGGGGTTCAAAAAGGAAGTGGGGTTAGATTGAAGAACGAAAAGATAAACGTGAGCAGGGCGATGTGGGCGGGGTGGGTGGGAAGAAAAATAGGGTATTTTCCCCTAACTTGGTGGAGAAGTTGGTGTGCGAGGCGAATGATGAAGGGAGCAGTGCAGCCGGATTGCACTGGAAATTGACTGCTGCTGCAGCCGAAGCATCTGATCTCTCTATAATATCTTCAAAAGAATTGCTATATCCATTGATATTCAATATCTACGGCTCATCTAACTAGATTGCATAAGGGTTCTGAATCCTAAAAGAAATTGGAGTTCTCTACAATGACTGAATAATCATCCACAGTTTATAAAAAAAAAAACAAGTAGCGGTGATAAAATCAGGGTCCAGCTGTGAAGAAGCAAGAATTAGGAAAGAAGTAAGACATGGATGTGCTTTGTCACCCGTAATTTTCATCGTTTACATCGAGAAAGCAATCAATGAAATCAAAGAAGAGGCTTTGGGAGTTGATATCGATGGAAAAATATTAGCATGCTAAGATTTGCCGATGACATAGCAGAAACAGAGAAGAATTTGAAAAAATATTCTGGTTGGTATGAGTAGGGTGATCAACTGAAAATTAAGACAAAGAAAAATAAGAAATTAATATGCAGCGGAAGAGAAGAAGCTAAGACTAACATTGAAATAGGGAAGCACACACTGATGGAGGCGGATGAATTCTGCTATTTGGGAAGCAGGATCACTAGCGATGGGAGAACAAGAACGGCATTATCAGCAGAGTGGCCCAAGCGAAGAAAGCAAGCAAGCAAAAGAGAGGCCTGCTTACAGCGGGAAACTTAAGTATGGAAGTAAGGAAAGAATTTATAAAAACCTACATTCAGAGCATGCTCCTAGGGATGGAAGTGAGGCGTGGACAATGACAGCAGCGGAGATAGCAAGGACAGAGGCCTTGAAAATGCGGTGCTACAGAAGAATGTTGAAGATCAAATGGATCGACCGAGTTAGTAGTTAGTAAAGTCCTAAGAAAAGTAGGAGAGAGGAGAAGCCTCATGAAAACCTTAACAAGAAGACGGAACAACCTTATAGGCCACATCTTGAGACATGATGGCCTGATGAAGACAATCGTCGAGTGACTAATGGATGTCAAGAAGAAAAAAGGAAGACTTCGAACAAAATATATGGAAAAGTTAAAGAAAGATGTGAAAGAGAAGAAATACTTAAGTGAGAGAAGATTAGCTGACTGGAGAGTTGAGTAGTGTAGAACTGCGTCAAACCAATCTTAGGATTGTTGACCAGTGATGGTGGTGGAGGGTCCTGACGCAGAAATAATAAATACGTTAACGCGTAACACAAAGGAAATAAGCGCAATTCGCCAAAAACTGGTGCAAGAGGACATTAAGTATCACAAAGCTTCTCCGCGACTTCGGCGGTGATAGTGTCCCAGAGGCTCCGTGCTAGGGTAAGGTTGCTTGAGCAGTTAAAGAGATCATATCTTCCAGAGCGATAAGGAAAACATCATGTTGGAACGACACTCCGTTTCTAGATCTGACAGAAATCACCTGTGTATTAAGAGGGATGTTTTGCCAAATCGATAGATACCTATAAGAATTCGTTTTTCGCCCTATCAATGCTGGTCTTAGGATTTTGAAAAAAAGGAATGTAATTATTATGCTTTGGGCCTTATCATAATGCGACTAAAAATTGAGCACCGTATGCTGCTTTGAACATATCACCTCGTAAACATCTCAGTTAAACACTGTGAGCATTAATTTTCTCTTTTTGCACTCACTCAATTAGTGACTCAACTCCTTGAGTAATTTATAGAAGTGAGGGTAGAGCTCACCCCAAACTAAGCAAATTGCTTGTGGATTCCTTAAATTCTCTTCTTTTCCCTTTGTCATCTACATTTCGAGAAGTTTTGTTTGCTGGGTGCCCGTAAGATTTTGAACCTGGAATTTTTCGAACAGCATCCCAACCCCTTGGCTACCGCCCATTCCACTGGCAGGCCTTGGCGGCGTGCCAAGTGTTGCCATATGTTGTTACTATGATGCATATCCTAATTACTCTTTTATCAAACAATTAGAAGTTTTTCACCGATTCATACTCTTTAGAAGTAGCCGAGAGCTCTGTATCAAAGGTATCAAATGCATTTGAAATAATCTATAAAAGTAGTTTAAACAAGAATAATAAAATTTTCCTGGTCTCTGAATAATTTACGTAAACCGCACGTATTAAGAAACCTTAGATATGTACTTTCGCAGTTTTTTCTTCGGCTAAAGTGTTGCATTGTGCGTGCGAGGCAGCGGCTCGTGTGCGACGGGCGCTGAGCCAGCCGATGAATTCGGGGGGGCCGCCGGATCCTCTTAAAATTCAGGTTCCGGAAGAGGGAAAAAATGGCCGTCACGTGACGCCGACAGCCACCCCTTCTCATGGCGCCCCCTCCCCCCTAGAATTCCATTCCCTCCGATTTCCCATCAATCCTCTCTCTTCCCTTCCACTCCCAGCCACACTCATTCCCAAAGGAATCTTCATTCCTCCACTCCAACCAATACCCACGTCCATGCAAAACTAGTATTTAAGAATAGTAATCACTCCCGATCGGCTTGATGCAATTTGTGTTATTTTTCGACAAATTATTCTGTCAAAGTTTGCGCTTCAATGCTGACATTATCAATGTTACGGAAGAATGATTGGTAGGAGGGGAGGAAGAGAAGAGAAGAGACATAGACGGACTGGAAGGGAGAAAGATCAGCAGCGGTTATAACAAACAACTATTATTTAGAAAATTATACGCCTCGAAAAATATTAAATCGTTACTTTAAATGAAGCTAATAAGTAAATGACTGTAATTAAGAAGACCGCAAGGTGAAGGCGGCCTAACTGCTTCCCAAATGCTCCATGCAAACCTACGCTAATAAACGCTATTATTATTATTATTAATAATAATGTAAGGTAGATTCAGAATACTTCGGCATCTCAAATGCAAACTTGCGTTTGAGAAATTAATGACGGAAATTTCTCAAATAAAGGTACCTACTGGCAAAAGTTGAATTCGATACGTATTGTGAAATGAAAAATAACGGCTTCAAACGCTTGGGCTAAAAGGATTTAATATTGTAAATGATTTAGAATTATGTGAAAATCAGAGCAACAGCATTATAAAAATCATTAATCTTTTTTGCTTTTGGTGCGTTGTGAGAATGCAATACATTAGGCGATAGATACAGTACAAGAGAAACCGATATTTCAAGGACAGCCGCCGTATTTCCTGAGATCTGCATTAGCTTTTCAAATAGAATGTAATTCCAAGATTAATCTAGGTTTTTCCAGTTTTCCAGGTTAGCGGACACGCTGTGTAGCAGCAAATAAACTTGCAAGTACATTTTACAAGCCGTCACGCGCATCGGCGAAAAGTTTTTTACATCAGGGCTTAAATTCACCATGAAAAAATCAAATGACTTAGCCGGGACCCAGAACTTCCAAATACGGCTCAGGTCTGCTACCAATCACTCCATTATTACATACACCTTCCTCCATTGTGTATTTCAGATTTAAATTTTTCCCAAGTGTTAGATGGCGTTTTCAGGTCCAGATGGATGGCTGTGTATTTAATTCCAGTTTACTCTCATTTTAATCACGTTGTAATCATTGGGTAGGTATTTAGGACAAAGTTAGTCATCATAGTAGCTCCTAATGAGGCTGCACTGAGATTGAGTTTATGCGCGACCCTGCTCCTTATATATTCTCCATTTTCTGGAATGATCCCTGTGATGGTTATATGGAAAGGATGCCTTAATAAATATATTAAAGAACCTTAATCTATTGTAGTGAGCGTATAAAAGGCGACGACGACGCTATAGATCCAAATGCGGGTTCATCTCTTGTATTTCTCGGGAATATTTACTCCAATATGGAGTTGCATTTAGACGTAAAAGAATTTTATAGGAGAACGTCACCTGTATGCAGTACCAACTATTTTCAGAGGGCTAATTTAACTCTAAGATCATTTGAAAAAAGAGAATTAGAGTAGGTACACAACTCAATGAAAGAGCGCTTAGATTTGAGATATTTATGGATTAAACAAATTTTAAAATCTCACTTCATTATCAATGATACATAACTTATCTACAATTTTGCAAGTCCGATTTTATCACGGACTGAAAAGCGACATCAAAATGACAGACCCACTGGATCGAATTACCTGGGCGGCTTGAATGATAAATGTCGAAAGTTTCGTAAAAACACCGACCTCTCCCGTCTATTGCAGACACCCTATTGATCCAAGTTCCAAGCACCAGTGAGATGTTCATTTACTCTCGTGCTTGTAAATCCGAACCGCGTCGCTTGCTTCGAAATGCTTGTCGAAAGTGAAAGAGGCTTGGAGGACACGAGTGCCAAGTTGGTTCGCGGAAAGTTCTGGGTGGGGTGCGGAGAGGGGGGAGGGAGGGGGGGAGGGAGTGAAAGGTCGCTGGAGACATGTTTACACGCTTGCACACTGAGATCATTGCTTCGCATTTTGATCGAGCATCCCGCAGCTGTATCCTCGCTGGAAACAACGTCACTCGCAGTAACTCGACTTAGGATTGTTGCGCACCACTCTCGAAAAGGCCTCGGAAGAGGTCTAATTGTCTTCATTTGAAGCCTCAGATACGCTTATCGAACAAAATTTCACTGTACAATCATCAATAATAAGGATAAATATTACATGCCCATTCGATTATTTCCTCTGGTTCATTTTCATGGCGTATTTTGCATGCATCTACGACTCATCTATAATTATTCAGCGCCAATGTCCCATATTTTGAAGATAAATAATTACGCTGCCAATCAAAGAAGAGCAGAAAAATGAATTGGCTTGAGGAATTTTTGTGATAATTAAATTTTTAACCCCCATGTAATAGGAGTGGTAGTGTGGGAATACATAGCTTAAGGCATAATTATCTCATGGCCCTGTAATGGCCCTTGCCTCTGCGCGCTAGAAATGCTATTGAAAAATGGGCTGAAGTAGGATACTGACCATTTTCGCTTTACTTGAAATCATGATTTGGTGACTAAAAGTGCGCATAATAACGACGGGTTTTATATGAAAATGCAACATTTATTTCTTTCACGTGTCTACGAATGAAAACAAACTGTCGTTTCTCTTAACTTTCCATCCGCATCACATTCCTCTTCATTTGAAAATTTAACCAAATATTTTAGCACCCGGATACTGCGTCCCGAAAGCCTGATTCTCCGCAGCGTGATTTGAGATTGAAGGAGGAGGCTTAGGCATATTTTCTCGTCCCCGTTCGTGCTGAGGAAGCGTTTTTCATACTCTTTCCCGTCGTTAAGGGCCGGCGGATGACGGGGGCGCACTGAAAGCGGCTTTATGGAGGGCGCTGTGATATCGCCCGATGCATGGAAACGGGTGACGAGGCCCTGCAAGTAAATCTCGCCTTTATAGCCCACCCTTTAACTGCTATAGCCTCCCCCTCTGGTGGGCAGTGAAGCGTGTGATGGTTATTCGGTCTTGATGGAATATCCCTCATTGTAATAAAAATAAAAACGACAAGAATTGAGGTTACCTTATCCTCAAAAAGATGAAGTTCTTACAGACGGTTCGCCTTGACCTTGGAGCCTTTAACATATAGAAAAACGTGAATGCTCAGAGAAGGCAGGATTAGGATTCGCAAGTAGTATAAGTTCCTTTATTCCCCATGGCTTGGTCATAATGCATCGCACACGGTACATAAAACCAGAATTGAATTTCACGCTACGCCTTCAAAAAAAAAAAAAATTCAATGATTGTGCTTTCACGCAAAAAATTCGAGCGTTACTCAGCAAAAATTATATTTTTGAAAATTTAAATACTGAGATGGGCGAAAACATAACTGTCTTTCACGATCATATTTCCCTGCGTGTACAATTGTGGATCAGTGTGAAAAATCACGTCATCTTTAAATAACATTGAAAACTGACGCAAAGAGTTTTCATGATTCGTTGCAATTATAATTTCACTCATTAATCTATTTTTACTGCATTTATTTCGGGCAATTTATCCCCCATCTAATACAATGTCTTTAATAATTTAAGAATTTAGGACATAGTCCATTAACATGTGAATTTCCATTTAATGGAGCATTGTTGCGTATGCTGCGCATATATAAAGTGGGAAAGTAATTCATTGATTGTGTGATTGACACAAATTAGTAGCCCAAACTGTGATATTTGTGGGTATGTGGAATATTGGACGTAAAAGTAAAAAAAAATTCATCGGGAGGAAAAATCTGAAAAGTTGAAAAAGTCGATTAGTTTTCGAGATATATCGACTTGAATTAACATGGGAGCCTTATGGGACTACGACTTTTTCGCTTTAATTTTGTACTTTTAAACGTCCGAGGAACATGATATTCAATGGACATGGACTAGATTTTTTGGTCGATTTTTTGGTGTGGTTGCCATAGCGACGAATTGATATTTAGTATTTTTTATTACTGTTTGAATGCTCTCAATGCTTTTCTTATGGGAAAACTTTGGGAATTTTTTTGACCAACTTGCAATAATCGTAGGAAAATTTCCTTTGCCAAAAAGCTAGATAATTCTTTGGTTAATTTTTTGGCTATCTTAAAATTTTCGTACGTCGAAACAATTCCGAGGAATAAACGATTTCGATTTAACATTGTCGTGATGGGCGAATTTTCAATCTTGGATTTCGGCGTTGAGACATGTGCCATATGAAAATTTGGAATCTCCAAGAAAAACCGTTAGAGGGTTCTCCGAACCCTCACGTTTGAGCTTACTTTCGCCGTAACCCTCTTGGTTAATTCATAATTAAATTCCGAAAAATGTCCTGCACGCGAAAAATCATTGTCGCCATTTTTTTGTGGAGCATGCAATCTTGAATATCTTAGCAACCGTTTAAGCTAGAGAAATGAAATTTTCAGAGTAATACTTTTATCACAATGGTCAACTTTTGCAATGATGACCATTTCGCTCGATCGATTCATGTGCGAGTTATATCGATACCAATCTCCTTGGTTACGCTTAAATCGCTAATAACTTTTTTCTAAATCAAGGCATGAATGTGAAAGTCATATATAATACTACTGTTAATGTCTTTTTTTCGACAAAAGTTAAATCAAGCGAATCGAGCGATTACAGTCGAAGTTATGATCGATAAAAGGTTGCATTCGATTGAGCCATTTTTCAGACCTATTTACATAGTTACGGGGTTAAAAATTATAAAAATATGTAAGGGAAGAAATGAATTATGCGTACACATAAATTATTTAGATGAGTATTGTTTCCTAACGAAGATATATCAATATGAATTTATATCTTTTTGTATTAGGTCCCCGTAAGAAATACACGCATCGCCCTATATACGTCACCAATATAAGAACATAGGCGAAATTTTGAAAGCGGGGATAGTAGAGAAATGAGGGATAAGGGTATGGCCATAGAATGGAGGGGTTATCAAAAGGGTGCAAATTTTTCAATACAGGTGGCAGTATAGTCGAATGTACGATTCGATTTTATAGCAAATGCGCAAGTTGGCATAAAATGATAAGTGTATACGTTGGACCAATGAAATTTAGTGAATTGGTACATCATGGTATTCCTCACAATGTGCAATGGAAACATGTTTTGTATATAGTCTCACGCTCGATATATATCGAATCTACTTTTTCTTAAAATATATCGAATTGCTATAGCATATAGGATTTTACATCTAAGGACATAGTAGACCAGGAAATATATAGTAGATACCCATAGACCAGAAATTAAACCAATAGCATTGCGGATTTTACAGTACAGATGTCAGTATGATCAAAAATCGATTCGATTATTATAGCAAATATGTTAATTGGCATAACTTCAATAGTATTTCCGTTTGACCAATGAAATTTGGTGAATGGGTACATCTTTGCATTCCTCACAATGCCCAATGAAAATATGTTTTGCATGTAGTCTCACATTCGATATATATCGAATCTGCTTTTTCACAATTTATATCGAATAGCTATAACATATAGGATTTTACACCCACGGGCATTGTTGACCAGGAATTATATAGTAGATGACCATAGACTGGATATAAAAAAAATGTCATTGCGAATTTTACATTACAGATGTCAGTATAATCGAAAGATCGAATAGATTATTTTAGCAAATACGCAAATTGGCATAACTGGATTAGTAAATACGTTGGACCAATGAAAATTGGTGAATGGGTACATCTTGGTATTCCTCACATTGCCAAATGGAAATATTGTTTATGTTTAGTCTCACGTTCGATATATATCGAATCTACTTTTTCTTAAAATATATCGAATTGCTTTAACATATAGGATTTTACTCCCACGGGCATTGTTGACCAGCAATTATATAGAAGATGACCATAGACTGGATATTAAAAAAAATATCATTGCGGATTTTACATTACAGATGTCAGTATAATCGAAAGATCGAATCGATTATTTTAGCAAATACGCAAATTGGCATAACTGCATTAGTAAATACGTTGGACCAATGAAAATTGGTGAATGGGTACATCTTGGTATTCCTCACATTGCCCCATGGAAATATGTTTTGCATGTAGTCTCACATTCGATACATATCGAATCTGCTTTTTCACAAATTATACCGAATAGCTATAACATTTAGGATTTTACACCCACGGGCATTGTTGACCAGCAATTATATAGAAGATGACCATATCGTGGAAATAAAATCGATATTTTTGCGGATTTTACAGTACAGATGTCAGTATAATCGAAAGATCGATTCGATAGTTATAGCAAATGCTGAAATTAGCATATTTTGATTAGTATATACGTTGCACCAATGAAATTTTGTGAATGGGTACATCTTGGGATTCCTCACAATGCCCAATTGAAATATTGTTTATGTTTAGTCTCACGTTCGATATATATCGAATCTACTTTTTCTTAAAATATATCGAATTCTATAACATATAGGATTTTACATCCAAGGACATAGTTGACCGGGAAATATAGAGAAGATTTCTATTAACTGGAATTAAAATCCACGGCTTTGCGGATATTACAGTGCAGATTGCAGTTTTATCGAAAGATCGATTCCATAATTGTAGCAAATACGCGAAATGGCATAACATGATTAGTATTTACGTTGGACCAATGACACTTGGTAAATGGGTACATCTTGGTATTCCTCACAATGCCCAATTGAAATATTTTTTGTTTATAGTCTCACGTTCGATATAAATCGAATTTACTTTTTCTTAAAATATATCGAATTGCTATTACATGTGGGATTTTACATCCGAGGACATAGTTGACCAGGAATTATGTAGTAGATACCCATACACTGGAAGTTAAACCAATAGCATCGCGGATTTAACAGTACAGATGTCAGTATAATTGAAAAATCGATTTGATTATTTTAGCAAATATTTAAATTGGCATAACTTGATTATTGTATCCGTTTGACCAATGAAATTTGGTGAATGGGTACATCTTGGTCTTCCTCACAATGCCCAATGGAAATATGCTTTGCGTGTAGTCTCACGATCTATATATATTGAATATGCTTTTTCTTAAAATATATCGAATCGTTATTACATACAGGATTTTCTATCCACGTACATAGTTGACCAGGAAATTTAGGGTTGATGATCGAAGACTGGAACAGGATTGCGAATTTTCAAAACAGTATACTTGATAATTCGATACGATAATGATAGCAAATATGCCAAAGCTATTTTTTTCAAATTGGAATACCTTGAGAATAACTATTTTTTAGTACCAAAGAAATTTGGGGAATCGTTAAAATTTAGTATTTTACACACTGCATTATGGACATATGTTTTGCGAGTGGTATATCTTTATATATTTATCTAACGTATCTGCGTTTCATTTTCAAGTTTCGCTTATCACAACGCTTTTGGACTTTAAGAGTTGAAAAATAACCACAAAATCATCACTGTCTTGAAATTTTAAAAACCTTATTCCAATTATGTCTCAGCGCTAAACTTAGCCTATTCAAATAATGAACTATCCGTCAAATGAAATCATATTGAAAATAACAAGTAATTTTAAAAGTAAACAATTAAGTTCCTCGCCCTTTCAAAAACCGGCAGGGAAATTTTTGAATATTTTAAACACTTATGGACACAATGCTCGACAACACGTGACACAACAATGTTCCCACCCTCCTAATTACCCGCTTGAAGAATTCAAGCACCCAATCGACTCGTTATATTAATAATGGGACCGCACTCGAAAAAATACTTAATTTTCTACAAAATTGAAATTGATTTCGTCCTACGCAACCAGACATTTTGGATTGCATGCAGTATGCCTACATCCGATTATTGCAGGTAAATTCTCATGCATTCTAAAAAAATACAAGGCATGTTTTTAAAGTAAGTACCGTTTTCACATAAAAAACAAGTAAATTTTTTCAAAAATAATTTTTAATCACTTGAAAGGCCATACTTTACTCTACTTTTTTACATAATTCCCATTAATATTGAGGCATTCGTATCTTGGGACCAGCTTTTGTATGCCATCGTCAAAGAAGCTTGCCGCCTGATTGGACAACCACTACTTCACGGTCGCTCTCACCCGCCAGATGCTTCTTCAAGTGCATAAACAAATGGTAGTCGCTCGGCGCTTGATCGGGACTGTATGGAGGGTGGTTTAATTGTTCCCAGCCAAAAGAGGCGATAAGGTCTTGTGTTCGATTTGCTGTGTGTGGACGGGCATTATCGTGGAGCAAAACGACACCTGCACTCAGCATGCCACGCCTTTTATTTTGAATAGCGCGGCGCAGTTTTTGTAAAGTCGCACAGTACGCTGTTGCATTGATTGTGTCGCCGCAAGTCAAAAAGTCGACCAGCCACACACACTTAATGGCGGGACAGCGCCATTCCGATGATGACGAAGTGAAAACGACCGTGAAGCAGTGGCTGTCTAATTAGGCGGTAAGCTTCTTGGACGATGGCATGCAAAAGCTGGTCCCAAGATACGATAAATGCCTCAGTAGTAATGGGAATTATGTAAAAAAGTAAAGTATGGTCTTTCAAGTGAATAAATTATTTTTGAAAAAAATGTACTTGTTTTTTTTTATGTCAAAACGGTACTTAATTTAAAAAAATGCCTCGTATAATTCTATAAGAGCCTTTATTTTTCGTTATTACAGCGAAAAAAATATAGTCATCATAATTGAATATCAAAACGGTCCAAACTATAATTAATTCTTCTTCAAAGGCGTTTCTTTCGAAAATGCGGCAAGATTTTCAAAATCTAAATTTTGGGCCTCTAGCGGCAGAAGCTCACACCATGTGGTTAAAAATTTTAATCTTCCAATTAAGAATAATTCCAAATTTTTGCTTAAAAGAGTAATTATTTTCTTAGAAAAAAGTCAGTTTTTGACTTGTTCCCATTCGTAGGGAGAAAGGAAAAAAATGGTGCTTCGTCGAAAAGTTTTTGCATATATTATGTTGTTTAATCACGCATTTATATCATTTGGTTATTGTTACCACGCATTCCAATAGAATATTTCATTCTTTAGTCTTTGCAAAGAGTAATACAGATGAATGTTAAGAGGTGACCTTAAATTAGACTAATTCATAATGAAAACATGGCATAAGTAATAGGCTTTGTAGCAAATGAAATATTGATAAATAAGAACTATTGTGCTACGAAGAGAATTTAAACTTCTAATAATTCGCAGTGGAGGGCGCGTCAATACGGGATCAGATTTCCCTTCATTTAATTTCTCTCTCCTTTCTTCGCGGATAATTACTTCCCCCATTCCCCCATAGCACCCGACACGCAGCGAAACGTGATTCACCTCTCCCTCCTCGCCCCACCAGCTCATAGGGCTGCTTGTAGCATGTGGACGAAGGTGGAAATTTTCATAGAATTATAAAAGCACATTTATGAACAACCTGGAATTAAATGTGTCCTTGCTTCAAGGTGGTGGTAAAATAAGATAAAACTGACATGGAAATAAATTACTAAAACGGAATTTTTATATAATTTTCAACCTTTACCGTAAGGTTTCTCTTTTGTAATGGCATTAACATTTATATCTAAGCAAATACTTAGGTAAAACTTTCAAATTTGGGATGCTGTAAGTTATTTACTGCGATCAACTCCATATAACCTGAAAATTGCAATGCGGTAGCGTAAACTTTTAGCGAAAATACGCCAGCAGAAATATTTTGTGAAAAATAGTGAAGAATAGAACAGGTACAGCTTTTCAGTATATGTCATTGTATTATATACATTACACATAAAAGGAATATGGCCTAATACTATTTTTTTTCACGCAGAAAAACAAGAAACAGTATGCATGATTTTATAAGTCATGCTGTAATCCTACATTTAAATAGGTAAGACTGTCAATTCATCTACATAACATACCACCCCGCAAGCTGCCTAAAAAGCGTGTGGCAGGGGGTGTTAGGACACCAGCCGCCTACACATAAAAGTTAATACTCCAACGAAATTACGATAAGCGTTTATTAAAGTCCTTTATGGCTCGGGGGAAAAACTTATTCCCATATTTATCTGTTCGGCAAAATATCTCTCTTAATAATCGCTTGCGCCGGACCTAGAAATATAGTGTGGCTCTAATATTATGTTCTCCGTGTCGCTCTTAAAGATATCCATTCTCAATTGTTCAAGCAATCTTAGCCTAGTGCGCAGCCTCCGAGTCTCCAATGGCTCCCAGCCTAATTCACTCAACTTCTGGGTAACGCTGTCTGTACGCCCGTAGCAGTGTTTGACGAACCGCGCAGCTTTCCTTTGTATATTATTCAGTTCGTGGATTTAGCTTTTCTGCACCAGATCCCATACGCTCAATGCATATCTATTCAAGATGCGGTCGGACGAGTGCGAAATAGCACCTTTCTTTTACTTTTTCATTCGAAAATCTTCCCACAATACACTTGTCGAATCCTAATTTCTTCAGGGTTATTCCCCAAATATTATATGTGTTCCCCAAGAGAGGTAAGAGATTCTCGTAACTCCTTGGTACTTTACTTCGTCTGTTGCCTTTATTTTAATACCATCCACAGCATGAACATGATTAAAGATAATATCAAGTAATAGTAAGTTAATATCAGATAATGTAAGCATCTCAGCCGAGTTAGAGCACTTTAAACAAACATTTTCACGCAATGGCTATGGAAAACAAGAAATCTTTAAGGCTCTAAGTGGATTCAACATAAAAGAAAAGAGTTGCCCGGATGAGACACCCGAAAAACCGCTGTCCAAAGCCTTAATCCCATATGTGTCAACCATATCTGGTAATATCCACCGCATTCTACGACGGTATAATATCAAAACCATCCATCTGCCACCACTTAAATCAAGGCACCGCTTGGTGAGGGTGAAAGACCCGATCGGCCTGCAGACACCGGGGGTTTATGGAATACCTTATGAATGTGGTAAAATATATGCGAGGGAGACAGTCCGAACGATTGAGACGAGGCTAAAAGAACACCGAAGATTTTTTCTGATTAGCGCAACCAGAAAAGTCGGCCGTGGCGGAACAATGAATGGCGGCATTAATGAAGACCATGCTATTAGATCGTTATTGTTATTAAAAATCCCTTACCACGCACAACGTTACTGGGACCGCATAATTAAGGAAGCAATAGAGATCCACCTCAATCCCAAAAATTTCAATCGAGACACCGGCTTTCATCTTAGCAATGCACGGAGACCTGTAATCAGCTGTATGAAAAACATAAGGGTTCAACGTGAAGAATTTCAAAAGACCTAAAGCCAATCGGACGACACCTGAGCCGTATTGTTGTCCTCGGTAAACGGTCGATCTGGTTCAGTGTGAAATTGGACTTCCATGAAGTAACACGGCCTTGAGGATGGGAGACAAGTCGTTTCCCGAAACGTCGACTTACATAAAAGCATTAACCTGGCTGAGAACCCGAGAAATATTCGTCAAAAGTATTCGCCATCGTATATAATTAAAATCAATGATTAATCAATGATCATCGTATATGATTCAATTCAAAATCGTATATGATTAAATATGGTCGAACTCTGCAAAAAATGCACCAACATGCATTTGCTCCGATTAAGTTCGAGTCCCCACTCTAGGCTCCATAAATAGCCATGTTTAAATCCGATGATAGAATTTCATAGTCAGAGTGATCACCAATTTCGCGATAAATGACAACGTCGTCAGTAAATAAACGTATTTTACTGCTAATTCGCGAGCAGAGGTTATAATTGTATAAAATGACCAAAGGGGGGCCCAATACGCCTGTGTTGTGGAACACCTGATGTCGCTTTTACTACATTAGAGAACTAATAATTACTTTTACTAATTCCGTCAAGAACTACTTCTTGTTCAAGATAATTCAGACTGTCACGTACCGAGTGTACCAATGTTTCGTTTAATCCGCATGGCTGTAATTGGTATAAAAGTTTATTGTGAGGAACCGAAAGCTTTCTTAAAATATAGAAATAATGCGTCAACTTGTCAGTTCGATTCCCCAGATTTGAGGACGTCGTGAAGAAAGAGCGCGAGCTGTGTTTCGCAAAATCGACCTTTTCGGAATTCGTGCTGACAGCCATGGAGGAAGTTACGTCTGTCCACGAAAATCATGATATTGCGAACGACGATATGTCTTTACGCTCAAGTATCTTGGCCATAATCGATGTTAATGAAATTTGACGATAGTTGCCTGGGTCATGTCTGTTTCCCTTTTCGAATATCGGTGTAACGCTTGAAATTTTCCAGACTAGCGGTAACTTTCCTTTAGATATTGACTTCTTGAATATTATCTCCAGGTAAGGTGCGATCTGTGGAGCTAACTCCTTGAGGACACGCGCGGGTATTCCCTCTGGACCCGGAGATTTACCATTCTTTTTTCGATTGATATTGTTTAGTTATCCCATCGCGTTGTATAGAGATTTCTTTCATCGGTACCTCAGTACGTGGGATGTCTATATTAAATTCAACATTGTAAGTAGTGTATAAACTTTTGAATTGGGAGTTTAACGTGTTAGCTTTGTCAGTCTTTTTGGTGAAAAGTTTTCCATCTTTACCAAATAACGAATCAACGGTTGAATATTTTCGCTGAAGCTCTCTCGCGTACGACCAAAAGGATTTCGGATTTTCTTCGTGTAATTCACCGAGTACATTTTTCTTAAACTTTCGCATTGCAGTTCGCATTGATTTCTCGATTACTGAGTATTGTCCGACGAAACTTTCTTTTGCTTCAAGTTCCTTCGATTTATGACCTAACGTAATGGACTTTTTGTACAAGTTGTATAGTTCTCTCTGTTCCATAAGGCCTCTTCTGACAACGTTGTTGTACAAGCGTGGTTCTTAATATCACTTATCACCTTTTGCAGAACATATTAGTTGATTCCTTGACGCAAAATTTCTAAGAAGTGTTTCCACGTTACATCTGTGCTTTTATCCTCTGTTTCAGCGACGAATTTTGTGTAGGAGTCGTTAAGCATCTCGCCAAATTCAATGAAGTTGCATTTATCAAGTAAGTAAATATTACGTTGTGTTTTACAGCTGACAATGCATCAATTTTTAACGTTGAAAAAATTACTCTTTGGTCACTTATACTGTCAACAATATCGATTTGTTTTACCAACGTAGGATGACTGACTGCTAAAAGGTCTAATATCTTATTTCCTCTCGTAGGCTTGTCAACTACTTGGGCGAGAGAGTGATTTGCCAGTACTTTGAGTAAGATCTCGCTGATTTTTCTATTCCTTGAATCCGGTGTTACAGTGTATGAATCCCAATTTATAGATGGAAGATTAAAATCTCCCCCAACAACTATTTCACATTTACTGTCTCTCATAGTTAATGTGGATACTTCATTTTCTATTTGGTAAATAATATCAACTTCGGAATTCGGAGGTCCATTAAAAGAGCAAACATGAATAGTTCTTTTGTTTCTTTGTTTAAATGTACACCAAACGCTTTCTATTTCGTTGTCAATTATTTCATGGGCAGCGCTGTGTAAATGTGCTTTAAAAGATGCACTTGCGCCTACCGAGTCGAGAAGATGTTGAAATAACTGTGGCCGGAATGATTTCATAGAAGCTGCTTGACGGATACGCGTAGTGGGCATCTGAGATATGAATTAATTTCATTAGCGTCAATAAAGCCACACATTTTGTTCTAGAAATGTTACTGATACAATTTAAGTCATTAGAATTTGGAAATTAAATTAAATTTGGAAAATAAAAAATTAGAAAAAGCATCACAACAAAGCCCTTATTTTCCCATAAATAATGCTGTTACTGGTTGTGAGACAAAAGATGAACTTCAGACTATGCCGAGCCGTGTTCTTGTAGGAAGTTTTATCAGTCTAAAATATATAAAAGATTGGATAATATTATTGAGGTTTGGTCTTTTACGTAATAATGCTTGCACAATTTTAAAGGTTGATGAATAATCAGCTGAAAGATCTAACCTAATAAACATTATCCTATCATTTATTAAATAAATAACAAATGCTCAGGCATAGTTATCGAGTATGATAGCATCCATTATTTTCAGAAAATTATTGATAAAATAACTCATCAAACTTCATATTGGTGGCCAGCTACAGGTCTATTTGAAGATACTGTTTGTATCTATAGGTACATTTTTCTTAGCTCTTAGTAAGAAAAGTTTCATGTTGGTCCCACACCACGTTCATGCATGCACTACCGCTTGTCAGCTTGCATAATGGATACCACCCATTAGTCTCGTACTTTTTCACAAAAGGAAAACAAGAAAAAAGGATGCTAGTGAAAGTTCATCCCAACAAAAATATTCTTGTAGGATGTTGTTAAAGACGCCGATGTTCTGGAATGAGCCACACATCTGGTGTATTAGAGATCGCATATAGATACGACCTGAATTCATCCAATGGGTACAAGGCATGCCGTATTCCCGTAAACCGCTCATGATTTCGCGTGAATTTCGGTATGAGGATTCCCCGAATGCAATCTTTTCACCCAAAAACTATGGAATTCGACTACAATGGAAGAGAACGTACATAGCTTCAATCTCGTGATAAAGTTACTTTAAATAAATTACGAATCTATATAGATCAAACGAAGTCGAAAATCGTGTCTTGAAATTCCAAGTTGCATCCACACGTGCAGTCCATCACCTGAGCGAGCCGTCGGCATCAATGAGAATCACTTATGAACGATAGAAACGTATACCTTGGAAACGCCGGCAGAGAATTGAGAGCATAACCCGGTCGGAAACCCGAGAAAGATCGACGGGAAAGGATCAAATCATCCTTTGTGAAGAAGTGACGTTTTCATGACTATTCGTGGTCTATTCCTTACGACCTGTACAAAGATACATTCCCTTCAGTGGCTGACAGTTTCGTCATTTCGTTTACAAATCACTCACTCGCTCCTGTGGAGGCCATTCTTCGAGCGCATCGTCGCCTATCTCCCTTTCGTAAACATTTATCTTTCCGGGTCGATTCTTCCAATTTTATTTTTATTTCCCGCTAACCCTGGGAAGAAACACGACGGTGGTGTCACGTGATCTCGGCGACAAGAGAAAACTTATCCCTCCGTGGGCCAAGAACGATGCGTGCAAGGGAGATAGGTCTGAGTTGGATGGAATTGTGGGACAGGCGCAGGGTGTGTGCAAAGGATAAGGGTTTAAGGGCAACAGGGCCACGCCAGTGTAAAGAAGAAGAGGAGAACCCTTTTCTGTCGAACGCCTTTGTTGAGCCAAAGGTTTCTTTTCTCGGGGTCGTGGTGGAAGGGGAAAGTGTCTTTGCGAGGAAGGACGTTTCCCATGCCGCATTGCGTGACTATTCGCGGAGGAAATTTATGCCAGCACGAGGCTCTGGGCGTTCGGAATTGGCGTAGGATTTCGATTTCGAAAGGGTTGCGTTTTTGGGGTGAATTGAAAGAATCCGTGACCAGGATGATTCCCATCATATTTCTAAAATTTCTTCATGTCAGCATCTAATGGGAAGCTGAGCGGAAATCTGCGACAAACCAATCTTAAGATTGTTGGCATATGATGATGGTGATGTGTGCTCTGAGGCGAATAGGCGGTGAATTCTAATTTGGCAACGTTTACGTATCACTATAGGTGCGTGGTGACCTGATTGATAGACTTTTTTGCTATCAACTTAATTTTCCCAGGTTCAAACCCCGCTGTTAAATCCTTGAGAAGCTGCAAGAAATTGGCCACACATTTAATGAGTCAAACCCACACGGCTGTTGGTTGATCACGGGTGAGCTCCACCATCTGTTATCCAAACCAACTTTCTGATTGAAGAAGTAAGCCAAAAAGAGATTCATTTCCTAGCACAAGCAAAGAGAGGCCGAGAAGATGACGACATAGGTGGAAATTAGCGCAAAAATTGAACTAACCGAACCACTTGGCGGTGTATTCGCCGATTTGATGCCACAACACGTTATACATCATTCATTGCTACCAGGATACAGTTCCTTACCATCAGATACCTGATTTCAGTGGTTGGATTCATTTTGGTTATGGGTAGTCTTAAAATTAGTATTTATCACGGAGGAGCGACTTTGTGTGCATAAGAACTTACAACGTGAAGAGAAGTGAAATAAAAAAACTGCTTGCGTTGTGAATAACTTCACCTATTTCGGCAGTCGAAATATCGGTCTTTGGCATTCTGGACTACTGCACAAAAAAAACTACGTCACACAGAATTGACATTTGGATTGGTTGCTGAAAAACAACTGATTAAATTGCAGAGCATACATGACGAGTAGAACCTTCCTTGATGGTGCAAAGACATTTCAAGTTATGAAACTACATGCCTTTGGCGTAGCGTTCTCTGTCGTCTGGAAACTTTGATTGGGAGTAAGTTGAACGAAAGTGTCTGACATATTTCTTGACTTTTCCATGAAGGATCCGAACGGGTTATGCTCTCAATTTTCTGCCGACGTTTCCAAGGAAAACGTTTCTATTGTCCATACTTAGGGCTCATTGATGCCGACGGCTCACGTGATGGACTGCGCGTGTGGGTGCAACTGACAATTCCAAGAATGCCTCTTCCCGCCATTTCAAAAAAGGAAAGGCCTAGCCCAGTCGTCGTCTCTAATGAAATATTTACTGGCTATACGAATGTCAATGACATCCGAGGTGATTCTATGCCATGATCCGATACAAAGGAAGAAACCACTATTTTATTTTTAAATACCGTGAGAAACAAGTGACTCTATTCGTAGCCACGCGTACAAGTTTATTAAGTAATTGCCGTCATGCATGGAATTCTTAATGACAAAATCATATAGCATAGATTCCTTTGAGTAAGGATAAAAGTAGAGGAGGATGGTAGCCGGTATCTTCTTTTGGTAAATAAGTGTAATTCGTCATGTGTATCACGTGATGAGGGAGGAAGTTTTCACATTCATAAGCCCCGGAGGAAAACTTAGGCACACATCAAAATTATACACAATTTAATACAATATTTTTAACTTTACTCCCCAAAAAAGTGCAAAAAATATGACCTTATTCTGATATAAAACGATTACTAACCTTACAACCGGAATTAAATATCAAGTATAGGTACAATATAAAGACACCTTTAAGTACCTCACTTTAAATGAAAGAAAAAGTTTAGCAGTAAAATTTTACACAAAATAGCAATAAAACAATATATAATGAAAATGAATAAGCATATCACAAGTTTTACAATCTCGCACTGAGCGAGTTCAGGAGCAGTCCGATAGACAAGCTTTGCCTCTATGCCAAGTTTCCGAATAGATATAGCTAAGCTATCCATTTGAGTTTTTAACTTTATAATATGCCTTAAAATAAAAATATATTTAATGAATTGACCATACGTTCCAAGACTGCTCAAGTCATTTAAAAAACACTGAAATATTTAAGCATTTGAATAATGAACCCAGATGAAATCTCAAAATACATTTTAACGTTTTGAATATTTATTTAAAATGTTAAAATGTTTTTTTAATTTAAATAATAAATTTGATATTTTCATAGCAGACATATTAATTTTGATAACGCCTTACTTGTCTAAGGCCGTATTTATACGGTAAAGCATCGTAAGGAATATTCAGGATGGATTCCTGATCTCCTGGGCTGGGAAGTGGCGATTGAACATGCTTCTTGTTAAACCACTATATTTGTTTATGACGCACCAAAATCAGGTATCACAGTGAAACGTAATATTGTAAATGAAAAATTGTTTTTGACATCTCTGACAACAAAAATTTTCCATTTCCTCAGCACCAAATTTCGAGATGAACAAACTACTTATGCACCTAGTTCCACTAACAAAAATATCAGTGGCGGTGAGGTAAAGACCTTGCTTGCCAAAATGTAGGTCGTGCGTTTGAATCCCGCCTGGATAAGTGGTCCCTATCCAGGATGCTCGTGTTGTGCTTTGTTTAAAGGCTTCTATGTGGTTCTATGTGCTGTTTACGGGGGAGGTTGAAAATAAAAAATAATGAAATGAGTAACGCTCGAGGCAAAGATTTTTACGACCACACTGCTACCAACAATTTTTTCAAATATTTAAAGTTTTTTAAAACTCAAAAATGATGGCACTAAATGGAGCACAAGGTAAAAAAATTGAACTCAGCTTCGCGACTTAAATATGACAAGATGAATACTCTAAATGTTTATCATATTCACCCATGCTTAGAATGGATTACGAGATGAACCGAATATATAATTTGTTCTTCAAAACATACTCCTTATTAGCATATAGTCTGAGTAATTTAGTTTAATATTAACGACGGCACCCAACCAAACACCATTTGCAAATATAGGTCCAAAACGAGCTTAAGACTCAATTATAAGATATTTTATAATCTTATTGTTATTTAATTTTTCAAATTGACCTACGGGGAAATATGATTCAAATAAATGAAATTGTCATGTAATGCGTATGCGAATGTGCAATTTAAGAGAAGAATAATGTTTATGCAAATGCGCAATTGGGAGTAACTCAACGCATGGACCCCATTTTTATAGAATACTAATAAGAGAATGACAAACCGGTAGTATACCTTCCGTCAAAAACTTTACTGACACTAAAATAAAATATTAGCAAACATTATTGAAGACGGAAGAGCTATTCCAAATATGGAATATTGTAATGGACAGTTGATGTCCTACAAGTAGGCATAAATGTTCATTGGTGAAAGGAAGCGTGTAAATTCACAATCGAGGCAAAACTATCCTTTGCTTTGCATTGCTTGAAAACTTCTCTAGGACGACCCATGATCCACTCGAATTGCTTAATTAAGAAAAGATATTTCAGTCCAGGTAAATACCTTAATCCTAGACGTAGAGCTTCCTTAATTTTATTCCACTACTTTCAGGGGGATTTTACCGGATGATATTCAGGCCCAAAAGGGTAGTGAGGGGCACTGCGCAGCATCATCAGGAGAAGAGCAGACACGCAAGGGTGTATCTGCATGATCCTCTCAGAAACTTTGGAAGCCATCAGCGACACAGGGACAGATGAACCCGGCCGGGATGGCGTCGACCGTAAAGGCGGCTCCAATTACAGTAATCGCTGGGCTAAAGGACGGGAAGCGGGAGGCCGAAATGACGACACACGGGGAGGAGGGAGGAAATGGGATGGTCAAAATTCCACCAATGAAGAGCATCTCGAGACGAAAAGAGCTCCGCGGATGAGCGTAATGCGGTTGTAGACGCGGCGGGCAAGTATTTAGCACTGGAAGGAAGGGAAACGGACGGCATTGCGGCCCTCATGGACTGCCTCGTTAATTCCCCATTTCCATAAATATATCTCCATGGATTGACCCTTGAATAGGTGACTTTCCATCAACGGAATTATTGTTTATTAAAGTATTATTTCTATAGTTTACCAAATTATTCTACGCTAGGTTTGCATGGAGAATTTTTTAGATTATCCCTGCTTGTCTACCCTCACGGATAGGACTTAAGTCTTCACAAATCACGAACAGACCTCCACTCTTTCATTCCATTTTCAGTTCTCATTATTTAGAACGCTTTTCTAACGTTCATCTCTTTAACTATTATCATAGTTTTGTTTAAAAGCCCATAAAGTTGAAGTTGAAACTTGTAATATACATGCTATGCTCTCAATGTGCCACATGTTGCATTGAATAACTGGAACCTTCCGACAAGCCATATGGCTTAGAAAAAATAAATGCAATGCAAATGGCAAAATAAAAGCAATAAATAAATAAAGGCAATTATTATTAACTAATTACCATTGAATATTTTTGAGTCACTCCAATAACGTCATCCACAACTTGCATTTTTTATCTAAAACACCGGGGACGTGTTATTTTGGGCCCTTTTTGGAGTTCACAGTAACATTGGTATTAATTTTCTTTTGCTTCTTTCAAAGTCTTTGTATAATTTTTAACAGTTACTCGTCTTTAAGGCTTAGTATTAATTTTGAAGAAACATTTTCAGAGATAAAATATGCATATATAATGGCTATCCTTTTCACAGCCAATGGTAAAACCATATACGTCAAGTGAAAGTCAATTGAATGAAAAGCAAGATAAGTCCTGATAATTGCAATATATGATTGAAAGTTACTGAAATAAAGTTTCAGCGAAAACACAATGAACTACATACTACATAATTACTTCAGATTTGTCCTCAATTATTTTCAACGTTTTAGGTGATTACGTGACAGAAACAGTTAATTTGTCAGAACGTTTGCATAATATGTACTACTTATAAAATATTCCAAAAATAAATTTAAAAGAATTCATCTCCTAAAGAACCGTATACATTGCATGTTTCATTTCCTCGAATTATTCTTGAATGACTATAGCAGCCGGAAAAATGTCCACACACGCGGTTATTGCAAGCAATTAATAAATCTCGTTTGTCGATAAAGCTGAAATGGCGAATCAATGTGATTTTAAATGCACGATTCAACTTTACTGAGCATCGCATTAGATAACAGTTTAATCACCCACACCCGCTGCGCTCAGTTCTATAATGGGCCATCGCCACTGCTTCTACCCTTCCATTGTAATGACTTGATCCATAAATTTGTGGTGCAACACCTATAACTCGTGAGGCATTCTGTTGTTCCTGAATTTGATCCACATAAGTGGGACATTTACTAGTCTCCTGTAGACATTACGACGTTCACTTTATTCATGAAGTTTAGTTTGCCAATTTATAACAAACACTTGGTAACTGTTGGATATCATGGTTTCTATGTAACGTCCCATTTGAAATTAAACGAACTCGAGCATTTCGTTTGTTAGCTAAATTATCGAGTGCACGACGTTGGCAGGAACTCGGGTGAGTTAGAGCTATTTGAGCAGCCGATTTCAGCGTTCCACGCACATTCTCCTATGTGCGTCTCCGGGAAATCGATCTTTTTTTGGAAAATTGCGAGGTGGAGGTTTGTGTTCAGCACCGAACACCTGAACATTAGAATGAAAAGGGAACACCCGACACGGCTTACAGGGTAAATTGAAACCGTTACTGCCTTATTCCAGTCGAGAATACTTACTTCCTGGAAACTGGTTGCAAAGACGTCAAAACGAAGTGACATTTGGTCCAAAAGGGCTGTGAGTTTACAATCCACTCCTTGAAAATATTTTACCACTTTGAAAAAATGTATTGTTATCGCATTAAGAGGTCGCGAGCGGCCTCTAAATGTTACACCATTGATCGCATTTGTTTAGAGTATCCATTCTCCCCCCCACATTGTAAATAGTTGAAATCGAGAATTCAAGAAAAATTCAAAATAAGCCACAGCCCAAGGTACCTTCGCACTTCATTACAACCTCAAGCTGTAAACTACCTCTAACGAAGGATAACTTTCTAATAATAGCGGAAAGTGAAAAACTATATGGTACACATTAGTTGATTTCGCGTGGGTACCTTGAATACCACGTTGAGATACGGGCGAAGGATGTAATTACAAAATATTCAATTTAGTGTTAACCCAAGTAAAGAGACTAAAAAAGAGGGAACAATTAAACACAACAATTAGAAAATGCAATTAAATGCAACGTTTTTGGCTGAGATACTTTTAAAAGAGCATTTCTTTCAATTTCAGTGTTTACAGCTTTTCACACATCACTTTCAGCCGATTTCACACAGCATTCATTTTACTGTCCCTTCTCCCCATTCTCCGATAACTATGAGATTTTTAAATATAGAAGAGCTTTTTTTATTCGATCTGAGAATGACTGCAGAGTACTTAAAACGTCAATTGGTGGGTTCGTGAAAAATTTAAGCCAGTTGTTCTCAGGATTGGATTTCAAATAATGTAGCAAGCCAAGTTAGAAATGAAGTTTCAGGTTAAAGGGTACCAACATAAATGATAGAAATCAATCTCCCGACTAAATCCCACACGGATTTAGGTGTGGCGTGATCTAAGTTTGTTCTAAAATGAGCTAAAGCAGTAAAAGCCGCACTATCAAAATATTAGGAAATGTTTCACAAGTTAATATTCACTTTCCTCAATGGTGAATAGTAATTTTCTGATGCACAATATTTGTCACAGCCCACTAAAAAATGTAGAGCCGATTATTTGAGATGTAAATAACTCTCATTGCCCTCGAAATTGCCCCGTAATCGTTTTCACACTACAATCAACAGTTTTAGGACTCGTAGAAACTGTTTTTTTACGTGGTTTTAAAGCAAAAAACTAGTGCAAGTGCTCCGGCAAATCACATATTACCACCAATTTGCGTTTTTAAAAGTAGTTCTTAGGTGAATTTCCATATCAATCAAAAATCAAGCTGCCAAGTACGTAATGAACTCGGAAGTAAAATAACGACCAATCCAAAGCGATTGGCATAATATTTAAAGGATTATCATTACTATTATTATTCAAACATTCTCCCGGCTATTGTAGGTTTTCATGTAAAAAGTAAGCTCAGCCTGTCAACTGCCTTAGATTCGACTTCCTCCTTCAATTGACAACTAGCCCCACTCCCGTTCATTACACCTATCTATAAATCCTGTTTCCTCACTTTCCCTACTTTAGCTAACATTTTTCTCTCTCACATGGATTTTAAATCTCCTCCCCATTCAATTCAATTCTACTCCTCACTCAATTCAAACCCTTCCTCTCTTCTATGTCTCATCTGAGCACCAAATAAGCCAAAAGCGAATGGAAATATAGACTGAGCGATTAAGGATTATGCTTCATTTTTTAATTTACACAGGCGCAAAAGAGATGAACTGTCGGCTTGGCCAAAATAATTCCTACGCAAACCGTGGACTGCAGTTAGACTGATGAAATTGATCTGAATGAGAAAAATCAAATGTGCAAATCGACAATTTCAGCACTAGCTACCGAAAACCCAGCCTCCCTCCATCACCTCACCCCCACCCCCCTAACAACCCTCTCCCCTCACGGTTCAACGTTTGAGTGCCCCCACTGATGAGATTATGCTCCACGAGAGAGTGGATAAGTGTGGAAGGAGATAGATGCGTGGGTTGGCAGCACTGAGTGGCGTGGGACCAACCACAAAATAAAATAACGGAGCGGAGCGAACCTAGGTAATTTGATTCCACTGAAAGTGTTTATGCAGCTCTTGATCGGTGCATTGCACTTCGGATTCAATTTGAATTCTTGCTGATTAAGAGTAAAGACCGATGAATACCAAAATATCCATGCACACGCACAAAAGATAAGATCAACGGACATCAATCCATCGATAACTATAGAACTGGATTCATGCAATATTAGCATTTACTTCACCTGCACCAAGTGGAAGTCCACTCTTTTCATAAGAATCTCTAAAATCATTGTCCTATCTACAGGTCTATAAAATCTTGAGAAATAACCTACGAAAAAATGTGGTGAAATACATAAGAATTGAATGCACCCAGGACAAAAATGAAAAATCAAATAACCCTTCCACAGGAAATATCTATTCTATATATTAAGATTTCCACTTGAATTACTTGCAAAGTTTCCTTATTAATACCTGCAGACCATTTTTTCTTTTCAAAATTTTAAATAGTTGTAATGGCCACACATATTTGTAACACATGCCATTGAAAATAAAAATAAATACAAATTCTTACTATTGCAATCAATTTTCGTTTTCCCACGTGATTTAGGGTGGATAATGAAAAAAGTTCATAAAAATGCCGAATTTTTACCGTTTTCGTCTTACTATCCCCTTGGCGACCGTCAATATTGTTAATGTAGTAGTCCATCTCATTCTAAGTTATTCACAAAATAAATCCTTTGATTTAGTCGTTAAAAAGTTCATTTGTCATTATTTATTCACTAATCAAGTGCGCGAAAACATTTTCCATATACTTTCGGCAAATTTTGTTATTTACCTTTTTATTCTTTACATTAAGACAGTTATTTTTCAATCTAATTTACATAGAAACACTATTTACCGCAACGTACGCGGGAACTTTATTTTCATTGATCAATTACAATGCAAAGGAGAAGGCGACCTAACTTAGGCCGTCGAATTGAATCAAACGAGCTACATTAAGTGCTAACCGTGCTGATGACCAGTGAGAGGCAGATAATAATAAAAGTCTAGTTGTTATGGCAGAATTGCGTTCTAGATTGACTGAAAATAAAGCTAGATAGGCTTACAATAGAACGAGTTCGTGGACATCAAACACAACAACAGAAACCACGTCGCATTGAAATTAATCGATGAAGACGCAAGGCTCCTATGATCCTGGAACGAATGGCATTCAACTGCGATAGGGTTGAAATTATTGTACAGATACATTAGTAGCAGTTTAGGAAATGAAATCATTTTTCCATATTATAAGGCGTTAAGGTACAGCGGTGAATCTACTGGATTATATTGTGCTGGTGGCAAAGTAAAATTTCCAAAATTGGTACCACCACCAGACCCATTGCGCTCATTAGTTTCTGGAATGGGACATGCTTGTAAACCGTTATTGGCCAAAATTCAAAAATACAAATGCTGTTTTCAAATGACTTCTTCATCATTGTACACCGAAAAAAATGGAAAAAATATAGTTTATCGGAAAGCATTCAATTTATGAACTGCATTGAAACCGTATTGATTTTTATGAAAATGAATATATTATATTTATTGGAATTACAAGAGTTTCATTTAATAACCGCATTTAATAGTGATAGGCTACAAACGGCACTGACCAAAAAAATGTTGATAAGTTCTTATTTGTTGGTATAATTATCTGTAACACAATGATTAGGTAAACGTGGTAGAAATACGGGACGAGCATCAAATGTTTGGACTTCCGCAGATATTTTATAGCCAAAATTAGCCAAATTGGTTCAGCCGTTTTCGATTTTCAGCGAAAAGAACTAATTGAAATCGATTCGTGTGTGCATAGATAGATACGGAGGTGATACGAAGCTCACCGGGTCATCTAGATTCAAGTAAAAACAAATATTGTATCATCACATAGGACCAGTATCACGTTTCATCATCAAGCCATTGTATTGGAGCAGAAATAAAAATTAAGGGGAGCATAACTAAAGGAAACATTCTTATCCGGGTGAAATACAGGATTAAGATCAAGACTTATTTCTTTTATTAGTTTTAATGTTTCCAAAGAAATGGAACTACAATCCATTAAAATATTTTTTTTTAAATTAGGCTCAAAATTGAAAATGATTAAAATCAATCATTTAAAATTAAAATATAACTAGGGTACAAGTGACGGAAGCACAGATGCTCGTGTTATCAGAAAATCGGTCTTAGCGCTTCTATTTTTCCTTCGTTTTGCTATGAATGTAGTGGGATTGGATAATTTAAAACGAGACACAAACGACAGCTGGAGACGAGTTTTCAAAATTGACGACCCTCTTAACCCTCGGCCTCCACCTGCTCAATACTTACGTGAACTCCACCTGGGGTCTTTTTTGACCCCAAGCCGTAAATTTATAAACAAGCAGTTATTTTTCAGGAGATTTTGAATTATACCGTTTTAAATGATAATGAAGACATAAATAAGCATTTTTATTGTTTTATCAAGTAATATTAACATTTTGAAATACAATAACATTTATCCTAGAAAACTAAAAAAACTATTGTTTATCCAGAAAATTTCTCTTATAATTTTTCCGTTTCAGTCCAAGACAAAAAAAACAATTACTTTTATAAAATTGAGTATTGAAATAACAACTAATCTATCTTACAATCCTTCACACTTTCTACAGGATATAATGATATTTAAATGATCATTATAAACATAGACTTCACATTTTTTACACCTCCGATTCATTACCTACCGGATTCTCTCGGACAAAATGAACAGCACCTACGTTTTTTTCTACGTAGTGGCAAATCCCTTCTACGCTGCAGTGGAATAAATGTTCAAATCCTACAGAGTTAACTGCTTCCCTAATTACTTGCATTCGTGTCTGAGGATTTTTCAATTGTCTTCTTATCTTTGGTTCTACTAACTTCTTTGCCAAATCAATAAAAAATATTCTCCTTGCTCCCTTTTCTGTTTCCCCGTTGAAGCTCTTTGAATTTAAAACAAAAGCAATAAATGCTGCAATATCAATAATATAAAAATAGAACAAGAGGTCGTCTTCTTGTCCTACGCTTTACTGAGTAATGTCTTGCCATTAGATCTACAGTGTTGACGCCGGATTTTGTATGACAATAAAATAAAACTACTATTTTTATGTTCACCACGACTAACATCAAATGACCGGTGTTGAGTTGAAACTAGAATAACTGCCTTTCTTGGCTTTGGGACATATGAAACCACTGGCGTACTGTTTGCATGAGAAAAAATACTCGAATGCTCCTCTCGTTGCTTGGCGGGTAACATCACCCTCGGAATTTCTACGCGATTTGAACTTAGTGGAGTGGTGGTGCAATGTCCCTCATCTTCACTGTCCTCAAACTCTCTGACGAATTTTCTTCTTCCACTATCACGTCTGTGACATCCTCTTCTATTTCAATTCATTCCTCTTCATCACTGCTCAATTCACAACTGTCCATTTGTATGTCTTCGTCAATGTTCTCAAAAATTTCATTTAGTACCTGATCTGCACTATATCCCCAGCTCAGCCGATGAAACTCCATGTTTACTACAACGCAACGTTTTGAAGGTACAATTTTTTACTGGTCCCACAAAATCGCTTTCGATGTGGACTATGCACCTGCAGAGCTAAAACGAAAATAAGGCCTGACCTCCTTGACAGGAGAGTTGCGCATAGACAGCGGTGGCTAGTTCGAAAATTAGGAGGAAGGGGAAATCCTGTGACAAAGTAAAGGTGATGAATCATAATCACAGTTGAGGCAAACTGTCCCCTAGAGTATTTTCTTTTCCTTCTCTCAATGCACCTGCTGATGACATAGGGTTACGATGGTCTAAGAGGCCAGATAGTGCCTTCGACATAGGCGTTCCATGCTGTTATTATTTCATGAGTGAAAATGCTAAGTATTTGGCATGAAATAATATGAGGATAATCTATCAACATGATACCCTCCGAGAGAGCTCAGGCAGGTGGTGGTATTTTCACTCAATCTTCACTGGGCCCACAATTACAATATCTGTGATACATTATATTCAAAATATAGCTATAAACGGAGGAAAAGATATTGGATTCTACGAACATCTTCAGCAGGAAAGACGGGAACCAGCTACCCAACTTATGGGAAAGAGTGTACGTGGAGTAAAAAAAAACTCACCCTCTGCCCCAAACCCTAGAGGTGACTAGGAGTATATCATGTAGATTTAGGTGTTGAACAGAGTGCTCCAACAAAATCCGGAAAAAGTTTTATAGGGAAAAAAAGGAAAACACGAGGAAGGATTGACTAATAAGATGAGCCCAGCCTTGAATGAATGATATAAAAGACGATCTCTACCTCCACTCTGCACTCCAGAGACCTACAGATGCTAGCAGCAATGCCAGCGAAACTGTTGTATATGAAGAAAGACACACATGGTGTATAACCCGGAAACTTTACATCTGAATCTTCATCCCACCATGAAAACCTACATAAGTATTACCAACATTTGAACACGATTTATCAATTATGTTTCCACAGATATACATTTCAAAATTTAATACCTACACAGTCTCCACCTGGGGTCAAATTTGACCCCACTCAGGAAAAATAATCCCATTCGTGAATAAATCAAAATTTTAATTAAAAAATGGCATGAATTTAAAGACAAAGCATGCGGGAAGGCATATCTGTAACATGGCAAGATAATCTGAATTGAGTCAAAAATTGCAGGCATTTTATCAACCTTGGGGTCAAAAAAGACCCCAGGTAGAGTCGGAGGGTTAAACTGGTAACGACTATTTTCCTAATTAGCAAGGGATGCAATGGAGTTCTGAAGTAGAGTTACCTGCACGATGGATGCAAAATCTACTTCCACCTCGAGATATCTGTAGATAAGGGAAGCTCTTGAATGTCTCTTTACCCTGAATTAGGAATGAACGCTGCAAAACTCCAAATTCATTCAATACAGATCAATATATTTCCTATGAGTGCAAAAATAATGTAAGCATGCTCTTCTCAACAAATTAATGTAGAGAATAAATCGCGACAGACCTTCAATTCAAGGGCTTTAACATACTCAAGGGAACAAATCAAATAAATCCATTAAATAGATAAATATACATTTATATTCGCGACAAACAGCAAAGAGTTTAAAATTATAAATAGCGACATTGTATGTTCCTCCCAGCACTAGAACGACGATAAAAGAGATATTGTCACTGCTCTTTAATAAAAAAAGGTAGACCAGGGGAATGCGGACTCTTCCTGAACTGCTATTTTATTGATGCGGTTTTGTTGGAATAGGTGCAGAGAGATTAGTAAAAAACCTACCAAATCATGCGTGAAAATTTGAAAATCCTTTAACCGTTATTTATTCTGTCTTTAATAGTCTGACGTCTACTCTGACCCGTTCAAGTTCCAGGTCAGCATGAAAAAAAACTGATTTAAGAATGCTACGAAATACGATATTAACCCGTCAACGCCCACGGTGCCATACGGCACCGCAGTGCAGCGCCTAGAGCCTAAACACTTGCAATGTTATTATTAATATGTTATTATTAGCGTAAATTTCGGTTCAAGTACTTAGAAGAAGGTTTCTACTCTTATTCAAGCAGTTTGAATTGTGTTTTTGACCACATCGGATCGTCCTGTCTGTTTCACAGCAAAAGTTTTTTTTCCGAACACATTTTTTATGGGTACTCGATCGAGGGAAGTGCTTTTGTTGTCATTAGTAATTATTTAAAAAAATATTTCGCAATGTTTTCATGAAATGTAAAGTACTAACTAATATTTAGTAAGGAATTAGCGGTATCATGCCATTCAAAGTTGAGACATATGTAGGAAACCATCAGCGGTGCCGTTTGGCACCGCTGGGCTTTACCCGTATCAATTCACCATGTGGTCCTATTTCGCTTAGCGTTGCGAATTTTAGCTCTATATTTCATCACAACGCAATTTTCTTAACAGAAATAGGTACTGAACGTTTTTTACAATGTGTATAAGGTATGTTTAAATTATATTTCCATATGAAATATTATTAAACAATATTTAAATAATAAAAATATTGACTCGTAAATTTCCGCGGCGCTGCTTTTCAGATATTTCCGTGGGTTCTGGGTTTCACCACGTGGGATTATTTAGTGGATTGATAATGCTGTGGGTTAATTTCAAGGTAATGGTTTGTCAACCTTTCGAAATAATTCGAATATTAACTTAGTATCATTTATTCCTTACACTTAGGCTCTTTTTGTGTCTCACTATATCGTTGGATTGTTTTCTTCGTGCATAGAACGATACGTTCAGTTTGCGTGAGAATGATGCGGATAAAGTTTTAAATGCTTAATTGAAAAGTGCTTCAACTACTGGGGTTTTTGGTTTCATAATAATAATAATAATAATACGTCTTTATTGGGCGAGATTGGGACTAGAAAGTCCCATCTTCCACCTAACCCCTCGTCAAACATTAAATATATGCAGTTAAATACATTGTCAAGCTGCTCATGAAATTACATGCAGAGAAATTACATAAAAATAAGTAGAAGTTCCATTTTCAATCAACAATTAGCATTATAATTTAACAAATTTACTATTGACCAAGAGTAAAAAAGATGTCAGTGAACGTGGGAAAAACCTAAGGATATTGACTGTCGTCCTTAATGGAAAAAACCCACTGCAGGAAAACGCCCACACAAGAAGGGGGCGTGAAAAACCTGCGAAAACCTACTGAGAAAGCTAATGTAAATCTGAGTATACAAATACAATGAATTACATGGAAAATGTCACCCAGTACCTGTAAAGAAAAGGAAAATTAGATGAAGCCGGATGAGATAATTGATGAATCTTTCGTACTGTTCCCGTGATGTTACATGTCTCGCTGTTGTTCTCGAAGAAGTTTTACGTGTAGTGCCTTTTTGAAGGAGGCGAGTGATGATGATTTACGTAGTGGTAGGTCAATGTTGTTCCATTCGCGGCATGCAGTAACAATGAATGCTTTATTGAATCTGACTGTCCGGTTGTGAGGTATAACGAGTTTTTCATTTCCCCTTGTATTTGAGTCGTGTATTCTACTAAGTGTTTGAAATTCGTCTCTGAGGTACGCTGGTGTATTTGTCTGTAAGATTTGATAGAGAAGACAAAGGATATGCATCTGGCGTCGAGAACTAGGCTTTAACCATTTGAGATCGTTAATATGATTGGTGGTATGATCTGATATTTGTAAATTAAAAATGAACCTAATCTACATCTACATCTACAAATTACCCTGCGAGCCACCTCTAGGGTGTTTGGCAGGGGGTGATCAATCACCAGCATGCAGCATGCATTTGGACTCCCATATGCACACCTCACCGTCCGAAAAACGTCCCGTATAATAACAAACTATACTACTATATGCTGTTAGAAATAGAATATAGAATAGAAATTCAGAAACATGCAGTAAGTTTTACATAGGTTAGTAGGCTACACTACAAGTCATGCAATCTATTTACGCGTTCTATTGCTGCCGTTATAATCTCTTATTGATCGTGGAAAAAATGATATTCGGAATCTGTCTGTTCTGCAATCTATCTCTCTTATTTTATTTATATGATCTGATCTTCCGTAGTACGTTGGCGTCCGCAAGATATGGTTAACTTCGTCAGAAAAGACACTGCTCTTGAATTTATCTAAAAGGTTTAGTCTATTTTTCAATCTACGGTCCGACAGAGATTCCCATCCGAGTTTATCTAAGAGGTCAGTTACACTAACAAGACTATCGTAACGACCTTTCACATACCTGGCAACTCTTCTTTGCACGCGTTCTAACTCTGTTATTAAGCCTTTTTCATGAGGGTCCCAAACACTGGCAGCGTATTCCAAATGTGGTCTAACGAGGGAAAAGTAGCTAATTTCTCTCACTTTGTCGTCGCACTTTCCTAATATTCTTTTGACAAAACCCATTTTACGATTAGCTTGACCGGTTATTTCTCGAATATGTTTATTCCACGATAGATCATTATTGAGTCTAACCCCTAGATATTTCACAGATTCAACTGCCTTTAACTGCGCGCCCCGAATGACATAGTTACGCTGTAGGGAGTTATTCTTCCTCCAGAAATTCATTACGACGCATTTTTCCAAATTTAATTCTAACTGCCAAGCATCGCACCAAGCTTGGATAGCAGCAAGGTCATTCGTTAGTTCATCTATATCTTTGCTGGAACGAATTTCTCTGTAAACTACAGCGTCGTCTGCAAATAATCGTAACTTACTCTGCACTACTTCGCCAATGTCGTTTATATAAAGAAGGAATAGGAGTGGGCCAATGACACTACCCTGAGGAACGCCAGAAGTCACTCTAACCTCATTGGAGACTGCACCGTCTAATACTACTCTCTGGACGCGGTCGCTCAAAAATTCTCTAATCCAGGAAATGACATCTTCGTCTAGACCATAAGATTTCAGTTTTAATATTAACTTTCCGTGGGGTACTTTATCAAATGCCTTTTTGAAATCAAGAAAAATCGCGTCTACTGGAATGCAGGCGTTGAAGGAGCGGTGAAGTTTATTTGACAGCACCTGAGATATGTCTTGAAAGGCAACATCGGCATAATCAAAATGGGGAAGTATTAATGTTGAAATTAATTGCTTCTTTAAGGAGAGAGGAATAATGTTTCTGAAACGTATTAATGGAAATAATGACTTATTCACTGCTTTACATATCTTAGTTATATGAGATGACCAAGACAGACTTTCATCAATGATCAATCCTAGATTAATAACTTCTTCGCAGTACTTTATGGGAGAGAAGGAAGAAGAAGCTGATTATGTCTTAATAATGTCCACCAAATATTTGCCGAGCCACCGGAGGCGAGGAATCAGGTTATGAAGACGGTGGCTTGACTGACAACTTGGTCGTCAGCTCAGATCAAAAGCAGAATCAATTTTTTTAAAAGAAAGACAAAATGAAGATGAAGAATTTGATGAGCAAGTGGCCGTAATTTCTCACCAATCACGGCTAATTAGAGTGAACCTGTCGGCAGAACGTCACGTAATGTGAAAAGGAAAAAAACAGTGAGAGAAAATAAATGGAGATGTATCTAACTGCATTTTTTAAGAAAAATGAATGAAATTTCTGTACTCAAATGGTAGAAAAAAACAATGTATCGATGGTACAGAGTCATTATTCTCTAGCGCTGACTATTCAGGACTCCGGGATAAAATTCTGAGAATAATTTTCCACTATTTTTGATCAACAGGTGGTAAACTACTTAGTCGTGGTAATAATTACGCTATGTTCTGTAATTGCCGTTCACCTAACAATTCTTTCAAGGGATGAAAAAAGTTTTGGAGTATGGTGAGATAGTACGGATCCCATGGATGTAAGGAATTTATATGAGGCAAGCCTATCTGGTTGAGCTACAAGGTGTGGTTTTTGAACGGTGCAGCTGGATACCTAATTGACTCAGAGGCCTACCAGGAAAAAAAAAGCATAATGGAAATACAAGAAGCGGTGCTAAAAATCATCAGCGCCGATATTATCAATGTTCAGCAATCTCAGAGAGAATGCACGGTACCTGCAGTACAATATTTTTTCGACAGCCTTTTCACAGGCTGGTAGCATATTTCTAGTTCATGTAAAATTATGTCTCTAATTGAATATCACAAGGAGAAGAAAAGACGCTTTTATTGTTTTTGTTCAAGGACTGATTCTCCTGATGGAGCACACGAAGAAGGTTTATAATAGGGTTGTAATAATAAACAATGGGGTTGTAATGGATGCATCACCACGCTATGGTGTGCATCCTGTGACTAGCGTAGTAAAGTACTCGAGTGGGGCCAAAAATTTCATTTCTGTGACAAGACCAATACAATTTGAGGAGTGCAATGAGAAAATGAGTGGTACTGGCCTCATAGATCGAGGGATAAATCGCTACAGAGTGGACGTGCGCCGTGAGAAATGATAGTGGCCAATTTTTACGTGGCTTTTGAGAGTCTATAAGGACAACCCTTGGATTTGGAGGAGTGGACATATCGTTACTAGAGGTATGGAGGCTTATTGTTCAAGTGTACTTAGTAAAGTACGAAACTCGCTCACATCAGGGACAACGGATGAGGAAAAATACCGGACACCTTGCAACAAATATTGTGTAATACGATGGCATAAACCATCTTGGTATTTCCACTCAAAAGGGGAGTAGGAGAAAATGTGCTGAGGATTATTGCGTGACTCAAACGAAAACGAATGTAAGAAATGTAACATTGGTCTTTATGTTGAATGTCTCGCTACTTACAATTCATAATCTAATGTATAACAAATAAATTAAAAAGAGGTTTTACCATAGTTGAAGGCGTATGATTCTTTCCGATATGCCCTTAGCAGCGAAGAGACCCCGCTAACGCCCAGCGGTGCCATATGGCACCGGCGTGTTACTCTGGTTCTACGTAATATTTCGGGATAAAAATTTAGGAGCATTCTTCATTAGTCATATGTATCATATTTTATAAAAATGAACGATGTATGATTAAAAAAAAACTTTGGGCGCTGACGGGTTAAGAACAATGAGGAGGATTGTGGCGTTGGAGGAATTATTAGGGAAGGGGGCAAAGTAGTAATCAGAAAGAGCACCTTTTGAGAAATGGGATTGCAAGGAGTGACAAGAGTGGAAGATTGATCATTAGCCTAAGAGCTGACAACTTCATGCACAGTTTCTTACTTCAATTCATTTTCATTTATTTGTGATTTTAAAGTTATTTGAAAAGCATTTTACCGAATTCTAGAGCTAATTGTACTTTTCCTTTGGAACTATATGTATGGCACAACAAAGTAATTTGAAACAGAGAGTTGTTGTGAGTAAAAAAATATTTAAGTGTTCTAAGTAAAAATAAATATGTCTTATAAGTCTATATATTCTTATAAGTCTTATAGACAAAGACAAAATGCGAGTTATACTCCCGATATGAAATATACTCACCTAAACAATTACAGTTGAGATTACGAACGGTAACTCAATAAATTTTGGGACTGACAGGCAGCGGTACTCAGTGTACGAAAATGAAATTAAAACGTATAGAGTAACGAACAAGAGAGACATTTGTAAAAGGATGTTTCGGAAAAAAAAGACGGACACTGCGCGCGAAGCAAAGAGCAAAATGAAGGAGGATAAAAGGTTTTATGACATTAGGCGGGAACGAAGATGAGATTAAGTTCTCTCGGGAAATAAAAACGAGCAGACTTTGATGGGAAAGAGAAAGATATGAGAGGCAATCAAAGAAATGTTATCCGGCATGCAATAACGGACCAAACCTCTATATATGCGCTGAATTTCAATGATGAATTTATATTTTAAAGTCATCCACCCTGCGTCATTCAAAAAAGTCAAACATCTCATCCTCCAGGTATTTCCACACCACTCATTGTCAGTCAGAAGAAGCCAATCAATTATTTCAAGAGATAGTTACTCATCAGCAGAAGAAAATTCGCCATTTAGGGGACATTTTCTTCTATGGAAAGAAATACTCACCCTTTGATTGAAATTAGTGACTTCGTGGTATTCATTTCGCACGTTTACATTCATTTATAAACTTGGGATGAAAATAATGGTAAGTTAAACAAAGAGCACGTCTGCTCTGTTGGTCTATTAGTGGTATACGCTTAGTACGTAATCATTGTGGCAGTGTACTTTGTTGCATTTGCAAGTAACTGTTCATGAACGTTTTATGTTTTTAATATTTGGCTTTCAGAAAACTTTTACCCATCTCTTCTCCATGGCCACTATGTAGGAGAAGGAAGCATCTCCGTATAAATTTTTGTTTACTTATAATGACGAAAACAGCCTTTTTGGCTAGTATATGTACGAATTTGAATGCAATCGTGTCTCGAACATGAAACTACATTATCATTTACAAAATATGCTTCGCTAAATCCAAAATAAAATCTTTGAGAAAACAGAAAAAAATGAAGATTTTTTAAAAAGTATATTGTCATTCAGTAATTCAGTTATATTATGGCCGTAGTAATTTGCTATCATATATGACGTAATTATTACACATCTATTAAATGAGTTTCCAAATTATTTAGGTTTGACGAATCATGAAAGAAAATCTCAGTAGTAGGTATATATTTTTTCATTAATTTGTTTAATAGCTAAGCCAGAGCCATTTCCACTAATAGGAAATCTTGTGAGAAGTTTCAGGCAGAAGTGCAATTTTCTGGCTTCATTTTGGGGTGGATTAGGTATCGCGTTTTAGACAGAGTTCAATCCGTGCATATGAAACAGAGCGACGCTCCGTGAGGAGAGATGAATCTGACGACAGTCACCTGCCACCCCAATGCGCACTCGTTTAATGAGCTTCGGCGACGACTAATCCCGACGCCAGCTGCGCCCCTAGCGGCGGCGGTGCGCATTAAAGGCATGACGAGGGTGACACGGTGAGCTTTCCGGCTTATCACTGCCGCGCGACTGTCGAAAGATTAATCGACGAAAGAGTGGCGAAGCAAACCATTTTCCCTATTGCTATTGGCGGCGCTGAACGAGCGGTCCACCGGAGATGCGGTTTGGTGTGGCACGCACAGATTCCCAATGCAAACGCGTAAGCTTATTCTTATGCTCCACTTCATCACATGCATGTATCATCTAATTAAAATCGAATTATAAATTCTATTAAGGAATTAGTACATAGATATATGAATTCTGTGTCGATCTAAGGACCCCTCTACCCTCATCACACGTGGTCTGTGATTCGATTTCCGGTCATGGGGTATTTTCTCTCATGGCAATTCATGGTATATTTCACAGAGGAAAACCTAGCTGTAGACTCCAAGGACCTAAAATTTATGCTGATCCATAAGATGGGACCACGTCAAAAACCTATACCAACTACTGTATTCTTTTTGGCGGTAGTATATTTACCAATGTAAATTAAATTGGCTGTGGAACTGAGCATGTGGCTATCAAGTATTTTTAATTTAACTCGCTAATTTATTATTTTTTACGATTTTGGTAATTAAATTGCCATAGGAAGTGTCAGGAACATGTAATGGTCTGCGCAGTGGCCAGGAAAGTCAAAGGTCCGTGGTTCGTTTCCCGATCAAACAGAATTTTTTCCTATGACATTTAATGTAAAAGCGGCAGCCTAGTAACTTCGCCAAGCGTGGCGTCTGCTCCGTTATGAGGCTCACTTTTAACAGTGGCCTCTTGCAAGTCCATTTTCCCATGTTTGTTTTGCCATCTTGGATGGACTGCAAGGGCTTAGCATCTGGCGGCATTAACGCAGGTAAGGTTGCACTGAGAATCATGGAACTCGGTATGCGTTTAAGAGAACGCATCGCTTCCATATCGCATGTCCATTTCACGACCATTCACTCGTTTGAAAGCAGTGCTAATATGGACTAATTTTTAGATTTTGGATAGAAAATCATCTTTAACATTTGCTGTTACCTCAGAATTGAAAAATTTTCCTCTGGGTTTTCGTATTGGATTGGGCCGCGGCCCGGAAGGTAGAAGATCAGTGGTTCGATTCCCACTCGAGAGATTTTTTGCTAGGTAATTAATGGGCTAATGCATCTGCAATTTGATTAAATCTTTACTGCAGTTTTTGGTACAATATTTCATTTCATGGAGTTTCCCTCATCCATTCTCTGCATTCCATGAGGCTCTGAAAAAGCGTGCACGCAATCGCCTCCGTGGGTGTCACGGCTTGCGCACGTGATGTCCAAGTCTCCAGCCACCACTGCCGCGACTCCTTCGGTAGGAAACCGTAGGTGAAAATCCAAAGAGGCGAGCCCCTAATCCTGCTTAGAAATTCTGCCTTATGGCGCTGCACGAAAAAAACCTCGTCGAAGCGAAGGCACTGCGCGGCGGAGGGAAGCCTTAGGAAGGAATTCGCGGCCGCAGTCAACAGCGCAGAATAACGGCGTGAAATCGACTGGCGCACCACAACTCCCATAATCCTTCACACAGATCGCCTTTCGCTCCTTAAGAAAACGCTTCACTCATGCCTAATCAGCATGAATTATTACCAACTGATATTTTCCTCTTCAAAACGTTCGCTACTAATAAATTAGACCGTTTTCAATGTTTACCCGCATCTCATTTTGGAAATGAAAATTGTCGCCTTTTCATTTTTGTCTCAAATTTGATTTTTTCATGCATTATGAGGAACAGACAAATTTCGACCACGGTTAACTCTGCTCACCCTTATACTTCAGCATGATAGCAGAAGTGTTACGTGAGTAATCCGACACAAAAAAGACCAATCGAGACTGCGGTGCATTACGTCATATTCAGGCATCGCATCAACCCCGCTAAACCGCTCTATTTTTGGGACTACTCACTCGTTTAACATCAGCACCACAAATTCGAACCTTTGGGTATTGGATAGAAAATCATTTTCAACATTTTTCTCTCAAATCTGAAACTAGAAATCTTTACCTCTGATTTTCTGAGATAAATATATTTATTACAATGAGACATGAGGCATTTAAAAATTCGAAGAAAAGAACGCAAATTTATAAGGTAGGTTTTTTGTAGGCTATTCTGTTAAGGTAATTGAGTGCCCTGTAAATATTAAATTTCATTCACCTTCTATTTTAATTCGTTACATTTAAGAAATGAAACTATTTATTGTAACCTACTTATTGCCTTCTGTAAATGTGCGTCAATTTTTGGCACATGCTCTACGAGACAACGAGGTTCAAAAACCCCGCGCTGTGAGAACGAGTGTCTTCCCATGCGTATATACTTGCCAAGTCACAGGAATAGGCGCTGTGCTTTAATTGCAAATGGTGAGAAAAGATAAGAAGCTGGATATGCAATCATAGTGTTTTGCAAGCCCATTACTGCCATTCCCGATTCTTTCAATCCTCCTACTATGGAAGTCCCTTGATAAACGAAACTCATCCTCTTAAAGATCCTCCTCGTTCGTGTGTTACTATCAAAATTAAACCCGAAAAGTAACTAGACTGTACATGAATATAAATCTCCAAAAGCAACTGCAACTGTGCCCAGCTGCCTAACTCTGGCTCTTCATTCGGCTCCGATTCTATTGTAGCATCCCTTTCACTCGAAACCGATATCCAGCATTCACTTCGCTTTTATTTATCACTGAGAATGCATTGGACTTCAAATCGTCCCAAGTTTCTCCGTGGCACATTCTGTCGACAGGAGCCGGCCAAAGACAGACGTGCGATACGCGAGCGGAGGGGGGGGGGGAGACGGGAGTGGTGCAGCAGAAGGGGAGGGGGAATGAATAAAACATGGTCGGAAAAATGTTCAGGAAAGGGGAGAGGGCTTGGGCGAAGATGGATGATAAGAGGAAGCTTTGCGAATGCGAGAAACAGCTTGTGGAGTGGGGGAGGGGGTGGAGGAAGGGAGGGGCGGGGGTGGAGGAGAGCGGACAGTTAGAGAGAGGGTCGAGTGAGGAGGGGAGGAAATATTTCAGGAAGACAGGAGGCGGGAAGAAAGGGGTTTGGGTTGCAATACATAATTTACGACCAGGTACTACATCCTATTCCATCCTAAAAGTGGATTTTAATGCACATATTTGAATTGGCCTTAGTTTGTCAATCCTTCCTTCCATGATATTGTGGTTACACCAACTCTGTGCTCCTATTTACTGAAAACTATTTGTGCTCAATAATTTAGGAAGCCAGCTGACACTTCAAACCATATATGAACCAATACTTTGGCACAAATTATTAAAAAATTTACACTGCCAGTTATCGTTGCCTTAAAAAATTCTTGAATCAGTTCTGTGGACCACCACCTTCTAACTTAAGATTTAAATTCAATTTTCGTAGTCGTTTCCATAAAATTTTAGATAAAAGTTTTAGATATCTTCACCTTCCATGCGGCACCATGATATCAAATCTCTTTATCATTCTGACTCATTAAAAATGTTACATTATAATTTTTTCGGCGATATAATTCCAACCACTTTCGCCCACATTGCTGAATACTCTCCACATTCACAATTTATTTCTCAAAAATCCTATACAATATCCTCATACCTGACCCAATTCTTTCCGATTTCTTTTATTTTCCATTTACACTGTCGAATTCCATTTTTCTAACTTGCTTAACTAGTTTTCTTGGAATGCAGTGTCCGCAAGATATGAATAAATACACATTTTCCGATGAAAAACAAATTGAAATAGAAATTATTGCTTTCTCACAGCTCTAATACTTGGTCCAAAACTTCGGTACTGAAAGCCATCTTTGTGTTTTGGAATCATATATATCCGTAATAATATAAACTCGCAAAGTTACTATAATTAAAATAGGTAGCTTCCATTTCTTGAAAGTTAAAGCCATTGAAAATAGTAAATGAAACAACTGACTATTATCCTCATAGCTTGTTTATGTGTACATTGATTAAGCTCAACAACTAATCGTCGTTTCAAGGGAGGAGCCAGCTGATATTCATCGATTGATTAAATTGAAGCCATTGTAGCCTGGGTATATTTTTTATTTAAAATCAATTTCCAATACGTGAAGCATGGAATAATCACGTTTTTGTGCGCCATTCCATGAATTGCATACAATAACACATTCACATTGAAAATTCTCATAAAAGGAAGATCTCGATGAAAATACCTAAGGTGAAAGAAAGTTCAAGCAGAATGGGGAGCAACGTAGAGAGTGGAGAGGAAAAGGGATTTGAATAAAGAAGGGAGCGAGGGAGGGAGGTAAAAAGAGAGAGACAAAAGGACTACGAGTTAAAAGGACGGGACGAAGAGGCAAAAGTTGGAAGGCGTCACACTTAACCCGATTACGCCCCCTCGCGACAAATGTCATCCTCGACCTTTGAAGGGCTTTCGTCCGGGCGGCCCGGTTGCGCGCGACGACGTTCTTTTATTCAGAGGCGAAAGCGGGCGATGAAAAGCACCGGTGAATAAGCGCTGAAGACAAGTGAAGAAAGAATGGGAGACAGAGAGTTCGAATAAACGGTCGGAGGAATTAAAAAAGAGTGCCATTGACGCGGAGAGTGGGCTGATTTATATGAGGGCGGGAGAGTCAAAGCGAAAAGAAAAAGCCCCGTGGTGGCTGGCGGCTCTTGTCTGCGGTAAAACGGAGCTCTCACCGTGATGCCTGTGGAAGGGAGTCTACATTCACTAGAGGTCTTTGAAGAGCTAAACAAACTGGAGATAATAGCTGCTAATTTTAATATGCTTATTTTATAAACACCGCAAATAATAACCTACTTCCGTAAGCCTTCGGTTGTTATTCTTAGATCTCTTCCTCTTTAAATAAGGATGAACTTTTGAATACCCCAGATCTTGAATGGATGTTCGCATTTGTAAATGAAACAAAACTAAAATTTTGCCGCATCATTTGATTTTCAAACCACATTTACTTTTGTTACTATAGTCTCAGGTGGATTTAAAATACCTACTTACCAAATTAGATTAAATTATTTACCTATTTAGCTCTTCATGGTTCCTTGGGATAACTACCACCTGTCATATAAACGCCTCATCTGGTTCAAAATTGCAAATATAGGCCAACAAAACCAGCTACTTTCGAATGTATCTATCGTTAAGACGGTATACGAACAGCGATGAACCTTCAGGCTCTATAAGGGAAAGGAAAAATTAAGTTTTTGGCGACGGTTGAAATGGAACGACACCGGATTGTCGGCTGTGAGTGAGGCTAAGGAGTTGCGGCGGGGAAAGGGGCGGACACGGGCAGACATTTGTGGAAATGAGAAATGGCTTGAGGGTGTTGTGACAGGCCAAGAAAGGCAAACCGCTCGCCCCTGCTGCGAGGGATACACATGCATCCACGGCGGAGGGATATGCGGCGATAATAACTGAACATGGATAATTCATACGGGCCCAGGATACAGCACTGCGGGTCTGGACGCTCAAGTGTTCGAGGGGCGACTGACTGACTGACTGGCTGTGAGTGTGTGTGTGTGAGAGGGGGAGCGGAAGGAAGCGCGGCTTTGAAATGCGACCGACAGTGAGAAGGGTGTGCTGTTGGGCGGTGGATTCCTGTAGGTGGCACTGGAAACATTTGAACAACGCTTGGTGAAACATGATTCAAGGATTTCAAAAGTACTGCATGAAAATATTAACTTTATAACCAGTTACACGCATGCGTGCAGATTATTTACACCAAGGATGGAATTCGCTATCATAAACTCAACGACTTATTCGCAGTGGTAAAAATAAAATCCTTGTGAGTAGTCTCGGTATATTTTACAGGTGTCAAAATCCATATTCAACGAAAATTATTGATAAAAGTTCAGGTACTATATGTATAATCACCCCTAATACCCTATATGTCTATGAATACATTAAGGCACTGGTATTGAGTCACTTAAGTTCGCCGTGAAGACTTTATTCGGGGATTGAGGCAGGGAGGAATAGGGGCAGGAATCGAACTCGGGTCTGCAATTGCCGAACACGTGCTCAACCATTTTAGTTCCTTTGTGATGCACTTAACTGGTATCGTACAAACCAGAACCTCTCCATTGCCGCTCAGGGATGCGACGAGTTTTTGGGGTGGCGTAACTTTTAACATACCTGGTCACCGATATACTGTCCGGGTTCGGATCCCGGGTAAGCCGAATAATAACATTTGCATGGTGGATTTCGCCCGTGTATCAATGATCCAACGGCAATTTACCAAACCGTAAAGTTTCAAGGTCATCGTCTTTATAGACTAATTACTGACAATTCAATTCTTAATCCTAATTAAATATGGATTATGACACATGGAAAATGTGGCCAACTTACAAGGAACTTTATTTGACGCTGCCAGTGGCCCAAGAAGAGAGCTACAAAATGTGAGAATTTCATGCGCTTGCGGCTAACTTTGGGGTGAGTTAATCCTTCATATGAGCAACTCAACTACGAGTTAAAACACTAATAGAAACGCATAGAAATTATACATTAATTGGCTGCAGTCGGTTTTGCTGTTCCCACGAATTTTAAAATGGTAAATTGAAGTATCACATATGAAAAAGAGTCTAAATTATCTACCGATCCAAGAACCTACAATCCGAGTATCATCTATGGAGAAAAGTGGCCCGATTCTTGTGTCCCACTGTCGCAGAAACCCAAATTCAAGAGACTAACATCACAGCATCACCATCACGCCTTCAAGATCTCTCTCTGCCTACCCAGTGAATCAGCAAATGAAATCAAGCAGCATCCAAGATTATCTCACTCAGGCCTGAGACTCTATTAGCACACTGACGGGAGAAAGACTTCGGTCGCCTTAAAATAGGACGTAAAAGGAGACCCGCGGAACGGTTATTCCCCATACATTTGAGGGAAAATCGAAAATGAGTGCAAATAAGTGCTAAAAGGTTCCTAGATTGCCGATGATGGACTTTTCAGCCCTACCACTCCACTCTCACTTAGCTCCACTCATACCTTAGTCGCCATGACTACCCAAATCAATTCAAAATGACAGAATGGGCTCGGACTTGAAAGAATCGCATTATCAGCATGTAAGTCAAACAACGAGATAAATTGCTAATATATTTAGCCGTGCTACCCACATTACATGAACACAAAATCAAATACTGTATATTCTTCCCCTTCTTCTTCTGATGGGGCGATACAGCCTTCTGCCGCCCTTGGACTCTTTTACAATTCTCCTGCACTCCTTTTATACAATCTTATTTCATAACACCAGGTTATAAGTCCTAGAAAGAGTAACCGTTTCACCTCTTCCGTTTACTTTTTCACGCTTTCTTAAATTAAATTGCTCGCAACGGAATGCTATTCCATGTATAAAAAATGAATTCGATGATAGTCCTGTACCCGCAAAAGAGCAAATGGTGCAGTCAACCTAATGGATGGAAATTATTTTGCAGAATAAAACTTCTTTGGTGTACACTCATGCTCATCATTTTATGTGCAGCTCGTTATTAAGCGTAATAATAACACGATAGCCAAGAATAGAATCTCGCCTCAGCCAGACCCAACACCCTCTCCCATTGCAACACCACGTAACCTTTGAATGGATGCGAAATAAGTAAATTGTTCAATATCCCTCTAACTGTTTCGTTGGGCACTTGAAATTGCAGCTTCCAGGGAAACCTCGGGAAGGTATTTTTAGACAAATTAAACACATGTGTAAGTATGAATACCGTGGTATTTCAATGGCCTATAAAGCTTGTGATCATCAGCATCGTCAAACCAGTTTTCCTCCACTCCATCCTGGCGTCTCTGAAGAGGCCTCCCCCTTCTTCCTATGCTTCCCTTCCATACTCGCCATACATACCGAATTCAGTAAACCTCCCCCAATATACTTGGCATAGGAGCTTTCGCGGTATATTAGGCAATAATTTCTGCTGCCACCGCTCTCTACGACTTCAACTTCTTCTTTGGCAGCGGAGTTAAAACTGTTCTCACGAAATACTCCACCCCAGATCCTTCCTCAGACATTTCACTGGCCAGTTCAAAATGTCTCTTCCTACCACCAATCCTTGAATCTTTTAGAATCACGTTCACACGGGATAATGCCGACACCCACCGCTTTCCTTGCCGTCATATCCCGGAAGGCTCTCTCAATATTCGCGAAACTATACTCATTAATGGCCCTTTCACGCTCATTGCTACCTGTCCTGTAAAATACCTGTCCAAAATCAGTGTAGATTGAGGCTCAGGGCCAATGAAAGATGGAAAATTTTTCAAGAGTATTTCACATTGTGTCGGAACTACACACTATAAATGTTAAACCACGACCCAAGTGGTATTGCTGCAAATAATCTCTTCGTAAGAGAGCATGTGTCACCGTAAAAGAATAAGTTTACATTCTAAGCGAAGGGCAATAACTGAGTACCGTGTGCCAAACCTTCACGAAAAACAGTGCCTTTACAATTTATTATTGGGTAATTAGCTAAAGGAATGCGTATTATTAAAGTTTTTAAAATATTAAAAATAAATTATTCCTAATTTTACTTTTAAAATAAGTCAAAAAACATTCTGCATTCGCAGAGAAGACTTTAATTGTTGGTTAAATATGAAATCAGCTTACAAATAACTAAAAAATCAATTATAAATAGGCTTTTTTAAAGTTATGGTAATACATACATTAATAACTATAAAGAAGTTACATAATTATATGCTATCATGATGGGCAAATAAAGAAAACTAGGAAAATAAATACATATTATAAGTTTCTCATACTTCTAGTACATGATTATCTTGAATATAGGATTGTCTCTAACAGCGTAAAAGAGAAAATAAATCATATCTAAAATACTCGCACCGATTAGTGCTACACCGATCTAATCATATGTAAACCTAGTCACTCCAATTTATATCAATATCAAGGTTGTTATTTTCACGTTTATGGGGGATACACTAAGAACTAGGGATACCAATAAGTTTAGCGACTACTAGTATAAGAATAAAAATTACTTATTCTACGGACTAATTTCAACACGGACGTACGCTACAATGCGCACTAGTTGGTCTTGGAAAGAGCGAGAATATTCCTCGAAGATTCCAACTTACCAGATTCAAAATTCACCAAATATCTGGGGATGGATAAAGAATGATTTTTCCACCGCACAACATATGCTGCAACAAACAAACAGAAGTGAAAATGAAATTGTTGCTGTGATATGACAAAGACTTAAATCAGATTCACAAAGACTTACTTAAATTTTCAAACCCAAATGAAGCCGCTGCTGGCCAATTCTGAAATTAATGGTTGCTTCAGAATTGAACAAAAAACGTGCTTTGATAAAAACGAAAATGTTGAAAAATAAAATAAGAATATTAAGGTGAACAACATAATAAGTGAAGCCTATATTTGAAAACACTAAATGACCATAGCAAACTAATTAACTTTGAAAAGACGAGTTGTAACGATTTTATGCACTTTCATGACATTTTGTCATTCTTTACTTCATGTGTACGCTAATCTATCTATATAATAAAAAAATGAATTGCTGTCCCTTAGTCTCGCTAAAACTCGAGAATGACTGGACCGAGTTGGCTAATTTTGGTTTTAAAATATTCGTGGAAGTCCATTGAAGGTTTTAAAGGTGTAAGAATGTATTGAAAAAGGGCCCATTTGGCATTGGAAAGAGCCCTCACTCATTTCCATCAGAACTATATTTAAAGTTCATTATTAATGCCAGCAGACCTTTTTTCTTTCCAACATTTTAAATATTTATAATGGTCATTTGCATGGGCGTACCCTTCGAGGGGCAGGAGGGGGCAGCTAACCCCCCCTCCCTACTAGAAGCAAAAATCACGAATGTCATTAAGGAAAATAATATTTTTTCAAGCAAATAATTAAAAAACTAATAAAGAGCTGCTACAGTTTCCTTAAAATGTTGATTTCATCCACCTTTTCCATGCTTAAATCTTATCTACAACTTGAACAGCCATGGCATAACCCCCCCCCCCCCCCCAGCTTTGATCCTGGGTACGCGCTTGGTCACATATAAGTTAACACATGCCATTGGAAATAAAAATAAATACATGTTCTTATTCTTGCAATTGATGTTCGTTTTCCACACGATTTAGGGTGTGTTTTGAAACAAAATTCATGCAAATGCTGAAATTTGAGCGTGATCGGCCTTCTATCCCTTTGTAGACCATAAGTATTGTTAATGTAGTTTGATATCTCTTTCTAAGTATGTTCACAAAAAAAATCCTTTTCTTTTATCTTTGAAACGTCCATATGCCATTATTTATTCACAAATTTAACGCACAAAAACTACTTTCAATTACTTTAGGCTAAGTTCATTATTAACCGCTAACTGTTTATGTTAAGACAGTCTTTAGTTTATGTAGCTTGACATTGCAACATAAATTACCGAATGGTGCGCGAGAACTTTCTTTTCTTCGATTATTTACAATGCCAATGGGAACACGACCGAACTTTGGTCGACGAATTCATTCATTGGTAAATGAAAAAAATTTGGGTACGTCCACAGTTTTTTATTGGCGTACGACGCGTTTCAGCGAATCAACTTCGCCATCTTCAGGTACCAGGTGCGAATTCATTCAAATGAGCGACGGACTACCTTACGTGCTAACCGTACTGATAACCACCGAGAGACAGAAACTAATAATATTCGTATTGCTATGGCATAATTGCGTTCTAGAGTGGATGGAATTGAAGCGAATAGGCTCAGAACGCAACGAGTTCGGTAACATCAAACAACAACAGCGAGGACGACACAATGAAATTAACCGATTCCGCAGACGCAGTGTTCCTGTAATCTTAGAACGATCTTCCTGTAATCTTAGAGCTTTTAACTACGATCGGTTAGTAGATTATTAAACCGAGAAATCCGTAATAGTTAGGGAAATGAAAATAATTTTTCAATATTGTAAGGCGTTAAGATACAGCGTTGAATCTATTGGACTATATTGTGCTGGTGAAAAAGTAAAATTGCCACAACTGGTACCTCTTCCAGAACTATTACGCTCGTTAGTTTCTGGAATGAAATGATTCTTAACACTTTTTGGCCAGATTAAAAGAAATGTAACAATTGTTATGAAATAACTTCGTCATCTTTGTATATTAACAAACGGCAAAAGTGAAAAAATAGCTAATCAGTAAGCTTTAAATCAATCAACTGTATTATATCTGGCTTGCGTTTAATATTGTAAGGAAGTTTCATTTAATACCGCATTTAATAGTGGTAGGCCACAAACGGTAATAACCGAAACAAAATTGTAGGTATCTACTTATTCGTTGAGACAATTATCTGTAACACACAGGGATGCCGACTTACAAAAAGTATTGGGGGCCCTAGCCGGGGATCTTGTTCCGGGAATTTTATGAGTGGTGAGTTTTAAGTTTTTTAAGCATTTTAGAAGAGTTATATGATCAACAGTACAACCCTGATAACTCGAATCTCGATATCTGGACACCCTGGGGAAAATCGACAAGCCTGACACATTTTTTCCTCACACCCATAAGGAATTTTTGAGGGGGCTCGGTCCCCCTCAGACCCCATGGAGTCGGTGACACTGGTAACACAATGTTTAGATAATCCATGACGTGATTGAAAGACGGAACGTCAAAGGTGACCACGGAACATCAAATGACGATCGGAAATTCATTATAATAATCGGTAATTGTATATTAAAGAATTCACTCGTCAAGGAAAATGTAAATCTGTACATAATATACCTATACTAAGAGATGTAATAACTAAAGTATTACCTTTTTACTTATTTTAGGACACATTTAACAGATAGAATTGAATCTTAAAATAAGAGATGATCAAAATAATAATAATTAGATATTATTCAAGTATTTTACCGATTAAGATAGGTTTTCAGGGAGTATTTTAGAAGTATTCAGGCTGTCTCTGCTCAATTCATGGGCATCCCTCTTGAGCTCGCAATATGGACTAAAATATTTCATTCTTCCTAAATATCCTATTCTCTTCCTTCCAATCCCTCGACATTCTACCCTCTAACACTATTTTGAGATATCCCCTCCCCACTCAGCACCTGCTCCATTCATACCATCTGTCTCTTCCGCATCTCATCTAAAAGCTGCCTCTCCTCACCCACCATGTCCATGAATGGCCAATTCTGCCTTTTAATATGCATATGTCCTTCGTATCTCCTGATAAAGAATACAAAGGAGAAAAAGTACGTACTTAAGGTAAAAAATACCTAGAGTGAGACTTGGGTATAGAACTATATCAAAACAGCCGCAGTACTCTTTGAAAGAAATGACGATGTTGTGGTGTATATCGATTCTTCGGCGTAAACGGTCGTGATATTCACATCCAATGAATTCACTGGGAAAAAAATCCTCTCGGCCGGGAATCAAACCAAGGACCTTAGGCTTTCAGGTCTGCTGTGCCGTCCGCTCTGTCGTCCTAGTTCCTTGATTCCATTTTCTTCATGCGGCGAAGTGTTAAGGCCATTGCGATCAATCAAGGATGACAATGCAAGGAAATATGAGCTTCAAAGAAGCCACTCCGAGTGGTGAACCCAATTTACTCTCCAAACTCGTTCTTAGCGGAAAATATGGAACACTTTATTTCGTCCGGCCAAACAGCTAATTAATTCACAACATTTTTCATGGTGGTAAAGTTCCCAAGGATCACCAACCTAAGCTCAGAATCGTTCCTCAAATGCTGTGCAGATCACTTCGCCATAAATAGCACACGTCTATTTGCGAAGGCTCAGGGCGTAAGGTGCTAGGAAAATTGTCCACATGGCAATTAAGTGAACGCGGATGTGATGATGGAAAAGCGAAGTTAGGAAAAAAATTATGGCATTTCATTTTTCTTTAGAAAGAAGTCGCAAGTACTACTAATGACTTTCCACGACTCTGTATAACCAATATCGATATTTCGGCAAAAACCTATATCGATACCAGGAACTGGCTTCTTGAATGGTTATAATGGAAATAAAATAGATGTCATAGTGACGGTTGTCACAATATATGTATTTAGGAAGATGGCATTTAGTTCCCCTGGAGTTCCAACGCTTATATCTCGTTGCGCTTCCGTAATAATGCGGATCATCGGATCGAACGGCCATGATTGAACTGTGGGGGCGGAGTTAGCTCAGGAATTCAAAGATCTAACATAGGTTGCCTATAGAATCACTGCAATCGCATTTCCAAGCTACGTAATTTAATCATCAGTGACCTAATTCCAGCGACACACATTGATTTCACTTTGAATATACTCGGAGAAAACAAAGAACCAAATTGCATTGGTAACAGCATACTCCGAAATGTTAATGCTTCTTCAGAATAACATAAAAAGTGCAGTGAAGAGGAATTTTGCATTTACTACTACTATTAAAGCTTAAATTGGTTTTAGGCAGAAGTGCTGTTATACGAAGGTTTAATTAGGAAAATGGCCGCGTCGCTCACTAAATATAGTTTCCACATCATTATGAAATTGAAAGTGCGCTGTTTAATTGCAAAATTACATTTATGAGACTCCATTACCACCATGAATATGTAGGTCTTATTTTAAATTAAAAGTATAGTTTAATAAAGTTTAACTTATAAATGTACATGTACTTTAACTTATAGGTATAGGTTATCTGTAAAGGTGGAGGAAATGAATTAATACCGCCTCACGCATTCATTTATTTTCTTGTATCCGCCATTTCCATTCAAAGCTATTGGCAGTACCACATTCTCTCCATTTAAAATATTACGACAACGAAATCTCCCAGCAACGATATGCATGCTCCTGTTTGACGTATTTTTGCCCTACTACTTGGTATATTTAAACGAATCAATAATTACTCGATAATAAATACTCGTTGGCCATCTTCTTCCATTCATCACTCGATGATGTATTGCTCGGTGTATGTATGTGAGTGAATGGAAACCATTTAATGGCCTTAGCGAACCACATAGATTTCTATCCTTTTAAATATCGCTAGATTCTTGAAAAAAAACAGGCTTCGTCCAAATGCATCTACGAATACTAATTATTTCTGGATCCTGATGAGGATAATAACTTTGAATTCCTCGGTTTTAGCTCTGAATCTCCTTGAACGGAAAATTGATTGTTGTGATAAAAGCTATTCAAATGGGAATAAAAGTCAGATAGAAATGTTTGAGCTTTTTTGAGTTTTATTTCATGCATAAAACTTATTTTTCTACTAGTTGGATCTTCGCAGTGAAAAAAACCTATGCATTTCTAATCATATCTAACGCGCACACAATTATTTTTACTAATGTTAGAGAAAAAATGCGCACTACAGGTATGCTAAAAATACGGAAAGTTATTAATTCGAGTTCATTTCCTACAGGAGATTATGGAACGCGCAACCTTCTCTTGTCGAGGCACCTGTCTTGTCTCTGTCTGGCACCCTCCTCTGTTTCTGCCACCAACGCCTCTTCCTTTCAATAATCCCAGTTAATCTCTTTAACCTCTCTCCTCCGGTCATCCAAGAACTTATCCCCATGGTTTCCCCATTCCCAAATATTCCCCATTCTTTAAAAGTGAATCTTCTTCGCCAAAGGCTCCTTATTCAATCAAATTCAATATTTTGAAGAACTAGAGGTTACTTTGGCGCTGTAAGTGTGGAATATTGCACGCAAAAAAATTAATTTGTGCAATGTTCACTTAATGTAACACCAAGAAATGGATTGCGTAGCCAAAAATACCTTACTTTACACAAAAACAAGAAATCGATATTTGGTGACATTTAATAGGTTGTATTAATAACGTTAGGCATTTATATTTTCTAATCTATGTCCAGGAATTAAGAGAAAGTCGAGTCTTCATCCACTAATGGTCGATGGCCAAACTAAAACGACTTATTGCGCTTAAAGCTGCTGTAAACTAGCAAACACATTCCTGAACTTCAGAGTCACACGAGGATAATTAAAGCTAAGTTGTTGATAGTAAGGGCTGATGTCTTTTCCAAACACTTTCTCAATAAACTACGCATAAACCCTTATAGCTTCCAATAATGTCTCCTACCTGTACTCTGGAAGTTAATTGCCATTTTTAAGGCAACTGAATTCCATTTATTGGTTGAATAAAAGCCTGACAAAATTTAAGGAAAGTCTTTTTGCGTCATAGTCAAAGATATTTCTGCAAACCCATTACCTGTTACCAAATATATTTTGCAGACAGAAGAGAGGGCCAGATGGATAGAGCAATGAAATGTAACTCCCTTAAATAAACTCGAAGTAACATCACTTTATACCACGCCCTTTTAAACTATAACCACCACAAAATCATAAGTTTGAATTATGTAAAGACACCTCCGCCCACACTCCTCTTTTTTTAAAGAAATATTTCAACCATTGGAATATGATAGCAGAAATTCAAGAATTTTTTGAAACTCTCACTTTCACGGTCATTTCAGCAAAGAATTATAAAATCGGTAAATATTATCTTTCCCCGAGAAATTAAGAAAACATAAAAGCTTCGTTGAATACATTGGTCACCAAGTTAAAGTTACAATCGCTCCAACGTTTTCCTATAAGAGCATGCCAATGAATATTTATCAAAATACTTGGTGAATATATTTCTGACTAATTGATTGAAGTATTCCTTACAGAAACTGAATTTTTATTCGTGTTTTTTCGACAGTCCGATATATTTAGATTATGAGTAACTTCCATCTATAGGTAAAATTCATAATTACAGCTCATTACAAAAGGGATGAGCATGTACGTTACTGGAATAGCCGCAAAGACTGTCGAAGTAAGTCACCGGATTAGGTGAGTTACGCTTGCTAACATTATTAATCACATGGACGATATGACGTGAATGACATGCAGAAATAACAAACCCAACAAGAAATGTTAAATAATATTACATTTTGTGCAATATGAGCATGCTAAGAATTGAAAGCATATTTTTATAGAATTAATTTCGATTCGGTGAGAATTCGGCACCTTCTGACCTCCATGCACACATACATTTGGCAAAATCAATTAGCAGTTTACTTAATGAATGGACCACAAATATTGCAGTGCTTATTTCACTTGGTCACCAACCCTAGATAAGAGATGAGCGTCGAAATCGATCGATTTGGCAGAATGTGGTGGTATGAAGGTGGGATTCCTTGGGATCGTCACCTGAGTGAGATCCAATTACAATCCGCAGACTCCGCTCTCGCATCTCGCCCACTTCACTCTGATTGGCAAATTCCTCCGATGCGGGTATGCAACCCGCCGCCAGCCAATCAGCGAAATTCCTCCCTTTCCACCGTTAACAACTAGCAAATGATGCGCTGCAAGCCTTTAATGTCGAACCTATCGAATGCGGGCCCTCATCCAACGAGGAAATCACTTCCACTCTGCTGAGCAGCTGTTAGAGACTCTTTTGACGGCTATTTTCTAATTTAAAGGAAAACATTTCTTTCTTGATTCAAAGGTAAAACAGGGAACTGCCAATACCACGAATGAATTATTCCTCTCCCATTGAAATTGAACTCCACAACAATTTAAGTTTTCATTCCGCTATTAGTTATGTTTAACTTGTTTATTATTTAAATTGGTTTGCGGGTTGATTTTATCTCCAAGAATAAATATGTACTCCTAATGGCTTATATACCTGGCAAAGTGCGAGTACAATATCAGCTCTGAAGGTAGAAAATTGACAGTATATTTATAATGGAAAAGCAGCTGAGCCCAAAAGGAGAATATGTGGTATCAATTAATCCAAAAGACAAACAATAGTAAAAACTTTATTTTTCAAATAGGTACTTGTGATTTCAACATCCCGTTGTTTTTTTATAGATTTTTGATCATTTTAAATGGTCTATTTTTTATTTTCGAAGGTTACGATGAGTGAAATTTTATTTACAACTGCGTAATTTTGTTGCGTTGCCGAGGAGCTAACAACCGTCTTGAGCGAAGAACCTACTAATCAGATCCATGTTATAAAATCAACTGATCCACCCAGCAGATATGTAGTAACCAATCTGTATTAAATTGAAAAATGATTTGCCTCTTTAAAAATATGTCTTTAGCTTATTAAAAGCGTTTGGTCTGTTTCCTCATTCTTCTCTAGTGTCATTCCATTTACCAATATGTTTTCTCTTCTGGTGCCCAACCTATCACCTCCTAACCGTAAAAACTTTTGATTTACTCAACATATTGCGGATGAATCTCAGGTATGCGATATGCCAATAAAAATATGGCAATTAAGACTTGCACAATAAGAAATTATTGTTTCCTAGATGAAGTGCGCAAGATCTCCTGGTTCTCAAGATGGTTTTGAGGAAATCAATAAAAATTAATATCATATTTAGACAACCATGTAAGTGGTTTTCTGCCAGGTTTGAATAGATTGCCTCCTGCAATATAGCCCGAGATTCGTAAATATGTCGCTTTATAGAAAATAAAAAAATGGTCTTTTAGACTAAGAAGTCGATGAGATGAAGCAAAAATAATAATACGAGATAGAATGGTGTTTTTCGTTATGGAAATATAGTCTGAGTCATATTGGAATTCCGCGTCTGAACGGTCAAATCCACTGGTTACCGTGCATGGTGAAGTTCATTTTTAAGTTCGTGTATTACTCGTTCCAGATCAGAGAAGTCACTGGGGCACACGGGAACCTGAGGATATTTCTTTATCATGACGGGAAGAGAGGGAGGGAATCTTGCTTCACCAGCGAATGCTTCAAGACATGCGGATGTCTTGAAGTCGATCGAGGAAGCAACGAGAAAGTTTGCTCAAGTGCGGAAAAGGAGCACGCATTGTTTTGACGTAAGACTTCCAGAAAGTATCCCGGAAGTTGGGAAAAACAATGAATGTGAAAAAAACACAAAAATTTGGATATGGGAAGCCGTATATTCTGATAGAATCTTGCGGTATCATTAATCATGCCTTGGAGGGACCAGGGAAGAGGGAAATGTTGGAAACATTCACCATCAAGATGTTTTTGAAAAAAAATTGCGAAAACTTTTTACAGTGACAGGGTGAGTCGAGCTAAAACACTAAAGCTATACATTTGGAGCAACTCTCTCCTCCATGTTCCGAAAGAAAAAAATATTATTATTGATTTTTCATCGATTCAACCCAATTCCAATTCCAAAGGGCCACACTCGTTCTAATCTATCATTGAGTAGTAAGAAAGACGAGCTATATGCGATCTCTTCTATTCTAATGCAATGCAGTATTTCCTTGAGGGGATGATAAATTTAGACTGGAACTACCTAACACTGACTTTAATAATTGTAAGCTATCTGACCTGGAATTTAAATGTTTGAAAAGTCCTTATTTAGAATTAATCGAGAAGCGTCCTATGTATCATACATTTCGAGGATTAAACAAGTAATTATTATGAAAATTCGAATTTTTCAATAAATGCCTCTGAGTAAAACTTAATTTCACGCGTAAAGCACTCGTGAGTTCAGGGATTACGTTATAGGTTAAGTCTTTGTTGATAAATATTATATATAAATATTAATGGATATTTATCGATTAAAAGTGGCATTTAACCGGCCAAATACAATTGTGTTTCATTTCTCTGTCAACGAATGTTAAATTGTTTCGTTTTCATGTGAGACTATTTTACCGAAACCTAAAGTAAAATTAGCTTCAGCAGTTACCTTACATTATTTTCACTTACGACACATGCTATGCTCACACAGTATTACCTAATCAAAAGCGATAATAATTAATTTTATTGAATTATTCCTCAGGTTAGGGTAGCCTTGAATGGCGTATTTGAGAGACACTCCGACCGTATCCCTTCCCATTTGCGATCAATAATCTCCCCCTTCAAATCATCAACACTCCCTTTCATTCTTACGTCTCCAAATCCTGTCCCCTTCCCCACCTACCAAGCACTCTTCCCTATACCAACATCCAACAACATCCCCTCCTCTCTCACTACTCCCTCCACCCACTCTCTTCTGCGTATCTTCATCCACGATCTTTCTTTCCTCGCCCACCATGTCCAGCACTTCGTCGTCATTCCCCCTCCTACCCTTACACTTCACCTCCTCCCTCATTCTCCGCCACTTCCAACGCTTCGCCCTCAACGCCTCCGTTTCCTCATCGCAAAGCGGCGCAATCCAAATCAGTCTCTCCACCAGTCAAGAATCAATAGCATAGTTACTTAAATGCAAATAAATATATCGAGAACGAAGCTTATTCAATGAAGACGATTATTATGAAAAACATTGGCTATTAAACGAGGAAATATAGCACAATGTGAATGCACTTAATTTCCCTTTAATAACCTACAATTCCCCTTCCTGGTTTCGGATGTCATTTATCCTTATTTCAACATGGCATAATATCGTATATACTTCAGAAAAACACCATTGTAGCTCTTTCACCTACATAGCAATTTTTTTCTGTAGAACGTATAACTCTTCTAAGAATTATCGGCCATTATCTTTAGAAATTAACGAAAATAGGGTGAAATAATGAATAAATAGGTGAACAATTCTCTTTAATTTTATTATCTAAAAAAGAGGGATATTTCTCCTTCACTTCAATGTCATCACTTCAAAAATCACGACGAAGGAGGAGAGTAGATTGAATTTTCCAACTTATATCTTTTCATTTATAAATATGATCACCAAATCTGTTCCTAAACTGCAGTATTTAATATTAAAAATTATGGCCTCAATTATGAAATTATCGATAGTTATTTCCGTGCCATAATTCTATAAAGTATTAGCGCTAAAAAGTGTTCATATAATCCTACAAATACTTTGAATGACTAACTTTACGCTTATGTGAAAGTGCTTCTGGATTTGATTATAAGGCAGCAAAATATTTTTACTGAGATTTGATGATTTTGAAAGTAACTACTACTCCGAATTCGAGATAAAACCGATGTCTAAAATGTAGCTCGTCCGGACCAAAGATGCCACGACATTCATTTCAAGAGTAACCCTCCTCTGGCTCTCAACAAAAAAATTAATTAAAGAAGGGAGGAGTTTTAGTGGATTTTAATCCGCCAGCGACGCCTCCTTGATTAAAAACAGCGGTCGCGCCCAGAATCGTTGTCGCACGTTGCGTCCGAATGATGTCGGAGGGGCGGAGTGGTCCAGGCTGCGTCGTCTGGCGAGCAGAGAAGTGTGCGGTGTGTTACGCCTATGGGGTGCTTGCGTAATCGAGAGAGTGAGTGCGTGCGTGCGTGTAATTGGAATTCGATCGACAGATCCCCCATGCGCTGTCCTCTCTCTTCCGGAATTCCGATGGACACGCCAAGGTAGCAGTGGAGAGAGGGTGGGATAGGTCCAAAGGAGGGGAGGATCCACCGTGCTGCTCACGAGACTAGATGCAGCTTCAAGATCTCCCTCCTGTCTTCTCTCTTATCATATTAGCAGCATAATACACACTCCAACATCTTAGGATGCGTCAAATAAGTGAAGTTCACTGAACATATTGTTTTTCTGACTCTAAAATACGAAAATTAAACCCCAGGATAAACTAAAATGTAAAATTGCTGTATTTAAGATGAAGGAAAATTCTGATAAGGACTGTACGTACCATGAAAATATCATGCTGTTGTGATAAGCTAAAAGTGAAGTAATTTTTGTTTTAGATATTTCGTAAGGGAAAGGATTTTTGGGAAAGTGTGGACCTAGCCTAGAAGCGGAGGCGCGATGGGCGTAAATGTACGGCGCAATCTGTTCACGGAAATACGCAAAGAAATGGCGGACGAGAAAGTATAAAGCAGACTACGGACACAACCAAAAAGATCGAGAAAAGCGAACGGAATACGTGTACGTGAGAGAGAATGCCAACTTTCATCTCCTCGCGTTTCCCGTTTTCGGAGAACCAATCAGAATCCCTCAACGCAATGGAGACACCTATCGGAAAGCATAGAAGATGCAAGAAGAGAACTTTTCCGAGTTGTGAACAAGTTCGCCTATCAGAGAAAATTTATTTATTTTTTTTAATGGTTGGACCTTTTTTCCAGTAAGTGATTTATTACATTCTTGTTGCTCGAAGACTTAAAAATAAAATAAATGGAAAAAATATGATAGCGTTTCCATTGAAGTCGACGAGGCTTCTTCTAATATAGGTGTTGCCGTCGACATTGCTGCACCTTCTTGTTGAGAAATCTCCAGCGGGTACTGACGTTGTAAGGGACGATTGATGTAGATAATCCCCTTACCGCTATAAATCTTGATTTTTGCAGACCTCACGATCCCATCTTTTCCATACATAGAGGTGACAGCTTATACTATTCATTTTCTTGTATCTTAAAATTTGAGAATTTTATCTCATTACCCTTTAAAGCGATTATATTTGTACTTCAGATAAAGACAAATTGCTGATTAGGCTTTATATACACCCTTTATATTTTTTTGTGTTAGCTTGTTCAAATGCAATAGTAATCTTCATCAAAAAAACAATATTATTTTGCGTTCATAACCAAAAAAGCACTTTAAGTTCACAAGAATTAGCAGCATGACATTCTACTATTTCTTGCTGATATGATTTCACGAATACAAGGATCAAGAACTTTGCTATTTCCACATAATATTTTATTAGCACCGACCATGGTTTCGTTACACAGTAACATTATCAAGGTGAAGATTTAGGTAAATTGACAGTATATATATAGCAGGAGTCGTTGGTTAGGAGGAGGTAAGGGTTGGGGTTGGAGCTGGGTTTGGCGTCACTGTAGGTGGGGTGGGTGGAGGGGTGGATGAGTAAGGGGGAAAGTGGAGGAGGGGGGAGCGAGAAGGGTAAAGGTGGTCGTTAACAAGGTATGAGTCCCTGTGGCTTAAAATTTCCAATTCTTCTAAAGCGTCTAATCTCCGTCCTTTCTTCTCAAAATGCAGAATGGTAGGGATGAAGTCACTAATGTGCCCCATGTCATTAAGGTGTTTTGCAAATTGGGAGTGATCCTTCCCCTGTCTATGACACATCTGATGCTCGGCTGCCCGGATGGAAAAACTCCTCCCTGTTTGGCCGATGTAAATCGCGTCACAGTCGGCGCAATTTAGGCGATATACTCCGCTCCGTTCCTCCGGGATATCCCTATCCTTTGGTGACCCCAGCATGCTCCTTAATGTGCTGTGGTTGTAAAAGGCTGGCCTTATTTTTTCTTTGGAATAGTATTTGGAATGATGATCTCATAATTTTTTTACCTTTTCCTTTAATTATCTCAGCTGGGAAGAATTTACCACCAGCACCATAAAGTACCCAAGGTAGACAATGCCATGACGTAGAACTAAATTCCATTACAGATACAGTGACGCTAATAAAATTCCAAATATGAGGGTATTTTAATATTAGCAGAACATTAAGAAAGCTACACTTCTTACGGAAAGTGCCTGAATAGAAAATTATTCGCAAGGTAAGCTTCTATAAAATTAAATAGTTCTATGGGAAAATAAGAACACTATGTAATTAAAATTGTTCAATCAATTGCCTTGGGTGCGTCGCTATAATTCAACGCATTGCGCTAGTTTTCACGTACGCCGCATGCGATGCATTGCGATGCGATACTCGCTTATTTCCGTGACTTTTTCCATAGGGCATTAATTCCCTGGGTATTCCATGTTTTCTCGATTTTTCTGCTGTGTGGACACACTGGGTATGCAAATGCATGAAGAGAGGGGAGGATAGGTTGATTCGCCAATCGCGATGAGGGGGGATTCCTGAGTCCTTTCGGACAGAAGCGGGACCAACGCAAAATGCCCGCGCCGCACCTTCGAGACGTGCTGTCTCCCGATAGACACGATCAGTACTGGAATCATGAGCACGTGGAGAACCAAACAAGTGGACCACAACTTAACGGGCGATTCACAAAAATGCAAAGCGCTTATGCAGACCAGCCGAAATGCTGCATTCTTTTCAGTTAGAGGGATTGGAATAAGAAGTTTCATCGAAATATCATTCAAATGAGAATACTTGCAATAAGAACGGCAAACTGGTGAAAGAGTGAAAACTCGTAACGGAAATGCAATCAACTTCGTGAAAAAAAACAATACAGGTCGTATAACTGAAATATTTTCAACTCCGACCATTTCTGGAGATAAGGAAACGCAAAGCAAGCTTCATTGTGGTCAGTGGCCGCAAAATCAGCCGCACATGCGTTGTAGTGAGTGGCGTAGCCAGGAATTTCGTTCAGGGGGGTGCGGGGGGGGGGGGGTGGGAATTCAAAACCAAGGTCAGAAATAGGGTAATAGGTATAAATAATTAAAATAAGTAATAAATAAAACTTATTTGTTAAAAATATATTTTTTAAATTCATGATTTTTCAATATTTTGTTTTCTTTTTGATTTCCCTTCCCTTCCACGAACGGTTGTGAATACCCTCCGCTAAAAGACTGACTTATTTACTGGAAACAGCAGTGGCGTGGAAACGTCGCCAAACAACCGACACACTCGCCGCGGATTACATCCGAAAAACTCAAAATACAAATATTGCCTTCGATTTCTGTCTTAATCACATCGTCCATTCTCCAATGCCCCACAGCTGAATATCCATTGACGGGGAGGGTGCTTTGAGGGCTTTGAACAACACCCGAATCGCTTTCCTTAATTCAACGCATGCATCTTCGGTTGTGAAGTCTCTTTTTATGAGGAATGGTCTCTTCATTTCTATGGACTATTCCACGGACTTTTTCCTGCCAGCTTCGTCATTCGCCGGTCACAAGGATACCCAAATAGCAGATCTCCTTCACTATCTCGAGTTCATGGTTTTCTACATTTATCTACGCTTCTTCTATTCTCCTGCAGGTCAGTCAATAATTTTGTTTATTTTCCGTTGATTTTCAACCCACTTGGCCAACCCCGATCTAAATAAAAGACAGCGTGCCAGCAGAGCAGTGAATAATATTCATGCTTGTGAATGGGTTGATTGCAGAGGGCGGCGTGCACGCGTCCCTTTGAAAGCGACATTGATTGCGAGTCCGCCGCACCCAACCCGCTCCCTACCGCTCTGGCCGGCCGGAAGTTGTTGGTCTGCCTCGCATGCTGCCCCCCCAACTACAGCCAATCCTTCGTCCGGAACAATCGATATGCACAGTGGGTTTCCGGTCAAATCCACCGACAACTATTACACTTCCTCCTGTACCCTTGTAAGGGGTTCGACGGTATGGTTGGGAACAATGTACATAAAGATACCGATGAATGCTGACCCTCGTTAATGGCATTTTGGGGAATATGAGAAAATTTCTGGTGGTACCATCCCGCTTCAGGGAATATATTTTATTGTTGCATTTTTATTCATTGAACTTCATTTTTTTAATGATAGAAGAATGCCAAAATTTGTTTCTGGATATCAGTATCAACGAGCAAAATGAATGTTGATGGGACATAGCTCAGAGCGATGGATGTAATTAGGGATAAAAGGCAATAGCACTTTTGAATGGCTTACAATGGCACCAGCCGTTATCAAATGAAAAAAGGGTAAATAAATAGTGAATAGTATAATAGCCTACGGCTATGAGGCACGTCCAATGACGGAAAAATCAGAAAACCTATCATAGAGAACGAAAATGGTCTTCTGGCAAAGAGTAGCCGACGAATAAATAAAAAGGGAAAGAATAACGAATCAAAGGATTTAAAAAATTAATTTAATGTCTCCAGAGTAGAGGAAGTGTTAACAAAGTGGTTGAAGGGTATATTTAAAGAATCAAAAACAAAAGACTCCCGACAAAAATTTCGCAGTGGAATCCAGAGGGAAGGTGAAGGAGAGGCAGACCGATAAACTAATGGATGCATAGGGCGGAGAAAGAAATGAACGGCTGAAAAAGGGAGTTGGATGAAGAAGTGTGTTTGGTAGGATCGGGAGGCAATGGGATTGGGCTGGCGGAAGACGTGAAACGTCAGAAACTGATACAAAATAATGCATGCACTAAAATGTGTCAATCCCATAGGTATTTATTGAAAGTAGTGCGTAGCGAAATGAAATGAATGATATCCTGACAAAATTCCTGTGACACTTTGATTTAAAATGAGTTACTCCTTAAAACATCTCATCACTACAACGGGTTTCGCCTGCCAGGGTCCTCAAGTGACGGATCATGATTACATTCACATTTATACAGAATCGAGTCCAGAGGGAGGGAATGGGTTAAGATAAGAGAGGACATTTGGGGAAGATGTCGGAAGCGTTGTTAAGTATGTGATTTTCCAAGTGTACAGGTCTTGTTCAACCCGGGAAACGTCCGTGACACTTGATAAGAGAACCTTACTGTGTGAAATTCATGAATTGTCTAGAATGGACATCTACAGCATTTTAAACACTGAAATTATTGGAATTACTTATAATATATTGATTAATCGTTTTATTACAGCTCTTTTAAGTTAATTCTGGAGTAAAGATCGAGAAAGATTTTTCCTTCGAAAGAATTCCTACCTCTCGTTGAATTTATTTAATTTCCTGATGACTTACTTTTGTGTAAACTTTTATAATTGGGGTTATTGTTGTATAGCCATTGAAGTACAGAGAACGATTTTATTAATTACATTTATTGAGTGAGTTTGTAACATAAAATATTGACGTACACCTGATGGGGTTGAATAAATTCACAAAACGGTGGCATTATTCTGAAGTAGAAATTAATTTCCTGACCAACACTAGAGAAGGGACTTAACGTTGTTTCAAGTATTGGTTTTTTCATGGTTTGGGCTGAATGTCTGGGCCATGGATGAGGTTGGCTTTTGTAGAGTAACTGTGGAAACTGTAAATACCCTTCCACTTTACTGCCACGTCACGAACGCCACGCTGTTTCTGATACCTCCAGTCCACCATCGTGAAGAATGGGTTAATTAGCCATTCATTAGCGATTCACCCCCGAGTTCACCCAAGGGATGCTACAGACCTACCTCCCCTTTCTCTTTTCGCCGCGCTTATTCCCGTATTGTCGGCGAGGATTGATTGGCTTTCTGGTCGGCGTGTTTTGCTTCCCGTGCCGACCGCTGAAGACTGATTGGCTGCTTCTTTATTGCCGTTTCTGGTGTTTGCACTACTAAATGAAATCAATATTCCGTTTATTTGTGGGGTTTCTGCCTCCGCTTTCACATTGCTGCAAGCAAATCGAAGGCAAAACATTGCAAAAGCCGAGAATTACGGTAAAAAATTCCATAGTTTTAATTTGTAATGGAATCAAATAGAATCCACTGTAAATAAATGGGTCAGAATTTTTAAAAAGTATCCGAAGTGAAGGAATATTCGAAATTAGGAACCACGGAAGAAAAAATGAAAATTTTCAATGTCGGACCCGTTAGCCCACTAAGAACAAAATATGAGTAAACGTTTATATGAGAGCTTGAATACTAGCGTCGAATACATGAGCCTAAAAAATTAGCCACTTTTACCTTTGTAGTTTGGTTCAGAAAAGGGCCAAAATATTATTTTCGACTGATGTGATAAACTAAGTTGACGAGACATTTTTAAGAACAAAAGGATGTTTTGAAAATTACACTAAATATGAATTTTATGACATAATGCTGATTAACACTCAATCATAAAGGCTGAACTGTGCAGAAAAAAGACCCCCGTCCCCTTTGCCGCGTTTCCATATTCCACATTTAATTGCGTAAATATCTCCTATGATATCAGTTGAAGATTTGCTTCATTAATCCTCTTTCACGTTCTTCTAAGCCAGAAATAATAATTAACATTATAAATCATTGTTGCATCAAAGTTTCAATTTATTATCGAATGATATCACTATGATTGGACCTTAAAATATCTGAATTTAAATAAATATGCTGGAGAGAAAGTAATTCATACGCAGTATTAAGGCATTAATAACATTCAAATCCTCATTTTATAAAAAACTGAGTTTCATTTATTTTACTCGCCATTAGTGACAAAGGAAACTAAAATAAAGAACTTAGGCTACGAATTTTATCCATGCGGTGAAGTCATTTCGATCTCACTGAAAAGGGGACCACTTTCGTAGGCTAGAACGCGATGGATATACCTGAACAACCAAATAGTTCACGGCAATTTAAAACCTGCTATTTTTCATTTAGTGACTAAAAAAAAACTCGTATATCACCTAATTTTTTTCTTTGCATTGTATTCACCTCTCCTATACATGAGTGGGGACACCAGGTCAATCAAATACCACTATTCTAAAAAGTCCTGACCTGTAAGAGTTATGCTTCAGAGAAAGTGATTTTTACGACAAAAAAACGGAATAGGGTGGTTTCCTATTATTTTTTATTGCCTAAATCGAAAGATTATTACTCCTGGAGTACGTATTTCGCGCTTTTAGATTTTTAAATGACGATATCTATTTTTCGCGATTAAATGAAAAGTGAAAAATTTCAAGCGCGCAAAAACGCGACGCGTAAGTAGGAAAGTCCGTGCGACGCATTTCTGGTTCCCCCTCTCTCCTTGTGAAGTGACCTTGATCGAGACTCTGAGCGCTGATAGGGCGCAGGGTGCTAGCGGATAGCTGAGTACCTTGCTGAATGGTAGCGCTTGGCTTAAAAAAGGTTTTTTAATACCTTATCAAACGAAGAAAACTTTCCGACCTTAGCCAGTTTTAATAGGTGATTATTAAGACATGTTTCCCTGAGCTCTGTGCCTCATGCATGCATTGATAACCTCAGACGACGTATAACTCCTATCCTCTCGTGTAGAAACTAGGTCCCTGTGACGTCACGCGGAGTGGAATCGCATGGGCGCCAATCTGGCCTTTTTCAAATGAGGATAAAATTTGACCCTTGCCATTCGTCTAAACCTGTATTTCAAAAACCAAATAATTTGTGTATTATGAATACACTAATGGTGGGTAACGAATCGCAATCAATGCCTATCGTTTTCTTTGATGAAGGAAACTACCCTATTAAAAAAATACTGATTCAAATTCACAATTTATAGCAAAAAAGTTTTCTTCTATTGAACTCTCACTGTGCCAATAATATTCGTCCGCATCGTACGCTTTTTCGATTGCGGTGCATTGATGGCGAAGGGGAACGAGGGCCACTTTCGTTGGCTAGAACACGGCGAGGATAGCTGGACGCCCGAGTAGTTCAGCCACCAGCGAGCGCTCCCTGGGAACTGAAAAAAAACAAACGAAACGCACAGTTTTCCACGGCGCACACACACTCACGCTCAGGGCGGACAAAAGCCTATTTTTCAGCGGAGAGAGAAAGAGAGTTCGGTTAAGTGACCCGGATGACAGCGAATGACGTCTGAGTGATCGTTACGTCGACTTCCCTTGCGATCACGTTTTAGCAGAGGCCGAGCCGAGCACGCTGCGAATACCGCGTCGCAGGACTCCACGAGACGTAATTTTAACTGGAATTTCTCCTCTCGCCCGACCCTGGAGCAGGATAAACCCCTGGCCACCATGTCAAGTCACTTTGGGCGGAAAGAGCCCCTGAAAGTTAACGACTGCTCTTAGAAGCGGAGGCAGAAAAATCACATCGTGGTTGGAGGGCAATTTTTCTTTCGCAAAACGAATTGCGTTTCATTGGCTTTTCCTCCCGTAAACAAAGAGGGCAATGGATGTGGAGCATGTTAAATTTTCAATTGATACCATATTAGAAAGAGTAGGAGAAAAGTATAAAAATCATCTTGATTTTTAATCATTAAATGTATTTGCCAACGATTCGAGTAATTCTAAATATCATCCTCAGGGCATTGGACTTCATTGGGAAAGCCAGAGATAAAAATACCCAGTTAGTAAATAAATAATCAGTTTTAATCGATGAAAGAGTTAAATAACAATTGTTACTCTGTGAAAACGCTGAAAACGCACCGAAACCTTTAATTGGCATAACCTCCAAAGAATGACCAAAAAATCTATTAACCTAACAAGTCGCTAAAGAGAGGGATAAATTCGTTTCACTCTGTCCTCTACCAAAACCCATTAATTCGAGGACACAGAAGAGACTCTCAGTCACACGAATGAACTGCAAAATTGAAGAATTCAAAGCCGTGTTCCGCAAGGGAAATACGAGGATAAGCTTAAGAAATAAGGTCTCCTAAGTCGTTGCGTCGCCGCACGAAGCTCCTATAGCAATCCATTAACACCACCACCGTACTCTTTGGTTCCCCCACGACCACTCTCGACCGCCGCGAAGAAATTGTCGACCGCTCATTGTTGGCACAGCAGTCTTTAGCCTGGAGCTTCCCCCCACGTCTACGTTCAGGTGTGAAAGTCGGTCCGTCACACTCTTTTTGATCTGGAAAAAGGTAACTACTGTCGAAAGTAATCGCTAATTAGTTTGGATTTTACGGTGAAAAATGTATGACTGTTAAAAACGTTCTTAAGTAGAGCCACAAGTTCCTTACGGACCTCAGAAACGTTCACTTCCAGGAGGGTGCCCAAACAGCACGGCTCACACGTATATATACGCCCGTCGTCTCCCGGGTCAGGAAACGTCCACACGTATATATACGTGTACAGCAGGGAAAAGGTTAAGTAGTGCCACAAGTTCCTTACGGACCGCGCAAACGTTTACTTCCAGGAGGGTGCCCAAACAGCTCATTGAAGACCACCAGGGTCAGCGCGTGGAAAGTGCGGTTTGCGCCATTTTTAAAAGGAATGTGATGGTTTTTTGCACTTTATAACCCAGTGATTTCCACATGTTGCTCACCATGAAGAAACACCTAGGAAGAATGAAGTTCGCGAATGGCGGCGAGGTGCAAGAGGAGGCCAGGGCCTACCTTCGCACCGCGAACGGAAGCTGCTATGACGACGGTATTCAAAAGTTCATCGTGCGGATGAGAAAAGTCATTTCGCGCCATGGTGACTGCATCGATAAAAATAGCTGAAGCCAAGCCCTTTCTAATGATTTATCCAGCAATTTAAAATATTTCATATTCAATGACAAAAAACAATGGAGATCTTATATTTAAGTATACCCTTGTATCTGCAGAACCTGAAATAGGTACTCCGTTAGAATAAAATGCAATATCTTTTGCACAAATTTAGTTGAGAGTGATTACAAATTACCCAAGGACAACTGACTAAAGGTATAAATAATAAAAAAAACATCGATCGAATAAAATATACTGGTATCACTACCAATTTCTCTTAATGAGAACATATTGTCATCAATGTAACTAGTACTTGTTGTATATTGCGTCACCAGAAAACGAGCAATATTTAGGTCAAATATATTAAGAACTAACTTGTCTTGATAGATATCTGTACTTCTGAACATAGTATTTCTCTCTAGAACTCTAGTATTTCTTCAAAAGATTTTTTTAATTTTTTAACATTCACCAATCTACTCTGAATGCTGTATCGCGAGATCGAATAGAAATTATAATCCATTCAATATCCAAATTAATTTTGCCTAATCCCACGGGCAATACAATATATAGTTACAATAAAACTATTTCAGAAACCTTCTTTCCTTCTCTCGTGGTACTGGAGCAGGATAAACCTCTGATCGCAGGCCACCACATCATGCGACTCAGGACAGAAAAACTCGGAGGAAGTTAACGACTGCTCTTAAGAGTGGGAGGAGAAAAAAAGCATCATGCAGGGACTGGCATTTTTCCCTTGCAATGCGAGTTCCTCATTGACTCGCTCTCTTGAAAACAAATGGAGTGGTGATGATAAAGCATTCACGAATTTCAATCGAGGCAAAATGAAAGCGTTAATGTCATTACACTCAGGTCTACATCTAAATCAATCACCTCCAGGCCGCAATAGTGACACGAAGACCGGAATGAGCTCGTAAAGTTCCATTACTTTATCATAAATAAGCTCAGAGCAATTCCTGACTATGGGGAATATATTTTCCAAAACGTCTGCTAAACTGTGAAATACAAATTATATCCTTTACAAAAGACTCGGGCATTATTGGTACAAAAAAGTTCGATTGGTGTAATATAAGTGTGGAAAGTGCTAAGTGAGATTTTTATATGATTTTCGCTTATCACTAACATGCATGGCACAAAATAGACAAAGGTAAAATATGGAGACCTTCACGTGTCGATTTTTATACCAAAATTCCACAAGAATATAAAGCTAAAAAATGAAAAGCAATGTTAGGTATGCGAAGGGGGACGAATCTTATAGGAATGGTCACCAAGGTGATGAAGAGCAATAGATGCGTTCAGCGTGTGATGTTCGGAATTTGGGACGCTCATTAATCTTGAAGACTGGTTCCCTCGGCTGTTGATTGGGGGCGGTTGGTGAAGTAATGGGAGGAGGGGGTCAAGTGGGCAGGAGGAGTGAAGGGAAGGATCACGGGCCCTTTTACAGGAAAGAGGGCAATTGCAGGGGTCGTAACCGCAGAAACGCCCGCGGCTGGAAAGAGAGGTTCAGGAGGGAGTGAGATTAAAGAGCTGCGATGCAATCAGTTTGCGAGGAAAGAGGAGTTTGACGAGACGTAATGGGAAACGGCGGAAACTGAAAGACTGTGAATAGATTGAGGGGAATGGAGGGGGTTGAGAAACGGTTGGGGTGTTTAGCTGACCACCATTGAGACTGCATGTCCATGAAGAAAGGCAGCAGTTGGAGAGCCACCAGCGGAAACATGGGGACTCTGATGGATACAAAAAAGAATAATGGCTAGATATCAGTTGAAAATCAGCAAAAAACTAAGATATTTGTATACGACCAAAGAGAGTAAACTACGATGTATATTAAACTAGAAACGCAAAAGTAAGGAGGAGGCAGCAGTGCTTTGCCATCTGGGAACCTCTTTAGCCAGCAATGAGCGAAGGTAGAAAGAAATTGCCAGCAGATTACCAAAGACGAATAGAGCTTTTTGTAAAAAAAATGAATCTGCTTACAAATATGATAAAACGAGCAGGTCAATTGTGGAAGCATTAGAAATTTCGTGCTACCAAACGAGGATAAAGATAAAATAGATGAATGATTAAGTGATACAGAAATGCTAAAAAGAGTGGGAGAAAAGAGAATTCTTCCAAATACCCAAAGAAGAAGACGGGACAACTTCGTTGACCACATCACGGAGAACTATGGCCCGAAGAAGATATCCGCGTAAGGACAAGTGATTTGGAAGAAGGGCAACGGCCGGCCCAGAATGAGTTGTATATAACAGATTATTCAGCATTTAAGAGAGAAGAAATACGCATATAGCGAGATATCAGCTGACAAGAGAAAGGAGTGGAGAGCAGCGTCAAACCAGTCTTCGGCTTGTTAACTTTTGATGCTGATGAAGTAAGGCGCCAAACGTACTGGATAGGGTGAAAATTATAACGATTACCTCTCAAAGAATGAAGGACATAAAAGGATGCATCGCTACCCATCGAGTGATATTGTTTCCCAGCTTGTTATTTTTTTGAGTTTTCGGTATATTATCTTAAAACTTTCATGTTAAACAAAGCAGTCACGTGCGTTGAAAGAAAAATGTTCAATAGCTGGACGTATTTGTTGCGGTATGCCCATGACCGTTATGGTCGTAATTAGTCAATAATGATTTTTAAGAATTGAGTTCTAATATTAAGGAAGTGCAAAAATAACAAATACACATCCTATCATTGATTTTGTTCCGGGGGGTTCAGGATCTTATTTTCAAAAGGCCTCTCACCGTCCACGGTCATGACCACCTAAATACTAATAAAAAATCTTACGGTTTCTTAGTGCTAGCCTTGATACCGGGATTAATGCTTTATTTTCCCTTTTCTAATGTTTTTCGTTAACGGTATGGTCATTGATATTAACTTCATAAACAATATCTAGAACTTCATTCTTCTCGTAATTTGGCAAGAATTCCGCTATCGTCTTCATTCGTAAGTTTTATTTTGGTGAATGACTGTAGCGCTAATAGTGCAGTTGAAGGACTTAAATCACTTCTTTAGTCTTAAGAGCCGTCAGGTACAGAAATATAGTCTTCCAATGCATTCATAATGATCATTGACAATTATTCCGCGCATTGATAATTATTTTGAGGCGAATATGATATTGGAGGATAACTCAAACAAATCATCCAATAGATAAGTGAAGGCATTGTACCGTGCATTTGCCAAAAGATCCATTCCGTGTTTATTCTTGAAGCGTTTCGCATTGTTTTCCACCGGCGCCTACCCTCCCAGTCCTCTGGTACGGGATCAGGGTTCCGTGGTCGTTCTCCGGCCGTCCGTCAGCCCCAAAGCTGTGACGTCACAACTCAGTACGGAGGCCTTGAGTATCTAGGTGGTCATGCCACGGTGCGACGAGAATATATTCCCAGACGACGCTTATATTCCCAGCTTATTAGTTGATGAAAACGAAGTCTACCATCTTGAAGACTTCAGGTCATGGACTAGATTCCTATTCAACTTTATACTTTTTCTACTATAAATTTAATTATACCTCAGTATTTCCCCTGATTCAAGACGAGGCTAGATGCAAATCATTAGGATAATAGGTCCTACATTGTAAATATGATCTTAGGAGGAACAAGAGATTGGCAAAGTACAGTTGTGCACAAAGGGGTTTATGTAGAAATTTCAGAGTAGGTGTTATCTATGAATCCAGAAGAAACTGTTGAGAAAGATAACGGACTTTATAGGAGAAATCCTTGACTCAGCACAACCTGTAGGGTGGGTTACTAGATTGCTAATTGGATAAGGTGTAATTGAGCATAGAGTAGATAAGGTATTAAGGATTATATGCATCCCCAAAGCGTAAAAAAATTAAGAGGACAAATCCCATCTGTCAGACTTACCAGATATGCTGACGAATTATTTGTTAAAAAGTTTTTTAACAAATAATTTGTTTAAAATGTTTTACAATATCCTTAATTTTATCAGGTTTCAAAGGGAAGACCGTTGCCAAATTTAAATTGAGATTCAGATAGGAAAACTTTACATCATTTTTTTCTTCCGAGGTAAATTTTTCTGGTGTGAAATAACAGTTAAATAGAAAATTGGAGTGTTCACTATTTACCCTTAAAGCTTTTAAATGATAACCTAAAAAGTAACAAATATTGATAGATGATTGAAGTTTAAAAAATGACCTCTAATAATCTTTGGCTTCCAGTGGGCAATATCAGTCTCCGTAATTAACTTTACATGATCTTACCGGTTTGGATTTGGGAGACTTTTCCTACTGCGCATAGGAACTCACCTGAAAGATACAAAATAAATAAATTAGGAACAGCCAAAATTACGGTTTATTTGCTTAAGTTAGCATATCATCAAGTTTGAATCTACTACATAGCATATATATGTATATTCAAATGGACACATTGAACACCAAAAGTTTGACAAAACTTTTTCAACTGAGAACCGATCCCATTGTAGAGGCTAAAAATAAATTCTGGCAAAATGTGAGCACAGATGGGATATAAAACCCTATGGCTTAGTGTCTGCTGCTATGGAATACTGTCGTTACCAGAACTGACACTTGGGTTTTAAAAAATTTACCGTTCTCTTCATTAAAATAATTCCATAACCAAGATATATTTCTTAGAGGCTGTCAAGATGGTGCGATACCTAGAGTTCTGGCTTCCCATCAAGTTGGTCCAGGTTCAAATCCCGGCGGTAGCAGAGATTTTTTTCAGAGACTGCCCGATCCCTCTATGTGCTTTGTAGAGGGTAATTCAAGTACATCGATCCGCCCGTCGAATGGGACGTTGGACCATAGTCCCCTCGGTGCCTTTCGTTAAGAGCACGCCAATGCCGATGCCCCCCAGGGTTCCTGTCCACCCATCGCCCCTCACCCTTCCCTTATGTTACTAATGACCTCAGCCGTCTGTCACTACCTCCGAATACCATGTTACACCAATATCTTGGATCTAAGGAACAGACGGTGAGAAGAAAAGTACTCAGAGCACCATACCATAAAAGAAGCCATTTCATAGTTCAAGTTTCCAGTCCCTCGGAATATCTTGGTATTGTAGCGGTGGACGCATGATTATCCTCTGTCCGTGGCCAGAGTTTTCCAATGTTCGACGAGAAACTTGGGACTTGCTCGGGGGACAACGGAGGAGCTAAGGGCAATTAGAGTGCAAGGTCCTCACCGCGACGGCTCATCGGTAAAACCGAGCGCTTATTCACGGGGTCGTCGCAAAGGGGCGGACGGCGGCCCTGAGGATAGCGGGGAGGAGTAAAGCCGGAGGAAGGCTTAGTTAGGCCATCCCCTTACGTGACAGAGGTCACGGGTCAAATCTGAGCCGCGGTCCAATTAAGGCGCACGTGGTCGCTTCGAATGGGCAGTTGTCGCTGGATATGCAGAGTTTGCACGCTTTAAAGCGGGATATTTCTCGAGAACAAGGAATGAAATTACCAATCGAATCGGGGAAATTTTGCTCTGACAAAAGGAAAATATTTTAGGCTTCCAGAAATATCTTTTTATAAATTTTGAGAATACCGAAACAGGAGAGATGGTACAAATATGATCCCCATGAAGTGCTTCTTTTCGGGCGAGTAAAAAGAGTAAATATTGGTATAGCTGTGAGAATTCTACGGGCGATAGCATAATTATGGCTAGAGATAAATAATTACATGAAGAAATTAGTGAAATAACAAGATATGTTTTGCTATTGACACCTTGTTTGCATGTAAGTGTGAGCTCATGAGATTAAATCACAAGCACATCAATTTTCTTTGTGTTACATCAATGTTTACTTTTTATAGGATAGTTATAATCTGTAATATTAATTTTTAATGCTTTATCATTTAATATGTATTGTACATCCCATATTTTCATAAAGTAAGCCTTGAAACTGGAAATTAAAATCGAAACCTCAAAATTTCATGCGTAATTGTAAATAAAATCACATTATAAAATTCATAAAATACTGCTAGAATATTAAATGCACTAAATCAAATTACTTGGGTACTAAATCCACCTGAAAAACATGCGTTAAAAATGAGGAGCCAGTCATACATATAAATCTCCAGGTCCACCGTTGTACTACTCTTTGGCTGTTAAAAAAGGACCCCTCCGCAAATAATTTTGTGACGTCATGAATAGATCCCGTGTGTGTTGACGCTCCTCCGCTACCTATCGGCCTCACGAGGCTCGCTGTTTCCGATGGTCATGAAAACGAAGTTTCATGTTATCCATCATGCTTCTTTTCCACAGAGTGAATTAGCGAGCCATTCATTAGATACAAAGTTGCTGAGCTTGTAATATTTGTCCCGATATATTTAAAATTATGCAAATAAATTAGAATTCGGTAAAATATGCCTACACTTTAATAAGATCAGTATTTTTTTAAAATGTAATTCCATGACAAAAATTATAGCATGCGTTAAACTAAGTGCATTTTAAATTCTTTTTAAATCTTCAAATATTCTATTTTGGTGACTTCGCTTGCATAGATTTTGGGGTCAAAATTGTCTTTTGCTTTATGCGGTATCTCTATTGATATATTTTAGCCATTGATCTCAAAACGGGAGCTGTACCTTTACCTTATTCCGGGGAATATTTTGTTCAAACATCATGTGTGAATTGGTAGAAGACTTCATGGATAAATTTTTACCATGAAGTTCTACATATGTATCTCAGTAATATGCTAACTTAATACGCCACTTATGCTTTTGGATGAACATTAAATTTCTCTGTTGTTCTACTTTCTGTATTCTCGATCATGAAAGAAGGTAAGAGTGAAACAAATGCATTTGTTTGCTTTGAAGTAAGAATGTGTAATTATGGGTGAACGCCTTTTCAAATACCGTGGTTCATCGCCCTGAAGTAAAAAAAATATAAGAGTTCAAAGTACTCAATTCTCTTTACTTTTATCACATTCTTTGGAAATCTTTCGTGAGGGTTAGAAAATAATTGAGATAGCCACTGCAAATTATTCAATTTCAAGCACTCAATAATAATGTAAGTTATTTTTTAGCCATAGAGTTAAAGCCCAGATTTTTTTATGAACTTTGTTGTCCCATGCGTTAAATCGTAAGTTTGATGCTGTGAGATATAAACGCTTCTTGAGAGGGGATAGAGACACACACAATTGGAGGAGGAAGTGGAAGAGTTTAGGCAATACGACGCCACATCCGCAGAATGCGGAAGGGTTGAAGATTGCGCTCGCAGCAATGGGGAGCTTTAAAGGGCACCCTCGCGCCGCTTAAAGAGGAACTATTGTTGATGTCATCGCCTCCGACCCGTCGTCAGGGGCAGCGCAAAAGCAACGCCTGTTTTTCGCATCCTGAAGTGAGAGCGTGCGTGTGGAAAGGTGAGCCGACGGACGGAACAAAAGAGGAACGGAAACCGCCCGAAGGCTGCAAAGCGGCGCGTGAAGACGCATTTAATTTCGGCCAAGAAAAGGAGATAATTTTCCGCAAAAAGACCCAACTTCCTCCCTTCCTCTTCATTTCCATTCTCCTCCTTGCGCTCCCACTCCGCCGTTTCCACTTGCTCCTGCTTCCCGTTTTTTTTACAAAGAAATTAAGGCGAGACGGCGGAACTCAATCTGCCTCGAAGCCACCGTCACTGCCTGCTCTAAGTTTCTATCTTTGCCTTCTCGCATGGTATGCTCTAACAGAATCTTTCCATTTTTCATCCAGAAGAGAACAAGTTACGAGCAGGAGAAAGTGGTAATGGAATAGGTCGAAACACTTGTAAAAAGAGGTGATGTTCTAGAAGCAAAAGTTCATCGTTTAACCCGTACATAGATTGCTTTCATGTAAAAGTTCAATGACGAACGTGGTAACTTTTTTAAAAAATTCATTCGCTCCCAAACGTAATTTGCAATTATAGAGGGTTAAAAATCATAAAGACCAATTGTGTTCTATCAATTTAGTGCAGGGAAAACAATTATGTTTTCATTCCGTCATTATTTAGGGAAGAGTGCGTCTTAATATTCGCTCGCCTTCAAGTGCATTTAAATTCTATTCATCAGGATCGTCGTGATTCCAGGTAGCTAAGCCGCGTGTTTTTCATATAGAGGCGTCCATCTATTTAAGATCCATTATATACCTAGATCCAGATCCAGCTCGTAATATTGGAATAATATATTCTTTTATCCCCTCCAGGTTTAACTGCTATTCAGGGCTAGTTTTTCTGGGGTCAAAAATATCATTATATTGATAAAATTATTTTTTAGAGAGATAATTTCCGTTGAATTTCATTAATGAACAGTCAAACTCTCCCTCTACTGGTAGTGACAGAACTATCCACTGAAACATTCGAAGTGAAAAATTGCTTTATTTTTTTCAATATAGGAGCGAGTGATCTATCATCCACAAAAAGCTGGATTTTTTCAAATTTTCATAATGCTCAAGTTAATACTGGATTGAGACTACATAGTAGGAGATTTTGGAAAGTAACCTTCGAAGATTCCAGCACGGAGTAGAATTTTGGGGGCGAAGGAAAGGGAAAGAGAAAGATTCAAATGGAAGAGTCGCCCAGTGTGTGATCCAATTAGCATAACCTCCTTCGTCTCCGAAAAATATTTGCCCTTGTTCAGGCTCGCAAGCAAACCCGCGCAGCGACGGCAAAACTTTTTAACTGACTCAGAGAATAATGTAGCACATCCGGGAAACTGAGCACATCTAGTTCTTCCGTGAGCCGAACAGGTAAATTGGATTCAAGGGAAAAGTGTAAGCTTCATGGAAGAAGACCCGACTCTGTAGAGGGAGGGCGGCAAGGGATTCCTTCTAGGAATTTAATTTCTCGCTAGACGCTTGTGATTTCCTGTCCACGATATATCCGCGTTTTTCAACGCAGGACGCTGTTACTCAAACAGTTCATTTCGACAAATTAAAATTAAATGGAAGGTGGATTCAAAAATTTTGTCGGAGATAAATTTTCAAATCAAATCAGCAAAATAAATTTTCTTAATCCAGAGCGGAATATATATCTGCAAGTCATGCGCCTATACCGCATGGCTTTACGACTGTAAGTGACTTACTATCAGGCATTAAGCCTTTTATAAGTTAACTTAAAAATGTGCTGCGGTTGTGTAGATACATGCCTCTTTAGGTTTTGACCGGAAGTGATATTGAAAATTAAAATTAGACACGGACAGATTTTCATGGCGAAATTCATCCTTGGTGAATACAAATTTGCCCCCGATAATGCACAGCTTTATAATGCTTTTATAAAGAATTACTAAAGGCAAAATTCACAACGATAAAACTGATATTAAATGTTATTTTCTAAATGAAACGCATGGTGAGTTCCAAAAGGAAGTTATGCATTAAGGAAAGGGCAAACAAGGATTTTCTTCGTTGAATTTTTGCCCTGTGACAGGTAAATCTTGAACTTTAACTTCTTTTGAATAATGTAAAAATTAGAGCTAGTAATGGTATCGTTGTCACTGAGTGCATTGTACATTGCATTATACATTGTAAACGAATTTAGTTCACATTATGGTAAAGTAATTCAAGCATTGACCCAGAACAATTATCTTGAAAGTAATACGAATAAATACAAAGGAATGTTCCCAACCTCCAATTCAATTGACTCACTGTATTTTGAACCTACTGATGCGAGAGAAATGAGCAGCATTATTTAGAAATTAAAGTCTAAAAAATCTAAAGGTGTTGATAATATTTCTGCACAAGTTATCAAAGCAGTAAATGCAAATATTTCGGAGGTCTTTGCCCATATTGTTAATCTAAGTATGTATACTGGAATATTTCCTGAACAATTATAAACTGCAATAGTGATACCAATTTTTTAAAAAGGTGATAAAATGAACATAAATAATTACAGACCTGTATTTGCTAAACTAATAGAAAAAGTTGTTAAAGTCAGACTTCTTAAATTTCTAAATCAGCATAGTTTTTTCAATAAAAACCAATTTGGATTTATGAGTGGTAAGAGTACAGAAGATGTGTTATTAAAATTTTGCTCAGAGCTGAACGACGGTCTGAATTAGAACTGTAGAGTTGTTGGTTTGTTTGTAGACATTACCAAAGTCTTCGACTCCATTAATCATAAGATACTAATGAATCGATTATGGGAAGCGGGTATACGTGGAACCGCATACGATTGGTTTCAAAGTTATCTTTGTGATCGAGATCAATGTGTGCGTCTCAAAAATTGCTACAGTGAAAAGATCCGACTCACCTGTTGTGTGCCACAGGGTTCTGTGTTGGGACCCATACTATTTTTAATATATGTAAACAATTTATGTGCTGGCAGGTTTAAAGGTCAATTAACGTCGTTCGCAGATGACACTGCACTAAGTTATTCTGTTAATAGTGCTGATGATCTATATGAGCACATACAAAGTGATCTTTTAACACTCAATATCTGGTTTTCGGATAATTACATGTTGTTAAGTGAAAAAACGAAATATATCAAGTTTAGCATGAGTAAATCTATCTCAAACAAAAATAAAGTATACTATCAATGTGCAAATTGTATAAAAGATAATGTTACTTCCTGTGATAAATGTATTCTGATCGAACAGGTTAGTCACATAAAATATTTAGGCATATACTTTGGCCAAAACTGTAAATGGAAGTCTCACATAAATAAATTAAAATCAGAAATGATTTACATTGTAAGAAAATTCTACTTCCTCAGATACATATGCCCTGAATCAGTGTTAAGAATGGTATATTATGCTCTCGTTAATTCAAGATTGCAATACGGAATAGCCTGCTGGGGTGGAGCATATTTTATCAACATTAAACCATTGATAGTGGCGCAAAAAAGGGTTACCAGGGTTATAACGCGATCGTAAAGGAAAAGCCACTCATTTCTTTTTTTTTTAATTAGATATCCTCCCACTAAGGCATCTATTCATTTATAAAGTCCTTAGAGTTTTCCATAACCGTAGCGGTGAAAAGGCCAGGCCACAAACTTATGACATCAGATCTTGGAGAAACTTTGATAAACCTAGACCCACGACTGAAATATATAGACAGTCATATCAATACTTGGGGCCAAAATTATATACTACTAGCTGACCCGGCGAACTTCGTACCGCCTAACAATCAATGAACTTACAGTTTACTTACACCATTCATAAATCAGGAGCGGCTGTATCGTTTTTAATCATGTTTAATTTATTATAATAAAATAAGGATACAAATTCAATAAAACTACGTAAATGAGTACCAAAATTGCTTGTCAGAAAGACATTTTCTTTATTGAATCTACATAGGGTGAATCGGAGCACGTTTACGCGGATTTTTTTCAACAAATTTTCTTAAGTTTTAGCTTGAGAAATTTTGGGCATTGTGGTTTAATAAAGCAGTTCATGAAATAAAAATTATACGCATTCAGTTGTTGGCTATTTTCGTTATTAGCTGTAAAAAAATGTTTTTAGGTCCAAGTCTGTTGCATACACTTGGCCCATTCAGGGGGCAGGTTGACACGACCCCAGACCGACGCTTGACTGATGCTCAAAATCGTGCAAGAAAAGCCCCTATGAAGTAGCATTCGCATTAAATGACTTAAGGCGCGCCAGTTTTAGTATCTCTGTTTGGAAAAAATGCACTGCGTAAACGTACTGCATGCGTAAACGCACCACGGTGAGCCCTACACATTCGGGTTTAATGTCTTGCGTCAAGCACCTTCTGAGAAACAACAGTTTTTGTTTCGTTATCAGGCGCAAGATGAAGCGGATGAAGCTAAATAAATACAGCAAAGCAAAGCAGTGACGCAGCGAGGGGAGGTTTTGGGGGATAAACCCCCCCCCACCCCAAGAGCTTAGAGAATTTTTTTATGAAAGATTTTGTTATTAATATTAGGGGGACGGATGACTAACAAACAAAACATATTTAACTATTCACACAGCCACAAAACCCACTATTTTGAACCATTTATCTTAAAAAATGTCTGGGGGAAGTGCCCCCACACTTCCCGCTTACCTTAGCGAGTTTTCTAAACCCTACAGACCCGTGGTATTAGCTACGCCCAAAAACCCCTATCACTTGAAGCGAAGGAAGAAATACAGAGGATGGTTTATCGACTCGTGAACATAGCACGCTAAATTGACCATGAGAAAATCGTGGGTTTTCATTAGCACATGAGCACAAACAACACAAAAACTGAAAGAATGACCATGCGATTTTTTAATCGTTATCACAAATGCAACACGAATTGTAAATTGAATACATTTAAGCTCAAAAGGGCATATGAGTTGAGATCATGGAATCTACGGAATGAGGACTTTCTAACCTTTGAAATTTCCTTTGAGTAAAGTTGCGTGAATCACATTCATCACCAATTTTTTTAATGATCAAACACGTTCCGTTGGATAGTTATGGTTGGTTTAGGCTTCGAAAGATCATGAGCACAGAAACTACATTTTTCTGTAAATCGTGCCTTGGTAAGCCAGGTACGTCCAAGGACTTAAAATATTCAGATAGATAGTTGGTGATTTCGTCTTCGTTTGTTACACATTTAAAAGATTCGAATCCATGCAGAGTACGAACTATTTGAATTTACCTCGTTTTAGTCATCCACATCTTCGTTCTTGCTCGCTAAATCAACCATCTTTGATTCTTTTGGTGATCAATCATATTCTGGAACTCTTTGTTGATGAGCTCACCTCCCGCTGAAACTAATTTGCAATCATTCCAAGGTTATGAGTTAAAACTACTCGATTCCTCGACAGGAACACGGACATTACCGTTTGTCAACAATTGCTAGGAGATTTGTTTACAAACACGGTAGTGAAGTGTCAACTCGAGCTGGGCCACGGCTGGGCTTACAATCAGCTCGAATTAAATTTTAAAAATGTAATTTCAATTTAATTAATATTTTGAATATTTTAGTAATTAAAATGTTATATTGTTACTAAATTCAGTTATTAAAGTGGTAAAAACAAAACAAATTATTTAATTTGTAGTTTTGACCGACATATCAATTGTTGTGTTACTATAACTCCTAAAAGCATGCCCATAGGAAAGAGATGAATTTTTTTTGTGAAATTATCCTTTTTTTAATGGCCTATATGTTAACCCCGCCTGAGACGAATCCAAAGAACCAAATCTCATTGAAATCGGTGCAGCCGTTCTCGAGTTATAAGTGTTCTAACTAACACGATTTTCGACTTTCTTTTATATATATAGAAGATGTTGCCAAAAAATGTGGCAAAGAAGGAGAAGAGATGGGGTTTTTAATCCGCAGTTAAAAAATGGCTTATGCAATATGAGGAAGTAGAGTTTCTGATAAGAAAGGAGTTATATACGTTTTCAAATAAAGGTATAATGTATGTAATTCTTATGCGTTATGAGAGAAAGTGTGTTATGATAGTATGTGTTAAGAAAAGTTATCCATGTGTAAATTACTGTAAATTCACAATCGAATTCAATTGTCAAGAAAACAAACCACTCAATCAAACGAAATAAATGTAATTTTTATGTATGTTAGCACCAGTCATGTTCTAAATAGTGTATGATGGTAGCCCCAAAACCTTTCCACAAAGGGGTACCTATATATTCCATAATTATTATAGGGTTTATTTTTCTCGATACAATGTATTGAATATGAGTGGAATAAAATTCTATTATTCTATTCTATTTAAAATATCCAGCTGAGCATCAGGAAATAATTGTAAAAATATATAAATCGCGAATTTAAAATTAGGTTGGAGAGACATTGGAATTTTGAAGTCAATGATTTAGATTGAGGCAAAATATATAGAATGAAGATGTTCAAATAAACAAGTCAGGTACAAGGTCACATTCCTTTTGAGGCAGTAGTTTGATACAAAACATGGTATCGTGTACTGAGATTCTCCCTTCAAGTTGAATACATCATACGCTACTAATTTTAAAAGACGTGCTTATCGAGCAACGGACGAGAACTAAGAGAAAACTAGCATATCGGATGTGGCAGCCATACCAAGCGCCCCAGACATAAAATATCAGATAAGGAGTATTACCAAAACGAATTTCGGAATTCCATGAACTAGCGAAGAAGATCCTTCCCACAGTGATGGGGATCTTCACTAATTATGGAGATATGAAATCTGCACCAAGAGTATTAATGTATTTGCACTCACCAGGGCTGAAATCCGTCACTTGAACAGCAGAGGCCATTTTTAATGCTTTCGATAAGTGTTCGTTTTGCTTCAACGCTCCAACACCGATTCCGAAATAATATGCCACTCAATATATTCTCTCTGGGATACTCTCAGTGCACGTGTGTGAGTTCCTTCTCCCTACTAGATGAAATGAGCAGATCTATAGAACTGGATTCCGTTCTAGATTATCACCGCCTGCAATCTGCGACAGAGAATAACAACACGCTTAATAAGTATATCTATTTATCCTTCTTGGAAGCCTTTTTCTTTATAGATAGCAGAGCTTCTTTACAGAATCCTAGAATTTTTAATTCTAAATAGATACTTATTCCATAAATTAAAATAAAATGTATGCTTCATTATCTGAGAAAACGAGTAAAAAATATAGATACAAGGACATGAAACTTGTTCCTTTAGGTAGGATGTGTAGGAACCGATAAATATCTATATACACTCCTAAATATGAGAGATGCTGAAAATTGCCTTTAACTTAATTTACTGACACTATGCGTTTCGGCGCTTTCACGTAATTTTCAGACGGACAAACATGCAGACCGACAGACACCACTCAATTTTTACATGTTAGTATAGATGGTATAGTTATCGGAATTTAATTAGGATTAAGTTGGCGATGAGTGTGCCATATTCACTTCATTAGTTCCGCCTATTCGACTACCTTCTTCACCACGAATATGGACCACTCGCAATTCAATCTAAGTATGCATTTCAATGCCGGATTCATCCTGCTCAAAAACAGGAGGGGATAAAGTAGTTTCCATTCCCCCCGGAGGAAATTCCCTGAAAATAATATCTCATCCTTCGGAGCAGCGGTCCCCTTACCATGACATAATAATGCTAATGAGGCTAATTGTGACTCTTACTATTTCCATTTATCCACCCATGTTTTGTTGTTGTAGTTCACAGATTACGATGAAATCCCTACGCCTTACTAAAGACTCGACATGAAAGAGTTATTTCAATTTTTTGTTTCAGAATGCAATATATTTATTCCAATGGCCGAGTAAACATAATTTCTATGATCATAGATAATAGGGTAATATGTATTTCAGAAAACTTTGTAATCAAACAGGATAAAAAATCTGAAATCTGAAGAAATAAACAATTTCAGTCAATGTGTAATTCTATTTCGGTAACCTTCCAACAGTAGCTCATTCGCTATTAAGCATTTACTTTACATATTTCAAAGCAAAATTGCTTTGAAAAAAGAAACTGTAATCTATGATTGACTTCTGCCCCTCCAACAAGTTCCAAAAATGAAACGTATACCATATTATCTCTTCCCGCGATGATTAGAATATCATATCATTTTTATTTGCATTTGACACAAAAATGTTTAAATCTGAACCATCTCATTCTGATCAGAGGCTTTTGATGCCTGCAGGGGTACCCCACAGAACTTAATTTTGGCATTTTATCTGAATGCATTGTGCTGAATTCTCAATGTTCAATTTGAAAACTAGTCAATAATGATATAAAAGGGTGTTATTCGTGGATAAGGAAGACTAGAGATAAAGAAGACTCCGAGAACGTTGACTTGTAAATGTATGCAGCCCCTCATTGGGTTGCATGACAGGGGCTTTCATCTGCTAGCGGCATTAGCGACACACTATTTGCACAGCTGAACGGCAGAGGCGGCCCTAATTCTCACTCGTGAAACAGACGACATCCATACTCAAGTGACTGCCTCATCTCCTGTGGCTAAACCGTAGCGTATGTTCGATGTCTGCATTAATATTCTCACCAGAAGGAATTCTTTTGAATTAATGTCCGCGATACTCACCTTATTCACCACTAGAATTAGTGATTATAATAATAATAATAGTGTCTTTCAAGGAATTTCCCCAAACCCATAAGTATAGGTTTTGCTGTCACGTATTCTCCGTTTCACATACTTTTCATTTAGATAAAACTGAGATCAATGACAGTGAATGGTTTACGAAAGGGAGATTTTAAATAAATGGCATTTGAAGCCCGCAACAAAAATTAGTACATTAAACGCAGTGGTATCTTTAATATATCAGCTGCATTTACTGTGATTTGACTCGTCAATAATTTATAATATAAAGTTTTAAAATTTCAGGTCACCCCATGCCATTACTCTACTAGGCCAGAAAAATATGAACAAAACTCTCCTGTGAATAAACTTAAAACACAAATATAAATAATTATTTTAATGAACCAATTCAGTTGTCCTCATCAGCCACCATCCCATAAATAATACTTCAGGCCCTAAAAAATTTAATTCAAAAAGAGAAACATTAATTTTGAAACTATTAACCGATATTTTTTCAAATCTATCAAAATTAATTACACCTTTCCCGGTTCACTGTTTGGCAACTAATAAATTCATTCCTTTCTCGCCTCATAATATTTTAGTAATTTTACAGAGCCATTCAGCCAAATTCATGATTCTATTTGCATAAACATTTCCATAAAATTGGGAAGTTTAGGAAAAGGGAATGAAACCTTGTCCAATTCCAAAAAATATCAAACCCTTTCTCTTCTACAACGATATCTACGAGAATATTTACCAGTACTTACAATCCCTAATATTAGGATGGCTCAATAGTGATGAAAAATATTGTTCTAATTATAATTTCTAATACCGATTTCTCCAGCTAAATTATGAACCACAGTTGAATTAAAAAATAAAAGAGCGGTAGAATAAAATACATGGTACCAGTATTGCATCTATTACATGAAAATATGTATGTACAAGCAGTACTTTCAACCCAGGGCGGTGAGAAGCGCTTGCGCTCATTGCGAAAATTATCGACGAATGGAATTCACCAGCAGAATGTATATTGGTATTCAGAAGATGTAATTTTATTCTCTTATTTTATTTGCTCCTTGATATTTTCAGTTGGGTCCATATTATTTTCATTGGCAATGTGAGGGCAGCCTGACATATAAATGGCCCTTATAATGAAGCATAGTGTGTCTAAAGATTTTGGTACAAAAGTGGATTTATTACAACATCACCCAGGCTGCGACAAGTTTTTCTGTAGCAAATCTAACAATAAGTGAAAACACGGAGTTACCCTTAATATTAAAAATGATAGCTGATTTCCAAGAGGCACACCAGAGACAATAGAATATAACAGGGTTAATTACCATATTTTGAGCTCAAATTGAAAATGGAAAGTAAATAATTTCAGGGAAAATGTTAGAAATATTGATTTTATTCTCAACGACATTATTTGCCCTCCCATCACGCAAATAATGGTGCAGGAAGTTTTCCAAACTTTGCTCGGATTTTTATGTTTTCTGTCGCAGCCAATCCGTCTGCCTAATTCTCCGCGGCATCGTTTGCGAAATTAACTCGTAATGGAGACGGCTTTTGAATTCTGAGAAGCAATCGCACGGTAGCTCTCCGCTGGTGTCTCCTAAAATCCATATTCAAGAGACCGCCCCGACCTGGAATACCAATTCCACATCTCGCTCACTTCAGGAGCTTCGGGAAGCCAAGGCGAGACTGAAAGGGAGGTCATAGCGGAGAGGAGATGCAGTTGGAGCTGTGACGACCGAGAGGAACTTGCGCAGGCAGCAAAGCGGCGCGCCGCGCAACGATTAATGGGCGTGAGGAAACCACGCGCCTTGATGAGCACACTCCAACGTTGGGGATAACTTTCGCCATTCTATGCGACACTGCGTCACAAAAGGAACTTCATTTCTCTCTACGAGCCGCATCCTTAAAATTGCCCTCCTTCTGGGTCACGGATAACGCCTCGTTCAGATTACGATTGCTCGAGCAATCGTTGGAACTATCGTGCATTCACACGATGATAGTTAAAACCTGTGCTGCCCTCTAGTGCTGACACACAAAGTGAACGAGAAATTGACGGTTAGCAAAGCTGTTGAGGTATGCAGGGTCAAAATATTATTTTTCTCGACGTGTATTTTACCGAATAATGTTTCTTCCGCCCATATTCTTCCTTCCAAAGGACAAATCCATGAAAAAAATAAATCGAAGACAGCTTCACGAACTTTTCGTCTTTCTCTTGCCGCTTTCTTTTCCGGTCTCTCAGAGCCTAAACATCGTAAAGTGGCAACGTTCGGAACTACGTGAGCTATTGTCAGTACATGCATTCACACGGCTAGTACGGCCAACTATCGTTAGGACGATCGCTCGCACAATCGTAACCTGGCCGGGTCATAAGCGATTAGCATTCGTTAGGACATTACATATCGAATAAAATTGATTGCGTCAGGAATAAATACGTGGAAATGCTGAACATTCGTAGAGGAATAATAAAATAAATCGCTATTTCCGCAGAAACTCCATTTTTAACTCGCTCGACGCGTTTCGCCGCATTGTGGCATAATTATTTCCACTGCCCTACAGCAAGGCTAGGTTACATAAGGGAGACGGGGGAGGGGGGGAATTAGTGAATCCTCAGAAATATATCAGAAATGCATCCCTAGCCGTAATGGTCCCCCATCCACCAAATATACCTCCGCCTATGGCACCGCACGTAATTATACCGCAGCGTAATGTTAGAACGAAGGTATTCGCGGTGATGGTTTGATCCCCAAATTTTTCTCGGGTTATCATCCACAACGTCACTTGTCTCCGGGACAACAGTTTTGCTGACTATCCTACAATCGTCTTCAGGTCGGCGTGTGGTTTCTGCCTCGCAAATATACACTAGACTGGCTGGGTGCTGCTCTCTGATTGCTTTCCCTGGGAGAAATAGGAAAAACACGTCAATTACGTTCCTATTCCGCGCCTATTTCATGCTTGAGTTTAAGATGACATGTTCATTAATTAGCTGTGAATAAACGCAGAGTTTTCAACGTTTCCAACAGTACAATAATGCTTCAAACGAGTGAAATAAAAAGTTAAAGAGAGTTAAAATGGTTGGGAATATTGAATATGAAGAAATTCCAAGAGACTCTGCAAAATGCCACGTAAACGGAGGCAAGCATCTTAAAGGGGACCATTTAAAAGAAAAGGAAAATTCGAAGTCCAAACAATTTTCAAGCAGCACACACGTTCTCAACCTATTCCCCAAAAAAAACACAACTCAAATATTCATTTTCGAAATGATGGAGTCCACAAGGAAAGCTATAATGGAATACATATCCTGGCATATACAATACTAAAATACCTGTGGTCGAATGCATTCTTTTTCAAAAGGCTAAAAATATATAAATAAATAGGCATATGTAATTATATTTAATACTTATCAGCATAAATAATATAAGTGTAATTATAAGATCTCTCATATAACACACACAAATTCTGTGCATGGTATGGACGGCTCATAAATCTTAGAGGAGACTGGCTGCATTCAAATAATATGTAGATGACGGTAAAACGCTCGTGGAAGAACAAGGTCGGGTTCTCAATTTGGAGCCATTATAATTGTCATCAACGTCGGGACATGCAACTTCAAGACACGCGACTCACGCCGAAGGTAATAGAGAGGGTCAAGGTTTATCAACCCCATCTCATCCACTATTTTCAAGGATTCAGAAAGAGTACACGATATACCATGGGGTAAACCACACACGGATTTCAATCATTTAAACAAAAACACCAATTCATCCAACCTCTGAAGAAAGGAAATATTTTGCAGGAAAATGCAGGCAGAAAAAGTCGCAAAGATCGCCAGGTGAATGTTTTGTAAACTAGGGTAAAACTCAGTTACGGCCAAAAAAAAAGTGGGTGAACGGCTCAAAAACACGCAAAGGATTCTCAAGAAATTAAAAAAAGCATTCCCATGGGGTTATTTTCAAATTTATCTCCACATGATACTCTTGATGATAAGGTAGGTGAGGAATTTATGGGCCTCAAGATTGAAAAGTAATAAGAAGTCGAGTGAAGATAGAAATTTTCCTTACATTTTTCTCACCGTCTTACTCAACGCGGGGTAGTTCATCATCCTAATAACACCAAAAAATACCTACAGCAAAAAGAACATGGATTGCAGCAGAGGAAATTATTGATGAATTCGTATAAAAATCTAGCTTAAACTGAAAAAAGTTTAAAAATCAAATCAGACACGTTTGAACAGGTTCAACATGAGCACTAATGCGTGGATTGTTGTTTAGAGCCTTTGTTGAGTTCATGGGTAGAGGCCTTTTGGCAAAATAAATAGACTGACATTCTTCAGCGGAAGGTTTAGCTTACATGTGCATCAAAAGAAGCAAAAACTAATAAATAAATTTAAAAAAATTCACAATTCACATGAATGGAATTTCACATCAATTTTCATTAAAAAAATATTTTTTCCAAAATATTTCGGACTAATAAATGACACCTTCCCACGACAGACAGCGCTGTATGACGTCCACGACTTCAATGCCTACGTAGGCGAAACAGGCCAGAAATAAATATTGTGAGCAGCAGCTCATATGATCTATCAATAAAAAACAGTCAATTATAAATAAACAGAATTGTTTAAACAAATTTCAGCGTGGGACATTTTAAAGTTACATCGGTCCCACCAAGTTTCGCACGAAATAAACAAATATGATTTTGTAAGAACAATAGTATATATACGGCTCATTGAAGTAAACCATTAGAATTTACTAATTCAACAATAGTAGTAAGATACGGAACTTGGGGCATTACAATTGCAGAAAACTATCAGTACTGTACAAATATTAATTAATTTCACAGCCATTGCAAAGTAGTTAACTTATTACAGAGATACCCGCAATCATTGAAGTACCTTGATGGAGCCACACCAAAATTTAAACGTAGGTAGTGTAAATTTCTCTCTCATTTAGTGACTCCAGTGCCCACTAAAATCCAAGTCAATCGACTCGCCAATCGACTGTCCTTCAGAATCCTCTGTTCTCCGCCGTGCCAACCTCTCCCCCAACTATTCAACCACTTGCTCATCCAATCTTTGTCTTGAGTCTTCCCCGAGGGCGCCTTCCTTCCGGTTGATCTCTCCACACCCTCCTTATCATCGCATTCCTCCTCCTTGCATGGCCAAGCCATCGAATTCTCCCACTTCTTATCATGACCACAATATATGGTATTCTGTACAGGTTTCTGAGTAATGATAATTGAAACAGCAGTAGTATTTTTCTAAAATTTATTCTTCATCGACCGGTTTCAATGCTTACGCATCATGATCTGAGACAGCTCTTGATAATGATGCGTGAGCATTGAAACCGGTCGAGAAAGAATACAGTTTGGAAAAATACATGATGGTGTAGGTATAACCGCTGACCGACGGGAGAGTTTGAAATGAGTTCCAAGAACGATAGAAAAAGAGATGAAATTGGAAGAAAATTGTTCTCATGTGATATTAGCCCCTGAGGCCTTCCCGAGGGTATCTCAAGCACAAGCCACAGTGATCCCCCCGAAGAGGAGAGGAGAGCCACCCACCCTTAGCCCTGCCCCCCCCCCCCACCACCACCCCACACAGCCAGACTCCAATTTCCGGGCCGAATTTCCATCGTGGCTCTTCGCAGCCCTTCGCACTCGGCTAGAGGGAATTTCCAAGTCGTGGAAAAAATGTTGTTATCCTTCCTGCCCCGTCGTATTCTGCATTGGGTTTTATCTTCTCCCTTACTCAATGCCATTATTTCTCTGCAATCATATCCGCTTTTTCATTTCTCTCATATACTTTCGGAAGATAGAAAAAATAAAAGAACAAACAATAAATTCAAGATGAAAGTGCATTTGGAAGCTTAGATTACCTCAGCAGAGACGACTGAATTGAAAATGCCAATGCAATCACCATGATGATGATCGTCCAAATAAATACTACCTCGGTGTCAACTTTAAGCATTAGAACGTTTAAGAGCAACTTTGTGTGCGATTAATCGTTTAATTCCATTTATTCCTTACATCAATGTTACATTTTGTCTTTTTGAAGAAACATTGGGAATGAAATCAAACGCCTTAAGTCTATTTATATCTCCACGGCACACAATGGGCTGAAATCGAAAAAAGCTGGATAAAACCTCAAAAACAATTTTTTTGAGTGCAGAATTTGAAACTTTGCACAGCTGTTGCCAATACAATAGTGCATTTTTTTTACGCAAAGCTTTTTTCATTGGTAAATTTTTTAAACAAATTACTTGACCTCAAAGTTGAACAATTTTTCGCAAAAAATGCCCTCATTGAATTTTTTTCGAAAATCAGCATGTTAAAATTAATGTCACACCTTCTGTAGTGATTCAATAGAAACAAAAATTTACAATAATATTATGTGGTTTATAATTGTTAATTCTTGTTAACTTTCACGACTCAGTTGTATTATTAGTGGCCGATACGATACAAAATGGCGGACCCTGTTTTTCGTCGAAATTTTGTTTTCATGTAGGATTTTAGAAAAAGGATCACCGAGTTACCTCGAGATATTTACACCACATATACAACAAAGCATATAGAGTGTGTGATACCAGAGGGACAGCTGCGACCACCGGCGACGCCGAAATTAAGATCGATTTTTCGAACTTTCGGCACAGTTCGCAGCTCGCTGTTGGCCACGGGGAATATCGTGCTCGACAGATGTTGGACCTTGAATCTTTTAAAGCACATCAATTGTATAAAAACTATAATATGTTAGTGCCACATTTCATTTACATTTCATACAACCTAATTTCTTCACTTTCTTGCGATATTTATCGTCGATACAACACAAAATGGTGGACCCTGTTTTCTAGCGAAATTTAGTGTTCATGTACGATTGTAAAAAAAGGATCACCGAGTTACCTCAAGATATTTACTATACATATACAACAAAACCTATAGAGTATGATACCAGAAGGACAATTTCGACCCCCTGCTACGCCGAAATTAAGATCGATTTTTCGAACGTGCGGCACAGTTCGGAGCTTGCTGCTGGCCACGGGGAATATCGTGCTCGACGGACGTTGGAAAGTGAATCTTTTAGCAAGTATTTATGTATAAGATATAATGTATTTAGTGCTACATTTATTTTAAATTTCGTATAACCTAATTTCTCCGCTGTCTTGCGGTATTTATCGTCGATACGATACTAATTGTAGGACTCTGTTTTTCGTCGAAATGTTTTGTTTATTTGGGATTATTAGAAAAGGATCACCGAGTTACCTCGAGATATTAAGTTAAAATTACATCAAATTTTTAGATTTTCCATCCAAAGAAATCAACTACGACCGTTTGCATCAAGCAAAACATAATCGATGTTTTTGCCGCGCGCGCAATCCGCGGCATCTCCCAGATGGTGTGGTCTGCTCTGGACATGGGCAGCCTATTCATACGGCCCTCGAACTCGTGAACTTCGGTTTGGGAGGCGAGCACTTTTACCCGTCGCAGCCGAGGCCGGCCGCCTGCATTACACAATACCTACCGCCTTTCGGGACTCGAGCGCAGGTTTACTGCTCTCACACGGTCGTGGCTTCATGGAAGTCCTTTATCCTTCGCGTTGCCATCGATGAACCGCAAAAGTCTAATGCCTAGAACTATGAGCCTCAGTACAATTACCATAAGAAATCAGGAACCAGTAGCATCCTAGAGGTCCGTGGTACGAATACCAGTCTAGGGGATTTTCTTCTAATGACAATTCACGTATTTTTTATATTTTGAACTGCCAATAATTTAATATCATCTTCACTAGGCGCGTTTCAAAGTGCAAAACCTCCACAGAAGTCATCGCTCATCTGTCTAATCGCTGTTTCAACTACAATGCCTTTATCGATATTGAATTAGGATAGATTTTAACTCCTTTTATTGAAATAGTTTGCCAAGAAGAAGAACTTTTTACTGAATATTATGTCCTTCATAACTTCGGTGTCAGAGTGGTTAAGAATCAAAATATCAAAAAAGCATTTTAATGAAATCATTTTAATGAATAATCCTAAATAAATGGGAATATGTATTCCTATAAATATTCGCGTGGAAGAATCCATACTTTTTATCGTTTATGACGTACCAGGGAATAAAGTATCTAGCCTCCGATTCACCCTGGAAGATGACTCAATGCTCCCCGTGTGTTGCACAGAATCAGGTATGGTATGGTGTTTGGAGGTAAACCAACAGCGGAGGCCATTCGCACCATTACGGAAGGATAGGGAAGGAAGGGGGAGAGAAACCCGGCGTCGGCATTAGCCTGCTCTTCACGAAAGGAGCCAAAGCTTTACGTCCCATCCGACAGATGGAGTGCTGTGCATGAAGTGCTCTCCTTAAAGCAAACATCGGGCAATCGGCGAAAAATCTCCGCCCCTGCTGGGATTGAATTTGGACTGAGAAGCCAACACTGTTGCCACCACATCAACCCCATCCCCCAAGGTATCAGGATTAGCATGTTTCAACGAGTAGTAACATTGAATTAATTGCTGTATACTTAGTTCAACGATAGAGTAGATGCCTCAAGCGCTTATTCAACGGGGGTTTGCGATCTTGTGATTCCATTCTGCTCATTCACACCATTGCCCGCCATTCTCTCGTGCAAGGCACACTGTTCTTCCATCCTCATCGTGAAATTTAATTTCCCCATCCGAAATGAGTCGCCCTCCGAGATTAATGTACATATATAGCCAAACACTTCCGTATCATATAGGAGTCGAAACTAAATCGCAGAGTTTTAATACCATTAAATTCAACGCAAATCTCGGGTCGGGCATTTTATTTATATTCTTTCGGGTTTTACACTCGCGTTGATTGGATTTAACGCTCGCAGTCCGCTTAAAATAAGGCCCGAGATTATTAAATTTTATGCAAATTTTTGTGTGGATATGATTCGCTTTTGTTCCGCAATCTACCCATTCCACAAACCTTTTCCAAACACCGAGATATTGGCGCAACGGATTCCACAAAATAATAACCTTGATGAATTCCAGTCAAAACTTTTCAACATGCCTAAATTCATTAATAATGCGAACAATTTCATTGCCATATCCAGTCTAATGTAACTAATACCAAACAAGCGATGAGACCAATCAGGTAAAAATTTAATTATTCTATTGTAGGGCAAGCGTTAATCAGCAATTCGGCCAATCGTGGTTTATCATACATTTGTGACAAACTTTTACCACAAATCGGTCAAAAAACAATCTCATTGAGGAATTTAACGCAGCAATGTTGCACATTTATTTCAAGCAGTTGAATTTCTACTGAAATTTACGATATGGTCTTTTCTAATGAAATAACACTTCTAACCGACGAGTATGGCAGCTGAACTTCAAATCATGCAAAATAAATATCGAGCATCGGACGACCGCAAAATGAATGGCGGAGGAAACAGCCAAAAAAACTATATCAGGTGTTATATTAACGACATAGTTTAAAAAAGTGACTTTTAACTAATTTCTCGGTGCTTTAAGAATTACTTTCCTTAATCCCTCCACTATTTTCCAGGGCTTTTTTGAGTTTTGATTTGATGACAATGTACTGGTGCGTAACATTTAAATTCCTCGGTATAATGCGTTTGTTAAAAAAAATTCAAAAGTAATTATTAGTGATGGGTCGATTCCAAAATTTTATCGATCCCGATTCCGATTCTGACATTTCGATTCCGATTCTACCGATACCGATTCCATCGATTCTGATGCCATAGGCTCCAAGAAAAATATCACTTAATTCCAGGCAACAAGAAAACCACTTTAAAAAATATTACTCTGTGAAAGAGTCAGTCAAATAAAAGCATCTTTCACATCATCACAATGTAATAAAAATATAATAGCTAAATTTCAAAACAGAATATACCTGAAAAGTGGTGTTACATGATAGGTATTACTTTAGAATATTAGCACTCATGTTTAAATTTAAAATAAAAGTATCTCCTTTAATATCTATCATTTATTGATAATATCTTATCATTATCAATAATGTCTCTCAAATTTAGTCTCCTTTTGCAGACTTTAAATTTTTGCTCAGAAAGCAAAGCATCTTCATTCTGTCAGGATAAAGCCTGTTGCATTTTACATCACATATTTTTCCTGCAGAACTAAATGTCTTTCACTGAACACAGTGGATGGCGGTACGGCAAGAAACCTCTTCGCTAATACTTTCAGCCTTGGTTAGCAGATACAAGTCTTTCAGTATTTCCCATGGAAGGAATTTGGTGGTGCATTCATCTATGATAAATAAGCTTCCACTTCAGCTTCAACAGTGTTTGCTATGGTGACTTGGGGTACTTTTCCAAATGCATCACTGTATCTTGACCATGTACCTATCACAGGCTTCCTAGTCTGCATTTTCTCCTTCGGAAGATAATATGGAAGTCTGAGTAGCACTTTTTGATCATGAGTCGAGTTAAAAATTACTTGCGAGTAACGAGTCGAGTATGATAATTTCTGAACCAAGCAATACAGCAATGCATACTACAATAATTTTACTCCAATTTTCTATGATGAATGTTTAGCCTAATGTAAGAATGAAAATATAATGAGGATCGTTGATGGTTATTGCCAGAAGTTGGAGATGAATGAAAATTAATGTCTTCAACTGTTCCATAGGGAAAATTGAAATTAATTAACCCCAAGTAATATGTAGACCATATATATGTATCCAAACTACAAGGAAGAGCCCTGAGTATAGTAATTTTCACAGCTATAATAAAGATTACATACTAAGTATATGAATCTTATAATATTTGGTCCTTTTAAATTCTCAAGCAGAAAATCCAATTATTCTACACGCTCAGCCAGCAGGTTTTGACATCTCCATGTTACAGTATTACTGACTGCAGAAAATTGGGTTTCCCTACACACTTGTGGGACTGGGCAAGTACTTTCCTACCAAAATTACAAGATTTTGGAGACTTTGGAATTTTTATTAAAAATTATATCAACGATTTATTTGGACCTTGAATCTTCATGGAATTCAAGTGGACGAAGCGAACGAACTATAGAACTAAACTTATGTTTTGTAGAGCCAAAAAAATTCTATACTTCTCACGTCATTTAATCAGCGTTAAAATCTCTTGATTTTTTTAAGTTCAAGAAAGAAACTAAACGCTACAAATGAATATTACATCGGACGGACGCAGTAATAAAAAAGGCTAAAATATGCCTTGTGATATGAAAACTCCCCCTTCCGCGCGACTCACCTCGGCGAATGTGGAAAGGGAAAAAGGGTATCAGATGTTGCCTTGCATGGAAACAGTTCATTTTTCTCTCTCTTAAGCATGCTGACTTAATTTCTTCACTTTACTTCAATACCCGAGCCATATTTCTCATGCGTGGGATGGTTCCGAAAAATATCCAATCCTTAATATTTTCTTTCGAGTAATGCGCTAAATGGCCTAGTCGATCTATACATAATCCTTTTTAACATCCTCAGTTTAGTGTTTTAAGACAATTAAGACGATTATCCATGCTTTACATGACGATTTTCATGACTAATGTTTTAAAAAACTTGAAAAATCGGCCTCAGTTACCGAGCCTCAGAGGTCCGCGGCGTCTAGGTCAGCCTTGACGCGCGATTGAAAAATCGCTCTTATTTCCTCCGTCGCGAACTTTTTTCCAAGATTTCTACTTAGTAATCTTTAGAAATCTCTACTTTATATTGTGGGTCAAATTTTCCGAGTTATATTTTTCGTAAACGAAAGATAATGTCTACTTTATGTCTAATTTCACGTGAAAAATGGGTCGGCCATTTTGCGTTGTAAAACCAGACAGATGAGAGCCAAAATCTTCAAAAGTCATTGAAAATATAGGAAAAGCACCAGGTCAAAGGAATATTGCGTTTTTTTATTCCATTAATCTCATACCAACGCAAAACCACCTGGATAAATTCAAAGATTTTTTGAGGAAAAACGATATCTCGCGTGGCATTGAAAAATTGATCATGTTTGGGCCACTGTATCTCACAAAAGGGTCGTATTTATGTAAAACGGCATATAAATCTATATCCGGTAATAAATTATGAGTATTTACGCTATCCCCAAAAAGGTCATTTTGGACTTCATTCCAGCTTTTTCCGATTTCGGACCAGTGCGCTCCGGGTAGGAAGACGATCGGCCGCCGCGGCTGCCGTAAAGGTATTCGGCGCCCATGTCGACAACTATAGTGCATTCGGCAAGCTGAAACTACCAGGCCAAGGCGTTAGAAAGACTTATCGGCTTTAAAAACTGCATTATTACATGAGTTTCATGATAGCGCTTCCTGTCGGCAGATCGCTGGACCTCGAAAGCTCTGTAACCTTAACTACTCGACTCGACATTCGTAACGCTACTCGAAACGCTCAAGTTGAGTACCAGCTACTCGACTCGACTTGAATTTTCGAGTACTCGCACATCCCTAGAAGATATGTGTTTTGTTATCACGATTACGTGGCGCAAAACTTCAAATGACTGTTGGAAACGCGGGCGTATATTTTGTGGTTTGAAGTACTACTGGAATCGGAATCGATTTTTCACCTTGGCAAGTACTCGTTTTCGATTCCAGTTCTTGGTTGAGAATCGAGGAATGGAAGAATCGAGGAATCGAACTGACCCATCACTAGTAATTATGCATGAGCAATTATCTGGCAGCCCATGGAGTTTAGAAAGGTGAGGTGGTGGTCACAATGTATTATTTTTAACATTCAATTAACATTTCCGCGAGGACGATTGTAGGAAACAGGTAAAAATTTGTTCAGGCCTTTCACATCATTTTAAGACCATTCTCCATATTTATTAATTATTTTAGAAAAGATAACAGCAATATTATTAATTTGACTCCGTATTGCTCAGAACAGCCACTGAATAAATCGGAATTTTAGTACTATGCAAATGGTTAAACTAATTAAGGATAGATATATACTTTATGAAAACAAATACCAAGCAAATGCAAATCGTTCAAACCTCTAGCTTTGTTCATTATGACTATTAGTATATGCTTGGAAGCAATGCATGTCCTTGACAGAAATACGAAACATAACGTTATTGCACTGATTACTGAGAAACTCACATTTCGGTAGGGGAAATTGAATATGTATTACCTCGATGAGCATCTGATTACTAATCCACAGCTACATACGTAACGAGGTATAGAATCTCAGATACACAATATTAATCTTACACCTTGGCGAGGTAAATTGAAGGATGCTTTATCATCATTACCCAAAGAAATTATTCTGATAAAAAATAATGAGGGAAAGCGTGAAAGTATTTTTCCTTTTCCTGTATGTATCCTCTTTCGATGACCATCTAAATTATGATTAAGTAGACTATCTGCCTTCGTACAGAAAATTGCCCTCGACGTTGGCATTTCGCTTTTAAGGAGGAACCTGCGCTTCGAAATACTGCTTTCATTAGTTAGATAAACTCGATAACAACGAGTTAAAATCGCTAAATTAGTCATTCATAAAAATTAAAAGTACTGCTAAATCAATCAAAATAGCAGTACAATGCATGAATTTTACTTAAAATGGAATAATCTAGTGATATGAAGAATGGCTGTTATATTGACTCTTAGGTATCGGAAGAATTTAAGTACTTTCACTGGAAATATAGTAAAGCTTTATAACTACATCATTTGTGATGAATAAAATGAACTTAACTAATGAGACCTTTTGTTCTGTTAATTTCAACCTAATTTGGAAAAATGGTTTATTTATAATTGCTGACCACCAACTTGACAACGCTGCCAACATATCGTAGTTTCACAGCGGTTGAGCACCTTTGTTTGTTTACGTTACCTCGTAGAGTTACGTTGCATTGTGACAATATTACTCGTTTTATTATCCCTTTTACTTAGCCTTAAGTTATTAAATATACCTTTGGGCTGAAGTGATGGCGTCATTATGCCGATTTAAAGGCAAATTTGTGTCTGAAGGTAAAGGTAAGAGCTTGGATTATTTGAGGAAACGAAATGTGGCCGAAAGTGAATCCATCAATTCCATCGAAGCGATTTCAACGAGTGCAGCTGTTGAAGGATACCGAATCGTTTACGTGCATTTTTAATTTCTTAAGAAATTTTTGCAATATTTCCCAACATAAAGTGTCCATCATTGTTTAAATAATCAATGTTTATGTCTTGATTTATGAAGATTAAAGTCCCTGTCGAATGACTGACACAAAGCTCTTTAATGTTTATTTCTTTGTAGATTTTCCATTCAATAGCCTCATCCATACTATTAATAAGGAGTTGATTAGTGAAAATTAGAAACTAATGTGTCAGTTATAACCCAAATGTAATTCGAATCATTAGTATCAGGATAATTGAATAATACTTGATCCTAGTGCCGAAGTTTCAGTAAATTTGGAAGGCTAGCATTACAACTTCTACGGACTCACTTATGTCAGCTGCCATCGATTGTTCAAGAACGCATCCTAATTTTTATCCTCCTGCAATGACTTCATGAATAGGTAAATGTATTTACTGTAGTTTTTTCAAATTATGCTAATTGGACCTTTGGAAAACGTATCAAAGTAAATTGTTTGGTCAGTGAAAAAGGAAGTACTCTTGTCTATTTTATTTTATACTTTCGAAGAATTACATGGGTGAATATTCGATTAATTAGTACGTTCGCGAAGTTGTATTTCCAAATACTACATAGTCGGTACCCAACGGCAATATGCTTGTCTCGTGGTACACTATCGTAAGTCTCATTATATTCTATCATTTTCGCTTTTGAAGCGATACGCCGACAATTTCAAGGGATGTATTGAATTCCGGTCATGATTATTCGCATGTTTAATAAAATGTAGTCGCATATAGGAATTACTTTAACAACCAGCACTGATAAATTTCATACTTCGGTGTATAGCACGTTTCGAGATGAACTGAATATTCGTTTAATGAATACGTATAAAAATGACTCCGAAAAATCCAATTCACTGGAATTATGCAGCGGTCGACCGGTGCAATATCGCTCTTCATATTTAACCTCCGTATATTTGCAACGTTACCACTACCTCCGCCGCATAATGGCTGCTCGCTCTGCAGGAAATCGGAAGTATGTTCTTTAAACTTAAATACTGGCGCTAACATATCGGTAACCCCTTCTAAAAAAATACATATATTAAGCATCGATGTCTATTCTATGCTGTGCTAATTTTTCAACGATATATTTCGGGCCAAATTTGAGATAAAAAATGTTTTACAAGGGAAGGTCATCATTCTCCCATAAAGACAATTGTATTTCAAGGTGGAAATCCGTCATTTTCAAATCCATAAATCTTTCTTAAATGGCCGGTGACATAGTAATATTTTTTCACTATTCGATAGAAAAAATAATGAGCAACAACATATGTCAAAATAAGGGGAGGTTTTCGGGCATGTTTGAAATTATGGTTCCTCCTTAAGTGGGTAAATATTTCGATTTTATCCACATGAGAGTTGAAGAAATAGATAGGTATCGGAGGCATGAAAGAAAACTATATTGCAAACATATGAGAATGATTTCTGCCGAGAATGAAATTCTTCATAATGACGTTATTTGGTACAGCCGGGAGTCGAACCCAAATATTCCATTTACCAGTTAGGTAAGCTCGTAAGTAGTAAGCACTGAGCCACCTTCTTCCAAGATGAAACTCACAATAGACTTCCCACAAAAGATTGTAGCAAACAGGTCAAAATGTATACAGGCCGTTCACATAATTTTACGACCATTCTCCATTTTTATTTATTATTTAAGATAAGATAAGAGCGCACCCGATTGGCAATTTGTGGATAGATTAGATTCGTTGAAAATTTTATGGTAAAAATGCTAATAATAATATAAATTTATTCAACTCATACACAATTACATTATACTCTTCACTAAAACAGTGGAATATATACGTCCCCATGTAAACCTGTTTTGGAGCTATCGCCAAATGATCTCGTTCTATCAATGCATGATATAAATTTTCATTAATTAAATTAGGTGATTATTTGTGTTTTCTTATCGTTTGTGAGTTCAGTAATTTAAGAAACCCATCCATCAATATGCAAAGAAAACTAGAACACATTATTACTAACTTTCTTTCGGAAACACACACTCAAAATAGCTTAAATTAAGAACATTCTATGTTGCCTTTCTTAGCAAAAACTTCCTCATTGCATAATAAGCCATTATTGAATACCGCAGTTGTGAGTACCCATTGTTTCTCTTTCATTGCCAAACTGTTTGGAAACATACTAAATTATTTATCGTATACATATGTATACTATGAGTAGTATACAATGTAAACATATGAAATCAATCGATTCGGCTTTAACTGTGTTAAAATCTATGTTGAAATGAAAAATAAACAACCTTGGTAACTTGGAAATTTTTATTGGCACGACACGTTTCGACACTGAGACGTCATTCTCAAGTACACTGTTTATTATTCAGACAATCCAATAAATAGCCAAATTCTAACAGGAGGGAGGGAGAAGGGTTATGCAGGGGGTGGCAGAAATTCTGGGTGGAGTAGGAGGGTGGGTGAGGGAATGGTTGGGTTGCGTGACTAAGCTCAGGCTATCAGAGGCGGGTAAGTTTCCTTTGCCGGGGGAAAGGGTCGGTTTGGAGCGGAGTAAATTGCGGTGGGTAAGGGCAGTGGTAGTGAGAGAGGAGTTTCTCAGGAAGACGAAGTCATTAAGTACATGTTTCAAACTCAAATTCCTTACTGAATACGATACATATCGTTTTTTAACTCAACAACATATAATTTGCCAAACACCACATAAGTGTCATATGATCACTTTGCATTGTTCATTTAAAATAATATGTAAGTATTTATGTATATTTGAGAAAAATATCTTTTAGAGCAACAGGGTCAATAAAATCTTACTCAATAACATAAAAAATATACCTTATTGTGCTCCTAGGTCCAACAGAAGCGTTAATTTAATAGAAATATTTTTCCGAGCGGATAGATAAATAAATTCTGTTATCCACATAGATACTCGATTTGAGGTAATAAAATATTTGTCGAACTCAGAAGGCGCATATTCACTGCTGTTTTCTTTCCTCTCTTTCTTTGATAATATTTGATTTGACTTCCTCTCACCCCCGGCATTTGCTTTGACTTGCGCGGTAGATAACTTTGCACCAATCTTCGAGACAACGACATTGCGACTAAGAGGTTACTAGTTACATGCAATCCTTCGGGAATGAAAGAGTGACTTTTGAATGAGGATATTTGTTTCCTTCCAGGTCGATCACTGACACGCATATCAATCTCTTTTTTCGTCACCTAACCACGACCCCTTTTCTGCTCGACGCGACCCCGATTCAAATATTCCGCCCCATCATTACTGAATCCCATCCCTTCGACCGGGATGGGATTCCAAATCAGAGGAGAGTTACGATTTCTGAGGTTATTTTTCGGCACATCATTACCAAGTCTCCTTTCCCTCAGGTCGGGTCCCACAAAGCCTGCAGACTGCTCCCTTTGATTCCGAGGGTGTGAATCGTTAAAGAACGCGGATTTATTTATTTATTTATTTATTTAAGGAATTGCTCACATGCAGCATTTCTGCCAATTTATAGTGACGCAGTAACAAACTTAACATTTTAACATCAAAAAATTGAAAAAATTGAACAGAAAGCAGTGGCTTAAGATAGTAAAATTGGGGAAAATATCACCACAATCCTCACATTTATATCGAATAATCCATTTCAAATCACCTAGGATCTATGCTGAACGTGTCCGACGGAATAAATACTATTCGGACCCGGACTACTACGATCAGTATTCAAACACTCAAACTAGATTCTAGCAAAAACACAGCTTATCCTTTACCAAGGGCGGAGAAAGGTCTTTGTTGGGGGAGAGGAATAATATCTCAGGAATCATATCTATATAATTATCAAGATGCCTGCGTGTCTTCATGGTGCATTTCTTTTTGATTAACACTAGGAATACCGGACTTGACACCCCTCCTAGAACTACCAAATGGAGTCATTTTGACTCCTACCTTATAATTGTTTATTTTTCCAGTTTATCTATGTTTTTATTTATACATTGCTTTAGTTTATCATTTTTGTTTATTATTGCATTATTTCAGGGGTTATTTAAACAAAAAAATAATATTTTTTTTAAATGCGAGTTTCGACGGTATTGCTTTGAAATTCTTTTTTCCTACATGTTATGTTATTTTAATAGGATTTTCACACAGTAATTGGATAAAACAGCAAACCAAGACATTTCAAAACATTTTATCATCATGTTTGAATGATCAAAAATATTACCTAGGCTACATGGAAGTTGGGAAGATAATTAAATACAGCGAAAAAACTGCATTTGATAGGCCACGCATTTGGCTAAGGTGCTTTACAATTCGTAAGCATTGTCGTTCTTTGTCCACAGTTGTCCACAGAAATACTTTTGGCAGGTCATACAATTCCAAACTGATCGATTCTTTCTGCACTTTGGTATTGCCTGGAAATATTTTTTTGCAGAATCCCGTCAGAAGAATATGCATTGGACACGCCACGCTTTGTCGAGATCTAATATGAGTATCAGCCAACTCTGTATCGAGCTTTTTCAAAAGCGTCTTGCGCGATATGTTTTAGGTAGTCTCCTTGTACACTATCCATGAATACCTGCTAAGTCGGAAGTATTTTACAACGAGTGGATAGGACATCGCTGAGTATATGTTCTTGTGGTAATAATGTGATTTCATTTCTTTTGGTAATTCTCTTCGAATTATTTACCTTTCCCATAATGCTAGTACCCTAGCTTTTTCGCTGTTCGGCGAGTTTGACTGAGGTAATGTAATTATCTACGGTAACATTTCACCCTTTTTCAGAAACGTTTGCATTAGTTTCAGTACTACTAAACGGCAATATGCATGAAGTGAATAATCTTTTCCATCATTAGGGAAGGCATTTGCAAGATATTTGCTATCATTGTTAACAGCTAGCCAATATTCATGGCCGTATTTGTCCGGCTTAGATGGAATGTACTGACAATGAGTAAAATACACCTGATTTTACTGGGGAGAATTTGTTCAACAACCGTGATGTATGTACCAGGTTTGTAACAAGGAATGTAATTATCTGTGAATCTATCCTACACTTGACTGTTTTGAGCCGCTGGAATCGATTAGATTTCTCATCAAATCTGAGATAATGCAAAATTTTTACAAACCGGTTCCCAGTCGTTCATTTTATATAATGGTATTCCCCAGTTGTTTGACTAAATACTTGCAATAGAGAGATCATTTGTACCTGATATTCAACGGGCATAAAATATGGCTATACATGCATCTAGCTCCCCACCGAAAAGAGTAAAATCTTCATAATTTTGTTTGCGTGCTTCCACAATTTTACATCACTTCATGTGAGTCAGTATACACGAATCGATAAATAATTGTAGATAATATCTTTGTTTTGTAACTCCTTATGAAAGGGAAAGTAAATGTAAATTACTGCATGTTTTTTGCACGCATTATGTCTGAATCATCAGACTAGCTAGAAACGTTTTGAGGAATAAAATCTTTGACTTCGTCAGAGACGAAATGATCTTCCTTTTCGCATTCCGATTTACCTTCCGGTATAGAATGCAACATAGAAAGGTCTTCACGCTTTAGCCTACTTCTTCTGGTCATACTGCCAGTCAGGAAAAATGAAAGCCTTACTTCTCTAGAGTTCTGCAGTCCACTCCAGAGTTCACTGGATTCACTAATGCGAAGGACAGCGCACGATTTTCCTGTGCAGCGCGCGACAGCCAGCGCTGTCAGAGCCGACAATAACTTTATTTCATTCATCCTTATATCAATGGAAGGATACAAAGGTACTTTTTCAGGTTTGAAAATGAACTTCCACGAGGTCAAGGGTGAAATAAAAGCGCTGCAGTGCAATACTGCGTATACAGTATTGAGCTGTAGCGAGCCTGATAGGCGGGGAGAAGGGAGGGGTAAGGGATGAGGGCAAGACACGACGGCTTCTAAACACATGAATTGAAAATGCTCAATATGAATGCCATATTCACCACTTTATCGCAGGATAAAATTATATCAGGACATTCATATGGTTTGTAGTTCGAAACACGGACCCGTGAAATTAGAAATGCCTTCAAATTCTCAAAAATATTGACCTAAAAGCGAAATAATTATATATTTAAGCCATCGATTGATTTAAATTAATTATAACATAAGAAGAAATAAAATCTTGAACAAATATTACTATTTGGCGAAAAGACGAGCAAAATACAATAGGGAGTCAAAATGACTCCCTTTGGTAGTCGAAGGTAAATTTTAAAAAATGAGTACTATTTTACTTTCTAGAACTATTTTGATCGCAAAGTTTTATTTCGTGTCAAAAATGAATAAAAGTCACGAAACTTCAGGCCGGAATTCGGAAAATTTTAGTCAGGGCAAAGAAATAAAAATCGCGAGGAGTCAAAATGACTCCATCGGTAGTTCTAGTGTTAATTTACTTTCCGCGATAGCTCAAAGCATATCATGGCATAGCTGCGATAGCATTCTTTGTTCGCTATTTGCCCTCCTTTGCTCTTATATTTGGTTTTATTTTGTTATAGTAGGTTAACCAATAGGGATAAAAAATATATATGTATTTTGGATCCAAAGTAGGTGGTGGGAGAGTTTAGCCCCGTAAAGTAACCCTCTGGGCTTTGCCTGAAAAACATTTATCAGGGATAAAAGTGAAATAAAAGATTCAAACTGTGACTTGGCATCACCAGTGAGAATAGTTTTGATAGATGTGACTAATGACGTGTATCTGTCTTCTGAGAGTTGATTTTTGGCTTTCATTGAGTGCTGACGTCGTATCTCTCACTCCGCATCTCAACTATACATTATGCCACCGAAGTTAGTGCGTTATGAACATAAACTCGTGCAATATTTGTATAAAAATCTGTTTGTCATGCTGTACAGTTGTAGTGCACATACTTTCGTGGTAATTTTCATTGGAATTCTCTGATATACCCTCTAACCAAGCAGGACACCTCTGCTGATGGACAAGTTTGGCGTGGCGATCAGTTTAAAGTGGCTCAGAGATGCAGCGTGATTGGTGAATCTCCAAGTGCGTTGAGTATCAGCTCATTAAGTTCTTTATCGACCGATGCAGTCAATGAACTGTTGAAGGAACTAAAATATGGTCTAAAATCCACGGAGACTAAACCTAGTAGAGTACACGATAGAATTAGTGAGTTATCCGCAGTGTTGGTGTCCCAAAAAGCGTTTCATACTTGAGAGTTCGAATTGCTCAACTTGTATTGAATCATCACGATAACATCTATTTTTGAATTTATTTTCACAAGAATTTAAATTTTAATGGATACTTAGGGAATGTAGAAGAAAATTAAAAGTAATTTTTCACTAATTCCAGCCATAGATTATGCTCGACAAGAGCATGTACAACTCAGATCAGTGAAATTGACTCGACGCTGACGACTGACTGTAAAAAGGAGTCGACACTGAAATTGACGCTGAAAATTCCGATTTCCCGATACCAAATTCAAACACTGCTTCGCTCTTCAAGTAAAAGAAAATATGGTTTCTCATGCTTCATATTGCTCTTTTAAGATATTTGGTGAATTTACTAAGTCAAAAGTGAATGAAAGTATTTCTCATACAAAAACTAATATCATTGAAATGCAAATTGTCACAGACGCCAGAATACAGACGTAAATACAGATCTAGGATTAGGGACTCTGTTCTCCTCACCTTTCTTTCCCCTTTCCTGCAATTTTTATCTTAAAATTACTTCTTGCATGATTACATTGTCTTTCACCTGATGATGGCTCTGTGCGTTGAAAAGCTTAGTACTTATGCTAAATGCACTGTGTGGGAAAAAGACCCGTTTTTCAATCAGGAACACTGCATCCACCCCGTATATACCAATACCTACTACTTATTATACCAAGACAAGACGCTCTGATAGCTCTGGATGAGTGATATTCTTGTGGCTTCACTTAGGTTGAGATCAGCACTCACCTAAGCTAACCAAAATTCGGAATGTGACACTAACAAAGTGACTACTTTCATTCTTATTTACCTATTGTTCCATGATACAAAGAATTAAACTGCATTTCACTATATTTATTACCCTTAAAACGAATGAAGTTCTGAGAAAGAAAATGCAGAAACTACACATAGCTAGCTATAAGATAGGTACACTGCAAAATTAACCATGGATTGCACGGCTAAAAAAGGACGAAAAACCCTTCCTTTCGAAAGGTACGAGCAAGTTGGAATGAAGGATAAATGTTTACACAACGGCTGCGTAGGACTTGAAAAATCGGTTTGAGCGACAGTGAAACAAAAAACAAAACAATTGCGAATAGAGGGACGGGAAACTTTTTAAACGCGTTTTTCTCGTAATGGGACGGGAGAAAGAAACAATGTTTTTTCCACGAGAGAGGTAGGTCGAGGCAGGGACGGATGGAGGAGGCAAACTTTGCGGCGGTATTCGAGTGAGGGATTACTCAATTAGTTTTTCGTGGCAGCTTTAAACCGCAATAAAAAATATCGGCGCGTCCCATCTGCCCAATTTTTTTTCGCGACGACCCTGAAAAGATAACGAAGTTTAACGGGAAAAAGCCGGACACGGAGACTGGGATCACTGCACAAAAAAAATGATAGCGCGGATCCCTGTGGAGGCACTATGCGCTTGGGACAAGGTATTTATAGCCATACAGTTCGTGATAATGTCAGCGTTTAAACTCAACCAGATAATCATTGGCGCTGTAAAACAGGGGAAGCCACTCAATTCAAAACTATTCCATGTTTTAGTTATGCAAGAAAATTGGAATAATTATGCAGTCATCTGCTATGCAATGGACACTAAAAATTCTATATGGAAAGAATTCCTGTAGTTATTTCACCAAAATGTATTTGAATATTTCAAATAAAAAATACTTCATTGTTCCCAGTTTACCATGTTTACCGAATATTAAAAGTGTGGCTCATTACTTCTTGGAAAAGCGTTAATTATGTGCTTGGTAGCAGCAAACAGTGATTTTCCACATGGCTCCGACGCCGATAACGCCCTTCTGCTCGCTATAATTTGGACCCAAATTCATTTCACAATTACTTACATAAGAGTAAATAGCGATTGATAAATTAATTTCGCCGTCGTCCAGACTAATTCAGTAATATTGAATATAATGGGAATAATCTGCATTTCATAATTTTAAAATATTAAATTACGGAAAAGAGCAGCTTTTTCAATGAAAAGGGTTTCGACTTAAAAATAAAAAATGGGATACCTTGATAAGAATTCATAATTATCCTTGCGAAACAAAAAATATATTTTCAAAGTTGCTGAATCTATTAAAACAAGGGTTAAAGCCATTGAAAAAACTGTCCTAGCACTTCTTCACTAATTAAAAAGGTCTCGTACTTGGTATTTGGAGATAGTTGTGACTCAAAAAGCAAAGGCTGCCTAAAGACATCTCATGTATTATTCATCGTTATTAAAAATATTTATCATACCTAATTATTGATAGGGTCCCAAGTGATACGGTGCCCATTAATTAGACCAAAATCTTTGTTTAGCGTACATACTTTTCCTATATGCAGTTTGAAATAAAATTAAAAATTGCAAAGTTCTGCATTTCAGCTCTGAGGTATATAAATAAAGTAAACACAATCACAATTTCCTATATGAGCGCTGAAGATATAAAAGAATAAAGGATAAAATCAGGTACAAAATGGTAATATTAGAAAATACATAGAGCATTAAAGCATAATTAGGGAAATCACAAGAAAATACAAGTGTGACCACATCAATTGACCAGCGATAGACTTGATTGAGCCGATATAAATATATTGGAATTCATTTTAAGTCCAGTTATGCCAATAAAAATTATTTTAGTTGCCTACAGCTAGTGGAGCTATATTATCAAAGAAAAGTAATTAACTTTGCAAAATTCCACTTCATTTGCCTTAATTTTACTATAGTTATCATGTTTCAATAACTGCAACATCATAATGACTATATACATAGTAACTTAATGAAGCCACCTAGCAGAGAAACATGTTAACCACAACAATCCCTAAACAATGGTAACTATGTATTCTGTGAAATTTACAAGTGTATCTCCTATCGCCAATCAAAATAGGAATTCATTTCACCGAAATCAGTTTTTCGGTTGGCTAGGCAACCATCGTCGTTGAGGATAATAATTATTAATATGTTAGAATTATCATTACGTTGTTCAGACTCGGACAGGTTAAGACAGGTTTTTCTTCCCAATTATGTCTGCATATCCAACCGAATAACCGTTATCAGAGATTTACTTCCTATTTTGATTGGCTAAAGATAATAGATACACTTCACAATGTATACCCACTATCGCAAATTATTTTTCTCGCAAGCTACGCGTAGACCCATTTAAATCTGCCCCTTTCCCGTAAACATTATTTATATTTAAGATATATTTTATGATTTATTATCAAACATTGCCCTTTAATTGTCAGTGCTTGCGTTGAAAATTGTGTTGGCGTTAACTTTATTTATTTACTTTACCGCTGAAATTCGCGACTAGATAATTTTTCATTTCATGTCGGCCAATAAGCAGCTTCTCCCAGCTATGTATTCCTATTTATTCAGTCCTGATGACGCAGCAGTGCAGTGAAGCATGTTGATGGAATTAAGTGTTAATATTGAGGGGAATTTTATGATGTGTAATTACTTTCCTGTGAAGTTACTCCATGTTAAGATGTCTCTAATGTTTAGAGTTCAGCGGCGCCACTGCATTGTCGCATTCATCTCCGTAAATAGTGAACCAACTGAACACGAGCGAATTGGATTCTGTTCGCAGTTGATTATGACCACTGATTCCGTGCGATAGGTGGATGCACACAGCCAGAGAGTGCCAGTACTAAAGCAAATTTGAGCGCCGCGTGAGCACAAACGCACGTTGACACGACTGCAAATCCGATCAATTACGCGGGTTCATTATTTATTCAGGGAAACGGGAACAAAGTTAACTGGCTTCACGCGTACCTACCAAGCGAACAAAATGAATTTGCGATGATCACTACTGATTATATCCTTATTTACCCTAATTTCATATGTCAACGCACCTCTGTTATTTAGGGTGCAAATTTTCACTATCGATCATAAAAATTATGCCTTTCAATAAAGTATCCAGAGTTGATTTTTACTGCCATAGAAAATGAATAGGGTACGGATTAAAAACCGATGAAAAAGTACTTCAAATCAAGTCACCGGGCTAATCTGGTTAAGGGGAAATAATGAGCTTGAAATCGCACATAAGTTATCAGTTATTCTCAACTACGAGAACTATTTGAATGGAAAACATAGCTACATAAATACGGGGGAGATAGAGAGTGAAAGAGAAGTAACAAAAAAATGAATCCACATGAGCAATTGGCAATGATCGCAATCAAAAGAAACTGCCACTGCTAGAAACATAAACGCAAGCGACATTATTCACTGACTTTGTCTTAGCACTCACCATTATCTACCCAATACGGTTTATTTCTTTAAAGAAGAAATTATTGCTTATATTAGAATTATACTTCTGTTATGATGTTATTTCATATCCGCAATGATTTCATATACACTATAGATATTTTTTTTAACTATCCACTATTAAAAATTACTTTTTCAAAAAACTTTTTCGGATCGTTTGAACAAAAACCTTCCATCAGCGTATTCCCAAAAACTAGTGAAAAAGAGGTAAATTTGAAAAAAATAAAGAATTCCGAAATAGTAGGTATTTTAAAAATATTTAATAGGTGAAATTATTTCATTTCAATTATCTTTTATATTTATTCCAACGCATAGTAATATTTATATTTCATGCATCAACATTTTAGCCGTTTATAAACATTTTTTGTCACTGGCATTGAAAATTCCTCCTCGCATGGAAAATGCAGGTATGCGTATGTGGGTACGCGGGAACCCCTTACATCATGGGGGAATATGGGTTGCAAAGAATTTTATGAATTAAAAAAGGAAAAATATTTTACCAACGCTCGAAACATTTTCTTAGTAAAAGGGCAGGCTGGCTCAAGAGGAATGTTGATCATTTTTTTAGAATAGCAATTTTACTATTTAGATTGAATAGGTGCCCCTCCATTAACATGAGGGTCAGTGAGTCGAAGGCTTCCATACAGGTCGTCTTTAAATTGCTTTTAGAAGTGGATAGGTTAGATTGTTTATTCTATTACACGATGATTCATTTCCTGCCACTTTCATCCCATCTGGAAACGGTTACCTCGCAAACACAAGTTTTAATTTGCATCTACCTTTCTAGCGTTATAGAAGACAATTATAAAAAGCAGGAATACAATGCGTCCAACGGTTATGGAAAAAAATGGAAAAAATAATGAGCTTAATGGAAAGAATTCCACGGTTTAATAAGGGACGAGTCGCCGAATAACTTAATCCCAGAATTCCTCATTTTTGCGAAAGAATAGATATTTAAAATTGTTCTTGTAGCAAAGGTCTCTTTTTAAATCATAAAAGAACATCTTAGAACAAGAAATTTGTGCGTTTATTTTTCATTTCCATGACTCTCGTGGGTATTTGTGGTTGTCGCAATCAAGCTATCCACAAGCTCTAACGCAGTAATCACATTGGGCGCACAATGGCAATGGCTGATTTTTGAGAGAACTATCAGTTAGAGCATCATTTCGCTAGCATTTATGAGTGAAATTTTATCAGTGCAGTCATTGACCATAGGTTTGCACTAATTACAAACTGCTCGTTGGATGAAACCCTTGGAATTGGATAATACGTTTCCGATACTTTGGCAATGCATATTTTTTTTACTAATGAAAGAAATAGCGATCTACACTACAAGAAAATATCTACATATATAATAAGAGGTCATGAAGATAAATCATTCTGAAGAATACTTGGATAAGATATCTTATTTTTACAGTAATAACAGGTATCCCTACTTACTAAATATGAATGCATTCAAACCAGAAGAATTCGTAAACCATTGCCGTAACATTGAAACGCGCTATGTGCTGCACCGCGGCAATATTTCGGCCCGATAGCAATCCCCAGCAGGCATGCATATTATGGCGGCAAGGATCGTATGTGAAGTAGTAATGCCTAAGTCTCGTGGTCAACGAGAGACTTTCCTAAGGCAAACGCACACGTGGATTTCATGGCTGTTCCCACAGTTTGACCGAAATCACCAGAGGACGATCCAAACACATCCCTGCAAAAGTAATTCATTGAACCGATTCATCAACTTGAGGCTTTTATCGCTAGAGAGCAGTCCACACCTGCGCCGCGAGATTTCCTCCTGCACCCGACATGCGATCAAAGCATCGCTTACGATCGTCCCCTCGAATGACCACCACCCTAGATTCGAGTTCGAATGGAAAATGGGAGGAGAGGACCAAGTCGTGGAAACTGAGAGGACGCGACTGAAATCGTTACATCACATTCCCCCCTCTTTAAACCCACCCCTTTCGCCACACTGCGCAGTGGGCAAATATATTAAAAAATAGTAGGCGAAGTTATAAATTAGCCATTTTGGAAGAAGGTCCTTGAAACTTTATTTGAAGGGTCAAAACGGCATCTCTGGTAAGTAAAAAATAAACATTTTCTTTATTTAAACTCATTTTAAGATTTTCTGAACCAAGTTTTAGTGCTCTTATGTCATAGAATGGATGACGACAATTTTATGACATTATGACAATAATTATTAGCATGAAATGGAGAATAACTAGATAACTAGAATGTATATATAAGTCGGAAAATTTATTATTCATATTTACTGATGTATTCTGAAGACGTTAAAAGATAAACATTTGAAATGATGGACTTGAGTAGTTAAAAGTTGAATTCATTGAGTTTTCTATTTCGAAAATAAAATAGGCGCGACTGTCAGTAAAGGCAAAAACGAAAATGAAACGAGAAAGAGAGTGATTTCCAGACTCAAATTTCTATCTAAAATCCTATTATTTACATCATTGATAAAATATTACACTTGAAATTTAATAGTAAATGGATGACAAATTGAAGAAACTTAGCGGACCACTGCAGAGCATCTAAGTGAACAGTGCTTTGCACAGAGGAACAGGAAACACACGAGAAAATGATGATCTACTGACTGAGGAGATTGTGGGAATGACCGTAGTGTCTGTTCACTGTGCGGCATCACACATCCGAAGCAAGCGAGTGCTCATCCCTCGAGTTTCATAGCTCCTGAGTCAGCCTGTGAGCAGAATTACTTCACACCCACATACCTACCAAAATTCATGTTAATATACTAACAAACAATGAATTAGAGTATGAATAAAATGCACTATAACCACTTAGAGGAAGGCATCATACCAGCTGCGCCTGTGTTATTTTGTGTCGTATTGCTATAGTAAAACTTGTGCTTCCATCCCGAAAAATTCAAGGTATTCGAAGAAAACCGTTGTCAAAATTTAATTTCTTCTCAGTTTATAAAATTTTACCGGAATATTTTTCACGATGCCAATTTTTAAAACTCAAGATACATTCAGGTATACTTCAAAAAGAATACTTGCGATACACCCTGAAAATTAAAAAAATGATATCGTTAGTTAAAAGCTTATCATTCGTTGCAGAAAAAGGAAAACAGAATACGAGCAATCAAAAGGATTGAAGCGCCCTTATAATAATCTAATCGACACATTTCATCCTCTTGATCTCCAGAATTGTTTTAAAAACATTCTATGACCAGAATAATGGTTCTCAGAATAAATTGAGAATCCGATCAAACTTCAGATCCGAAAATTTTCCAAGCTAAATCTGAAGACCGTGACGACTGAAGCACCACTAATGCAGTGAATTTTTATAGCATTTTCAACGTCCAGAATGTCACCTACGCTTAAAGCTTCCCCCAAGAGACTGTATCCCATACCGAAAGAGACGAAGATATTATAATTATAAAAAAATAATGGGAGGAAGAACTCCATGCCGAATCCTTTGACAGCTGCCATAGTTCGATGCCACAAGTTTCCAGCTCTCAGAAATCAAAGAGCTCTGTGTCAGTGCTTTCTGTCATGTTGCTTTCACGAAATCGTGTATAGAAATAAAATATATATAATAATAGTGATGCGGCTTATAAAAAAAGAAAACGTGTCAATCAAATACAGCTAATTCACAAAAAACAATATTACAATGAAATACAATGTATAAATTAGTTTAATTCTATGTTATTCAGTTATTACATTAAAAAATAATCAAATACTTAGGGCCCAGAGGCTCAGATTAAAGTTTTTAAAAACAGCAGTTAACAGACAAATATCTAGCTGTGCATGTAGGCTAGCAAAGGGGCAGTCGAAAACCCCATCTCCAAAAAGCAGACTATCCAAAAAAGAACCCCTCTTACTCCCAAGGCTCTCATATGGATCCGGCAATTGTGGCCATAAAACATTTGTGAAGCGCCATTGCGCAGCGTTCAATGACTCGGGATCATTCGCGCTCGAACTCGTCAATGACCTCAGCACACTGCCACTTTGGAAAACGGGTCCAAGAGACAGACATCACAGGCCCCGAAACCAAACGATCGAACGACGGTCATGAAAAATATTTGAGAAAACTGCAAAATAATTAGAGAGCCTACAATATTAAATATCCACAATGCATTAAATGCATCTAAAATGGGGCTAAATATATACAAAAGGGGTAAAATGATAGTTTCAGATTGAGTATCCATTTTGATATTAAGAAAATACCAGAGTAAATATCCTAAAATATAGCATTTGTGGTATCATGAGCTTTAGTTCACTAAATGCTTTAAGCCCGAGGTCAAGGCATTCACCCTAGCTTATGCACAGGCATTTAAAATTTACAATTTTAGGTTCCAGTCGCTTGAGGGCATTACATGTCGTGCAATTTCGTATGATGGCATTGGGGGGCCTCTCCCACAGTTGAACCCTAACACAAACCAATGCATCTGCGATACTCTAGAGCTGATTGGTAACCAGGGTTCACTAAGACCTAATTTTTATATTATGAACTTACGAATGAAATGATGAAGACGCTTATAATTAGCGTGAAGTATACTGTTATTGTTGCTAACGACGCGAAGAAGCTTCTACGGTATAAATAAATCAAAAAAGGTATAGTGAAATATTTCCAGACTCCCGCGTGAAATTCACACATTCATGGGAAAGACTTCTAAATGACTCAGGAATAGATCCACGGACCAATGGATTACTGGACAACTGCGCTATCCAGCTTCCATAATTCAGAAACATCTAGCACCGTTAATCCAGGTATGATAGCGATGGAAAATAATGGAAATCTGCCCACCTCACCAAATAAAATACAGAGCGTCTCCCTGAAACTACACGGATAAATGCCCAGGTATTAAGAATGCACGACCATTACAAGTCCATCGCCACCAAAAGTCAACAGTGGTTAGAATGGTTTGACGCAGCTCTCCATTCCGCAATACTATGCACTGACCTTTTCATGAAAACGCATTTCTTCCCTTTTACTTCCGTAATAATCTGTGTAGTGTAACTCATTCGGGGCCTTCCCTTGCCCTTCTTCCCTTACACCCATTCCCCGTTCATCATCTTCATCAGGCCGTCATGTCTCATGATGTGGCCATAATGCGCTATCTCATCGCACGCTTATCCATTTAAATACCGACACTTCGGAGGGCGGGAAAGATCCATATGCCTGCAGGGCGAACCACGCCAGATAAAAAGCTATCCGATAAAAAAAAATTAAAGGATAGAAACGAGAAAGAGGAGACAGGAGCAACAAAAAAGGCGTATCCGGAAACGGCGTCCATTCGATCGACGAGGTGCGGCCGTTGCTAACAATGAGAGCGGGCGAATGGGTTTGCGAGGAGGGCGCCTCGATCGCTTTACGACTATGAGCAGCGGAGACGACTACAACAGCGGCCAATGTATCGGAGGGCCGCTTTGAGAGCCTTGTCGCACTCCGGCATGTGGAACGGGAGGGCTATTTCAGAGCGGTCGAAACAAGAGAACGTCCGGAAAATATCATACCCGTACGCAAAGAGGTGCTTGAGATGTGCCAAAGGGTCGAAGCGATGGATTAAAGCGTATATCCTTGCTTTCGTTCGCATCATAAATCACGGGGAGCTCAAATGCTTTCAGGCCGATTGCGTCATTCATGTGTTATTTCTTCTCCATTTTTCTAGCTTAGTTGGGTAAGTAATTCATTCACAGATATTGCCCAAAGAATTAGCTCTTGGCCTACTTACATAGAAAGCCTCACTTAAATCAAAACGTAACTGAAAAAGGTTTATAGTTACATCAACATGAGACTGTCCAAAACTTTATTTTACCTTTGGGTGATAAACTAAATACATAGGGCATATAAATTGACTTTTAACCATTTTAAAATGATATTTGGTACATTTACGCGGTAGAAACTTTAACTCGTTTTTGATTTTTTATTTCTCTACCACCGAAAACAGGAAACTACCCTTTTACATGGATGTTTTCATCTCAAACATTTAACATTCACGAACGTCTATGCCCTGGATAGGGGCAATCTTCTCAGGCGGGTCTCGAGCGCGCGACTTCTTGTGTGGTAGGCCGGGACTTTACCACGCCGCCAACGACGCGGTAAGTAACGCACGCATTTCTGAGGATCCGTCCACTACAAAAATATTTAGCAACTACGATCAATCACTTTTTCCATAATGGGTTTTGGATGTCGTTAAAAAAAACCCTAGCTATTAAGAGTTTCAGAATTTATTTGAATTAGATGCGTCGCAAAGAATTGCCAAACGATCACGCATCTACACATAAGTACTTTTTTGGAGTGGGCAAAACAGGACCACGTCCACGGTATTCGGCATGCGTTCGCTGGCAATCATTAAGAGGTTATTATCATTTATTTATCATTAATTAGTTAAATCATTAATTAGAGTCCCTCGAAGTCCCTGGCTTCGCTGTCTAATTGTGTGGGAATTACAATAAATGTAATGCGAGAAAAGGCAAATTTTCCACCTTTTCTTTTTTTAAATATGAGATTAATTAGGAGAAAAATCAAATTTATGCAGCATGAAATGTATTTTTCTTCTCCCTCCCTTCGTGGTGGAGAGAGGAAGAAGGAAGGTTCGTGAAGAAATGTCTCGATCGGAAAAACGAAAATAGTAAAGATGTAAGTGAGCCATAGAGACGGACAAACAAAAAAGATGCTTTTACAGTGAAAAATTCTTTGCGCTTTTTGGGTGCGGTTAAATAAAGAAACTCGTGATTGTGGATATATCGATACATAAAAATTATGATACCTTGATCAATAGACTTGTATAAAGGCCGTTTTACACGGGGCACGGAATTGCGCAGGTGAAAACCAAATAAATTTTTAAAATGGCGTGGGATTGCGCAAATTCATGAACGAAATCAGAACAATTTTTCACATCTATTAATATCAAGGAATGCTCTAGAATATTGTAACATATTACATGTACATGGGGAATCTCATGTGTCTTGGAAATGCAATGGAACTTACCATGAACTTAAATTGATATCTGTGTTCATAGAACGTACACTCGAGATGAATCAATGTATCATTCACACATTAAACAAACCGGTATGGGAGAATAAGTATATGCGTCGTAAACCTTCCCATAGTTCAGTACTTAATGTAACACGCATACATAAATGCGCGAATAACGATATTTTAATGATATTTGCTCGCGTTTACTTATCTACCACTGGAGTATTGCGACACATTATCCAAGACACCATGATCGGCATATCACTCAAAGTTAGAAAACCAAGTATTTCATATAGGAACTCAGACATTTATTCTTACACAACTTGCCACATCTGATTCTTATTTTTAAGTAAAAATTAGGGGCAGTTTTGCTCAGTCCACGAGAATATTCTGAATAATATTCATGGTTAGCACTGCGATATCTATATGAAAAAAAATGTTGAAATTGCGAGCTCACAATTGGAACAGGAGCAATTTTACCGTCTCGCATCCACGCATTCTCGCATGCGTTCTTGCAATTCGCTGCTTTACACGACGTAATTTTGACTGCGCTTCCATACGTACGTCATATTGCGCAATGACGTGCCCTGTGTAAAACGGCCTTTAAACATATTTGGTCCCAACAGGTGACTCATGTAGCAGCTGACCTCGAAAAGCATGCAGCTTTCAATCAAGCAGGCTGAAAAAGGTCAGTCGGCGAGAAAGGAGGAGGGGTGAAACACATTTCTAGCGCTCTCGAGTAACTTGATATTTGATTTCGAAGGTAATTATTTCTTGTCGTTGTAACATGAGCCGTGAGTGAGCCATGATCTGAGGTGTCAGAAGCTTAATGGGTGGTGAAAGAGAGAAGGGAAACACCGGAGGCGTGGACTGAGGGCTGATGGGAGGGGGATGGTGGATTTGGGGAAATGTTTACTACTATACGTCACTGAGTTTCTCCCGATGGTAGCGCCATCTCTAGGCGAAGATTCACACTGAGTGCATATCGTGTTTAGCCAACTCCATCGTAATCTATCGCTTGGCCGTAGCTCTTGTTGAATTTAGACAAGATATGCTTGAAAAATGAAGTCCTTTCGATTTGGAAACGTGCTAAAATTAGTTTATCAACCCTCACTTAGTACCCTGATTTTCAAAGCATTTGCCCTTTTTTTGGACCCTCTGAACGAAATTCCTGGCCGCACCACTGTGAAAACACCGCATTTTATGATTTTCAGCATTATATACTGGAATATAAACCAAAAAGTGTACTCAGGTCACCATACTTCCCAGCAAAAGTAATATTTAAGAGCGGGCGAAATAGGAGAATGCACAGGACACAGAAACCTACGTTTTCCCAAATTGGTGCTTCTACAGCGTTTTCAACAGAGGAGCAGAGACAACGCATGCATATCCGTCCATGTATGTTATAGAAGAAGAGAAACTCAGTCATAATAGCTCTTGGAAATAGTCGCAGTGATGATCCCATGATAGTAGTATTAATCTGAACTTTCCAGGCCAATGATTTATGAGCCCACACAAAATGAGGTCGCATATGATTTCAGAAAGTTCAGCACCAACCAATATTTTTACCATTTGGATGATACAGCTGCCTCAAAATAAAAATTTAATATCTTCTTTGTTGTTCCAAAATGATTTTTTATTTAATTAAAGAGAGATATTCGACTCCTCAATTACTCCTAGACAAAATGAATCCGAGGTAATACTTAAAATTGATAAAAAAGAGTATCCATGGCTACTGCAATTGATACTCCATAATAGGCCAAGATCAGAAATTAAGTCGAGAGGTAGAGCAGAGTGGATCTTTGATATTTAACGTCTAATGGGATGACAAGATGAACGAAACCCCCTGGTGGGCTAGCGAGGAAACACCCGATGAGGCCAATACTATTCAGTCGCCGCACCTCAGGGGGGGGGGGTTGGGAGAGTTGGAGAGGGGGGAAGCAGGCGCCGAGATTCACACGTGGTACAGATGAGGGGTGGGGAGAGGAAGAGGAGGAGGGTCGTTTGGGCCACGCACGCACACACACGCACACACAAATATCTCACTGCGGAGGAAGCGATTTTGCTGCACTTAGACGAACGAAGGAGCAATTAGTGCTGTAAAGAGAATGTGGGAAGAATAATGCAGAGATTACTGTCTGGATAAAGACAAAGATAGTGAGAGCGTGTGGCCATCGCGGGTCCTCTCTCTGTCGAGGACCCTGCCAGAGACTGATGCTTAGGCCCATGAGGCCCTCAAGGGAAGTGAGGGGGGAGGGAGGAATGGAAAAATGCGTAATGAGATCCCGACGACACGTACACGAGAGGAAGGGGAATTCAGACGGCGGCTATAAGGCCACGCTGCTATTGCTGAACCAATAGAAATGGCAGTTATTATAAAGAATAGTCACAATTTTTTTTTACAGATGAAGAGACAGATGAAGAAAAGGATAATTGCAGTGCTTCGGCATCAAAAAGTAATGGACAAAAAGGAATAAACGGGGGAAGGGGAAATATGAAGCATAAAATAACGAGACCAACAGCAATTAAGTATCGATATACAGGTAGAATAAAACGAACAACATTCGACTTTCATAATCGAAATATCTTAAATTATGGTTTCAAGTAACCCTCCTGTAATTAAAATAGCCGTTTATAAATTCATATTAATAATAAATGCCAAGTACTTTCCCAACGTTGAGCACCAAAGCATGCAGAGAAGACTTCCGATATTGACCGTAACTCGCCCGTCGTAAAACTTGGAGCTCAACTCACCTGCAAAAGGATAAGAAAAGTCAATTAGATAGGATAAATATCAGCCAATGTTTCATGCATTACAGCAACGTGTGAACAAATCAGTTACCTGCATCAAGCCTTTCCTAAATCTTAATTTTAAGAGTTATTTTCCATTCTTTCGAGGTAATCTCGCAATTGGAACTCCAGTCTCATTATTGTCTACATCAAACAGTCGATCAACATAAGAGACTCCAAAATATCAGGGTTTTTTTGTCAAAATATAAATAGTCAGCTAAATAATTTCAATGCACAATTGGAAATTTGATACAAAACGCCTGTAGCGCAGTTATTGCATAGGTGCTATTAATCATACTAGTTGCCTATGCCTATTCATCGTTAAAAAATAGCATCTGCCATAGCAGTGAGGCACAATTGAGGCCACAGAATAACATTTAAAAGATGCAACATGAACATTAATACGTCATAAGGTCGCTGGAGAGAGGTATAGATTCAACAGCAGGAAAAACACCGACAAATACTAGTCTATGAAGCATATTTTGATGTAGGTAAAGCGGTTAACTTTAAATCACTAAATACAATGATAAAATGCACACCCAAAGAGTGCTATGAATTTCCGAAGCACAACGCACTGTAAAGAATAGAATTAAAGGTTTCATTTTAGAAAAGTAAGAGAAAAATACACTCCAAATAACTAATTCTTGTACGTCACAGCGTGGAAGTGTTAGAAGTTGTTATTGTGTTGTGAACTTCAGGCACCACAGATTAACACAAGGAAGGTATTTCAAGGTTTGACAAAACAGCTATATATAATAATAATAATAATATCGTTTATTTTCGTAGGCACTGGGGCCCATGAGAAAATATAAGTACAGCTTTCTACATTTCACAATGAGATGATATGATGAGAAATATGATTCCAGATAGTTGGAAACATCAATTAGAAAGCCACATTTCAAAAAGCACATTCCCCAGCGATGAATGAATTATCATAATGACTTACTCCGCGTATCGAAATAGTGCAAAGAATTATTTTACTCGCTCTAGGTACTCTCTATTGTCTATTAATTTTAATAACAAACTTGATTGTTTTTGGCTTTACTTTGTGAAAATCCATTCTTAATAATAAAACGTCATTGTACTTTTCCACACGATTTAATTAATACGACCGGTTTCGTTGCAGAGGCGACATCATCAGGTACAGAAACCGTTATTATAACGGATTCTGTACCTGATGATGTCGCCTCTGCGACGAAACCGGTCGTATTAATTAAATCGTGTGGAAAAGTACAATAACGTTTTATTATTAATTTTAATAATGTTTAATGTGTCACCTGCTGACAAGCCAATTTCGGATCATCGGGACCAGAATGTACACTATTTAAAAATGAAATATTTAAAAACCTTCATTAAATCTAAGAGTCATTTGGCTTTTGATTTCATCGCATGAATTGGTTCAGAGAAAACATTTTGTGATGCATGATAATTTCAAGATCTTTAATTGATGGCTCACGATTAAAAGCCAAGAAATCAATTGCATCGTGAAAATGGTATCGTTTTTTCTTTGCAGATATTGTCACTGTGGTGCTTTTTGGTGTTAGCTCAATTTCGGTTTCTAAAGATGCACCACTGTGTGGTCTTTGATACGACCTCCTGTAGCATATTACAATCGGTGAGATTAATTATCTGTTTAATTATTTTTTTCGATTGTTTTCCTTCGCCTAGTGACCTATGAGACGATTATTTACAAACAACATTTATTAGCAAACGAAGGAGAGCGACACCATAACGCAAAAAAAAAACAGAAAAGGATTGCAAATGTAAATAAATACACTCTCTGCAGACGTTGATATACCTTAATCAATTAAAATTATCTATTTGAAAAATGTGTACGTGATATAGTATTCCGAAATATGCCTACTAAAACAATTTTCATAAAAACATTCGTCCAACAGAATGACATGGAAATCCAAAACTAATGCAACGTCGGTTGAAAGAGGAAAGTGTAGAACTAATGAATGTTATTTAGATTCAACTATAATTAGGCTTCATTAAATCAATGAAAACTTATCAATAGTTCTATTGTCAACGCCAAAAGAGGTGCCGAATTTTTGAGGAGGTAAATATTTTTAAGTGTGTAATTTTGTAATTCTATTCATTAAGACAATTCTATTGTGAAAATTAATATAAAAAAAAATAAATTACAGTTGTTGGTAAATCAATAGCAATGTATTCATTACTTCCATCAAGTAGGTTGAGAGTACGAAGGACACAATTATTAAATTTTATTCAAGTGCGTCCTACACCTGGCTCCATTAAATCACTGAACAGCTTTCAACAGCGCTTTGGCCGTAATAGGTTACGAAACTACAAAGACGCTCTCAAATGGTAGTGATTTGAGGTCGCTGAACTCCCCCCTGTCTCCTTTCGAAAAGAGTCTAAAGTAATGTCCTTTTACTCCGGCGCGTCCCTCGGGCGCTCGTCCGGGCACACGCCTTTCAACTTTGATCTCCTGGCTGATTACTCGCCTCGATATCCCTCCGTCGAGGTTCTTCTTTTCTCCGCTGCTCGTCGCTTGACCTCGCTCCCCTCGGAAAAGCGGAGAAAAAAATGGGGAAAATAGCTCGGGAGGAGAAAGAAAAGAAAACGAAAAACAACAATAGGTGCTACCTGTGAGTTGGTGCCTCGCGGGAGGAAAACGCCATCGGGGGAGAAGAGAGCGAGGCCTTTTGGTTTTCAGTATTCAGAACAAAGTTTCGCCGAAGGAGGATGCATTTGCGGGGCATTCTGGCTGATGGGTGGATGAGATAGTGGCTTAAAAGAGTCAGACGGTGGCGGGATTGGGAGGAAAAAGGCTGACAAGGCTTTTATGGCGGAGTGCGCTGGCACATGTAGCCAAGGGAAAACGCAAGGAGATGGACAACATCGCTTCGGAGTAGCCGGCGTGGTTTGGGATTTTGAGGCACAAAAAAAACAATGAACCTGCATGAAAAAGATGACCGGGCGAATTATTTCTGAGGCGATGTAATATCTGGTAAACCTTTAGTTTTCTAGTCTCTGTAAATGTCTTTTACGCCTACATATTCATGCTATCGAGTGATCTTACTGGATTGGCGTGTGATGAGGGGAGCTAGTCGTTTACAAAGAAAAAGAATTTCACAGCTGAATAGCACCTAGCAATTTAGTCCTAAATTGGCCGGAGTGAAAATTTATTCCTTAACATGTATTGTAGTGTAAAACGCACAGCAACGAAAAGGTTATAAAAATGATAATAAGGAGTTTACTCTTTTCGAATAATAAGAGGAATGTAAGAGATAAACAGAAGCGAAGAACGTTGCGTTCAATGTCTATTGCTTGTGATTTATTCATTTGCAGCCTCATGGACAATTTTTGCATGCAAATACGCGGCTTCAACAACCTCAAGAAAGAAGTGTTTCCGCTTCAAAAGAGAAGGTTTCTCTCGAGAGAGAGTGAATAAAGGAAAGCGATGTTTGTCCTTGGAGAGACATGAGGGATTCAGTGCGGCTTTTCGGCTGTTTTAGTCAAAAAAGAGGGAGCGGTTCCTTGTGTTGCCGGTTGAGGGGCGCCCTTTCCGCTTGATTCTCGAGTGCTTGTGACTGGCTGGCTCTCTGCGACGTCCATCGAGGCTTTTCCACGGATTGGATCGAAGCCTTCCTTTCTCCCTCTCGATGCGCTCCTCGACGAGTCCTTCCTCAACCATGGTTTTTCCCTTCTACAAACACTTGAGCACGTGAGTATCTCTGAGTCCGTCTTTCTACTCCACTCCCGCCTCCAAATCCGAAATGAGTAATTCCATGTCAGATCCATCAACGATTTCCCAGAAGTTGCCTGGTTTTAACGAACTTGGTAGGTTAGTTTTCATAGACAAATTGAACATCATAAGGCCACTAACATTACAAAAAATTTAAAATGTCGACAAATATAAAATACTGGCGAAGAATACGGAGGTTGTCGTGTTACTCCCTCACAGGTATTGCCGTGTTACATGCATACATTGATATACAGTGCATGGTATATAAATGTATGCATGAAAGGACATACGGTAGATCGGGGCACGTTTTAAAAAAAAACTTGATAAAACAGGCTCGCCACCAGTTATGAAATATTGATGTTGATCTCGACAGGGTTTTCTCACAAATGTTTGAGCGTCAGTCGAGCATCGATCTATCATGCGAAAAGGATAACTTGTTTTTTGTCAAGATGTGTAAATTTTGCCTTGGACTTATTGAAAACTAATGTGGATTGATAACACCTTTTAAAATTTTATCTATTTTGAGAATTGTTATTGTATGAACCGAAAATTTATTATTATAATAAATAAACACGTCGAAGGGGTACGTTTACGCATTGACATCGGAGCACCTTTACGCACATTCTTACTGCATGAACGCGCCCTTGAAACCTTTTCCTCCTTAGTGTAGGAAACCTTTTTAGTATTTTCAGACAATTAAGGTGTAAATCATCATTTGATATTTAATGGAGCAGCAAACAAAGAATGATGGCATAAAAAACAAACTGAGGCAATTAGGAAACAAATTCTTTTACTTTCAACGGGAGCGAAACAAGAAGACAGCAAAGGAATAAAAGAAACAAATCAGATAAAAATACGAAAAAGAAAAAAAATTGAATTGATCTCATGACAAAGAAGAAAACACTCTGTACTAATTGTTTGTAGATCCATACAGCCAATCCAAACAAGGCCAAATCTGGGTTCAATGTATTGGATGCAAAAGATGACAAGTTTGCAAAATTAAATACTTTATTTCTATTTAAAAAATTGTAACAGTGACGATGAAGATGATTAAATTCTTTCTGTTTTTAATTATTGATAAGCCCTATGTTTTCAACCTAGTCTTTACGATTCTCTGTAATTGATTACATTTATTTTTTATTACTTTAAAAGTAATTTAGATATAAATAAAACATGAGTTTGATTGAATATTTTTACTTCACTTACTCCTTGGTAATACTGATATTATAAAAATAAACGAGTTAACTTTCCCCGCTCCCGAAGAAATTGTAACCATCAGACATTTTATGGTAAAAACATTGTTTATGGGTAAGAAACAGTAAGGAAAGCAACTGAGTACTGAAATTTTGAATATATTAACTGCTTTTTAAAACCACAATGTCTAAAATTTCCTAATTTTGAACATAAAAATTATAAATTGCCTTGAGAACAATCCGCGTAAACGTGTCCCGGTCTGCTAATAGGGTAGTTTTCTTCATCAAAGAAAACTAAAGGTATTTGATAAAGGCCAGTTTGGCGCCCATGCGATGCCACACCATGTGATGTCCCAGGGAATTATGTTAGATTCTATACGAGTAGTCAGGAGTTGTACATCGCCTGAGATTACCAATGCATGCATGAGGCATAGACTTCAGGGAAACATCTCTTAATAATCACTCATTAAAACTGCCTTGGGTCGAAAAGTTTCCTTCGTTTGAAAGGGTATAAATAATCCTTATTTATCTTATATTTATCCAAGCGCTATCTGCCAGCAGGGTACTCTTCTACCTGCTAGCAGCCTGCATCGTAGCTGCACTCAGAGCCTCGCACCGATGCACAGTGGTCCGGATTCGGAAAAAGGTGGACAAAAATCATTTTTTCGACTTTCTTGAAACTCACTTAGACTATAGAAGTTATGTAGTAATATGTCTGGGGTATCACCTTTCATGCTTACTTTTTTATTTAAAAAATTGCTTGCTTAGATATATTGCGTCAAAGTAGCACTATTTTTAATGGAAACTTGATTTTTCCGTTTTTTCGAAAATTACGCATTTTAGATTTATTTTTGGCTTTACGCCGCCAATTATATTCGTAAACTAACTTTGCATTATAGTAATATAGACATTTCACTGTCATAAAATATATATTTCAACCTTATAGAGATGTTGATGATTGCTGTAGAATTATTTTAAGGGGAGTAATTTTTTTGGAAAAATTCGCATAAAAGTTGAGTTATAAAAAAAGTGACGTCGATTTGCGCGAATTCGGCAATTGGTGACAATAAAGTACATTATTATGAAGATATTAGTAAAGAAATCAGCTGCAAATCTGTGCGAGTCAGCGAAAATCAACGATTTATGTTCCTAGCCGCGATTGACGTGAGCGTCGACACGCTAGCATCAGCGCAGAGTAGGCACATGGTAAAATGTGTCTCCCAATGTTTCATGGGCCAGAATCACAAAAATAAGAATTTTAGCATTTTAAAACCTATTTTATACTTTGTAATCATCCAAACTTTATGTGTGTGGACCAATAGAATAATTTCGGAACAATTTGAATTAGGTTAAGCGCAGTTGGGACGCTGGGAGAGGAGATAAAATATTTTCGTCGATCGCTTCTCAGAGCGACTTCAATCGCGATTTGGTAATAGAGTGAAGTAAATACGACAGGCTACATGCACTGCTACCGGGAAAATCCACAGCCGCCTTCCCTTTCTTTCAATCCGAACGGGCAAGAGACCCGTTACCCGAACACGTGTCGGACCTCAGGGAAGTGGTAAGGGGTCTTTAGTCGGGACATTTTGCCATCTTTTGTCATTTTGCTACTTGGCGCACCACCCAACTTGAGTTTATTGCTTTTCTAGGGGCGGTCTGGTTTGCAAGTGAAGCTGCACGTGTTAATAGATGAGGTCTTTACCCTCCACCCGCTTCCTTTGGGAAGGATTTTATTGCAGGTCCGCCGCAAGTATGTATTTTCGCTCAAAATCCAAAAATTTCACATTTTCTTTACGGGGTCCAACCCTACCCCAACAAGTTATCCAGGGGAATACTCACATTTCCATTGGTAAAGATTACTCCTCTTTTTAACCCCATCCAAATTTCGGTCGAAACATTTTGGTACCCTTCAGTTACCCCTAACTTTTCTGTCGATGTGAACACATACCCATCACTAATTGGCAATTAACAAATTACGGTAATTGCGAAGTCCTATTTTGGCTACAGTTTTTGTGATTTAGAGTGATCTCGCAAAGAAGTTATAGTGTTGTGATAACTAAAAAAATTGTGATTAAGTGATTCATTAGTTCCTGACAACCACATAAATAAGGATTATGGAGCAGGTGTACTATGTTTCATTTATTTCCATTTCTTTTTTCCGTTTTTTTAATTGGTCTGAGACTAGGCACCGCTCTAATTTCTCATATTTTCCCTTCTATTTGATATTTAAACTTTTTAAAAAGACGACTGTTGTGTAGCTTTTTGCAAACCTGTGTTTTTTATTGTTGACTGTCAACAATTTCATAGGCATTTACGCGGCGTAAACTGCACGAAAAAATGCTGGAGAAAAAAGAGAAAACCATGGAAGCTTGAAAAAGGAATTTGAATGCATATCTAGAGAGTTGTTTCAGATTACACGGAGTCGAGGAGGCAAAACTAGAGCTTAATAATTTTTTAAAGATGAACTTTTTTTTATTCCAACAAGAGATGGCGAGCTAGTTCGCGATCAAACTCTTCTTTTTTGAAGAGGAATTGCACTTGGTTGGACAAAATTGTTGATTTCCATGATGTTGTATTTCGCAACCTTCAAAGCACCTCAGGTTCGTATTTTCCTAGTATTCTAATGGTGATATGGGGTCCCCTGGGATATTGTTCTAGTAGTCTTATTTTTTAATAGGTACCTACGAATTTAAAAAGAGAATGGGCCTTTTAGATGATGTGCCGAAGCCAAAATTTGGTACATCCAGTGATGGACACTCAGCTTGGCGCTTCTTCAAAAATTCTTGCCTATCGGCTGAAATTACTGGCGAGGGTCAATATTTTTGAATGCTTTCTTTTCATTGTTGCAATATAACATCTTTTTATTATTGCTTTATGCAGTACTTTTCACATGAAATAACATAGTTAATTAATTTTCAGGAGTAGAGGAAGAGTTAATCTCTCAATTCTCAACAATTTTAAGGTCTTTGTCTTGCGGATTTTTGATTGATTAAGTCAAATTTAAAAAGCTCTGCATGGATACAGCGGAAAATTTTGTGAGACATTATGGTTGGTTTTACAAGCCACCCACTGTGCACAAAGTGTTAATACATGGTGCAGATGTCATCGAGTCGGCTCTTCTTCCTATTGGAGAACTGTCGGAGGAAGCCCAGGAATCTCGCAATAAAGACATTAGAATATATCGCGAGCATCACGCGAGAAAAATATCTCGACTTCACACTAATGAGGATATTTTCCGGAGACTGATCCTAATATCAGATCCTTTTATTAGCACATTAGGAACTGAACTAAACAAATGCCGGGGCCTTAAAGATCTTCCGCAGGAGGTTCGTGATCTCTTGGTCTTGCAAGAGTCTCAAAATTCTTCGAGTGAATGAGAAGAGGAGGATGGGTGGGATTCAGAAGAATCTGATGCTGAACAATTATAATACATAATTGTAAATTTATGAGGAAATAACCATGCTTTTATGAGAATAAAAGAGTAACTTAAATACTATTTTGACACTTATTTAGTAATTACTTTTTAGTCCATACAGAAGAATCTCACGAAATCTGGAAATCACACCTCTTTAACGTAAGTCAATGCACCCAAAACCCATTCTTTTAGCCGTTTTTTTTGTTTATTGACTAATTTTAAAGATCATTAACTTATTCTATACAACTAATTATCATTTATTTTCATATTTTATCATGATTACCGTTTATCTATGCAGTCAGCGTTACAATTAGCTAGTTAATAAGTTAAAGTTCCACGATAACGCATGAAATAATAGTTTTTTTCGTAAAAATAACTGCGAAAATGAAAATAGCTCGCCAAAAAACATGTAGGGAGCAATTTTTAAAGACATCCAACGAAAATCTGATTTTTGTCCAACTTTTTCGCGATCCGGACCACTGTGCGATGTGACCTCACACGGAGGCAGCCGGAATCAGGATGATGTCACGCGGACTTTTCCCAGCATTCATACTTAGCCGTCGCGTTTTCGCGCGCTTGAAAATTTTCACTTTTCATTTTATGGCGAAAAATAGATATCGTTGTTTAAAAATCTATGCAAGATTTAGGAAATAAAAATAATAGGAATCCACCCAATTGTAAGTTTCGGTTCCCAGGTCCGACAAAAACGATGAACAAGAGAGATTTTTTTATTCCGAAAGGATGTGAATAGGAATATTTGTTTGCCCAAGCAATGAAGGACTTCATTAAGTTCTAGGTATAACTTTGGCAATCACATCTCTCACGACGCACTTTTTTGATAGTCTCTTAACAGGTTGATGGCTGGGGTAACAACGCCTACCCCCACACCTCTGTAGGGATGGCTTGTTGGTTGGCATGTAGATGCAGTCGTGGATGAACTTTTAATTTTTCTTTAATGAATTGAAGCCATTGTTCAAACTCAGATGTTAAATTCATCAATTTATCCAATGAATAATTTTCCATTTGAATTATTGAAGGAAAAATGCTCCCATTTGGTCAATGTTACCTTAAGCTACGATTATATTGAGAAAATAATCACAATAAATGACCTTAAATATTAATTAAATTGGCAAATTAAGATAATATTAGTTTATACATGAATGAACGGGCAACTAATAAAAGTTAGAATCGTAACTTTAATTTATTTTTTAAATTTATATCCATTATTTAGAACTTGAGAAAGTTATTAAAAAATATACACTTTGCAATGGCATATTCTTTTGCAATTTGGGTAAAATAAGGATCTGAAAATTCACATTTATACCGGAATTTATTTATCATTTTTGGCACTAAAAACGTATCGAATCGTTGGTGGGCTTGGTATGGGATTACCCATGTAGGATTTCTCGGCTGACAGCTAGGTGAAAGGCGAGGATAGTTAGATTTCTCTTCCCCCCGATTCTTGTACCAATTTCCTCACTACAATGGAAAGGGACTCAATTACAAAGTGCACAATCCCCTTCCCTTTCCTTCTTCTCTTAAGAAATCCCCGCCCATTGACCTTAGGACCAATCCTCTTCCTCTGTTATCTCCAGGGCAGCCACAACCAACCCAACAGTGTGTCCTCCCCACCCTCCATTGCGCCTGGAAAGAAAGTCATCCCACCACCAACCCCCTGCTCTTCCACCAAAACTCATTTCCATTGTCCATTTCCTCTCTCTCTCCCTCAGTTTCATTTCGATTTTCTTCCTTCTCGACAACCCCTGACCCCATTCATTGTTGCCTCCATCCCATCCGGCCCTTCCCTATCTCCGGTCCTCAGATACCCTACATCCCACCAAACTATTAACTCCTGAACGAATATGCCGGTTTCTTTGTCGCTTAATGTTTGATGCAACAAATGTAAGCTGGTAATGTCAGCTAAGAATTACTATTGCTAATTCCATCGCTACATTTAGATATAAAATACAAATAACCACTAAAATGATTTCCTCGCTGTGTAAAAATGCCAACCACCCCCCTCCGATCGTTAAACTCAAATTCTTCTCTCTCTCAGTGAACCGTTGTGTTCGAATGGCAAAATTGAAATTTTGTAAAGCATCGACTCGGCCAGCTTCAGACGAAATGCATTCGATAGAAGGGAAACAAGAAGAGGCCCTACAGGGAACGGGAAACTAAGCATGGATTATTTAATTCACAATTACTACTTATAAAATGATTAAAAAAATATATGCTTCGATACATAGTAACAGTCAGAATTTGACGTAGATTAGGTACTTATTTCGTCGAATCAGGGATCCAAAACAGGTGTGAATCTATCACAGGACTAGATGGGTTACTAGCGTATTCAAATATAATAGCAAGGTCTCCATAAATAGACATAATTCATTAGCTGATTCCTAGGGAATGGAATGAATTGCGTGGTTTGATTCGATTATTCTTAATTAATTAATTATTAATTAAGATTAATCGTTTCCAACATCCTCTCACTTCCAAATACATTGAATGAATCGTGCTCCTGGTCCGCAGAAAGTTTACTCCTTCAGGCAATTCATTGTTTACCAAAATATCTTCCTGTTGTCACTGCATAATTACACTGTATAATTCCAAACATCAAATAAAATGGGGCAAATGATGCAGGCAGAGAAAATTCCTACCAGGCGGGGTATTTATAGACCACTGCGGCATGCGTAAAAACCCAAGAAGAGGGATACCTACATTATTTGCCAGCTTCATGAAATTAGTGAATTCCTATAGGTACATCATGATTTTAGTCGTTTTAAACTTCCTTCCCACATGCTGCTGCTATCAACAAGGAAGGGCAACACAAGAGCATGATTAATTAACTTACCCGTCTTATAAAAAGCATAATTCAATACTATAGATAAAAGAAGGAAAGTAACAGTAATAGTTCTAGGTTGTCACTGTGGATAGTCAGAATAACCTAAAAAGAAATTCATGCTAATGGAATAACTAATTAAATTTTTAATTTTATCAGCTGCTAATGAACCAGGTAAAAAAATTACCAATAGGCAATTATTATGAGTAGTCGGTCTTTGCTGTAAATGAAATATTTTTATTGACCGAAGCACCAAATGTTTCAAAAGTTATCTTGAATCACTGCATATTCCCATTTATACTCATTTGGCACATTAGGATTTTTCTTTTAAAACTGCCCTTCGACATTAGATTATGAGAAGTAATTCAACAGTACGACAATCTATCAACTTAAATGTGAGGTAGCATAAACGAATTAAAAATTTGTAAAATTTGCTTATTTTAACAGTAAAAAATTTCACTGCACCAAACTTTCATCTATTGCAAGCGTTCCATTTGTGTATTTTTAAAGCTTAAAATTAAATTCGGAGATACTTAGTACTCGTTCAGTAGAAAGTAAATTTAAACTTTTATATTTCACCCGTGGTGGTGAACATTGAAGGGACTGATCAGGGTCACCCACTTTGAGGGTTGGGAAGGAGTACCCCGATGGGATTCACTTATTGGGATTATCTCGCGTATGAAGACTCGTAGGAGTCAAAAACGTTACGCCCTATACGGACGCATAGATCTCCTGAAAAAATATGTATGGCATTTAAGTATCTAAATATTTATCTGAAAAGGTTTTGCAAAGTTTCATTCACTGGCTTTCCTCCTCTTCTGACCTTCAGCCACCCCCTCCACTTACAATTAGCGGGGCGATTGGGACAGAGGCAGAGATTACATGACGTCAGAAACTTTTCAAAAGGGTGGAAACTTCTGTGCTTTGACTAACAAATAACCAGAAAAGGCTAAATAAATGTTTAGATTATTCTTTTATGACACTCCATTGTTTCATAAATCTAGGCAAGATGAATTTGCAATGAGAATGAATTACAATATGACCAAAGTAATATTAAATAAGGTTTAGTGAAGAGCTAGAGATGTTAGCCTCAGGATGCAAGTAGCTGGGAAAAACGTGAGGAGTTGTAGGAATTTAATTACTTCGGCAACACGCTAGAGGGAATAGGAAAAGGAGAATAGAATTGCTTTAGCATAGGAGGTGCTCATGAACATGAAAGAATTGATGAGAAAATCAATACTTAAGTTTATTAATAAACGGCTAGAGAAGCGTCTTATCTGGAGAGATAGCGATTTATGGTTCGACACGTGGACAATTAGGACGGAGGACGAGAGAAGACTGGAGGCGTTTGAGATGTGGGTGTGGAGAAAAATGGAAAAGGTGAAGTGGACGGAGAGGAGGAGGAAAGACGAAGTGCTGATTATGGAGGGTGAGGAGTGGTAGCTAACTAGATGAGACATGAAAGAGACAGAAGGTATGGATGGAGCGAGTACTTAGCGGGGAGGGGACAATGAAGTGTCAAAGAGAAGATCATGCCCCATAAAAGTATGGGAAAAATCCTTTAGCTCTCACCAATTTATAAATTAAAGTGCATTTTCGGGCCGAAGTGGAAAAATTCCCCTCCACTGGGATTCGAACCACGGACATGTATTTGTTGGACCACTGCCCAGACTGAGATAGATACGCTATCCAGGTTTCCATGATCCGCATAGTGCCCTTACGCTCCGTCAAGGATGGAAATGCAAGCCAATATGGGCTTACAAGAAATCACAAAAAAGCTTAAAAAGTTTCACCACCAACTTGGATAGCGTAGTGGTCCGCGCAATGGCCTGGAAAGTCATATATCCACAGATCGATTCACGGTCCAGGCGAATTTTTTCTCATAGCGAAGCATTTGGATTTCACTGGTGCTCTTAACATGGGGTAGAAAATCTCCTCACCCAGATTACATTCATGGCCCCGGACACAGCGTAGCCTTTTTTCCCACACCCGACTATCTTATCTCATTAATTTATTGCGAATAAAACTCTCTACGATGCATTCTCTCATTCTATCAAGCGAAGGGATGAGTTACCCCCAAGAGATTCGCTTCCCTCATACCCACTGCTATTCAAACATACATTGTTCACTGGAGTTTCGTTTTATTTCATTCCTTATTAAGTAAGTTTGTAATTATAAATGACCTTTTATAAATAACACCTTTATTTTGAATTGAGATTTGCAAAAAGCACGGACGACGGCCTAGAATCGCTACGGCATGTTTTATAGACATAATACTCCGAGGCAAATTTTATATCTGAACCAAGTCATAATGAATGTACATTATTTTTTAGCACCAAAACACATATTTCTGTTGAGTGCCAGGATTTTCTAGTGGCTTTGGGGCTCCAAAACCCGTGGGCCCGGGTTCCAGTCTCAGCGAGGGCAGAGACTTTCCAGGTTCCCTGATGCCCGGCAGGTGTGAGGTGTAGAGGTCGCTGGAAGTTCTTCACTCCGTCCGTCGAATGGGACGCTGAGCTGAGATTCCCTCGGCACTTTTAGTTAGGATCAGGTTGTTAACAACGCCAAGTTTCTGCCCACTTTTCCTAACATCCATTTTCCTCATTACGCAAATGAGGTCCCCTCATTCAAATATTATTCCATGCCATACCGGTTAAGAGGATTTTTTCCCATGGAGGTTAATATTAATTTCACCACCATTTCCGCGAATAAAGTTTCCACCCCCGAATAAATGAATGAGAGAATACAACCATCCCTCCTTTTACGCCCTCCATCCAAAGCTGAGACACTCACCCACCCCTCCCACTGTTGCTGACGTAATTAAACTGCGGTCGACACAGGCCGACGTGGACGGCCGATGCCAAACTCGCATTTAATTACCAACGTTAATTGCCATCCACGTTAAAAACAAAACACTAAATAGTGGTACCATGTTTCCATTTCTGTACCTAGACAATGGCAAAGTAACATGTGTGGAAATTTCAACATTATTTTATATTAATATGGATATAAAGTGTTTCCACAAAATGCAGTCTTAAACGAATCTATATTTAGTTTGCCAAGGTGAGGACGAAGCGAGAGTGAGAGACTAATCTTGTTCCGTGATTCGTCAGTACGTGGACTGCAGCAGAGAAATCAAGATTGGAAGCATTCAAAATGTGTTGCTATAGAAGAATGATGAAGATGAAATGGATATAAATTAATGAGGAAGTGCCAAGAAGAGTGAAAGGAGGAAAGAGAAGTCTTCTGAGAACCTTAAAGAGAAAACGGGAGAACTTCGCCGGCTGCATTTAGAGATATGATGGTCTGATGAGAAACATCGTAGAATGATGGATGTAGGGAAAAAAGGTCAAGGGAGGGCTTCGAATGAGTTGCATAGGACAAAGGGTTATAAAGGATGTAAAAGAGAAGAAATACGTTGCTATGAAAAGGCTAGCGGATAGGAGAGAGTCAACCTAATCTTGGGATTGTTGACTCAATTTGATGATGATGAATACGATAGTTGATAAGTAGCAAGTCTATGCAGTTATTTACATACGTTTGTGTGTGCAAGATAGATAAGAAGGGGATTGGGTTAAACTGATAGCTTGAGTTGGCTTCCCACCAACAAGTCTCCGGTTCAAATACCAACCCATAGAAATTGTCAGTAGATGTTTCGTCAAGACTATAAGGTTTTGTCAGGAGTCGTCCTATTCCTGCTCGGTTACTGAGCAAAATAACTCATTCCCAAAATATATTAACACATTAATTCTTTTTATAAAAGTCTTTAAACCAATGAGAATGGCCGTTATTTTATAGCAAGAAGATTTAAATGTTTTGGACTGCAGAAATCAGAAATAACACTGGAATACAATGTGACAACATTCATTCATCAAAAAATTAGACTTTGGTGTATTTTTTGACGTCTGTTAAATCACCTTTCCAATGGGACACTCTCGCGCAGAAATTATTAACGTCAATAAAATCACTCAAATCCACGGAGCAATTGAACTCTTTTTGATGAATCACGTCATCTTTTAGTTAGGTAAATATTTATAATGGATGCTAACTAGAATGATTGGTAGCGAAATGACAAAATCTACGTCTATGTCTATGACAAAAAATTAAAAATTCCTCACAGAAAAATGAGCGAAGAAAAATGGAGGGGAGGAAGCGGTAAATTGGAATGAGTGGCAGTGGTGGTGAAGTGTGGAAAATAAAGGCATCCTCAATACGAAGTGACCTTAAACCGAGTTTCGAGTGACACGAGAGAGTGTAATTATTTGATCGAGAAGGGATAAAATAATTTCAGTGATTCGCATTTGGATTAAATCGCCGCTGGCACCAAATTGCCAATCCATTCGTAAAACAAATAAAAAAACTTGACAGAAACAGTAAATATAATAATGAAAAACTCATAAACACCAATAATGAATAAAATTTAAATTTTTATAACTCATATATTCAAGACTTCACATTTGGGTCATGTTATCTGACTTTTTATAGACACAGATTGGATATATGTGTTCATTATTCTTTTTTTAAGCATAGCATATGGACCAAAGGAAAACCAATCCAACGTTTATTTCTTACAATTCGACACAGGAAATGATGTTTTTCATTAAATCCTCATTTAAATCAGATTATATCAGCCTTCATCATGCCACATTCCACTTAAGTACCGCTGGATTATGAAAATTAAATGGAAACTCTGAAAAATGAAATTGTATGCATGAAATAGATATTCTTAAATATATATTTAATTTAATGCCTGGAAATGCAAGCAACAAAGCATGATCGTACGAAGGATAGATATCTTAATTTACTGCAAAGAATCTTCAGCAATCTAATGACTTGAAAAGTGTTTGCAACAGCTAATTAATTCCTTCATAAAATCCATTTTTGACTTTCGCAGAGATTGGTCCAAGTTCTACATTGATTTGAATTGGTTACCTCTGCATTGCTAAAGATTGTAAGACAAAAGATCTTTCGTACAATGATGCTTTTTTGCATGTATTTTCAGACATTGAATTAATTATATATTAAAGAACATCCATGACATGCATAAAATTTCATATATTTAAAATTGTAGCTATCAATTCAAGATAGCGTAGTAACATAAAAAATTTTTACAATACACCCAGGAAATATGCTTGAGTCGATACATTCTAGTAAACGCTATTTCGTTGCGTAATCTTAATAGGGCGTGAATGAATGTTTCCTAGAGAGTAATTAGGATGTATATTCTACCAATAACATAATATATTCATTGGAAATTTTCTCATAACAACGATATTGTGTGATTCAATCGAAACTTGAAGCTTGTACGTGGTGGAAGTGCTCCATATTATCAATAACAGACGCTTTGTTACTTCCACGGTATTTTGTGGAAGGAAAAAAGTGTCTCTTATTGATAAGATAGCGTGCAAAAAAATGAGATTGAGCATTGGGACACCTGAAAAAGGGATAAGAGGATATTTTAATAATTTTCCTGCCAACATACAACACGGCAAAACCTGATTCTTGGTGGCACACTTGGGAAAGCAGCAACGTATGACCCGAGGAATGGATTGTAAATTTAAGAGGTTTCAAGCCTGAAAATTATATGAATTTCTACTGTGGGGGATTAAGCTTAAAGAAAAGCTGAATGAATTTATTAAATCCAAAGGTAACTTAGGGAAGTTAAATACCTAGCCTTAAGTAAAATGCCAAGGCCCAAAGTTATTTGACGATTTTGATATAAAGAAAGTAATTACCAATTAAAAGTCTAATAAATTAATAAATAATATTGGAAGTAAGATAAAGCTGGAATTACCAACGTTATCATTATTATTAAGTACGAATTGCTCGTTTTCTTTTCTAGTTAAGTGAGCCTATATACTCCACCTTAATGCGAGGATAGAAATTACCACATAAGCAAGGGCCTGGTGGCACTGTAACGTTGGAGTTTGTTGCTATCTACTTCGCGTTACGAGGGAAAATGTTTTCTCATTCCCGCACAAACTCAGCGTCGGGCTTTGGAAGGGGCAGTTCCATCTTCGGAAGAGCAATTGTAGGCGAAGCGAAGTTGTTGGACGACCAGGCTTTTCCACACTGCCAATTGTCACCAATATTAAGAGGACGTATCACTGCCACACCCCCTTTACAATTTTCCTGAATTTTCTCTGATTTTCATCTCAAATTTCAAAATAATTCCTGACATTTTATTGGTGGGAAATTTGTTAAATACATGAATTTCAATCAAAAATGCGGGTGGCTATATTTTGTAATTGATTGAAGTGTTCGCGGACGGTTCATTGTTCGTAAAATTCGTTTTTGTGTGTTTCCGCGTATTTTTGCATCATATTCACAGTCGTTTCTCCTCAAAAACAGTGTCCTCTTCAAAGAAGGCAACGGTTATGTGATTGTTGTGTCTACGGGGGATGGTGCTTCAGGGTTTATACATTTTGAAATCAAAGGCCTCCATGTGTCGCTGAGTATCAGCCAATAGCTTTAATTGTCACTGTTTTTTCGGATTTCAATTGCCTCCCTATCGAGACAAATTTTAAAGCTCTTTCTTTTAGCTAAAATGTTCATTTCATTCATACCGAGCAGATGACCTTAAGCAGCATGTTAAGCGATGGCGCAGCGATCGTGATACCTCAATGATATAGAATTTACATGTCCACCTATTCTGGTTTTGATGGTTCTTCCAGTTTAGCCGATATAACTGCAGTTACAAGTTTTAAATCGTGTAAACTCCCTCAGTTTATAATTCATGCCACCCCTTCGTGCCTCTTAGAGCGCCACGGCGCGCCGGTACGGAAGCTGTTTCCATATCAAATTTCTTCATAACTCGGGCATTTTCTCCGTGGAGCCTTCAGTATATGGTAATTTAACCTTTTTATAAATATTTTAAAATAAATGAAAGCCGAAAACCCTTTTCGAAATATGTGAAAATATTGTTTTATTTGGAAATAAAGGCAAGCGGTGGCGATAGAAGGGATGAATGCAAGTAGTGCCGCAGTGGAATTTAATTTTATGGCTACGCCTTAGCGACAAGTACATACAGCAGAGTGGGGAGTCGAGAGATTCATTGCGAGGAGTCTATTCAAGTGAAGCGATTCATGGCAATGATTCCATTCTTCCAATCTTCCATAACGAAGGAAATAGTCATAGTAATACACGTTTCTTAGGATTTAACCAAATCCACGAATCCTAGACACTGGCGTAGAGTATCCAAAAGGTTTTCATTTCATCATAGATGAACGTTCAAGGAAATGAGTATATCTCATTTAAAAGTCGAGTATATAGGCCTGACTGGGACTCGAACCCAGAACCTCCTGGTTGCCGGCCAGGTGCTCTACCAGTTGCGGGTAGCGCACACTCCTTTTTCTATTCCATGTTCCTATCCCTTTCTTTCCTTACCTCTGAATTTATATGTATATATATATATAGCTCGTGAAGAAATGTTATGCTCGGCAGTTACTTTTTTCGATTCTCTTCCAACGCAAACAACCACAAACACTTCAACTGGATTTCATTTCATCGTTTATAATGAAAGAGTTCATTCGTTTTGAACGACTTCATCATATAATTATGATTCACCTCATTCCGTTCATTCCAATGAATCGTTCAAAAAGTAACGTAAAAGTAAGCAAGAGTTCATTCATTATCACACACTAAACAAAAAAATTGTAACTGGAATTTCAATAGACAAGCATTTTGGAGACCATGCCTTTATTGCATGCTACTTGGCACTTGGCACTCTTGCTTGAGTAATACCGCTAACTTCCAAATGCCATAATTTTCCTAAAGTGTTCCTTGTGTGCAAAACAAAAACCTGAATAGCAGCTTCGTTTGTAAAAAAAAGTATGGTTTCCCCAAAAGGACATCAAAATGGTTCTAGTATTTACGCTCTTAAAATATCCCACACTGCTATTGATATTCTTATTTGGCTACTTAAAGTGAATTTTGCGCCTTAATGCCAGGACCTGATCCCCTATTTCCCACTGGACAAACAAACACTCAATGGAGGCACCCATTTCCTCCGAGCACGGAATCCTTTGACATCTCTCTTACTTTGAGTATTTTTTCCGTGAACTTTGGCCCAGCCGCTCAGAGATGCCACCAGAGATTCAAGACGAAGGGCAACTTCGACCTCAACGGATGGAGCCACCCTCCACAAACTCCTCCCCCTTCGTGACATATTTAGCCAGCGAAGAAGACACACTGAGACCCACATGGGACCCCTAACGGAGGAGAACCAAAGCTCTGTCAGAACACAGCACATATACCATTTGTATAAAAGATGGATTCTTCAAGGGAATACTTTGCAAATATGGAAAGCCATGCTTTTGAAGGATAAAAAGAATAATATCCTAATCAAATGACTTTTTGATCAAATTTCACCGATTGAGTGTGAGCATCTGAAGACAGCAACCTTAAAAAAAAAGAAAAAAATGAATGCTTAAATAAGGTTCCCCTCAAATAACCTATGAGATTAAATTGCTCTGGCTAGATATGCCCATGAAAACGAACAAGGAATTCCAAGGGAATTATGCCACATATCCATGAGTACCAATATTCTTTAATAGATCATACGGTCAACGTGGAGCTATTAATCTAATATAGATTCGAAATACAGCTAAATAACATTTCATGTAACTTTTCATCAAATTTTAAGAATTTTCTCTGTACTACTGGCATCACTAGAAAATGTTAATTAGACTTATAATAGGTTGCAAGATATATGATAAATCCGGAATAAATAACGTGGTTTGGAAGTCATAGTCTTGGGCCTGCTGACTGACGTGCTCAAATCTGAGAAAATCCTTCAAATAACTTCTTAAGTCCATGCGATGCTGGATTCTGAAATCATAATGGGTAGAAGTTTAAACGGCGTGTGTGTTGCATGATGCACTACAATGTGTTCTTGTAGATACGGAGCAAGTATCTGTTAACAAGGAGAAACAAGGAAATGTTTACTTGACATTGTAATTAGCTATTTTGATATTATCTGTCACCAAAAAAGTATGCATTGCATGCTTTTAAAATAAAAGATATTTTTCAATTGCAAAGGAGAAAAAATAACGCTAAAGGTAAACTCATGTCAATTTATTTCCTTCCTAGATAATATCTCGATTCCATCAGTGGAACTAGAAATATTATGGGAACGCTCAGGATAGATATCACACACGGCCAATGTAATAAGTTCAATGAGGCAATCTTTACAAAAAGCAAAGATAACGATTAGGTCCAGTGAGTAACATCTCCCTCAGAAGGGGTAAATAACAAACTGGCATAGGCGACAGTTCGCTGGCAATCAATTTAGGAAAATTGGAAATAGAGGTGTAGAAGATGAAGTTGAAGGTAAATATGATGTTTCAACGACCTGAAAAAAGCCAATCACTCATTCTCCAGGCAAAATGCAATCTATAAAAGATAGGCTTCAGTTCCACACCAAAAGGTTTGCAGGAGTAAGGCCGACTATGGTAAGTGCAAAGATATACATAGGCCATGCAACTATCTTCCGGAAGTACTTTCATCTAATGTTTACGACTTTTTCTAAAATCTCCAAAGAAAAAGGAACACTATACTTTTGTATTTTATCTGATTAATCTGGACAGCATTAAGGGCACAAACATAAATAAGTATATCTATAGCATCAGCGCATCCATTTCTCCTTACTTCTCCTGAGTTCCGTCTTTCATTCAGGCGCCCTCATTGCAGCGTGCCAAACAAAATGTGCCAAGGAATGGAAAAACGGGAGGAGATGGTGTGTGTGAGCTGCAAAGGGACTCTACGGAAGGAGGAAGGAAATCTACAGTAAAAAGTAAATCGCAAGAGGGTTTCCTCAGGCTCTCCTTTAAATTCAGCCGGCAATCCTCGAGAAACTTTTCCCCTTTCGGCTCCCTCTCTTTCAGACCTTCTTCTGCGCCCTCCCCTCACTCCTTACCCCCCCCCCTTTCACTTCTACTCAGTTTTTTATCTCATCCTATTCTCATCCTGATCTCCTCGCCCCTCCTAATCTCAACTCTTCCCACTCACTACAACAGTGAAATCTTTCTTACTCTCTCGTATGCCCAAAGAATATCGCCAACTTCGTCGTATTTTCACCTTAATAATCCTTCCATCGTGGAAAAACCTGGAAATGAAAAATTATGAACACTTTTTGGTAACAGAAAATGCTGCTTTTAAGGAAAAACTGTATCGACTATGAGGAACAAGCCGTTAATTTTCTCTTGGAAGTTTTTATCTTTTAACAATTAACCATCAGTTTTTGCTGAGATCAACATTTTTTATCATGCTAATTATATTTCAATAAAGTACAGCTGGATTAAAATATTAGCTCATGTTCGAAGTGGCATAAAAATGACATTTATATAGAAATAACTACAATACAACAGACAACGAGTCCTGACATCATTGTTTCTTAAATCAGTGGCAACGATGACGCGGTATTTGAGGCATTGGAAAAGAAAACTTGGGTTTTAAGAATAGGAGTATACATACTGACATCTTCGGGAAAAACATATTGACACTAATATCAGGAACTGAAAAAATGGTTGTAACAGTATTTGGTTTCTGGTAAAATACGATTGGCTCCGTACCAAGCCAGAAAAATCGATATTTGTTTTTTTGTGGAGCCATCAGTAGGCAATTTCACTAAGAGTCATATGTTTTGCGCGTGACGCAGATAATTAACCCGATGGGTTAGGCAGTTGTAGGTTTTTACATCCATATCAATGCACACGCATAAACTCATTCACTAATAATGCTGATATTGATTATTAAATGATGCAAGAAGCGTGTAATGGTTACGTTTTAATGATGTCACCATCCATCATGTCCAAATCATGATGCTAAGCCACGAAACATTAGACGCTCATCAACGGTGCCGCGCGTTGAATGCAACACTGCATGTCAGTCAGAGAATACACTCATAGTCTTACGTGTAACACGCCTTGATACCGTTACTGGCATCGAGCCTAGATTCTTTGGATATGATTGCCCAATTGTGAACACGCATCCGTCTGGATAATATTGCTATAACTTTCTGAATGTCCCATCTGTCTCGATAATATCAATATCCGGATCTTATCCGGTGGCAATCCCGAATATCCTTTGAGGGCTTTCTGGCAACAGGCGCCAGGGATATATTAAGCGGCCTCGGGACGTGGCCTCTAGCCCACATTTGACCCGCAAACGGCATCGATCGACCGGAAGGAATATCTCGCCTCCATCGACCCACCAACCAACTTCTCTCTCTGTTTTCTCGCTGTGCGATTCAACAAACAAATAATACGATAGGAAGTAATCCAGGGAGCTTTACGCCGATTGAACTCCATAGCCTAGCATTTACGATTGAAGACGGGAGCCAATGCCGGCGTATAGTTTCGTATATTTTATGAATAAATTGAAGACAATCGGTCAGTGTTATTGCGAAGGAAGTCAAAGCAAATGTGCCCAGTGAAAAAATATTACTTTGGTCCCGCAAAAATGGGTCAGCTCCACAAAACTGTATAGGCTCACCAAATGTATATAATCTTATTTCCAAAATTAAATTGACAATAATGAAAAGTTTTAAAATTTGAAAAGAGAAACTAAATAAAACACTAAGAAAATATGCGTATGAAAAATATATCTCTCTTCAGACCGCACGGATTGGCACAAATGCGCATTGTTACTTAATCCAAATTTGAATGACATGAGATATGAAGTGAAACACTTTGCACTTTCCACATAAAAATTTATTAAACTACAGTCGACATGTTTCACTGCACTGCAGCATTATCAAGGCATTAGCGAAACATGTCGACTGTAGTTTAATAAATTTTTATGTGTAAAGAGCAAAGTTTTTCACTCCATATCTCATAATGGATCTCCACAAAGTATCTGCCTCATCCATCCAATTCATTGAATGACATGCTTATGAAAAGAGAAAGGTGACGTCTTTATGTTACAATTTTATTGTTATTGCTCCCAACGCACTTCATGGAGAGTATATTATCTAATTGCTGCCGCCGAATATTGCCATTTATTGTGATCGCTCCTTCTAGAGTGTAACCCTATCTGGCATTTTATTTAATGGCGCTGTTTTCCGTCCTCTGGAAATATCAGATATCACTGCTTGTCATATAATAGATCTAAAGAAATTGGTGACACGAATAATAAGTAATATCGTTTATTTCAATGGGAGATTTTTCATTTGAATCAATGATTCAAAAGAAGCAATTATTTCGTGTTAATTTACTAGTTTTTGGCAAGATGATACTACCATAACTATTCAAATTATTACGAATTACAAATATGTTTAAGAATATTTACGTGTTAAATGTGATTGCATGGCTTACATATATCACGTCAAAAAATAATCTAAATATTGATTTTGTTTTGCAAGCCACTTACTTTTGTGAATCAGTATTGCCAAGCGATCTTCAAAATTTTCCAATAAAGTTGGAGCAATAAACACGACTTTTGGACACAAATAATGCATGTAACCACTTCATTTTTTCATCGTTTCAGCCGTACCATTTCCACTAAGGGATATAGCGAGTGCGGCAAACACACAAAAGGGAGAGAGTAATTTTCTCGACAACGAATTCTAGTCACTCTTGTATGCGCGATCACTTCAACAGTATTTTATCCTCGGCCCGTTTCCTAAATCACATTTTTAGTAGCTTTGAAAGTTTCAAACTACATTATAACAGTCTTTTTCACAATTTTGTATAATAAAACCTGATTATCTCCTCATCTAATCCTCAAAGGGAAGCCTTAAAAGTAAAAAAAAGACATTAGGGGATGAAAAGTTCGGAAAAAAAACCCTGAGGAAAAATGAAAACAGAAGGCAATAAAGGGCACCAGGAAATAGAGGACGGCTTCACTGACTACAACTTGATGTAATTATTCTGGAGTTAACATTGAAAAGCAGTTATTGTTTGAGCTCCTCGGCAAGTACAGGTTTTTGAAGATGATATATTGCAAGAATTGGCCCTGTACCGATAAATTATGCGGGTAAGACAATCTCCCCAACTAAAACATTTGAGCAGCAATAACACCATCAAGCTGGAATGAACAAATCCAAAACCCTTGGACTGCACTGCGTCAATACTACCTTTTTGGGTCAATTCGGCAGCTATTTCTAAGAATACTTCAATCTGATAGCATTAACAGCCGTTGTTTTCGCATTTCAGAGTTAAGCAATGCAAATGCGACGATTCCAAATTGTACCATTAGCATGAAGCACACGATGATTTACATTGATTTGATTCGTGAAAGATTAGGATGATTACAAAGTATATATTCTAGTTAATGATGGGTGAAAAAATTCAATTTAAAGGGAATAGATATTACTCTCCTTAGCATCTCATCATCCGAAGTAACTTCCCTCAGCATTACAAATCAATGAATCTGCCTAGAAAGCGTAGAAAAAGTCATTTTCTTTTAAAACGGTGTTAATAAATAGCAACATACGTTATTCACAAGCAATTTAAGCAAGCTATCGGCAAAGATAGCTTGTTAATTTAAAAACAAAAATAACTAAATTTACAATTTTTACATAAAAAAGTATACCTATTCACGTTTTTTCTGCTCCAAGAAACATTATTTTCAAACTTTAAAACGGTTCGTATTGTATTTCGGTGTCCATCTCTTATGCCATTTTGAAATTGATCGACAATATCAAAAATTTGATGTTCGTATTCTGCGACGATGACACATTCATGGAAATTTCACTCCTCTGATTGTTAACTCCCGTTCATTAATTGCCCAATAAATAAATGCTCAACAGTTAATTATTCGATTAAAACTCTCAGTGAACTTATTTATTTCTACTGATAATAATTTAAGCGTATACAAGCATGAAACTTTACGATTCTCATCAATACTCGACTTTTGCAAAGACTACGTTCGTAAATGTAGCCTCATATTTACAAAGTACTAATATCTGTCCTTTTTGACCCAATTATTCAGGAGTCTATTAGAATTTTATACAAATATTGATACCGATTTTAAATTCATTCTCAATCAGCTGCACTTTCTTACCTGAAATTAAGTAATAATTAGCAAATATCAAATGGATAATGTGAATTTTAATGATTATAAGTAGTATTTTCAACATGGTTGCAGTCCGGTTTGTTCCGTTTATATAGGTGATAGATAAATCCACGAATAAATATGACCGAAGATTCTTAAGTCGGCCTCCAGATGAATCTTTCAATGACGTTGTGACAATGTGCTTGTTAAAGTTTGCCACTCGTGTCTCTGACGGCCGCAGCGATCCGATTTTTACGAAGAAATGACTCATTCACACTTTGCGCTGTCAACCGAAATGTTCATTTGCGATGGTCATGGTTCACACAACTCAACTTTTCAATGCCAATACCCGTCATCGTAAATTTGAAATATAGTATTAAATAAAAACTGGATAGCTCTCATTTCATCGCCACGCTGTGGGCATTTTTGAAAATGTGCCCTACGTAGTGACGAAAATCAATGTTCAACGAGACGGGCTTGAGTGTTTCTCGTACCTTTGGATAAATCCTTTGGTCCAGCCCTTTGCATGTCCCCTTTACGCCACCGTCGGAGGTCGGATCTGATAAAACACCTTTGCCTTTTGTCGTCACCAACACCAGAGAGAGAGAGAAGTTCAGCGTGCGCACAACCGCCGATCCATCCATCCATCCCCTCCCTCCCCTCGCAACTGCCACCCCCTCCAATCCCTCCAAATAAAGACCCTGAGAGAATCCTTCGTCAATCAACATCCGCTCGAAAGCGGTCGACCGAATTCCACTAGTGCCCCACGACGACAATCTACCCCACCCACACACCCCAAGACACATCTCCAACCTCATTCATGACTTCAATCAGAAAATTGTCACTCCATACGCCACGAAAAAACACCATATCTCATTCGCTTTAATCGCGAACAGTTTTGCGATGCTGGCGAAGGTAATGAATATAGAGGATAGCGGCAGAAATCAAAGAACGCGGTGGAGACCCGGAAAGCGTGGTTGGAAAGTTTTAGTTAAACGCTTAAAAAGAGGTGGCGGCGAATCCACGAGTTACTCCAAAAGTAAATCGTATCCGGAAACTAATAACAAATATCAAAATAATGGTTGGTATCGGTGGTAATATTTTATTTAATGGACAAATAAGTTCGTTGGCTGACGGCGAAATATGCGTTTAAAAGGACCCCCATCACTCCCGTTTGACAGTTGTATTTTCGCAACGGAATATCCTTTTAACATCAAAGACATTTTCATGGCATTTAATGGAGACAATTAAATTTGTCTGCATATCAATTTGAAACTAAAACTGAATATTATCACATATGTTTTCTTTTTAAGAAGAACGTTTTCGGATTGAGCCAATTTAACGCATGCATTCATTCACCAGTCTTCAAACAGTGGGAAGGTCAGCGACGCCACAGTGGGCGGAAATCGGAAAAAGCCGGACAAAATTACAAAATGGCTTTTTTTGAGTTATAAACTTGAAACTTCGCAAGTATACTCTAAAATGATTGAAATTTATTGATATGTACTTCATTTGACATAGATCCTACCCGTTACTGAGATACAGAGGCTCAAACGTGAGCAAATTTCCATAAAAACGCCCGTCTTCAATTTTCTCTGAAAATCTTCCAAAGTAAGTGAATGGTGAAGTTATGGGTGGATTCTTGCCGAATAAAAAACCACATACCCTGTTAGCATGGTGTTTTTTCTTTAATTTTCCGTAATCTTAAAGAATACATCCCATAAATTCTTACCGTGCAGTAACAAAATGGCGGATACTGTTTTTCGACGAAGTTTTACATTTAGGTAGAGTTTCAAATAGGTTTTCGGCAAGGTCGCGCAGAGTAACTTATATGAGAGCATTGTTTGAAGATTTTTTGAGGTCTTTATGCAGTTTTCTTTGAAATAAGTTTGCGTCGCCGGAAATTACATTGATTTTTCGATCGCGCGGCAGGGTTCTTCTCCGCGCGTCGGGAGTTGGATTAGCCGCGCCGCGGTAAGGTTATTGAAGCTGTATGGGTTTTAACGCTCAACATTCACCGTTTTTATGTTTTACTTCAAGACACCGATTCTCAAATGGTCTATGGTGAAGACAGTGGAGGTTTTTCATGCGATGCACTTGCACGTTTCATCGAAGTTCATTTCGTTATCTTTGGATACGATCGAAGACCATGCTTCTATTAAAAGCGTTCAAACCTCGACAAAGTGAGTTGTTTTCCTGGGACTCATACAAAAAGACCTACCAGAAAGATACCAGCTGAAACTCTTATACCTTATTCAATCACCGATCCCTGACCCTCAGGATTCTAATTTCGAAAACGGTCGTTTTATGACACCCTGGAGCGGAGCCCTTGGCCGTCTTAACGGAGGTATTTCCATGGGAACGAAAAAATGAACGATTTTTAAGTCGCTTTAAAAATCGGCTCGCTGAATCCATAACATTTCCGGAATATGCTTTGCATTACTTTTTCAATACTTCCACGGGAGTTGGTATTTTTGTAAAAATCTATTTCTTTCAAATTTATTGAATAAATACTATTCCACATTTAGCTTTACGTTACAAAATTCATACTTTATTCATACGTACCGACGGATCAATATTGACATAAATGGCGTGAATAAATTATTCTGCGACAACGTTGCGCTTGATAAAGGAAACTTACCCATGCGGGACTCGAACCCGACACTTCTTTGACAGGCGAGCATTTTACCCCGCCGCCACCCAAGTCGGCAAATTGAACAAATAACGATGTGCAAAAAGCGTCATTAAATCTAATGTTTTATTCTTGAGAAGAAGAGAATAACGTTCAAGAAGATGGCTAATATTGCAGTGTTCAGTGACTTAACATTACTAATCATTAACATAGATTACTGATGGCAACTAAATAATCAAAATTTTATGGACGAAAATTATGGATCGCGTGACAATCTCATGTTCTGCACCTACTGTAAGCACTAGAAAGTTGTTGAAGCATATACGATGAAGACAGGGTAGTTTAGGTAGACAATTCCACGGGAACTTCTAGATTTTATAAAACGTGTATCATACCCTCAGCTCTACTTTGACTGTGGTGAAGGAAAGTTAAGTTCTCTTGAGTGCGCAGAATTTGTGAAAGTGATTTTAATTTGCTTGTGGAGCGTAGAAATTTCAAACTTCCACTTGCCTGTAAGTACGTTTTTGAATAAATCCCCGAACATATTTTTCAAAATAGTTATTTTAATTTATATTATCAATTTTAGCTGAAAATTTTCTTAGCATTCCTTTCCTAACTAAAATAAATTTAAATTTAAATTATCAAATGCCACTGTTTAAATTCCAATCGATACGACATATCCAATATGCATTCAGAAAATCACATGTGGCAGTGCAGCGTACACAAACCAACAGAATATTTATCGATATCAGGTGAACGATATTTTACATCTCCTAAGTTATTCATACCCGTCGCTAATGCACCGCAGATTTAGAACTCCATGATTCAGCTGTCCTTCAGTGTGTTGCAAACTAAAAACTATCGTTTTTCTTAATTTCGAAATGACTATACTTCCCTGTAGGATAATAAATTATATGGGTTTTAAGATTAAGAAAAAATTAGGAAAATAAGGTAAGCAATGTAAGCATTACTTTTCCGTTGATCATGGTCAGTAGTAAACAGAACTTGATCGTGTAAAATCCAGAGTTGAAATCATTAAGGCCATCCACCTGCCTTTCGATATAGGTAATGTCTTTCTGATTTTGTACCTTCTTTTGTATCTTTTTTTCACCTAAAGCGGATGGGATGAAAAAATCGTGTCGACGTCGGCAGTGGATTTTCCCAGATAGTGTCATCTAAAATTGTAGAGCCTATATGTGAGAAGTGCCTCCGATGCAATTTAAATTCTTTATCAAAAGTTTAGAGATAAATGTAATTAACCAAGAGAAAGTGGAAACTTCAGTCGTTACCTGTAGCGCCTTTGTTACCTGCTGCTTTTTAATCAAACTAAGATATACAAGGGGACTCAAGACTAGGAATTTATCTGAAGCATCCACTTGTTGCCACATTTGCTTATATTGAGAGTGGCCCGAACTTCCATCAAAACCGTACTTAGAGATTAATCTGTAGTTCACCACACATTTTAATTCTTGAGAGGTGGAAGTGGTGGCTAAGCAGGCTATTGTTCCCAATATGGTGTGGTTAAGTGGTGCTTGAAGGTTTACTTCGCACATGGTCTCAGTTATTTTAATTCCTTCGTTATAAGCGGCCTTTTTTTGCTATCGCTATTCTATCATAACTGGGATACAATTCGTGTCCATGGCTCAGAGCTGTCCTACGAAAAGACCGATGTTGACGCTTGGTCAAATCAGAGGCAATCATCAATGACAGTGGTTCTTCCACTGTCATCTCAGGGTGGACCTTTTCACTCGTCCTCCACTTTGAAAGAACTCTCTTAGCCCGAGTAGGGGTCGTAGTTGTTATTTCTGCAATTAGGTGAGCTGCTGCAGTCTCTCTCCTCTCTCTCAAACTCACAGATGCCGCGAGAGCAAGCTCAGCAGTAGTAGCAGTAGTTTTTAAAGTTTGAATTTTCTTCTGCGTGATTTAACACATTAGGTGCAACATTTTTTTGGCCGCCCTGGAATGCCTGGCAAATATAATATGAATTTTGTAGCATGAAGCTACAGGGGGAATTTTATTTAGTCAATCAATTTGAGAGGAATAGATTTTTACAAAAATACAATACTCAACCGGCTGTCGTTGAAGTATCGGGAAAGTGATGCATAACAAAATTCTGGAAATATTATAGAGTCAGCGAGCCAACTTTTGTATCGACACAAAAATCATTCATTATTTCTAGAACTCTATACCCATTTCTTAAGGTATGGCCAAAGGATGCGTTTTGTCAAGATGTCATTGAGAAATTTCAGACCAGCAGGGCCTTGTCTTAAATTCAGCCTCCGCGATAAATAATGGAGAAAATATTTTTTACCGAGTGAATGATTTTTTTACCAATTCCAATATTATTTTGTAGGTATCAAGTCATGTAATAATGTGAGGTGGCATTTTCTATGGAATGGCGGATGGAGCCTATGTAAAATTTAGAAATAATAAAGTTGTCGAACCTATGGTTATCCAATGCCCTAATGCGTACACGGGGAGGAACTTATGGTAAACGTGTAAAGACATGGTGATCTGTATGTCAAAGTAGAACTGAGGGTATGATGCACATTTTAAAAAAGCTAGAAGTTCCCATGGAAATACCTCCGTTAAGACGGCCAAGGGCTCCGCTCCAGGGTGTCATAAAACGACCGTTTTCGAAATTAGAATCCTGAGGGTCAGGGATCGGTGATTGAATAAGGTATAAGAGTTTCAGCTGGTATCTTTCTGGTAGGTCTTTTTGTATGAGTCCCAGGAAAACAACTCACTTTGTCGAGGTTTGAACGCTTTTAATAGAAGCATGGTCTTCGATCGTATCCAAAGATAACGAAATGAACTTCGATGAAACGTGCAAGTGCATCGCATGAAAAACCTCCACTGTCTTCACCATAGACCATTTGAGAATCGGTGTCTTGAAGTAAAACATAAAAACGGTGAATGTTGAGCGTTAAAACCCATACAGCTTCAATAACCTTACCGCGGCGCGGCTAATCCAACTCCCGACGCGCGGAGAAGAACCCTGCCGCGCGATCGAAAAATCAATGTAATTTCCGGCGACGCAAACTTATTTCAAAGAAAACTGCATAAAGACCTCAAAAAATCTTCAAACAATGCTCTCATATAAGTTACTCTGCGCGACCTTGCCGAAAACCTATTTGAAACTCTACCTAAATGTAAAACTTCGTCGAAAAACAGTATCCGCCATTTTGTTACTGCACGGTAAGAATTTATGGGATGTATTCTTTAAGATTACGGAAAATTAAAGAAAAAACACCATGCTAACAGAGTATGTGGTTTTTTATTCGGCAAGAATCCACCCATAACTTCACCATTCACTTACTTTGGAAGATTTTCAGAGAAAATTGAAGACGGGCGTTTTTATGGAAATTTGCTCACGTTTGAGCCTCTGTATCTCAGTAACGGGTAGGATCTATGTCAAATGAAGTACATATCAATAAATTTCAATCATTTTAGAGTATACTTGCGAAGTTTCAAGTTTATAACTCAAAAAAAGCCATTTTGTAATTTTGTCCGGCTTTTTCCGATTTCCGCCCACTGTGCGACGGTCCGTCACTCGTCCAACCTTAGTCAGAGCCATATCTCAAAAGTTACTTGCCTGTAGCGATTGCTACGCTGAGTGTAATTCTGATGAAGTTGCTGTAGGGGAGCGTTTATTACCACTTCATAATGACTGATTTTGTAGCCGAGATGGCTTGCATATATATCTGCGGCGAACTCACCCGAACGCCGCACCGGAACTTTGTGGAGATAAAGCCTCGAATACAGTGGAATTTCTCTGGAAAGAGACAGAAAAAACTCCGGCCAACACCGGGATTTGAACGCTCATGTCCGATCTGGAGTCAAACACCTATCCACCGGTTCAACTCCACTTTGTGGCAAATAATGTGCCACAAGTCTATGCTCGCCGTCCACGTTTTCGCATCGTAGAATGATCTACTATAGAGATTACACAAGGCTATTCTCTGCACTGGAGATTTCCATAAATTCGACTATACACAAAGGTGATCTGCTTCTTTAGTTCCACTCTAGATAGTAACGTTGAATTGACTACACTGATGGTCGTTGCTTTGACATTTCAGCTAAAGCTGTGCTAATGCTGCTATACCTGATCGAACCTTTATTTCAACGCATGCGATGATTTAGAGAGATTTGTTTCGTTAAATATCAAATACATATCATTAACATTTAGGATACCAACCGGATCCACCAATTTTTATTCCCTACTCTATCTGCCTGTTCCCTCACCAATGGCTTCTCTTCCACTACCCCACCTTCCCTTTCTTGTCAATCCACCCCATCACTCTGTCGATCCATTCTAGTTATTAAATTTCACCATCAAAGCCATGTCTCGACTCTAAGCATATTTAATAATCCCTCTCTTCAATACTGATTTTTATAATAGTATTTTGTTTGGTCTTGTATCATGCTTCGTAAGTCTAACTCAAGTAACTTTTTTCGGGATTCCCACCGGGTCAATTTATCCAAAATAGCTATTATGGATAATTTATCCGGGTGGGAATACAGAGAAGAGTTACTTGAGTTAGACTTACGAAGCATGATACAGGACCAAATAAAAATAGGGGCAAATCCTGGAATGGAGACCACAATCTCGTTTTCCGGAAAAGAAAGAAGAGGGAATAAATGGAAACCAAATGAGTGAAAAGTTCAGCACCTACATTTTTAAGCTCTGCTTTAATTTCGCATGATTTGCTTCTGAGATTTTCTTAATTCTAGATTGATGCAATTTGAAAGTTTAATATTGCTAGCAATAATGAAAAAGGTTCTGCAAAGAGTGCCATGCAACTATATCGTTGATTTTTTTATTATTAAGGAAGGAAAATTAAGTTTTACTGAGCCGACTTCAAACTTTATACGTCTTTCTCTCATAGGCTGAGATTAAGGAGATGATATTAGGATGAAAAATTTAACACCAGTAAGCACAGAAGTTGATTCATTAAATTTTTGATGAATTAAGGTGTTTTAATTACGTTAAAAAACAAATTCATGTGTAAGTATGTGGAACATTATTTGTATTAAAAATCTAGGAATTCGAAAGGTAAAATTTTCCACTTGTTACTTGAATCGAGAAATCCATTGCACTACGCTTAATTTGATTTCAAACTGAGCACCACTTTCGGCTCTTTCCGCGGATCGATGATTTTACCCCGGATGTCCCAGAATCGGTCGTATGGCACCCCGTTGCATTTTTGCTGGAAGGTGGTATTGGGTGACCCATTTCAATTTCTCGAATTCAAAAGAGGAAAAAGACGGAGTCGAGGAGAATTCAAATGAGAATTCTCCGTAAAGGACGCTGTTTGCTCAGGGAAACAAAGGGTCATTCATATGCACTGCTAAGAGAGAACAAGTAAACACAGTTTCGGGCATTTAATGGCATAAAATGCGTAGTCCTATAGCCGATAGATCTCATTTTTCTGCCACTGTACTCATCAGTCCCACTGGATCCGCACTTACGGGGTATTTGGATCGCGAACCTTATAAAAAGGTGGTACTTAGGAAGCCCATCTTTCTTAACGAGGACTTAAATACATAGGTAGTTGCGGTTATTGACGATGAGAAAATGAAAACATTTATTTCGTGAAAGCAAAACTTTCACGAAGAAAATAGCTAAAAATATATGTGTAATAACTGCAGGAAGTAAGACCTAAGTTACTTATTGAGCCGATAGTAATCATTAATTTTTGTACAAATAATTCCCCTTTCGTTAATGCTCTTTCATATTTTGCTCCCTGAATTCATTTCTGAACATAACTCACTAAAACAAAATTATTCAAACCGGATACGTGTATATTCATTCTCAATTTACTCTATACGAAATCCAAAACTCCATACAGACATATTAACGAAGGCATTAGTTACATTTTATGTTATTTTAGCGATGGGCATCTAGATTGGGGGCTAGGGTGTGATTCACCGAATGCGCCCACCCGGTTGTGGATGGCTCGTTTTGCACTCCTTTTATTCATCCCAAGAAGAAATTTTACACCGTAATAGAAATTCCGATTGTAAAAAGTTTTGAGAATCAAATCCACCTACTTGCGGGCTAATCGACCACTGCTGTTTTCGAAATTAAAAAACTATGTGCACGGCAGAAATATTTCAGCTAATGAACTTGGAATCACAGATTCGCGAAACAGAGCAGAAAATTTAAGCACATGGACACGCCATAAGATAAAATTTAAGTTTCCTAACCAATTCATACGGTATAGAGTATCTTTGAAATTCACCTCGATGCACGACCTCCGAGGAGGAAAAAAAAGCCTCGGGACACGTTTTGAGATTAAATGTGAACGGGGTCAAAACGATAGTCTCCAAATGATCGCGAAAAAAAAGAGATTTGTGGAGGTGACTCCTCGTCCGCCCTTCTCGATATGCGGATCAACCGCTCCCGAAGAAAGCCCGCACCCGGCGCGGCGCCTCGCCGCTCCCACAGCCATCACGCTCCGAGGAGTAAATATCAGCAGCAGCAACCTTGTAGTAATTGGATTTAGTTCATTCAATGGCACAGAAATTCCGCCGCTGAGTAATACGGACCAACGGACCCAAACCACTCGCTTCCAAAGGGACGAGGTGGCGATAGAGGCCCAGATATCGTTTGGCACGGATTCAGGGCCGGAAGCCACCCCTGGGACAAGGAGGACAGCATGAGGGGAGAGTGAAGAAGCTCGAGTGAATTTAAACCCAGCGAGGGAAACTTAAAGTAAGTGCTTTTAGGCATGTTTTCACGCGTGTTTTCGATTGTCAAAATGAATCGATGGCCTGCGATATCGATGATGGGAATATAATCATTGAACTCTGAACGACGAAATGATGATAATATCCGTTTTCGCTCCGCAAGTAAAGTCACAAAATTGCTCATGTGGCCATGTAGAGAGGGACCCCCAGAATTGCACTCCGTTTTAATTAATATGTTAACAATAATAGCAATATTAATAATGAATGGCAAAACTTTGACATTTTTGCCACACTCACACAGTTTGGAAGAGATTGGAACTTGGAAGATATGTTACTTGGATTCCATACGACAATTTATTAATAGCGCAAAATGCACTAATCTGTCGCGCAAATATTACATATTTTTTCCATTTATAATTATACCAACCCTGTACATTGAATACTCTTTTAAGTTGTCGAATGCTTGGAGGCTCGTGGCGGGCTTCGACCTTGCTTAATTACCCAAATTGCCTTTGTGGTGCGCAGCGCCTAACTACCGTCGTTGCATTGTTTGAAGTCAATTGAAATGCAATACTCGGCTAAAAGGAATGGAGCAGCGACCTTTGGACGCCTTGCACGTGATCAAGGGGTGCCAGACTAAAGGCAGTCGACGCCCTCCCAGCAATGCTGAACGCCATGCATTCAAATGAGAAATTGGAAGAAATTGGTCGTGCAACACTAGTGCAATTTGAAGGCCTTGAAGTTATGCATAGAACTATAGGATTACATAGTCAAAATTACTGCACAATGTGAACAATATGAGCTGAGAAAAAACTTAAAAGCAATATCCAAAGCCGATGATCGACTAGTAAAATCAAGGATCTGTTGGAGAAACGGTTCGACAGTTAAGGCTGCGATCATCGCATTTACCACCATCTTCCACTCCCTTCTTCTGCTCTCGATTACCCAAGGGCTTGCCGGTAAGGGGAATCCCTTTTTCCTTCAACTAAACTGTAACAGACGAAGAGGGGAAAACAACTCGGGAATGAACCGCTCAGCATCCACAGCAAATCACTCTGCCATTAGCCATCCCTTTCTCTGTCCTCCGAGAAGCGAAATCGCTTCGCAAGAGAAACTTCACTACGTAGATACAGGAAAATGGCTCCATCTTCCGTTCTATCCATTTATTCAATTAAGTCGAACAGTTATTAAATTTGAAAAATAGTATCAATAAATAAAATAGAAGGAAAAGGAAGCCCAAAAAATAAGACGATTAACAAGTAGTATAAACTTTAATGCTCTTGGTATTCCACTCGAGAAATCAACTCTATTTTATGTAGTTTTCATTATCGTCGCTGGCATATTCATAGCTGGCATCGTTTTTTCCAACACATGCAGTTGATACTGTTTATTGTTACCAACAAAACTTAGGAACTTAAGTTTCATTCATTCTGTACTTTATATTTCAGCAAAACCTTCCACAGGTACTCGTTTAGGTAGACATCTACGAAGATTCAGTTTGAATCGCGTGATGCACCTCTGGCTCGAAGTTTATGACTCACCAAATTCCCCGAGGGACCTTAGATCGCATAATGTTCATCTCTTTGCTACTGTCTAGATAACCAAAAAAAGGCAAAGGAAAAACACTTGTCGTGTACTTACTCCGTTCAGAAGGTCGTAAATGGTTCTGCAATGCACCTTTAAAAAAATGAATAGATTTAACTTCAGATGATGCTTGTTAACAGACAAAAATAGTCTGTTTCTTTGATAGTCAAACGTTTTATAAACTCAGTTTTCACTATAAAACCAAGCAAGTTTAGCGTACGCCATGCGTAACCTTGTGCTCCCAGCAAACGGGTAGACATGCAAACTCCTTGAGATCCAAGCAAGAACTCTAAACTGTAAACATTCAGTCTCAGCATCATCTTGGAGGCCAATGAAAACCTATAAATGAACTGCGCTATATCCTAAACCAACGGTTCCCTACCGGAAGAACCTGTCGGGGAATTGCCAAAAATAATCGGTGATGGCGGACGCCGTGGTTCCTAATTGTAGCCTGGTAAATCTTAACCAGGAAATATGTATGCTCATTATATGGAGTACTTGAAAGCTTTTATTTACAATTACTCATAACTAAAATGTTATTTACTCGTAGTTGAATTATGTTATACAATGCGCACGTTACATTTTTGGGAGTAAAATATTAGCAATGTACACATAGAGGGGTACGGGCGGAAAAAAAGTTTGGGAACCGCTGCAGTATGTGATAATTATCAATGTTTCAACAAAAGTAAAATCCTTTGGACATTCGGTAAAAGTAGAAAGTGCATGAGTAATAAATATTTTTGGATTATAAAATGATTAAAAAACATTTTAAAAATCATTCGATGCATGGGAATTACTCATTTTAAATCATTTGTAAAAAGCCATATGAAAGTCAGTATGAATTCAATCTTAATCCGCAATTTTCACTCACGCATGCACTGTGCATTTCAAATACTTCCCAACAAATAGAGTGGCGTTGCAATTACCTTTGTTGACGTTTGAGCTTCACCTCTCGCGATACAGTACTCCTAGGTCTACATGCGGAGACAGAAATTCAACACAATAACGTGAGTGAATATTCAACACTAGGATTATGTAATCTAGTTAATCGACTTATTGAAACTCATACAAGTGAAGGAATTTGTTGGCCACGAAATTACTCTCTTTACCTCATCCATGGTTATTCCACGATGGGCTAGTTAGTTTGCAAAGCAGGGTAATATGTGTTTTACTTTTCACTCACAGAAAAAGACACCGAATGATCACTTTTTCCGAATGAAGATTTTTTTCGTGGTCTTCCATCAGCGGCAGACGTCAATGAACACGGTTAAGAGCACATGGCAGCGAATTCAGATACATATTCATCGCATGCTCATGGCCAGCAATAGAGGAAATCAAAAATCGTCTTAGGGCATATGTCGTGCAACTCCATTTGAAGAACGATTTTTTGACCCTCACGACTGAATCTCTCGATCATTATTCACGAGCACGTTCAGGGATAGCTTTTGAGTCGATAGAGCCGTTCATGACTTGGTGCGTGGAGATTTTCGTTCCCGTGGACTCTTGAAAGTGGGCCGCTCCATTAGCCAAATATATCACTTCCCCCTCGACTTGAGCAAAACATTTTCCATCGAGAAATGCCCTTTCGCTCGGGCGCATTCAAGTGCTCCGGCGAGACTTCCGCTCTCAGACTTCCACTGCTTTTTATTACCACTCGCCCTGACCCCAATCCGATAATGGCAATCATTCTCATTGCTCTTGCCTCGGAGAGACAAGAGCTTTTTCGTTGAGAACGCGCCCCTTTACGACGAATTCTTTTATTCGCTTACTGAGCTGTATATAATAAGCCTATTCTCGGGATGTTATCGAGAAATAAATAACAGGTCTATATTCAATGCGAAGGAATGAGGACTTTATTTTATTTGTACACCGATTTCATTAGCAACCCTTATTATATAAAACTGGGTCTCAAACATGAAATTTTACGAATAGCTAACTCCAGCTCACCTTTGATAAATTTTGACAAATTTAGATCTCGTTAGTAGTCATGAGTGATTTCATTTGATCACAAAAAAATCCCTAATTGCCTAGCACTACCAAGTTTAAAATGTACCTATTTCGAACAAATTTATCTCATTTTTATGATACGCTGTAAATAATTACTCTATTTTCCAAAATTACCAAGAAATAGATACATTTATGCACATACAATCTAAGATCTACGAATATTTCTGAAGCCTTTTTTTTTTATCTATCAGGCTCATTAGCAACCTTCATTGTATGAAATTATGTTAAAAAGCAATGACTTCTGTGCAGAGATAGCTCCCATTTATCATTTAAGTGTGATGTGCTTAGTGCAACGCAGTTGCGATGAATATTTGATTTTGATAAACATTTGACTGATTGTCTTATACATTTAAAATATAGATGGAACTGGATTAAATACCAACATACCGAGTGAGAAGAACTACAACATTCAGTAGTTATCCTCTTTTCTACTAACGATACAGTCATTGATAATAGGTTTGTTTTTATTTATATTAAGAGACAACCTCCACAAACCTATTCTCTATCCGCTACACTCGATTTATGTGCGGCACTGAATTTGTTGCGATGGTCGAATGTGGTTTACCTGCGAGGGCGAAGTTAATTCGATTCCGGACAGGTAGAGAGGTCATCCGGCAATCGAGGTCAGCGGAGCACCTGGAGGGGTCGGCATGACTGCTTGCTCAAAACTAATTCAAAGGCAGAATTCATTGTGGTCCCTCTGAGAGAACAACAACGCGAGCCCATCCCGATAACATACACAAACATAAACGCATGGGACGTGAATTGAGGGCCCAGCCACAAGAGGTCAGGCCAAGTGAGAGGCTTGTCGTCGTTTTCATCAAGGATATCGAAATGGTAACAACTTAACAATCATTGGAAAACATCAACAGTGACAATATAATGGCAGTAACATATTCCTTGTGAAATTGCATTTTATGAACAAAAACGATTTAGACTTAGCTCCCTTATAAATCCTGTTTAACAATATTATGCCTTCCTATGCTCTGTAGATTCATACGGACTGTGTTGTTCAACATTTTGACTCGTAAAATTGAATTTCTAACGGAAAAATGCAATGAATTTCATTTTTATTGCAATTATTTATATGCCTCAATAGCATATAATTATATTTTTTAACATTCATGGGTCCTTAAAAAAAATACGCTTCATAAAAGCGATATGTTTTTTCAGTCATACTGCGCTTCAAGTCGAAGGTAGGATTGTAAAGCGGAGGACAGACCTCTTCCCGGACCAAGCCTCAAGTCAGGGTCGGGAGGGTTCCATTCCCTGAGTTATCTGGCACTTCGCCTAGTTTTTTTTGGGGTCGTTCGAAGTCTTCAACCTGGATGTGAACGCTGGACCCTTCGATCAGGAGTCAAAATATCAGCTGCTAATTGATAAGTCGGGCCGAAATTCAATCACCCCGCGAATTAATTATGAAAAACTTTACGAAAAGAAAAGGATTTTTGAATCTCCAAATTTTAATAGAAGAATTGAATGGCGCTTGATTTTTCACATTTCATTATTATTCTAGTTATATTTCACATAAATTGGAATTAAAACTAAAATGCGTGGCATTATTCACCCAATAGAATACCACACTCCTCTCAGGCTCTCTACGACTTATTTTTCCCAGCTTATAGTCGATTGGACTTATTTATTGACCTTTCGCTTTGGTCAGTTCTTTATTTTCTGGCTTAATAGAGACCCTTTCCAAAACAACTAATATACAGCTGAGACTACTAAATGATATAACCATGATTAATCATAATGTTCAAAGTTACAATCTTAATTACACGCCACAATGATGGAGGTAGCTCTTTTCCGACGACAATTACCTTAACTTCGTTTTGCGTGTTTTTAAGCCACATATTGATTTCACTGGCAATGTTTCACAAGCAAGATCAAAGTGTAGGATCTAAGAAATTCAATTAATTGTCTTCATCAAAGAGGTTATCACCAAACCCGAGACTTCACCACCCCCACTGCCATGGAATTACTGATGCGGCCCAGCGGAATCTGCAATTAAGTTCTGTCGAGAAGGATCGAGGTAATTAAACGGAGGCCAAGTAAATAAAATTTCTACAGGAAAATTGCAAAATGTGGATCATTTGTCCTCCGAAAATTGTCACTCAATATTTTTCCATTCGTGGCCCTAACGAGAATATGTTTATCGTTTTTGCATTTACCAACTCATCATAAACCAGAAGACTCTTACGGTTATTAGCACAAGTTTCCTATATTGACCCACTGTTTTACATTTGCAAAAAATAACCGTTAAGTGGAAGATTAGAAAATTTTTATTCCATTGATTTTAAATTACACAAAACATTTTAATTTTCTTTATAAGCCATAAATACCAGGCAATTTGAAACTTTTTCCATTTATGGCTTAAAAAGAATTTCACCATTTTTTGTAATTGTGACTTGGATTAAATCGGCTTATATAATTTTACAAATAAGATCTTATTTTACAATGGGTACAGCTAGGTAAATTATAGTATTCATCAAAGAGTCTATCACCAAATAAGCCAATTCATTCCCATCGATGGTAATTACTGGCGTTGCTGAGCGAAATCGCCATAAGTGAGTGGAAAACTGCGCCAAGCCAATATTCGAATTCCTTAAGATGGCTTCCGTGGGTTTATTCGAATGAAAACTCAGGTATTCCGGGTTTTATTCCGCGTCGGTCCATATTTATTACGGAAGTCAGTCTCGCCGGCGTTACTGCGGGCTACTCCACGTCTCTTGGGTAGCGATGCAGCATCTTTTCCGTCTATGATATCCCAGCCGTCGGTCCACTCAACAATGATTGGCTGATGCTGGTAGCCCTAGCCCCTGATTGGCTGTTCTATATTGCCGCTTTTCTCAAAACACATTTCAAAGACTGGGTGAGGAATGCCTCCCAAGTGAAATTTTTTTCCGCTTTTGAGTTCTCTATAGCCTCAGGTAGGTATTAATTATTCTCCTAACGATATCTCTGTTCCTCCGATAAACGCCTGACCTCTTCGATGTTTATGATGCATGTGTGCTCAGCCGCGTCAGTCTCAATTGCCTGTTGTTATTCGCAGTCCTCTGATGCTCCAGTGGGCTTCATTTCGGCGATCCGGAATTTTTCTCGATTTATCTTTCCCCCACAAGTGCAGAGCACTTCAAAAACTCCACTCTTCATTACTTTTGGTACTTCCTCACTCGTACCAATAAGCCCATAGTTCATGGTTCATGGTACCATGGTTCTGGTGGTAAAATTAAATCTCGTAATTATATTGTGTTCAATGACGGATTAAATCCGTACGACATGACCTTTCACGCTAGCAGTCTTACCAGATGGCACCTCAGCGTTCAGTCACCATATTCAAAGCCACTACATGTGTGAAGACTCGGAGATATTTCAATTAATAGTTAAATGGCTATAGAACTTCAGAAAATATCTCTATTTTTACTTTTCCAAATTTTGAGTATATTAATGCGCAACTGAGCAAATGTAAATTAAATTAATCTACTTCCTTACATTTCACCGCCATGTAGTATTTACGAAATACTTTGTAGTAATACGTCAAACAATTCATATAAGCCAATTTTGCATGTGCCAATGTGTCCCAATTATATATCTATCTTCTATACAATGCTATAACACAATAATTCTACGCTTTGATGTTTTCTTACAAGTCGAGCATATTCATTCTTTTTTATGAAGCCTCAAGTATCCTATTAGCATATTTTCAGGAGAAAAATATGCATCAAACAGCATCTCAGCCTTAATTGTTTCATTCCTAAATATGAACCAAGAATACAGCAATCGCCCAGTTCATGGCGTTCAATTTTTTTCGTATCAAAGGAAATAAATGGGAGGGCGTGTCTTCCACAAATACACTGTTCAAGAGCGCACGACTTCTCTCAGTAATGTACGGTTACCCTCTAAATGTCCGCACTATCTCCAGCGAAGCGTACCCACTTCGACAAATGGACGCGCTAACATTGCGCAGCAACTTTTTTCAGCAACCTGCAATTGAACTTGATACAACTTTCGTAACCCTTCCATATTATCCTAAATTTATAATATTTAAAAAAGAGGCTATATTTCAACAGTGGAGTTGGGAATCATTCAATTAGAAGAACGCAGATGGTAAATCTTATGAAATTAAATATTATTAAGTGCATCCCTCAAAAAGATATTGATACAGCGCACCAGTGGGCACGGAAAAGGATAAGCGATGATATTTGAAGCATCGATTGCATTTATCGAGAACGCTTAGCTGTAGGTTGTCTCATGGCAAATTTCAGGACATTTTTGTATAGTACCGGTTAAGAAACAAACTGCCTGGCAAACATGAGTGATATCAGCATTGATTAAGACCATATTTTGAGTGAAATGCACTCGTTTTGATTGGAGAGAGCGCCAGAAATGTCCGCTCCACCGATATCACTACACGCTTCGCAAAACGCAGCTTGAAAATATTCACTCTCATTCGCAGTCAACCATTCGTGACGCCCAACCATGAAAAGATGAAAGCCTCATTCACGACCAGGCAGTTATCAATGCACTGCGCTAGGGATTGTGATTGAATGGGTGAATAGGTAAACCTGGAATATTCAATTGATACGAGCGTAAAGGGGAAAGAAACTGGATTTGAAGGATCAAATACGCGGTTTCGTTGAAGATAAAAAGGCATTCCCAAGAGTACCATTTCAAAACGGCCGATAACTTTTGTTACTCGGGTAAGGATATGTGAAGCAACTGATTAAAGTCATCCAAAGATTCAGAGGGGAAATATTAAATATCCGAGCGGACGAATGGTACATTGGACACTGAAATTAATGTAAACTTTTCCGAAATACTTTGATAGTTTACACATACCTCGTAAGAAAACAAAACCTAGATACGGCCGATGTTAATATTAATAATTTCATAAATTAGGGAAAATAATTGAACGTTGAACTGGAAAAAAATTGACTATATATGCCTACAAGTAACTAGAAATTCTTTCATTACTTGCCTTTCTTGCTTGCCACGCAAGAGGTAAAGGGTTCGAGTCTCACCTGGGTAGGTTGACGTTATCCAGGGCATGAATTATCGTGTAAGCTATTTTGTTTAGTTAAAAAGCCCAATGTAAAATTCGAATGGTACCGTTTTCGGTTCTACAGATTCCCAAAGAGTCGGTATAAAAATTATTCATAGCGCAAATCTTCAAAGGAATTTGTCAGACAATCAGAGCCGCGACGTACTTGGTATAGCAACAAAAAACGAGCAACGTTCTGACGCAGGTTTTTGCGGCGATAAATACTTGAATTAAGCGATTCTGTGCTCCGCCCGCGTATGTTGACAAATAATCACCACAGTTTCGGCAGCTACATTGTTGACGTCTTCAAGTGAAGGCAGTAATAACGACAACGAATCCAAGTCCAAGTAGGTATCGCTTGCGATGTAAGAAGAGGCAATTATTAGCTATGAAGCTGTCTCCTGAGTGTTTCACTGGAAATATTTCCAGGAACAAAAGGTATTGCCTTTAATTTCAATTTGAGTCACGACTCATTAAATCAAAAAAATCAATTGAATCTCATCAAAAAATAAAATAAACTACAAGTCATTGTTACCAACACGTCAATCATGACCATATGTAAAGTCATACATTCCGAATTCAGCCTTTAGAAACCTCTGCGATGATGCACAAAAGTCATCTTGATTAATTTAAGTTATACATTTTTATAAAAGAAAGTCAAAGCCATGGTGAGCAAGATTTTATGCCTCTTAAGTCTGCACCAAAATTTCGAGCGCCGAAAGTCCAGCCAACATGTTCAAAATAAATAATATTCTGGTAATTAATTGTGGTAGTGGATAGTTTACAGTTTTTTGCGACGAGGAATAATACATCAATGAGAGTGAAACATAATAAAAAAATTATTTCATCAAGCGGCTTTTGTTAGCCATTTGTTTTCTTAAAAATGCGCGTCCAGTCGCCTGTGGTCAATGCCGTATTTTAGTTTTTCCTAATTGATTAACTGATTTTAACTGTTCACGAATTCTCACCCACGACTATGTAAACAGACTAGCTAAATAAAGTGTTACTTTAAATGTGTAAAATTCAGGTGTGAAGCAAAATTCCTTTGAATTTATATGCATTAATATTAGGAAGAATATTCTTTTTACTACCAGTGAATACTAGCGGATTCAGAAGGATCCTCAGATATCGATTCACAAAATTTTCCATTACATACATACTTATGCTTGTGAGACAAAATTAGGAATATTTGAGTGCGCGAGAACATCAAATTGGCGGTAGCAGATGTTCCACGTTGACAGACGGCTGCTTAATGAGGATGAATACGAGTGTGCTGGTGGAGCGATTAGCGAAAATCACTCCCTCACAGACATGCAGCAGAAATCTAAAACAAATGGCTGGGGTGATGCTCCCAGGGGTCAACATGATAAACTCCTTCGTGCACGCGACAACCACATCGCGTGCAAAACCGTTCTCTTTGACTCGCCTCCTTCAAAACAAGCACACTTACTCCGCAACACAACCACAGTTACACTGAAATGTGATGCCATATATTGTATAGAAATTGCATTTCGTGCGCCGGAAGTTTTTTCAACGTGGTTCTCTGTTTCTCTGTTTGGCAATCAAATTGCAACTTTCTCACTGAGTGCAGAAATATTGCGAGGAAACTAGGACTTTTTTGGGATAGACGAGGTTAGATATGTAAAAAATGTAAAAAATAACTGTTTTAATAATAGTTCTTCTTTCAATAACTTGATAGATGTCGCATCACATAGAGTATAGGATCAATTTACTACCCAGAATCTAGTCATGATAATTTGGTTACCTTTAAATGTAAAATCAAGCGGAAAAATAATACAAAACTTTCATGAGCTTCTTTATGATGAGTCCCCACGATGGGCATGTTTGAGTCCAGTGTGAGATGTGATTTTACAGACACCTATTCCCAATATTTTCAAGTAATAACTAATACTTGTAAATTATAATAAATCAGTATAATTTTCGGGAATAGAATTAACAAGGTACTCAGCGGATTTGCCTTTCAAAAAATTATACAAGACAGGGCACAAAATGTGAATTAAGGCGTTTTATGTGAAAAAAAACACTTTTTTGCTGTAAGTTTTAAAACGGGAAAAAGATGTCTTATTCGGTGGGGAAGGAAGGCAGTAGGATGCCTCTTGTAAGTTCATCGCCATACTTTGTTCGAGTTTCCTCGGCGATTCGAAGACATTGATGGAAGACGAAGAAGTGTATATTAAAATCGCAGAACTATAAAACATGCAATACGCGTTGAGTTCTTTTGTAATTTTATGTTTAATTCGACACAAAATACCAAGGAAATCTTTCGATACTCAAAATTCACAAACTCAGTTAGTTATCCAACCAAAAATAAACTAACTTTCGATATTCATCCACTTCCAGCAACACTACCAGAGTGAGTAGGCGTAAGTAATGGCAACCCAGTAGAGATTATTTCGCACGGTTGAAACAGCAAACTAACTCAATGATTCACGATTCACCATTGGGTATGCATGACCACTTGTTAATCTGAAAAAAAACTCGTCTCTCCAAATCACTTTCGGAATTAAACGCAGCAAAAAAAGCAGGCGCCATGGACGGACGATCCGCGACCACGCGCATGAATAATGCAAGTATTATTTATTCCACGCCGAGCTGCAGGTGATACAGCTGGGACAATGGGAAACGCTGTGCAAACGAATTCCCCTTTTTTTCCCGGAGTAGGAAGGTACCCATACAAAGCCTAAGGGAGCCCAAAGATCCTGTTGGGAAAGATTAAATGCATGCATTTTTCCTGCCGCATGCATAATCCCTAGGAATTCGGTACCTCTTGTGTGGAGAAGGCAGGCCGCACTTCCAACCTCCATCCTTAGAGACGCTGCCATTTCGAAATCGATCCCCGTGCGGGATGCATAATTCAGCGCCGTGATCGAATTTCCCCTCCCTTCCCCTCCCACACTTTCTTGCTTCCGCCCCTCCCACCCCCAATCTCTGGCCCATGGAGAAGACTACGACCCACCGGTAATTACCTTTCCCTTTCACCAAATCTTTCCCTTCCGACCATAAAGTTAGACCCTTATTTCTCCCCCTAATATCTTTGATGGAGAGATTCAGTGATGCGGACATGTGGGCAAACTTCATACGGTAATGGATTATTTGCGTTTTAAAATCTATAAATAAATGTTTAGATAAATGTAAATGGATGAAAGTACAGATATATGCAGGTAGTTATACACATACTTTTATCATTACTTATTTTCAGAATCTAAACGTTATAATCTCTATCGTATCAGGCTGAACATTTTGGAAGTCCATTTTATCGTTAGTGGCATGAAAAACCTAAATTGTTGGAATACTTACAATAAAGTTTTTCATTTCATTAGCGATAACTATGTTATGATTTATTTATAATGTTTTCATTCGTTAAATGATTCAAGTATTCAACTATAAGTTTGAGATGGATTGCTTATGGCCGAACTCACCCCAGTATAACCCACGGGCGTGCCAATTTAGTACTGTTAGCCACTCAACCCAATTTTTTCCTAATTGCTACAATCGCCAAAGTTAAGCTTTGAGACAAAATTGAGCTCTATTTTTCGTCGAAATTTTCGCGTATGTATATTTACGAAAAAAACAGAATGTAAATAGATTCGGTGATTTTTTCCATGTAATTATCACGTGAGAGTGGTAATGAATCGTTCCCAAAATTTTTGTCGCGTCTAATAATCTATTCAATACATAAAAAATGCAAATGGCTTAATGATCATATACTATGGTTATTTTAAATATTAACCACTATTTTTGAATTTTTTTCATTTGCTTAGCGTTACAAACCAAAGATTATTTCGTGTAACAGAGTTAAGAGTTCTCCACAGATTTATCTAAAGAAGGGCGGATTTCAGGAAGGTACAGTGAGTTGAAATCTGAAAAAACCTGGTCAAAATCCTAAAAACGACGAAAGCAGCTGCTTAACTAAACTCCCAAGAGTGTAGAATATAGAATTCTCATCCCAAGGGAAAATTTTGGACGAAGTTTGTGGACTACTATTAAATACTTGAGGCTAAACAACGTAGAACAGGTGCGCTACGCTACATCCACATGTTTTCACTTCAACACACAGTAGACACATATAAAAAAACGCCCTCTTCTGCCACAGCGAAACTACTTTAAAATGGATCGTTGATTAAATAAGCTAATAAGACGGGAGGGCTAAAAATGCTTTACGGTGAAATAGAGGCAAATGAATTGGGGAAGTCTATGCATAGCAATGAGGAACTGAGTCCTTTCATATCCAAGATAGAATAGTTCCAGAGTCAAAGGTTTGAGGCTATTTCAGCCCCAGCAGGGATTGTGTTGAAAGTGGTGGAACTGAGATTCAATTATATCCATAGAGTTTCCGGTTTTCTCCAAAGTAGCTTCAGACGCTAAAAATCTCAACTTTAGTGTCTGTTTGGACGAAAATGATTTGAAAATCAACCATTCTCCTTAACCCGTGGTCCCACGTTTAAACTTGTAATATAAGAGGCTATATTTGTTCGTGTGAGTTTGCTTTATATTTGACGCTGGAATAATATAAATGTATCATCATTTATTTCATATGCTAGCTGTCGTATCGTAATGAATATTAAAGAGATCAGGAGAAATAATCTGATGTTAGCCGTAGAAGCTAATGCGCGCTGCGTTTGTGGTATTGAACATTGAAGCCTTCGACCTGAAAAATCTAAACGTGAAATGTTGGGCCATTGTGCGATGAATTACTTACCACTAATAGCCTAAGAATTGTGCGATGCTATACTTACCACTTTTCGGTTCCAATGAAAAATAAATTTTGCAATGTATCTTAATATAGTTAGTAAAATCAACTGCTTACATTCGCTGAGTGTCGAATAGCTGTAAATAATTTTTAATTACTGTAACTAGTTAAAATTTATTCCGCAGCAGTTCGATTAATAAAAATGATCACTGCTAATAATGATGCCTCACACTGCCTTTGTGGAACTAGAAACACCGTAAGAATGCATCGTCACCTGGGTCTGATCTGGGGCCGTATTCTGTATTTCGTCGGTGCCGCACCGGTCGGTTTCCCTTTCAAGCCCACCGACTGGACATCAAACCGTACCGACAACGGATTCCGCACCGACGACGACACTTTCAGCGATTCTGTATGGTCGTCGGTTTCAAACCAGTCGGTACGGTTCCCTCTCCTTCCCAAACAGGGAAAATCCGAATATATCCGAAGTTTCACGTGTCTCCACCAATGAAAGAAGGGTAAAAACAAGAGAAGACTCATTGGCACAGTTTGTTGTCGTCATTCTCAATCTTTTTATTTGCGGAAATTACGACTTATTGCTAGATTAAGATAAACGATATTGGATAAGTTGTTAACAATGCTTATATAATGTGTGGTAGTAATGCTGTACCTACAGAATCGAAGGAAACAATATTACAACATCACAATAAAGTTTGTATGTGATGGAGATTGTTGTTGCTGGAATGAATTATTGAAACTATCCTTGAGATCGTAGTTTCTTTTTTTAAATATTGGTTCCGTATAATGCTATTTATTCTTGATTTGGTAATATAGTTGTCATTAAGTAAGTTCCGTATAAATGTTATCAACGGAAGGTTACCCGTAGCAGACGAAAATAGCATACCATGGAACGTGAACGTAGGATGCAAATGTAAATGTCATATTAGAGGAACAAGTTAGGAAATTGTTATAAAAATATGGAGCTGGGTGTAATTAAAAGAAGTGTAATGACGAGGAAGTAAATAAATTGTGATTGGGTGAAATACATATGTATAAGTTGCGCATTCCAAGTGAGAGAAAATGATAATATTGCGGTAAACCTCATACTTATATTAACAAATATCTTCTTTTATCGCCAAGGGAATCAATGGTTGACGATGAAATGAAATATAGTTGCCCGTTACAAATGAAAGAAACTGATACCGTGGTGGCAAACTTCATACTTAAATAAAAAGATCTTATTTCTATGCCGAGAGAAACGCCAAATTGATGATTGAGTGAAATAACAGTCGCCTATTCAGAGTGATATAAAGTGATAACATTGCGGCAAAACTCATATTTAATCAAAAATATCTTTTTTATGTCAAAGGAGCAAGTAAATGATGATAGAGAGAAATAAAGCCTATTACAAGCGAGTGAAAGTGCGGTAACATAAATGAGAGAAAGTCATTATATGTTAGCAAACCTCATTTTTATTAACCATTATCTTATATTTCTGTCAAGGTAATTAACATAATAAATGATGACACAGTGAATTATAGAGGCGTATTCGAAGGGGCAGAAAAAGATAACATTGGAGAAAACCTCATTATTTACTCGGTTATGAGGTAAAAACAAAATAAAACGTACAATGCGCACCGGGGAATTCATGAAACCCACTAGTCGGTGGCCGTACCGACACCTCTTTGCTGTCGGTACGGCTACCGACGATCTCCCGTCCTCTCGTCGGTGCCGCACCGACCGGGTTCGTACAGAATCGCACGACTTCTTACCGGGAGTCGGTGTGACGTCGCACCCGACGAATCGGTGCCGCACCGATCGGTTTGGAGTTACAGAATACGGCCCCTGCACTGAAACTCTCAAGTCGAAGGCAAATGGGGAAAGTGGCTCATTTGAGATTTTTCCCTGGACGATAAACAAACGGATTCAAATTGATTACCCGGAAGAAGAAAATATTTACAGAAATCATGAAATGATTTCAAAAATGTTTTAATTGTATCTGATGAAATTTTCTTTTCAAGAAATTTTACGAACACTATTGGCATCTTCAGGCACGTGAATACATGTATAGTATAAGCAAGAAAATTTCCTTTGCGTTGCACAGATGGAAAATATTTGAAAAAAACATTCACTTAAAATCAAAATAAGGTGATTTAAACATAATTTTCGCAGGAGGTCCGTGTTGCGTTTTTAAAAGAGTGATCAAGCTGCAATTCAATGAAAAAATGTTAAATCTCATGTTTGGGCTCGGACCAAAACTGATATCGATCTTCAAATATAAGTGTTAATTCAATCCAAATGCAGTTCGTAAAAAAAACTTCGGGGTGACATGTTTAGAAATAGGTCTTAACCAAAACGATCATCCTTTGACTAGTCTCACCACACGCCTGTGGAGGAACCTTGCTGGTAAGTCGGTGTAAATAAACATCTTCAAGAAAGGAAAGACATAATTCGTGCGTGAGTGATTATGATAACGGTCCCCAACATCATACACGTCTTTCACGGTCTAAAGGATATTTATGATTGGACACAACGTACAGCACACATCGGTTTGAGCAAAATTTAAAAATGAGAAAAGATTGATTAGCCTAAGAATTGATGTCATAGGCTTTTTTTAATTAATGCCATTGAATTTTAATTTATATGTAAATAATTAAAAAAAGACTCCGTAGTGGTCAGTAGGGAGATACAAAAATTCGGCGACTACAGCCTTAGTTTGTGTATCGCAGCGTACATGAAATAATAGCGGCACACATCCAAATAGTGAGCTCACCGTCCGCAATCAGCACATTCTCAAACTCACGCCCATCACACACTGTGAAAGGACGTCAAGCTGCGCGAATTAACGACCGCTGGTTGACACAAGGACCATGATTTCTCCGCCCGGCCCTCCATAAAAGAAACGAGACCTGTCTCGTTAGGCGCGAGACTTCCATCAGACCCTCCTGCACTGAGCCTGTGATTGATGGCGATTCCCAACTGACGTGAGGCACTCCCTTTGGAAATTAATAAAATGCCTTTCTTTTTTATCCTCTCCTGTAATCGCTCACAGCGACAGAGACTAAGAACGATGAACTCCACTTCAACCGCAGGTTATTGATGCCAATCCTGACTCATACAAGCTTTTTCGGTGACGTGAAAATTTATTTAAAACTAACATCGTCGTAATCGTAGGCAAATATAGATCCAGAGGTAAATATTCTGTAGGTGCTATTTGTGGCAAAAACGAGATCAGTTGGATATTTTTGTCCAATTATTAAGTGAAATTGATTAAAACATTCATTGCAAATAATAGAAACTGACTGATTTGACACCTTCCTTCCATCACTACTCCCTTCCGTATCGTAAAAAATTTTCCTTCCCTTAAATCTCATCCAACAAAAGCCAAATGGCACTGTTTGCCACAATATGAGCGGCTGTAGAGAGGGTCGAAAGATAAAATACAATTCCCTATTTACGAAACACTTATATTGAGATTATTAACGACTAGAAATTAATATCTTGATCAAATGTGGGTTAATTTGACAAGCATAGCCTACAAGAGTTATAATAAAGTGTAAAATCTACACAAAACACGAACTTCCGTAACTATATCTTGTATGATGTTAGGCACGATGTGGTGGAAGTTCGTAATATTGTTGAAATGACACATTGCAATATTTCCACTTATAGATTTATTTTACACTACGCGTTTCGTCGTTACAGCGACATTTTCAAATGTCGCTGTAACGACGAAACGCGTAGTGTAAAATAAATCTATAAGTGGAAATATTGCAATGTGTCATTTCAACAATATTCCGTAACTATAAATCACATCGATTCCAGAAAACATAGACATCTGATTCCAAGGTGGCCATAAAGCATAGAAATGCATTCCCTCTTATGATGCCTATCTTATGCTACTCTATTTCATTTTAATATACGATAATAGTATAAAAATTAGAAATTAATTGTTATCATAATAATGGTTTAAGATTCACAGTGATAGCTCTCACGGGAAAAAATGCTATTAAGTGATTTCTGCCTATGCACAAAAATGTGGAAAGACCCAAAATTTTTGGCAAAAATTTATTTTTAGTAATTTCATTATGATAGTGATACATTTTTATGCTAAAAAATTGCGTCGACCATTAAATGTGGGTCTCTATAAATATTTTCTCACAAAACTAAAATTGATTATAAGTCATTTTAACATCACATTATTTTTTAAAGTTTTTGCATTGAAATTTATGTAATAGGGCTCCGTAGGAGGCGATGCAGTTCTTTAAATACTTGTCACAACGTATATAATGTGGAAAACTTCAAACAAGATGACGCGACGAGGCTATCGAATACCTACGCTAGCTCAATTCCACTCCGTTTGTAACTTTCAAGTCTGTTTCATAATCGAAGGCGAGGACTCCCAAGGAATAGATTCCGCGCAGATAAACCCATCAGGAAATGAAGTTGTAGTCGCCAAGGAGCGCGCCAGATAACAGAATCCTGATTTCCGGAATTCCTTCAACTGTAATAGGCTCTAATTACTCCCACGTCAAATATTAACCCGCTATGGCGATGGCCTGCTTCGATATAACTTTTTCGTATGCTAATCTCCACAAATGCATGACCAAATATCCAACCAAGAGAAGTACCATCAGGTCTTTGAGAAGTCCAGGGCTGAACTCGGAGTGTGGAACCGATAACTTGAAGAAATATTATGGGGACAAACATACAAATATGACTATTTGGACTCAAACTATTCTTTTGCATTCACGTATGAGGCAATAAATGCATTCATTGAGCCTTATTCTGACGAGTTGTCTTTGCATTTGTTTCATTTATACCAATGTATCTACTCACAACTCATAATCGAGGAATGAGATGCATCTTGCGCATCCTCCTATATACATTTGCAAGTAACCTCAGGTAGTTTATTTGTTTTTTCTCGTTGGTTCAATATTAAATAAGAGATATATGTAACAATGAAAGACTTAATTTTACGGCAAACATTTTACGCAATGGTAAGGTTTTTTCCTGTTAAAAATCATTTAATTAAATTTACATCTTGATCGCAAAACCATAATTACTATTAATACCTCACCATAAAACTTACTTGCTTAACCAACACTGCAATTTGAAGTTCTCAAATCCTTACCAAATCGAATGTCCTCTACGCAACCACCGAAATAATATCCTCTTTTGACCTTCCTCGATTTCTCCGTCAGCTCTTTGTCACCGATGCCGGACTAAATTTCAAAATGATAGAGTTCCTTCTAGGCCTTTGAGATGCCATCTTGAACTCAAAGAAATTTTTCATTGTACCTTGATACCAGATTATGTCACGTCACCATATTATAGCTTCATATCTCGAACCATTTCACTCACTCATTCATCGCAAAACAGACAAAATGACGATCAAACATACTTTTAATACACTGTTCTAGAAAATTTATCCCGTCTCCTTTTTTAATCTTTTTTTAGGCGGAATTCATTAAATACATGCAAAAAAGCCGCCAAAAGCTTTATAACAACATTGTATACCAACTTATTCGTCCTGAAATTAGCTGGAGAAAATGTCCGAGTGAATTACAGCTATACAAATTTTAACAGTCGGCGGCGAGGTCTCCATGGCGTCCATCACATGAATTCCGAACTGTGTACCGTAAACATGAATTTAATTTATTAGTAGCGTTATTAGAAGTACGCCTTTACATTACAGCAATGCCATGTTTACCGCCAAAATAGGGTGGGAAAATATTGTCTAGAATTATTTCCCATAAAAAAAATAATAATAATAATAATAATGGATCTCCACAAAGTATCTGCCTCATCCATCCAATTCATATTGTCTAGAACACCACTTAGTCTCAGATTCAAATAAACTCGACGTTTCCGCACTAAATAGGAGCATCGTTTATACGGCGGGCGTACGGATAATTACACCGCAAGTGCCCATTGATGTCGTGAGAAGAGACTTCCCTTTCCCCCAAAGTGTTCCCTTAGCCTAACTCCTTAATTATAATTCCCAATTAATATTCTAATCAATCTAATCAAATAGTTTCGGAGCAATGTTCAATCCTACGCCAGAATAAACTATCCCGTTATCTCCCGGTGCAGAGAGAGATTTGGTGAATTAATTTCTAGGGTGAAGCGGGAGTAATTAGTCTGTAGACCACGCAATAGCTCTCGTGACCGCACAAATAACACTCCATATTGCACCGAGCGGCGCAATGCCGTAATTCACGCGCAGTGCCTGCGGTAAGTACTTGCGGCCAAAGCACTGGGGAAGGGGGAGCGAATCTCGGACGCTTTGCTATCATTCGACAAGACCAGCATCAAATTATACCGCCTTAATACAAAACGGGGGGCATTAGTCACACGATACAAAAACACATCGGCGAGCATGAGTCATTAGCGGCGGCTTTCAACAACCACGCATCCGTGGCTGCGCGATGCGATGCGCAGTGCTCAGGGATCCAGGGGAGGGGTTTGCAAGGATCTGTCAAAGTCACTGCGCGAAGACGCCAACTACATTTTGAGGCACTGCGCCACGTAGGCGAGTCGCGCTCACGTTGCAGACAAGTGCTGTGGGACGCGGATGCGTAAGTGCGATCGCGCACCGCGGGGCTAGAATACGTTGCTCCCGTAAAAGCAATGAAGGCGTCGCGCGTCACGCAGCAGTTCTAGAAACCAGAGCTAGATGGGGGGCTTATTGCGAAAAGAAAGAAATCCGATTTCCCGGCAATGTTCCATATTATTATCATCGTAACGTACCTCACTGACCGGCAGTATAACATATTGCATCCCTCGGTAAATCTTCATCATATCACCAGGACTCAGACAAAATTTCCATTTACAACTCCCCAGACCTTTTCATGTATTCCAGTGCAAATTTTATAAATTTCGCTGATTTGAGGAATAATCCAGCTATGTGTACACACTGCCCTTACAGACGCTCGAAGAGGCCCGTCGCGGGGATGTCATCACACTAACCCTCACAAAGAAATGAGAAAAAAAGGAAATGTGCTTTTATTCACGTGCATTATTGTTCGGGGGAGAAACAATTTCCTATGCTTCTACGTTCGGAATAATATCTCTTAATTTATCGTTTCCATCGGACATTTGAACGTAGTGACGTTCTAAGATAACCTTTCCTATGTCACTCTGAAAGACTTGTTTTTGATTGAAAAAGCAATTCAAGCATAGCACGTGGACTCACAGCAGCTATCGGCTCCCGCACTAAGTATAGGACTGCAGTTAGAGACAAATAGGGTGATTTCCTTAATACATTGCGAAGCTCATGCATTACGCTTCCCGAGCTGGAGATCTAGTGGTTCTGCGGTTTAAGTTCCTACCATTGAGAAACCCACACAGAAAAAAACACTTTTCCCGACACATTCCTAACTATGATAGTATGTTTTCTAGCCTTTGCTCCATATTAGCTAGATCTTTCATTTAGAGCAAACTACAAATAAAGAAGTGCATAAATATGAGGGCGGTTCGAAATGGCAAATAGAGTCAGAGTACATCCAATTTGATGATTTTAACGCTAAGAATCTTTAAGATTCAGCCAAATTCCTGTCGTATCACGCTAAGGGAAAAAAATCAGATTTCTTCTCAAATTTCAGGTCAGGCACATTGCGGCCATTCGTTTGTCAGGTCGATGTGTCTTCAAAACGATCCAGTGGAATTTTGGAATGGAAGATTAATGGAGGTTAGAGTGAGGGGAAGGGCAGGGAAGGAAATTGAAATGGAAAAGGAGAGAGGAAGAATGGCAAGGGGCGGGACAAGCAGACCCAAGTTACGAGAAACGAATTAGGAGTGTGGTTAGAGGGGAATCCGGAAGAGTTGAAGCAGAAATAATGAGAGAGAAGCCAAAGTAAGAGAGAAGAGATAACCGGTTACCCACGTAAAATCCTCTTTTTATCAGAAAGACATTTCTTTTGGAGAAATATACTGCTCAAAGAAAAAAACACGGAAATCGTATGAGAGAAGTCGCTAAAAGTTAAAATTGATTTCAACCAGTAAAACCTGATTTATACCTACAGAACTCTAGAAGAGCCCAACGATAGTGGAATGAAAGGTGAATTCAATAATATAGCAGTAGCAACCAATGTTAGCACGGAGAAACGGTACTTCGGCATGGACAAACTATTTTCGTGGCTATTTGCTCGTTAAAAACTCACCTTCGCCTTTTGAAATTTTTACAGTAAGTAGGATACAGTGTGTTAATTTCTGAGTATCTGCGAGCAGCATCGGTCGGGAAACGTTGGGGCCACCCAAAAATTGACGCGGCGGCAGAGCCCAAAAGTTTTTATTTGATATGACGAGCACCCGCGAAAGTTTATACGAAGAATTGGAATAAAGTATTTTCACGATTGTCTAACGACTTATATTTGGTAATCTTAGTAGGGTATTTTAAATGCTAAAATAAATAACATTTAACATACAAGAAAGTTTTGAGAAAGATTAATTCCTTATGCATTAAAAATTTCAAGATGATAGCGTAGTTCTTTCGTGAGTAATGCGTTGCGTGCGAAGGAAAAATATTAGGTGTTTAGCACGAGTGAGTCTCTTCTTTCTTCATTTCTATGCAGCAGATTTTTGCTGGTAATCAGCTTAAATTACGGGATTTAACATTGAGATTAATGTAGAGATACAAGTGATTAGTAGGCAAAATAGTGTTAACACCGCTGTACAGTCAAGGCATAATTGCAAGAATAATATCAGTCAAAAGCAACCCTCAGACTAGACGAAGTGTACATAGTTTAAATGTGCTAAAAGGAGGGTTGCTATTTAAAATTCTTTTTCAGAATTTATTTAAGACCTCATCGGTATTAATTTTACAATGGAATATTACATTATCACAAATATCACATTGTAGCCCTGAGACAACCACGTTTTAGTGTTGAATATTTAAGTCGTGTTAAAAATTACCAATTGCAAAACCACTGAATAAAATCTCTACTTATCTTAGGGATATGTGGGAAACGTAAGTAATCCACAGTGAGCCAAGTTTATCTGAGCCCATCCCTTCTTATCTCCTGAAATTAATGCTGCGGCACTCGTGAGGAATACAGTTTTAGCCCAAATTTTTATCACCTCATATACAATATTATTTACATAAACATGTTTATTTACGTTCATTATAACATTCCATGTGATGGAACGTACATAATTATTTTCTTTTTTCAATTTACATACCAACTAAAAACTGACGAACAATTGAATTTCTAATTTCTTAGCTTACAAAATATGCCAAACTTTGGTTATTCGGGACTAATTTATTCAGAGCATGAAATATAGAGACCATTTTTACGATACATCTACATCGACATCTTCATGAAGCCATCATCTAGCCACCTCTAGAGTGAATGGCAGGGATGATCAATCACCATCATGCAGCATGGAACTGGACTCCCACATGCACACCACGCGGTCCAAAAAACGTCACGCATTCGAACAAGTTATACTACTGCATGCTGTTAGAAATATTAATAAAATTCAGAAACTTGTATTAAGGTATGCATAAGTTAGTAGGCTACACTACAAGTCATCTAATCTATTTGTGAGTTCTATCGCTGCCGTTACATCTCTTACTGATCGTGGAAAAAAAGGCATTCTGAATCTGCCTGTTCTATAGACTCTTTTATTTCATTAATATGATCTGATCCTCCGTAGTCAGTTGGCGATCGTAAGATATGGCCAACTTCTTCAGAAACGACACTGCTCTTGAATTCATCTAAAAAGCTTAATCTATTTTTCAATCTACGGTCCGACAGAGTTTCCATCCGAGTTTATCTAAGTGGTCATTTACACCAACAAGACTATCGTAACGACCTTTCACATACCTGGCAGCTCTTCTTTGCACGCGTTCCAACTCTGTTATTAAGCCTTTTTCATGAGGGTCCCAAACACTGGCAGCGAATTCTAAATGGGGTCTAACAAGGGAGAAGTATCTAATTTCTTCGTCTATTTGTCTATCTATTTGTCGTCGCACTTTCCTAATATTCTTTTAACAAAACCCATTTTACTATTAGCTTGAGCTGTATTTCTCGAATATGTTCATTCCACGATAGATCATAATTGAGTCTAACTCCTAGATATTTCACGGATTCAACTTTCTTTAATTGGGTTCCCTGAATGATATAACTATGATGCGGGGAAACATTTTTTCCAGAAATTAATTACTACACATTTTTTCAAATTTAATTCTAACCGCCATGCATCGCACCTCGCTTGGATAGCAGCAAGGTTGTTCATTAGTTCTTGCCTATCTTTGATGGAACGGATTTCCCAGGAAACTACAGCGTCGTCTGCAAATAATTGTAGCTTACTGTGCACTACTTCACCAATGTCGTTTACATTAAGATGGAATTGGAGTGGTCCAATGACACTACTCTGAGGGACGCCAGAAGTGACTATCCTCGTTGGAGACTGCATAGTCTAATATAGTTAAAGATGGAGAAAAAGAAAGGATAATTTAAATTTATCACTTGATACGTAGAGATATTTTAACGGTAAATTCCATAATTATTCCAAATAACAATGAAAAACCAAAAAATTGTACAATTTTCATAAAAATGAAACTTGAACTATTAATGTTAGAGTAGAAAATATCTATAAAAAGTGTTGTGCACCATCTTATATCACTGAGAGTATAAGCAGATACGGCACACAATACTGGAATGTTCTATTAACACCTTGTGACCACACAAGTCGCAGACTTCCGGGTAGATCAGTCACGAGGCCAGCCGTTCAGGAAGCAGTGGCGGATCCAGGATCTGGACAAGAGGAAGGGGGTTCTAGGTAGGGAGTAATCTCCCAGCAGTGATAAGGGTCCGAACAACAGTAACATTCTATCTAGTGTAAATTGTATATCCAAGAGGGGATACAGACCCCCTTGGCACCCCCATTGATCCGCCACTGGCAGGTAGCACGGGCTCACTCTTTGGGGACGGGTTGAGGTCGAGGTTCTTCGATCCTTCGTACCTTCTTTAACTTTCATATAATTAGCAAAAGCTGGGGATTTTAGATGGCTTCCTATCTGTGGAAGAATGAGATATCCAGAAAGTCTCTCAAGGTATTTTCTTCTTCTTGAGGTTGGATCATGATTGTTGAACGCATGTATTCCTGATATGTTTACAAGATCTAAAAAGATAACCATTGACCAGCGTTCAGTCTTTCTTGAGATATCGTATTAACTACATATCTGATCAGCAAAATCGACATCAAATTTTGTCTTATTATAAAAATAAACAATCTCTGTTTTACGAGTATGTAATGTACTTGTTAGAATAACATCCTTGTTTTTCTTTGGGCATTAGTATAAAATAATTTTTTCTTTAAAATACATGATCAGGGATAAGTGCACCAAACTGACCTTGCCCTTTCTAAACTTATTAGGAATGCCTGATCTGTTAACTCGCAATGTTCCTACTAAGGTAAAATTCTTTTAAGAGAAAACTTAGCCTGCTCGACCGATTGAGGAGAACCAATTATCGGTAGTTGCGATGGGTTTGGATCCTTTGATTGGCTCACACATTCCAGTTGTAATGTCGTCTGCTAATGGCGACACTTTGACAGCGCCTCCAGCTTGTTTTCCTGCGTACATTTACAAATGCACATCGCTTGTGCACTGACTAACGAAAACACTTGTATCCCATATCTGCCAGGCTTGGTAGGAATGTACATTTTGAAAGGATATCTGCCTCGAAAGTTGATCACTTGTTCATCCACAGTGCAAAACAAACTCGCCATGTATTGCCTTTAGAAATTGCTCACGACTATTTAAAAAGGACTCTCTCATAGCTGCTGAGCGATCAAATTCTCTTCTTGCATTGCGGCAGCGGAGAGACCTGAGACACCTCATCGAACAGTGGAAACTGTTTCGACTCTTAAAATTAGTCAAATTAAATGATTCAACCTCACTATCACGAAAGTTATGGCAGATTCCTTTAGAACCCTTTCTGGCACCAGCGATGCAACCTGTTGGAGGTAACATCCCAATTTGAGCACGAATATCAGTTTCATTAGTTCCTCATGCGTTTTGCTCACGTGAAAAGGTATCTCTTAGAAATATAATTATCCATTCTTCTAAAAATTAGTCGAATTACTTGATTATCAAAAACGATCAAAACAGTCACGCTCAGATATGGCATACCGAGCCACTGGGCTTTGGGCCCAGGCAGGTGTTTGTAAGGGAAAAGTATTTTTGGACGGAATCAGAAGAGATGTCGTTTAAGTTACATCAGGTGTCCCATAAAGAGGGCATAACGATCGGCCTTTTTTGTTCATTATATACATTATTGACATATGCTCTGAAAATTTGCAGTAAAATGCGTTTATTTGCTGACGACACTATCATCTATCGCGAAATTAGTGATCACTCAAAGCTTAATCTGAGCAAAAGTTAAACTTAATTTAACTTTTGCTCAGATTAAGCTTTGAGTGATCACTAATATTAAGAGCATATGACCAAATGTATGGCGCTAAATTTTTTGCGGCGTTCGTCGAACTATCCCCGTGTATAAGCTAAGGATGGTGTTAATATGAAGTGAAAGATAAAGTGGAGCATCTAGGAGTTCCGATAGCCTCAAATCCATCGTGGAGAAAACACGCAAGAGGTATTTGTGGCAGAGCACTGAAGGAGGCAGGATTCGTTAAGCGTGTAGTGGGAATATTTCCGGATGAGAGAGAAAAAGAGAGGTGCCCCTTCGTACTCGTGAGGCCACCCCTTGAAAATGCAGCGAGAATGTGAATTCCGGCGCAGAAAGGCTTAATCCGAGAAGTGAATAAAATTCATATGAATACTTCGCGATGAGTGTGAGTTATTCTGTTTTCTAATCCAAAGTTGGCGCAATCATTGCAGTGATTCATTTACCTCTTGACATCCCTTCCAGCGAAAGCCTTCCTTTACCCATCCCTCCACTTGTCTCATAATGAGTTCAGCCACTGATTATTTCATTTCCCATAGCTTTACTTTAATTAGGTTTCACGGTTAAATAGGAAGAAGGGATAGATAAAGCAAAAGAAGGAGGGATGAACTTCTGCGTGAGGAAGGAAGAGCACACAATAATAAGAGCATATGGCCGGATTGAGTATTTGGTTCGATGAGATATGTGTCGGACTGAATATAAAATGAAATTCAATTCTCATATAATGTATTTCAAATAATCTGGAATGTTGTAATATGATCCAGTGAGTCGAGAATCAATTGGGACTCTTAATCCTTATGCATCATACTCACACCATGAGTCAAACAGTTTCTTTCTATTCTGGGTCTGCTAAAGGACGAAGTAAGCCATTGTGAACACCGTGGGGAGGTTTCTCAGAGGAAATTTTAGCTTTTCAGCTTGAAAATGATTACTAAAGTTTCCTTCTGCCGCAAGAGCATTATTATTGTTTTGATTTCACCATCGCTACGGGAACCATCTTTGAAAATAACATCGCAATGATATAAGCGCCGCCATTGGTGGTTGGAGTCTCGAATATAGTAATGAATTAACGTATTCACTAAAATTTTACTCATAGTTTCGGAGCATATTGTTTACAGAATAAATAGTTTTAATATCGCGCTACGACACCAAGGGGTGAAGTTATACAGGAGCACAAGGCAGACGAATGTGCGTGAGGAAGAAATGCAACGCACCGCGGGTGGACTCACGAAGTAGGAGGAAGGGGTGGAGTTGGCGGCAGGGGATGAGTTGGCCACTTTGAGGGAGGGATAAGGATTTGGTATCCCTTGCGAACCCTTCCTCAGAGTATCACGGAAGCGGCGAGAACCCTGTAAAGGGACGAGGGAAACCCAATAAAAGGCATTAAGACCCTTGCGCACCTGCTTTGGCGAGAGGGCCGTTCTGAGGAAAGTTCTGGGCTGAGCCGCTGTGCGAGGAGCTCAGGATTTAATGCGGGCCAGTCCCTCGGCGGCCTCCGAAGGGTTGGTAGGGCGCGCTACTCCACTTGACTCAAACATCCTCCTTCACCTGGCTAGTGTATCCTCACAGTGTGGGCCCTCGACTGGAAGATAATATCGCTATACGGAGCCAAAATGCTGACTATGTGCGAAAAATGCCGAAAATTTGCAAATTTCTTATATAAACACATTTCAAATCAATTTTAGATAACTCGGACTTTCAAGCTCGTGTTTTACGAACATCTTTCTGATTCTGCGGCAATATGTACCTTGACGGTGTCCAACAGTTTGCCGTCGTACGTGCACATTTAACTAGAGTCTATAATGAAGATCTCTTTATTTCCAGCAATTCCCGAAATCCGTAGAGGAGTGCAATTTTTAAATTGTAGTCATACTGTTGGTAATGTTACATTATTGCCATTTATCTAAGCTGGAGTTTAAATCCGCAATTAGAAAAAAATTCAGCGATTGGGAGTATACACTCTCTATGTGTTTTTACAATTTTTTTCCGGGTATTAAACCCCATTCTACGGGATCTTAGACTCTAAGCAAGTTTCCAAGCTGACACTAACACTGAGTTATGATGGGAAATTGAAACTGAAATGCGTGAATTACGATAAATAAACAAACAAATTTTGTTCACCTTATTTTTATTAAACATAGACGTAACAATAAATTTTTGTGGACAAGTCTGCTTATGCCAAATGCTAGTAGGCAGTTTTAACCTAATGATCAGCAATTTTGAGATAAAACGCTCATTAAAAGAATAATCAACGTCTACTTAAGTTAAGGTTGAGCTTAAATGAATTGGATAAACTGAAATTGAATTAATTAACGCAAAAACATTGCTAAGGATTAATAAATACATTATTTAATTTAAAAACGAAGAAACCGACTCGTCAGACACTTTTGAGACCTGGGTCCTCGCCCAAAGAATATGTATATAAGTTGTGCAAAAAATCTACTTTCTAAAACCTGTAAAACGTAAATACGTACGAACTGGTTCAATTGAAGCTCGGTTTGGCGGTTCTTTTTCGCTTAGTTTCTTGATTCTATAAATATACCTTGAATATATCTACAGTGGATTATGCAATCGGTGGAAAAGAAATATTAGAAGTACGCATATCAACTAGAAGGGACAGAGAAACCAAAAGTTTGAAAGAGTAGCCATTAGATGTTCATGATAAAAATCTCAAAATAAAATAGTTGTGTTACCACAAAGACCTCTGGTAGCTATTACGGCGTTTTCCATACTAATATTTTACAGTTCTTTACAGTACTTTAACTTTAAAAGTCTGAACCAAATTAATAAGGTCACATAGGTTACGTTAATATTTCACATACTCACTTTTGTAAAAAAGAAATTCCTTATCGATTGAAAATTCCTGAAAAATCGAGTGTAGCGGCTCTGTTAAAAGTATAAATGGTGAAAATTCATAGCGAAACCAATACCACAATACGTGAGAGAGAGAGAGAGCCACACACAGAATAATGTACGCATAGCCATCATCATTGAGGAAAAGAGGTCAAGGCAGTCGATTGAATTCACATGACTCCAGAGCTCTCGATTTATTCGGTGAAGAGAGCATTTCGGAGGCAAAATATTGAGATGTAAGCCAACGTGATCGTTTGTCTATGCGCTCAAGAGAATATTTTACATTTGTAAAAGTCGAGGAAGATAAACATGGCATGAGGCCCCGTAATGGAATATACGAGCTTAGCACGGGCAGAATTCGGTGAAATACACGAGAAAAGCACTGAGATAGAGGGGCCAGTACTTACTGCAATGATAGTAATCGATCTCAAGGTACTAGAGGATATCTTTCAGAGCAAATAAGAAGGAATCGGACAGGTATAGTGACTAAAGAGATCTCTGATTAAGCGCTTTATGGAGAGCACTGAAAGTACTGTACTCAGTCCGTCGGATGGGACGCTAAGATATAATCCCCTTGGATCCTTTCATTTCTAGGAGGCTACTTCCGCCACCGGGTTTCTCTCCACCACCCCTTCTGAAACCTTCCCTCACGGTGAAAATTACCTCAGATATCGGTTGCGTCTTTGCAATACCATAACATACTCTAAGTAAAATAAAAATATTAGGCAATTACTTATTTGGCATGATATCTGAATGACAATGCCTCATCATTCCATTTTTTGTGTATATTATTATGTTATGGCTTTGATGTATGATATATAACGTGTATGCAATAGAAACTCGAAATATTCGATAAAACTGATGCGGTGACTCACATAGTATAAAATCGGTGGTGGAAGTCGTAAGTTGTGAAACTGCCTGTGAGCGAAAAAAAATCAACTCCTGAATAATGACATAACTGAAAGATCACAAAACTGATAAAAAAACCTAAGGTTTATGGGAAATATTTTAGAATTTTTATGCTGATATACCTACAAAGGAAACCAAAGCATTGATCTGCAGTTGATCAAAAGAGGCGAGACCAATCTGAATCTTGGAAGTGATAAACAAGTGAAGTAGAGGTGAAGGACTTGTGCTACTTGGGTAGCCGAGCAAACAACGATGGGGTGAAGCAAGGAAGAATTCAGGAAGAAGCCAGTGGAAAGGACATACTTCAAAAAAAGTTTTCTTACTGAAGACCATACGAGCGTTAGAGAAACGAAGCAATTGATTTGGGCGTACATTTTGATCACGCTTCTTCATGGAGGCGAGGAATGGACGATGATAGCAGCGGAGAAATGGAGGTTGGAAGCTTTCGATATGTGGTATTATAGAGTGATGATTAAAGCCAAATGGATAGTTCGTGTAACTCATGAAGAAGTCCTAAAAAGAATTAAAGGGAGAAGTGTATTGAGAAGAGAATACGAGACAATACAATCGGCTACATCGTGAGACGCAATGGTTTATGAAAACGACCGTTGACTGATATGTAGAAGGAAAGAACGCCAAGGATACGCTGCGGTTGAGATGCATGGATCTGCTGATGGAGGGTGTAAAGGAGAATGATTACATATGTGTAAACAGATTAGCTGATAGGTAATTGGTTGGAGAGCTGAATAAAAACAATCTTAGGACTTAGCACTATTTTATGTAATCGTATTTTTGTTAATAAAGCCCAGTAGGTTGATTAAAGCAACGCAATTTTGAGTACATGCTAGAAAAATCCGGTGCAACTCATGTATTTCATAAACCGGTTGAAAAAATGTTTATGAATTACATGAATTTCTAAGAATATTTTTGAGAAATCGCACCCATAATAAAGAGACTACTAGCAGATTAATTTAACCCAATCCCTTAAATATTTCACATGGATTCAAAATATAATGAAATGGATTGAAATCAAAACCAAATCCATTCAAACACAGGTTACGTTTCAATGCGAGACATATTCAATTACTCCATGATATTTAGTCACTGTCCACATGTCTCTCTCGGTTCCATTTCATTCATGTCTTCTGCGGCGTTACGCGCCGGTCCAGAAAATTAAAATGAAAGGGAAACAGGAAAGGAGTCGGATTTATTTCCATTTTTAATCTAAATTATTGGCTTATCTTGAGTGCTACGCCAACGCCATGCGATTGAAATGGATAGGACATCGGATGAAACGGGTGGGTGGATTTTCAGGAACTGAATCTCAAATACTAAAATCATTTTAGCAAACTGAGACACGGGTTTTTGGCAAAGGTATTATAAATACAGTGAGTAGTAACTGCATCTAAAGATTTTTAATCAAATGTTCCATTGAGTTTAATCGAGGCCAATTTCTATCAACACAAAATTTCTTAAAAGCTAGAGACACAAATAAGGCCATAGTTTGTCAAAATAAACTTAAACGATACTTTATTTTTTTAAGTTACCATTTTTCAATCTTATGACTTATATAATAAGCTCCCCTGGACCGGGAATCGAACCATGGATCTTTGGCTTTCCGGGCCAATGCGTAAACCACTACGCTGTCCAGTTTCTTTAATTCCCATGGCAATTATACCGCGACTCATGGTACTTGGTGTTAGGCGATTCGGTAAAAAACGAAACACAACTGACTGAAGTTTATTTCGTAAATATGGACGAGTAATGCGCATAGGAAGCTTCCGCGGAATGGAATCAATTCCATCGACGTTGTAATAAAGAAACACCTTGGATCACCTCGTGAAGAATTATAATACACCAAGTCAAACTTAAAACAAGTTAAGAAAGGCTAAAGGCATTTTCCTCAGAGTTTCAAATCTTTTGGTGATAATCACTAATGTTGAGGTTCAACTGCTGTATATTTAAATTCGGTTAATTATACGGAAAAAGCCATTTCAACCGACATATTTCAATAAAATTTGACCAGTATGGAACTGACGAGAAATACGGTTTGTCCACTGGATATCTTTCAAACATTTCCATAACATGACCCCTGATAATAAAAAATCATATTTATGATTCTCGAGTGTAAATGAAATCAGTCATCTAAAAATCATTTATTTTATGGTATGTTACGATGCTAGAAGGATCCAAAGCATTAGCTTTGGTTTACATTAGGATAAGTTCATACACCAAAAGTTAATAAAATCAGTGGCAATATAAGCAATTGGGTATGTGATCAAAGTGCAGCGTTTGAAAGTGGGCATGCGTTTGGAACCAAATACTTTATATTTGTGGGAATAAATATTAAAAATAATAATATTGGGAATATATCGATCAAATTACAAGCAGTTATAAGAACTTAATATGTGAATAAATATTAATAAAATTGTTCATTCATAAACCAGCGAACTAATTAGATTCGTAGAAATGGTCTTGAGGGTGAGTCGCGAGTTGCAATCCGAAACGCCGTCAGCATTACATTTACAAGGTGTGTAGCCTGAATTAATTTCATCGCTGCAATCATAAAATATTAATGGAATCCTTTCTCGATAAGTTCGATAAATTAATATAACCATGACGTAATTCACTCAGTCGTTTGCCTGAACCAATTACATCAGTTGCTGAGGACTCAGACATGCATGCAAAGAATAGGGCCTGCTGTCACCGGCACACATTTGCTTACGAAATTTCCCCAAAATCACGCGAGTGAGGAAGACATTCCATCCAGCTCTCATTGATGGCTCGGAGGGGCAGAAGAAGAGAGGGAAAGGCTTTCTCTGAACACAACGCGAGGCAAATGACAAGGGGCAGACAGGGAAGTCAACCGCAACATTATGATATTTTTTCAACTCGTGAATATGTCAGACGAGGATATTTCCTGTAGGGGGTGCTGCTCATGGCGTGAGCCTTCACTTTGAAACACAGAGAGGAATCCTTGTTGGCCGTGAAAACCTTATTCGCCGGGGACGCCTATCTGCATTCTGGGAAATGCCACCTTCAGACAGTCTTCTAAAAACTGCCAAAGTCTTCTAAAAACCCAACAAAAAGACGGGAAAACTTAATCGCCCCAATTGCTAGACGAGATGGCCTTTCCTATGAAGACAATCGTTGAAGGACAGAAGGAAGGTATACGACGCGACGGCCCAGAACGAGTTGGAGTCTAAGATGAGTGGGGGGAAGGAAAAGACTTCCAAGAAAGAGACGGGACAACTTTAATGGATCTCATCGTGAGACAAAATGGCCAGCTGGAAACCATTGTGGAAGGGCTAGAGGACGGGAAGAAATGATAAATTAGTTAAATAGAACATGCTATCTAGGATTTTAAAGAGAAGAAACACAAATTAATATTCAAAGGTTAAACAGCAGCTAGGAGAGCAAAGTGGAGGTCTGCATTAAAGCAATCTTCGGATCGCTCATAATGTTGATGAATAATAATTCATAATTTACTTCATTTGATACGCAAAACCCTTGAATTTCATAAATTATAAATTTATAATATAAAACTCTTAAAAAAACCTCTCACCAATTATACAATGCATTTTAATTCATTAACATTACCTCTAGAATAATATACTGAATCATAAAAAATAACAATTCCTTTGTCAGCTTCCAAAAACTCGTTTATAAATTGAACATCATACCTGCGCCACAGGAGAGTATTCCTTTCTTGCCTTACTTTATCTCTAAGGTGGTTCGTGGAGTCGAGCAGTACGTCAAAATCTACTAAAAACGTGTGAAAATGAATGATTCTAAATGATTCTAAAGGCAAAAACGTTCAGTTGCTCTCTAGATGAGCCTGTCGAAATATTTTGGCAGACAGGTCACGAGGAAGAGCCAGGCGATGATGACAGATGAGTACGCAATACACCCGATGCACAGTTGGGAGCGTGAAGGTGCGAGGGCCTTGGCGCAAATCAGAGGCGGTCGTATTTGCAGAAGCAATGAGAAAGCAACGTACTGAAGGATTTAATGCACTGCAAAGAATAGTAAATATGATATCTATTGAAGATAAATGGCTGGACCGAATAAGTAATAAGAAATTATCACCATAGTGGTAGAAAAGATAAGTCTTCTAAAAACCCAACAAAAAGACGGGAAAACTTAATCGCCCCAATTGCTAGACGAGATGGCCTTTCCTATGAAGACAATCGTTGAAGGACAGAAGGAAGGTATACGACGCGACGGCCCAGAACGAGTTGGAGTCTAAGATGAGTGGGGGGAAGGAAAAGACTTCCAAGAAAGAGACGGGACAACTTTAATGGATCTCATCGTGAGACAAAATGGCCAGCTGGAAACCATTGTGGAAGGGCTAGAGGACGGGAAGAAATGATAAATTAGTTAAATAGAACATGCTATCTAGGATTTTAAAGAGAAGAAACACAAATTAATATTCAAAGGTTAAACAGCAGCTAGGAGAGCAAAGTGGAGGTCTGCATTAAAGCAATCTTCGGATCGCTCATAATGTTGATGAATAATAATTCATAATTTACTTCATTTGATACGCAAAACCCTTGAATTTCATAAATTATAAATTTATAATATAAAACTCTTAAAAAAACCTCTCACCAATTATACAATGCATTTTAATTCATTAACATTACCTCTAGAATAATATACTGAATCATAAAAAATAACAATTCCTTTGTCAGCTTCCAAAAACTCGTTTATAAATTGAACATCATACCTGCGCCACAGGAGAGTATTCCTTTCTTGCCTTACTTTATCTCTAAGGTGGTTCGTGGAGTCGAGCAGTACGTCAAAATCTACTAAAAACGTGTGAAAATGAATGATTCTAAATGATTCTAAAGGCAAAAACGTTCAGTTGCTCTCTAGATGAGCCTGTCGAAATATTTTGGCAGAAACAGCTGTCAATAGCTTCATGCCTACTCTCTCGCGTGTACACATTTTGCTTGGAACATAGGCTCTCATTACCTATGATACGTTACATTTTCCTTCCAACACAGCCATTTTATAAACCTTATTTGTACCTTTGCGATCGCGTTCATTACTGAGATATTAGTTCCCGACGTCCAATGCTCCAAAACAAGCCGTACTATTGTGCAGAAGGAGGTTATTATGGTCGACATTGGGAAGCAGTCATATCATTAGATTTCCAAATGCCCAAATGCCTAAAGGCCCATGAATATTTCCCTCAATGATTATGAAATGTCGGATAAGTGTCCAAGCAAACATACGTCAATAAATTTACCCAGAATCTAGAATGATTTTAATAACATTGAAAGGCTTACGTGCAGAACAGCAATAACATTTACCCTCAGAGGTTAATCAAGGCTTAAGAAGTAATAGCTGTTATACTGCCCTATGGTTCAAAAGGAAGAAGATAATTAGGTCTAATGATGTTGACTCCCCCAAGAGACCTGTCGCATATAAAAAATTCTGAGAAATCTTACGAATCTTAACAAAGTGGTGAGGGTGGTGGGTGGAGCACTTCACTGCTGACCAGAGGATCGCCGCTTCAAACCCCGGGTGAAGCATTTGGACACCCACCAAACAAAATCCTCGAAGTGCAAAGGGGCCCATGGATAGGAACTGGTCCATCTGCCCTGAGAGTATGATTTTCAAATGCCTAGTACGGAGCGGCCTCTACCTTCACCAATCGAAAACCAAACCTAGGGGTGAATAATTGAGTGCATGTGGCACACACCACCATAATGAAACGTTAAAAAAAGTTGAGTCTGAAGCTATGATACAATTTCCAATTTGTTATCACCATTTCCTTTTGTTCTCCACCTTCGTTCAAGGATAGAAATGCGAATAAAAGAGAGAGAGCAGCCATTAAAGGAGCTTAATTTAACGGAAGGCACTATTCGTGAAGTGGTCCACTAGCATTAGTCGAGCCAACTGAGGCCACCCACCCAAACTCCCCACCCCTTCGGCATAGTCGAGTCTGCTTCCACCCCGAGGGCAAATTAAATTCCTCGATCTCAGCGAGCGAAGCGGCCTCTAGCAGTCGCGAAAGGGGACTGCTTCCGACCCCCTCCATCTCCCCCCACCAGACACGCGGCGACAGGCGTCGTGGAAAACCTACAAGGACCCACCGAGAAGCCAAGGCTCGTGTTATGCACCGCTCGGACCTCAATGATGAGATTCAAGTGCGCTCTTATTACGCAGCGGCATGGCATGCTTGGCATTAAATACTAATGACATCAAAGGATTGACATCAAAATTGTGGTTAACCACTCTATAAACCCGTAAATTTTTATTAAGGTTAATCACTTTCTTTAATCCGTAACAAATTATGCTTTACCTGACCATAATTACCTTCAGTTTTTTTCGTTATCATTTTTCGATGATTGACGCGGTAGAATTTGAAACGCATAAATACTTTTACACAGGTAACAATTGAGATAAATCATCAAAACTGTGATTATAAAGTAAATTTAAACTCCCTTCACTTTTAATAATCGTAATGGTGGCCCTCAATCGTAACTAACTTCCGAGATAATTTTTGGCGAATATGTAATACGACAATATTTAGACTAAAAACTTGGCCAAAAGAAAAAATAGCGTAAGGGTGTCTATATGTTTCTGAATATTAATCTGTCTTCTAACAACTATGTGGATAATGCATGTGAAGAGTCAAGCAATCATAGACAACAGTATAAAAAATATTAAAAAGAACCAGACAGGGGAAAATTTCACTTTATAAACTATCAAATAAACTTAGAACATTCTATAATACTGTTTTAGTTAAACTAGTACATTGACCTTAACGTCAATTAATTAATGCATGAATTCACTTTCAAAATGTTGAAATTTAATATAATGTGCCTACGTCTGTCTCCGTTGTAAATCCCATTACGTTGAACTCCACCGTGTAGTTGGTGTTTTTCCTGTTACACTAAAATTTGACTTCAGCTCTAGCCTTAATGGTTGATCAATTTATTGACCTGACAAATTCAACATCATTTTACCCCAAGAAATTAACACGTTTTCCTCCCTTGTGCGAATATTAATTCACTAAACTAAGTGGAGTTCCATTACATGATCTATGAGCGCATTGCAACCATCCCCCTAAAGTGTTAGATTAGCTAAGACTGCATTACTTTCTCTTCTATAGCTCTACCTTCCTCGGAAAATTTAATTCTTTCGGTCAAATTCTTACAACAGGCTATTCCCTAACGCAGTTCCTTAACAGATCTGTACATCCTATAATTTTAATTCAATTTTGGAGATCTATTACAACCGTTTTGCCTGATTAAAATAAAAAAAATCACGTATACTCATAACTGAGCAGCTTGTATGATAACTTTCAATTCAAACACTTTTGGAACATAGAGGTCAACGGGAAAGGAATGCATTGTACTTTTAACTGAAATGGTCGTCTAGGAGATATAACCCGAGAAAGTAAAAATCATTTTACAGTCCACCAAACAAAATTGCAGACCGTTTCCGACAAAGAAAGGTGTTTTCATAATTTTTAAATCTCATCCGAATACAGCATTACCAACTAAGGCCACCGCTGCCAAAACTATTCCAAAATCAATTAATTTAGCCACAAGCAATGCGAAAGACAGCTCGTCGACGGACCACCTAAATTGCTTCTCCACCGGGAGTTAATCGAGAGGAAACTTTATGAGCACGCAGTGGGTATTTATGAGGATTATTATATGGTTATTAAAAAATAATTATCATTTCGCCATTCATATAGCGATTTCACTGTGTTTTGTGCTGTTTGCACTTGATAATGCCAATGCGCGAAGGAAAAATTCTTCATTTAACGTAGACTAAAAGCTTTAATTCCCTGATTGCTGCTTTACTTCAGTAAATAAAAGCATTGACTTTTTAAAAAGTAAAATCACATAGTTTTACCCCGACCATCATCAACATAAGTCGATAACCCGAAGAATTGACGCATTTTTCCACTCTGCTGTCCTGCCAGCTAATCTTTGCTCATTTGCGTAGTTTTTCGCTTTAACATCCTCTACAACCTGAGCTATTCAGCTATTTCAGCCTTTCAACCTTGCAGCCTTTTGCGTCCAATTGCACTTCAATGAGCATTTCCATCAGGCCATCATGTCTCCCGATGAGGTCGATTAAAGTTGTTCTCTTGTCTTTTTCGTACGGCTTTTAGAAGGCTACTCTTTCATCCACCTCATATTCGAACTTCCTCATAACAAATTCCATCAATACATTATACGATGAAGCTATTTCATAACGTAATACTGCCAGTCACTCGCTTCTTTTCGATTATCCCAATCTATTTTTTGCATAACAGAGTGACTGCATCATTGAAGAGGCCTTTATCGAAGTAAAAAGCTTAATTTATCTTTAAAGAGCATACCTTAGGGCAACAAAACCTTAATACCAGCTTTTTACCTTTAATTTAAATTTTAACTTTAATGGCAGTACTGCTGGGCATAAAATCACCAAATACAGACGAGACGATAAAATTATTTCCTGCCAACGAGTTTTAAGCGAGATAGTTTCCTTATTGCAGCCTTCAAGCCAATGAAATTCACATGGATCGGCACGAGAAAAATGTCACCTGGAAACGTGCCCATGAACACGTGCCAAAAGCTCATAGATTGAGGACTCACCGGCAATGTCCTATTCCTAAGAGGATGACAGGTTAGTTGGCTCATGAAAGATACATAAATTTCCAAAGAAGTAGAATGATTCAGATGGAATGGTAGGACAGTCAGAACTTCGAAAACTTCGAAAATAATCCCTTTGACCCTGTTTCCTTTAATGAGTCATTGAACACTGTTGGTACTGTTTGGTATATGCTTAGTGATTTAACCAGTGCATCATACTTCTTTTTGACTTTACTCGAATTTCAGGCTCTTTACGAAGATGTGCCACACATTGACTACTAAACGTAATAGCATAGAGTAAGTATATAGATTACTCTATGGTAATAGTCAAAACAGTCGTGTTCCGAAACGTCGGCAGAATGGAAGGAGACCACCCGTCTGGAAGCCCGAATAGCCTTTTTCGAATATATTCGCCGGGAAAGCATCAGATTTTACTTGACAAAGACAAAGCTTTGGCTTGCAAGACATGGATATATCGCTTTGGATCATGATTAAATTATGCAATCTCCTGCGCAGTACAGAGCGCCGTAATCAAGGTAAGACATTCGAATATTGTTTTCTAACTTTATCGCAAAACAAGATATCATCCTGACAATGATTAACTACAAATGAAGAGAAACTTAAGACCCTGTAATCAGAGAAACATCCCTTTAAACAAACTGATATAATGCTAAATTGGACACCACCGCCAATTGACACTGTCCAAAACTCAAAAAATCCATAGGAATCTCAAAATAAGTACGCTCCACACCATAAATTAAATGTTGCCTCCAAAGATAACCTATAGCCGATAAGCCTATTTGTTCTCCATGGTGGGAATGTGAGATCGATGCAATATACGTAGCAATTAATTTAACCTTAAATGGAGATAATCTGATCACTCAGGCGTTAGGTTACTTCAAAATAATTATAAAAGTTCTCCTTTGCTCGATAAATTCGTTTATGAACTCCAATGAGACATCGCCGTTAGACCACTCATCCTAATTTATGATTTTAAACAACATTGATCGCATTAAATACGTAATTTACGTATCCATTTGTTTCGCAGGTATTTTCGTACGATACCGTCTAAATTCAAAGTCAATAAAATATACAATTCTAGAAAATACAGATAAATAAGCAAATATGAGTAAATAATATTACATCTTAAAGAAAATTTTTTAAAACGTATGAAATTCCTTGTATTTTTCTATCATTTGAAAAACCTAACGGCGCGCCGTTAGGTGGCTTTTTGTCGGTTTCGGTGGCGGCAGCGCGGCGTAAATTCCTCGCCTGCCTGGTCGTGGGTTCGAGTTCCGTCTGGTTTAGTTACCTCTATCCAGGGCATTGTTTGTATGTGCACTTGTCATAGAAAATGATAGATAACGCCGCGGCGTAACAAATATTCTTTTATGCTCTGAAGCCATTTGCAGAAAAATCAATTTAACAAACAAACAAACAACATCCAAATTATGGTTTTGTATGTGTTGTTTTACTACCGGGGTTAAATAGGCCATTGGCATTTGGAAGGCTATAAAATTTAAGCATTTTCCCAACCGCGATGAAACATTCGCCTACCGAATTAAAAAAGAGAGGAGTATTAGAATGGTATTGATTACTAGAAAAACATTTGATAAAGCTAATGAGTCCTAAGTAAACTAGATAAACTTACAAAGGAAACTAAAATCGGTTTGGTAACATGTAAAATTGTCAAGAAATATCTGAAAAAGTTATTTTTATAACCGTTGAAAAAGATGGAGGCATTAAAAGCAAAAACACAACGACAGACCCCATTCAGGGGCAGAGAGCAACTCGCACATGACCCGCGATGCGAATCCTAAGTGCTGCCGAAATAGGAAGAGAGTTACGAAGGCTACGCCCCAAAAACTTGCGTCGGGTCCAATAAGACGTTTTCGACCGGAAGGAGAGAAGAGAGTGCACGTCTGCAAGGATGGAGCGAAGGAAGACGACTTGCAAGAGAATAGCGAGGGCTTCTAGGAGTGTAAGGTGATCATAAACCCATCACGAAGCTCCCACTACTCCTTCGTTGGCCGTTGCAGTGCGATGGAGAAAAAAAGAGAAATACAGGAAGGCATCGTCTGGAAGGGTCTTGAAAAAAAGTGGACGAGCTGAGAGACTTGAAAGGCCTTTTTTTATTCAGCTCATCCTCGTCTGAAGTAAGTAAGTCAATCAACTTCTGTCGCCTCACCATTTCCAACTCCCAACACCGGACGCGGCAACGAAGAAACGGGCACGATGGCAAATAAATACGATTGAGGAATACATTTCCCATCTCATACTCTTCGTATGATCGCAAGCATCGCCTGCATATTACACAGCAATAAAGTGGAGTCACATAGATGGCAGGGCGCTGAGATTCTGATGGTATATGGTCCCGGATTCAAGTCTATTTTCGTAAGTTAACCTTAGCAAAACAATCTTGTGAACAACACTTTTAAGTTTCGGCCTGCCGTTCTCATCTCAGATCTTCCAACATTTCTCCACTTTGCATCGTCAGAAACACCTTCATTGTGTTAGAAACTCGTTAAATACACGGAAGATTTTTCCAATGACAGGATTACGGTGGAAAAATCATACTTTTCCCATTCCCTTATAGAATTGAAATCGAAAAATCGATGGTATATTCTACAAAAGAATAGAACCTACTTTTCTCAAGGAAGAGGAATTTCCGGTTTCGCTGTATTGGTTCTATTATGTACTCACCACGACCAGGTCATAAGAGGTCGACCTCTTCCCTTCTATTTGTTTTCCATTTAATTGGCTATCTGGTAAAAAGTTGAGAGGCTAATTGCATTCCCACGAGAAGTCTTAGACGCTGCAAATGTAAGCATATATGTGGACTGGAATATATTCTAAAACTCGGTTGCCGAGGATAGAGTAATGTTTACTATTTGTGTAGGCAACTTAATACTCGTTGTCAGTAGAATGCTTAGGGTAGTGTGGGGCAAGAGTCCGCATGGGGCAAGATTCCTTTTCCGAAATATTTCTCAAAGTGGCAGGATGATGCCTCTTGTAGCCAATCAGTTTCATTTACGTGACCGAATGTAGCAAAGGGGAGTAGTTCAGTGGAAGACGACGACCGGCTGAACGTGAGTTTTCTTATTTTTCATACACACGCAGCATTTATCTAAATTGTAGGAACGCGTATTTTTTTGTACTTTAGGCGTTTATTGAGCTACTACGCTTGCCTACCGTTTCTTTATATGCATTCTTCGCCTCAAAAATTCATGTAGCTAGCTGGTTGCCAGCTCACCATGTATTTGTGGTATGACGTATTAGGTGTAGCAAGTGCTTTTGGGGCAAGAGACCTGGGACAAGTGTCCGAAAGAGGACTCTTGCCCCACACGCGCTACCTCCAACACCACCTTACTTATACCATTGATTTTTCTATGACTTCATAACTTCTGCTACATATATCTAATATACTTCGTTGATAATCGTAATGAAAGAAAATGTGGAACTCCAAGAGTAAAACCGATCGGAAAGCATCAGGACAACTAATTTTGGAGATATTTCTACTGAAGAGGAGCAATGGAGAATCCATACTTTCTCTTGCAGCTGGTCGAGAAATTGGTGAATTGTCATAGCGTAAACGTCTTCGGGCGGTATATTCAATAAAAAATGAATCATGGAATTTGAATATATTACTAAAAACCATAATTTTTGGCAAATCTCATTTAGAGATGTACATAAAACATCCTATTTTCAAAGGGGTTTGACATTCTTGCGAGTTCACCCGTCACCCAAAAACCACCACCACCCCCACCGGAGGGGCAAGTTTCCTATTTGTTTTTCTCTTATGTTTTGATAAATAACGGCAGTAATTTATTTTTTCTGCATCAATGGAAGATAAGATTTTAGTACATGTAACGATGAACAAACTGTATAAATACAAAGCTTATTACTTGAATTTGAATGCATAATTTTTATAATTGTTTGCTAGATGCGTACTCTTGCCCCTCATTCCCCTACAAAGTGTTTAAATGGCTCTACATAAGATTGATAATAGATTATAATGGGTAACTAGTCCTATCCTATTGAAAGGAAATAGCAAAAATGCCCCATTAAACACGAAAAGTCGAACAGTCAAAATATTCTCGCAATGCTGTCGCTTGGCGTAAGCGCCTAAGGCTGTTCGTCAAATGGTCACATCCACATGTCTCACCCCTCTATCCCATTCCACGTTCCCATAAACAGCGTATACCGAGGATGTGAGCTTTCTCGAGCACTGCATTTCCGTTCCATTTTTGTCGATCAAATTCCATGGTCTGGAGGACAAACTTCGTTCAACAAAGTGTACGAATTGGGAGGGGTGTGTGCGAATGGAATACGCATTTTGGAAAACAATGGTGCACTTTCATATTCGAAAGTATTATATAAATGCAAAGATTGGGATTTTATCTCGATGATTAATCTTCAGTTGCGCATCACCGCCGAGGCACAAACTCAAGCGCTTAATTTCATGCTCCCGTTCCCCTCAGACGAGACCCCAAAACACTTGGCCAATCCCTTCCTAGCGCAGAGAGGAAAAGCAAAACAAAAACTGCGAACTTTTTTCTGTCTTCCTCTCAGCATAAAATAAAATAAAGGACTAGGAGGACAAGGAAAAAAAACGAATGGGGAGGAGAGATGGCCGAATTTAATTATGCTTCTTCCCCCTCCGCTGCGACTGCGAGAGAGACTAGTTCGGCTTCCACCGCGCGCCCCAGCCCCCGTAATCCTTCGCCCTCTGCTTCAATGGGATGAGGATTTAATTAACGTGCAACTGCAGGGGAGGAGAGGACGGGCCGGGATTGTATCAGAAGCGCAGGCAGGAAGGAAGCCGTGGAACACGAAGCTGGACGCGCAAAAAAATAAAAGGAAGGGAAATAAAAAATATAGAGGAACGGGAAAGACAGAGATATGGAACATGCCGACCCTTCTTCTCCGCGAAAAATCGTTTCATGAAAGAAAATAGCAAGATTAGTGCAGGATGACGACTGGAGCGATGATAGCACTTCGCTGCGACGCCTTAATGCACTGCGTTCTATTTACTGGTAATATAGTATCGGGTTATTCACCGGGTGAGTTTGTTGAAGGACAACGTTTCAACGAGTTACTCACTCATTACTATCAGGGTAAATACTGAAAGTCTTTAACTCCAGAAATGAAAGGCAGGGCTTGCTAATTAGAAGTTGCGTGATTATGTCAGTGGCGATGCGACTGGAGCTAAGAGGAAGTAAAGGAGACAGTGCTGGACGTTAGATTTAGATACAATTTGTAGGAATGAATGAGAAGAGATAGAGAGAAACGGGAAAAGTAGAATGGTACTTGACTCCTTTTATTTTCGCGTGAAATCCGTTTGCAAAAAAAAAATCACTGCTGGAGCCGCACAAGGACTTGAGAACACATATTACTCCATCCTACAACTATCCCGTGGAAAGCAATAAGGGGTTAGGGATTACGTCACGGAGAGGTATGCAATGTGTTGGTTCCTCCTAAATGACGTGAATAGATTTCGGTTATTTCGAGGACCGGATATGACGGAAACGTGCTTAATAAGGGAGTTACGCTCAATTATGACGCAGGCACATGTTTGGCTATTTCTGGTTTTTGTAACCCCTTCTTTTTCCTCCAATCTTTGGCAAACATTTGCCCTTCCTGCTTGCAAACCCTTATATTTGAGCAATATGAAAGCGATCATAGTCCACCTACGTCGTATGATGACTTAGTTTTTAACTGTAAATCGTCTCTAATTAACTTTTTTCCCTTCCATATGACCTGCCTGACTTTCACCACCAACTATCTTCTCTGTTTTACTCTCTTCCCTTTCCCACGTAAGTATATGTGCATGGTGGAGCGGAGAAATTCTGCACCCCAAAAATGACATGCTCACATATCGAATTATCGTTCGGTCGTTTAAGTGCTCTCTATAGTCAGCGGTTAGATCGAAAGCAATGTTTTTTCAAACATTGATTTAGCATGGTTGACCTTTGTGCTACAGCCATGAATACTATCACCTTCAGCGTTTCTCTTCATGCTGCCGTTAAAGTTGATTCCCATTTCCTTCGACATAATTTTACTCATCACGTTCTCGGTTGTCCTCTCTGCCTTCTACTCTTGAATGTTTCCTTCCAGCGGCGGATCTATGGGGGAGGGATATAAAGGGGCTATAGCAGCCCCCACTTACGTATCAACTAGATAGAACTAATGCTAATAGACTACACTAGATAGAATGGTAATTTTGTTCGGACCCTCACTACTACTGGGGAGGTTAGCTACCCCACTTAGCCCCCATTGTCCCTATCCTGGACTCACCACTCTTTCCTTCCACAATATTCTGAATGAAGTTTCACGTCTGAGTTAGTGTCCGATCAGCTCTGGTTTTCTCACTTTTATTTTTTTCGAGTATTTCTTCTCGTCCGTGGCGTTCTCTTAATTAATTCCACATTAGTTCTTGTTTTACTCGTACAGAACCACATATTTGCATAATAGAGGGCAAGAGGAAAGGGAACGATGGAAACGGATACATGAGAAACAATATTCGGAAAAAGGTTCATCAGAAGAAAATGCCAAGACGGGAGCTCTATTAGGGCTGGAGTGATATCTCTCCATTTCCAATACACAGACTTCCCATTAGTTGTGAAATTCTCTCGGGCTAGACACCGAGTAAGGCTGTTGAGAGCAGAAGTTTTGACGAGTGGCTCTCTCATCGTCAATAGGATTAAGACTGGAAGTTAGTAGAGTCCTGAACTGAAAGTTATAAACTGTTTTCAATTGAAAGAAAAGGTTTACTAACTAAAAGGGTTCATGCTCTCCCACATGAACTTTCATCGGCGTGAATGTAAATGACATTTTATTTATATCATTAAATGTAAAATAACTTTTGAATCTCTCAGTATGATGGATTGCATCCATTACAAACCAGCACTCTTTCCAAATAAGACACCATTCATAAAGAAAAAATATACATTTGCATAAGTAAAAGGAGATAAGTCAGCATAACAGTTAGGGCATGGAGAAGATACGCTGCGAGTGTTCCTTAAAAATCTGCGAACATTAATTCATTTGAATAGAAATTGCATACAATTTACGGGTACTGTATTATTGTTACAAGGCAATGGATGAGGATGGGAAGGATCGCAAGCATTCAATTGATATCAGAGAGCCTTACTTGGCATTCACATCCACAAAACCCTCATTGACCCACACATTCACGAAAAGACTTCGTTGCAGCGATGCAAAGCCATTAGAGCGTGAGGGCCCCTTCAGCAAGAGAGCAGCCGAAGCGATCCAGAACCTCAAGAGCCCTACAGGGGAGTTAAAATCAACACGGATTGACGAACCATGATTGGTGATGCAAGGCTGAAGGGATTCGCAGCATTCCACACCATTTTGAATGAAAAGACGAATCCGAGGCGGGCATTTCGATTGAAAAGTGCTTTCGATTGAAAAAGAAGAAGAGACTACCAAGCAACCGGGATGCGGGATGTGGCGTGGTATTTGGAGAAGTAAGGAGGCCAACAGCTGAGGTCATTTGCGCCACGAGGAAATGGTCAGGAGGGAAGGGTGGAGAGAAACCAGGCGTCGGCATTGGCCTGCTCTTAAGGAAAGACGGTATGGGGACCACGGCCCAACGTCCCATCTGACGGACGGAGTGTTGCGCTTTAAGTGCCCTTCTCATTGCATTCTACGAAAAAATTGAAGCCATCGTCGGGATTTGAACCCGGAACCAAATGAGTAAAGCCAATTAAGCACCCAAATCCACTCGATACCACGAGACGAACGGTTTCGTTGTAACAGGTGCATAGAAAGTGCCAGACCTTCCAATACAGAAAACTTTAATGAGACGCTACGATATTTTCACATTGAAAGTAACTACCAATCTCTGCTCAAAGACTCGTAAAAAAAGATTAAAACAATAATCAACCGCGGTTGGACGTACGAATTCTCCAGAATGCTTCCAATTGCCATTTTAAACCACTTTACGTTACACTTTAAGTATGTTGAGAGAAACTAATTTCCATGACTAATTGTAGCCAAAAGTTCGATCAAGCTCCAATTAAAATGTTACGCAGTAAATCGGCAGTTTAAAACATTATTACTAAAGAATTTTAAAGGAAAAATGAATGACTTATAGCATGGGAATTGAGGTTTACAGCATTAAACGTTCGAAGCTTACCTATACGTAATGCCATGGATATTCCAGAAAAGGTGCTTGAGGAGAAATACGTGGGCAGCGTACCTTTTTAAGAAACGTGGTGGCACTTGGCTTGAAAATTTATTACCCAAGATAATGTGATGTACTATAGTGGCTGTGATTATGATAGATATATTGTGAAGGAACCGGATTTATGAGGATATATAGGCCAAATACCATCAAACGAACATGGGAGTAAGTAAGAAAGTAATTATTATCAAAACATGGAAACCCTGAAAGTAACACGGCGCAGTGCTCAAAGTTCTTGTATTTTTTTCTCCTTTTCCTGCCATTAAAATTCTGGCTCAAGAATTTCACATATCATTATCATAATGATTACAGATTTAAATTGTAAACAATGGCTATGATTGGTCTCTGTTCGTAAACCATCCATCACGACAGATAAGGGCACAATATGGTGGCCTTAAGATCCACAAAATGAAAGATTATTCACGCAGTCTCATATTTAACTGAAATTTATCGGCAATAAATACACCATGTAACGTTCATCGTGTCCACAGAAATGCATGTGAGAGTGTTTCCTCGAAGGTTCATTAACAGCCCTTCAATTTATCACTTTCTTGCTCCATCGTTGAGCTCTACTCTGCATTAAATGATGAATTTAGACGATCGAGCGATCAGCGTGCCTAACGTAGAACTTCCATCACCCGAGCATTTGTCCGCGGGTTCTCCGCAAAATGAGATAATTAATAACGGACGAGTCTGTTCTCGCATGAGTTGGTGGGAATTATTGAGGTTTGAGTTGGAGCAATCGAGACCTCTAAGACCAGCAAAATATATCATGCTTCTCCATTTCACTATCTCACAGAAAAAGAAACAATATTCAATTAAGCTTAAAAGAAATATAAATTTTAATTTTTCACAGGAAGAAATCTTCAGCGTAAATTGGCGAACAATTCATTGCAGCATACTTCTTCGTAGGGCGGTCAGGCTTATGCAACATGCCTTGATGTTTGACGGAAGCGTTTCAAAGAGGAACACTAAGTGAGGAACACAAAGTTTCAAATGGATTTGCAAAGGTTCCAATGTTCAAACAACTATTAGTTGGAAGTAAAAGTTTCCTCATCAGCAAACATGTAACCATCTTTAAGCTGCTGCGTTGGGAAAAGTGTACGTAATTCATTGACAAACACGATAATCGTTATTTTAGTTATAAAATTTCATGATGAGAATAATATCCACATTTCATATCTTGCAGGGTGATAAATCAAATCTATAATGCGTTCATTACATCATTTCAAGTTTTTGAAAGAGGGATTTCACTTCCGTCTTGAAGGGAAAGTGGCTTTAAAGTACAATTTTTCCTTGGCGACCAAAGGAGTTGTTAAAAAAAAGGAGATTTTCACAAAATCATTTCAAAAGTAATTTTTACGGAAACAGCCTCAATAGCAAATTTTTCTTCTACTGACGTTATGTACTATTTATTTGTGCACATTTGGTTGATATTGGATTAAAATCCTTTTTTCCACGCAATTGAGTATGACCTTAGGTGAATTTTACCAAGTATTTGGATGAATCGTACCTAATTACTAAGGAAATGAGTAACGTGCTACATGATACTTTATGTACCTTTAAATCTGTTAATGCATGTATGTGAAATGCAGTTTTCGAAAATAATGGAAAACACTACTTTTTGAAAAAAACTGAGAAATGATTTTTCCACGAGATAGCAAATTTGGCGCGGAAATTTCAAATTTAGCCTCAACGGGATCTCAAACGAAGAAGGTCCAGCTCGCTCACAATCCTTTATTTAATAGGACCTCCCGGAACTCACTTCAGGCACACTGGTGGCACATGACTGCCGAAAAGTTGTAAGGCTATCAAGGAAATAGTTCATCGCAAGTTTGACAACAATGTATAGGCCTAAATTTAAGAAATGAACCACATAAATTAATATCCGCAAATGAAAGACTACCAAACAAATTAACAAAACGTTTCTCAAACACTATTTATCGAACAAAATAGTCTGCAGGGATCAAAAATGAGTAAAAGGAAGGGCTTTAATTTTGAAAGTACCAGGTAAGTAACGTTTTCAAAGAAACTCACTGGCCTACATCAGCATGTGCCAGAAATCAACATTAAAGAAACCACTGTCGTGAGGCACTCGGTGAACTAAGATTTTTGACAAAAATGATTACCATTAAAAACTGTCTTATACTTTGCGGCGGAAGAAATCTTACTTTGAAGAAAGTTTTTGCACGGAAGTAGGCCAAAGTAACTTCATAACTGATTCCTGTTTGGTGCATGAAATGTGCTTTAATGGAATCATGGAGTATAAATATTTCCAGAGAAAACATTCAATAACAGAAGCTTTAAAAGGTCTAAGAAAAATTGAACAAGTGAGACAGACTCACAGCTCAAAGGCTCAAAGCATTACATAGAAAAGGAAAAGAAGCCCTAAATGTTGGGATACGTGCACAGATATAAATGGGGCAAAGATTTTGAAGAATTTTGAAACTTACGTATATAATACAAATTCATTTTAAAAGTTAAGAGTAAGAATAACTTAAGTCGCTAATGACAACCTGTTTCATTCATTTAGACGAACCTGCATGAACATTCCCTGAATTTTGGTCCTCAGGCCAAGCGATTTGTGAGTCGAAAATCTGAGAGAAGTCAGCCAAGGACATTAACCCAGCATAAGCAAGGAGTAAAAGAAAAATTGTGTTGAGATCAATTCTAACACTTTTTCAGCATCGCATATTTTTCAATATAATCTATCCTCTGATAATTTGGCCATTAATTTCTCTCTCATACCTTTTGCTCAGCTCACATGAAACGATGTAATAGGATGGTATCCTATTATTTTTTTATTGCCTAAATCGAAAGATTATTACTCCTGGAGTACTTATTTCACGCTTTTAGATTTTTAAATGACGATATGTATTTTTCGCGATTAAATGAAAAGTGAAAATTTTCAAGCGCGCGAAAACGCGACGGCTAAGTATGAATGATGGGAAAACTCCGTGTGACGTCGTTCTGGTTCCCGCTGTCGCAAGTGAGGTGACCTTGAGGCGAGGATTTGAGCGCTGATACGACGCAGAATGCTAGCAGGTAGCAGAGTACCCTGCTAGCTGGTAGTGCTTGCCTAAAATAAGGATTATTAATCCTTATCAAACGAAGAAAACTTTCCGACCTTAGCCAGTTTTAATAGGTGATTATTAAGACATGTTCCCCTGAGCTCTGTGCCTCATGCATGCATTGGTAATCTCAGGCGAGGTAAAACTCCTATCTACTCGTATAGAAACTATGTCCCTGTGACGTCACGTGGAGTGGCATCGCATGGGCGCCAATTTGGCCTTTTTCAAATGAGGATAAAATTGACCATTACCATTCGTCTAAACCGGTATTTCTAAAACCAAATAATTTGTACATTATGAATACACTTTTGATGGGTAACGAATCGCAATCAATGCCTTTTGTTCGTTTTGATGAAGGAAACTACCCTCTTGCTTCATTACATAGAAATTATAGCAAAAATACCGATTTCATTGAAATAAGCGTAATGAATGTTAAATGTTTGTCGCTTAAGTCATATCACGAGCAGCATATATTTTTTCTGCGATTGATTTGGACACTGCACAGCATCATGACTAACGGGAATTAATCTGTTCAGTTTAAAAGGTCGCTGCGTATTCGTTGCACGAACAAACTTGCAAGAACACGCTACAAATTTTATGAGCTAAAGGGGATGTGTCCATTCTCAGTTTAAGCTGCCAATGCAGTGCAGAGATTATCCCTCGACAGTCTACTACCAATCCTTTCACGCTAAAAACACTGTCTCACAGCCTTCAACAGAATCTATTTTTTTATTTTTTTATTTTATTTTAAAGAAATATAACCACATACAGCATATGCCATTTTATAGTGGCCAGGTAACAATACATAAATTAGAGGACGAAGACGCAATATAACATGTAAAAAACAATAATTACATTTACAAAAACAAAAGGACAACAAGAAACTGCAGTGACAGGTTACTTCGGTGACAGATAGGATAGGGAAAGGCTTATGAAGGATTTCAATGGAAGTGCAAAGGGGTCGATGTGTGGAGGGAGTGAGTTCAACACAGAAGTAATGCGGTAGAAAAACGAACGTTTAGTGAGCGAAAGTCTAGGAATGGGCATGTGGATTAGGGGATGAGAACGGGTAGGGCGGGGTGGAACTTTAAAATTGATAAAAGAGAGCAATGCTGGGCAGTCGATGGTGGAATTGAGAATCTTATAAATAAGTTTTAAATCAGCTGTGAGCCTATGGGTAGTGAGATTGGGGATGAAGAGGGAGGAGAGAATAGCATTAGTGGACATGTTGCGTAAATGCGGTATTCTATTTTTTACTATATTGGCAAAGAAATTGCTGACACAGTCCAGGGATGAGAGGTTGGTTTGTGAAGAGATAGACCAGATGGGACAAGAGTAGGTAAGAATTGGAAGAATGATAGATGAAAAAAAAGTTCGAAGTGCCTGGGGGTCTTTAATTTCAGTGAAACGGAACAGGAGTCCTAAGAGGGACATTGCTTTAGACTTGATGGATTGTATGTGCGGAGAAAAATTTAATTTATCATCAGTGATAATGCCTAGGTCCTTAGATGTTGATACACGTTTCAGCGAGTGATTAAAAATACTGTAGTCAAATTGATGAGTTATCTTCTTTAGGGAAATGGACATCACACTACATTTATCTGGGTTTAATGCAAGATTCCAGACATTACACCAATTCGATGTCTGACGTAAGGCATCCTGTAGGTCTTGGCAATCAGATGGTTTTTGAATTTCCTTGAACAATTTACAATCGTCAGCATAAAGGAGAGTTTGAGCTTGGGAAGAAGGTAGCAAAGAGGCAAGATCATCAATATACAAGTTAAACAGATAAGGACCAAGGACACTCCCCTGAGGAACCCCAGATGTCAGAGGAGACCAAGGAGAAGATGAGCCAGAAAGAATAACCCTTTGAGTTCGATTGTTGAGGAAGCTAGTTAGGAGACTTTTGAAATTACCAGAAATATTAAATCGTTCACCTAATTTGTGGAGGAGGAGGCTATGATTGATAGAGTCAAAAGCTTTGGAAAAATCCAGGAAAATGGTGTCTAACTGTGATTTATTATTAATGGAGTTAATGGCATTATGCTGAAAGACGGATAAGTTGGTCATGCATGAGCGGCCCGGAAGAAAACCATGTTGATTATCAGAGAGATGAGGGGAGGTGAAGTAGTATAGTCGATTTAAGATTATTCTTTCACAAACAGAAGAGAGAACTGGAAGTAAGGAGATGGGTCTATAGTTTGATGCAACATTTTTTGGCCCGGATTTATGAATGGGGATAACATTAGCAGTTTTCCATTGTGGTGGAAAAATGCCAAGGGAAAAGCATCGGTTTAAAAGCAAAGTTAAAGGAATGGAGAGTGATTCAGCACAATGGTGAACAAATATCGGACTCAGGCCATCAGGGCCTGATGAACGTTGAAGGGGAATTTTGCGTAAATATTTAAGAACTTCAAGCGGGTCGGTTCGGATTTCACAGAGGGAATTACTGGAAATGGGTGCAGGGAAGTGATCATGGGTGAGAGGTGGGGAAGAGAGGGGCGTCATGCATTCAGAGAAGAATTTAGCAAACAAGTTTGGTCTATTAGGGCCCTCGGCGTTACTGTTTTCATAACAAACATAGTCCGGAATTCTAGAATGATTGCGGCGGCGATTCACAAAAGACCAGAACTTTTTAGGGGTGGTGGTGATAGATGAGCAGACACTATGCACATATTCCTTGTGGTCACGACGGATGAGAGCTTTAGAAAATCGACGAAGCTCTGTGTAAGAGCGACGAGTATGTTCGTTCGGAGTCGTCTTGTAGAGGTACCACGCTTGATTTTTGTTTCTGAGAGCATGTAGGGTGTCAGCTTTAAACCAGGAGGGGAATTTCTTAGATTTTGGTTGAACAATAGGCACAAAATCCTTAACGGCACTTTCAATGACGGCGTACAGGAAGTCCACTCCATCTTCGGGGGTAAGGGAGGAGAGCAGTGACCAGGGTATGAGGTCGAGGGAGCGGTTTACGACCTCCCAGCAAACCTTCGACCATGCAAGGAAAGGCTTCAGAGGGCGGGGTGGAACCCCGCGGTGTTTCTTGGGGCTGGAAAAGTTGTAAATGACGTCAAGGGACTCATGGTCTGAGTCGAAGATGTTTCTGCTGGGGGTTATTGCCTCGGGGGGAGTGGTGGAAAGAAGGAAGTCCAACGTTGCCGCGTTTCGTGTCCATTCATTGCAGAACTGGGAGAGATGAAGGGCGTGGATGAAATTTTGGAGAAAGTACTCATCATGGGCGTCCACGGGAGACCCACTCGTTGGAGACTCCCAATGGATTGAGAGATTAAAGTCACCAAAAAGGATAATGGGGCCAAGAGTAATGACACTCATCACAGAGTCCAGGCATTTTTCTAAAACGGAAAGATCACTGGCAGGAGGCCGATAGAAACAGCCCACATAAGTTTTTATAGGTTTCGAATGTTTGTCAGAGGGTAGAGAGACTTCAGTCCACACAATTTCACACTCAGTCTCTAGGTCCAAGCGGCGTTTAGAGGGAAATTTATTATTGATAGCAACAAGCACTCCACCCCCTCTGGAGAGCCTATCTTTGCGATGTATGCCATGAGTGGCTGAGAATGATAATTCTCCGTCGCGAACACCAGGGTTCAGCCAAGTTTCCGTGAGCGCGATTATATCAAGTTTGGAAAGCTCATGGGCATGGGAGTCACAGGTTGATAATTTGTTCTTAATGCTTCTCACATTTTGGTAATAAAAATGCACAGAGGAAGGGCCTGGGTTTAGTTGTACGTCACCGGAGAGAAGGAAAAGCAGCAGGATAACGGCTTCAAGACGAGGGCACGGTCTGTCGGTTGGGGATCGAGGGAGTCGCCGGGACCTCGGCGGTTGAGCTGTGGGGCAATGGAGGCTGGTGAGTGATAGACCGCACGATGCAAACGAGGAAAAAAGAAATCTTCGTTCACTGAACACTTCAGAGGGAACCGGGTGCACAAATGATGTGGGGGGCGGACATGGTGAAATTGCACAAACACGGAGGGTAAGATTCACTGGGAATAGTACAAAAACCACAAAGAAAGCAAACTTTAACGGAGCGTGAGATGCCCGTGTCCTCCCGCAAGCGGCCATCTTCATTCTGTCCAGGGTGTATTTTGGAATACTTCACAAATTAAGGAGCAGACTTATTCTCGGGGACAGTCATAAATAAGTTATTGACTTTTCCCAGAGGTTATACAACATCGAATTTTAGCTATCTTTGCTTCACCAGAAATTTTTAATTCCTGTGAGTAAAATAATGCACCAAAACGAACATTTTTTCAGTTAACGCCGTAAAATTTCCTGTGAAAGAGGATTACAATGCACTAAGAATGCGGTTTAGTTAATATCATTCCGTGCATCGAAAAAATTTCTTAGCAATGAAAAGTATTAAAACCCCAATTTTTTTTAGATGATCAATAATTTTGGAATATACTGACAATATATCAAAGAAAATTAATTGGCAAAATCTATTATGTCACCGAGGGAAGGCGGTTAGTGTTCAATCACCCTTCGAAAGCTTAGCGACGCACTGACATTAATAGAGGGCGCAAAATTTCAAAGGGCTTTTATAGCGACGGGAGGAGTTATCACTCGTATATTAGGAGCGAAACGCCAACTGTAGAAACAAGTATCAGCTATAATTTTTTTCTATACCAAATATGTCCAAATTGCATCAGTTTTCTGGGCATTCTATAACGTCGCAACGTGTGATTCTTGTACCCCCCAATATGAAACTGAAAATGAGTTAGGGCTGAAAATAAAACATAAGTGGTGGCTTTTTGAGTCGAAGGAAATTCTTAAAAAGGGATAAAGCAAGAAAGAAATTACGAGGGACTTTAAAAAACTTATACAGTTGATAAAATGAGTCCACTTATTCAATAAAACCTTTCCCTTGGGCTACAACCTTGTCGCGGTGGAAAGGCTTGCGCGTTCCTATGACCCTAAGAGCTGCGCTGGCGGGATTAATTCGCAATTATTCCCTGTAGGGCCACCCATGCCAGAGAGGTCGAAGGGTAGGAGTCAGACGAAAGGTAGTCCACGTGATGGTGTCGCGTAAAAAACACTGTTGGAATGGAAGTGGGAAACCCTACCAACTATCTCTTCCCTGAAAACATGGAGTTTGATCAAACTAGCCTCGGATGAAATCGCGAGACCCAGCCCTTAAGGGCGGGTGTTGCAGGTGGCAACGAGATCGGCAAGGTCTTCGGGGTCCGTATCATGCGAAATCCTTGCAGAGACATATCATCATCATCTTTTTCAGCATCAGCAGTAGCATCCCAGGAGTAGGACAAGAAGACCAAGAGGATGGAGAAGAAGAAGGCATCGATGAATATAGGGACATGGAATGTGAGAACTATGATGAGGGCGGGGAAGTTAGAAAATATCAAAAGGAAAATGGATAAAGTGAGGATAGATATCTTAGGATTATGCAAGGTGAGGTGGAAGGATGGGGGGACTATTGGAGTGATGGGTATAAGGTCATATATAGTGGAGGGGAAGAAAGCCAGCGGGGTAGCTTTAGTGCTAAACGGGAAGATGGGTAAGCGTGTGGTAGGTATAGACCAGGTAAGCGATAGGATTCTGGTGGTAGAAATTGAGGCGCGGCCCACCAACCTTGTGGTGGCCCAAGTTTACATGCCCACCAGCAATCATAGGGAAGAAGAAGTAGATGAGGTGTATGAACAGCTCGAGGAAATTATTAGAGACACGCCGGGTAAGAAAAATCTGGTAGTGATGGGGGACTGGAATGCCTCAGCGGGGAAGGGAGGGATGGGCACGAAATAGGAGATTTTGGTCTAGGAACACGAAACGACAGGGGTGAGAAAGCAGCAGAATTTTGTAGGAGAAACAAATTATTCATCACAAACACGTGGTTCAATCATCATAAAGGGCGAAGGTACACATGGAAAAGTCCAGGGGATGTGGGGAGATATCAAATAGACTACATTATGGTAAGACAGAGGTTTAGGAATAGTGTGAAAAACTCGCGCAGCTTCCCCGCAGCGGGTACGGATTCGGACCACAATCTAGTGCTCATGAAATGCAACGTAAGATTCAAAAGACTTATGAAAGTTAGGAAGGCGAAGAAATGGAACGTAGAAGCCCTGAAGGGGAGTATGAGGAGAGAATATCAGGAACTAGTGGAAAATAGTATACGAGAGACTGAAAGTACTAAGACTGTTGAGGAAAGATGGGATAATATTAAAACGGGAATAGTCAAAGCGGCGGAGAAGTCAATTGGTTACGTTGACAGTAGAAGGATAAAGAAGCCGTGGATAACGGAGAACATGATAAGGGAAATGGAGGAGAGGAGGAAGTGGAAGAACGTGGACACAGAACAGGGAAAAAGAATGTACAGGGAACTGAATAATCGATTACGACGTGAAACTAAGAGGGCAAGGGAGGCTTGGTGGAAAGGACAGTGCGAGGAAATGGAAAAGTTCCAGAAGGATGGAGAAGTAGGCGCGTTGTACGCCAAAGTTAAATCGCTATCGGGTGGCAAAAGAGGACAAGCCATGTCTAAAATTAAGGCTAAAGATGGGAGGATGCTAACCGAGCGAGAAGAGGTACAGAGTAGATGGAAGGAATACGTGGAGGACCTGTATGACGGAATGAACAGACCAGAGAGATTGACTCTAGAGGAGGAAAGTGCAGTGGAGGAGGATAATAATGGGCCGGAGATATTAGATTCGGAAATAGAGAGAGCACTTCGTGATATGAAGGCTAGGAAAGCAGTAGGCGTGGACAATATCCCGTGTGAGCTTCTGAAGAATCTAGGGAAGGATAATAAGAAAAGGTTTTTCGAACTAGTGCGCAGGATCTATGAGGAGGGATGTTGGCCGTAAGATTTCGTAAAGACGGTTTTAATTCCGCTTCCGAAATTGAAGAAAGCTGTGGAATGCGGAGATTATATGACTATCAGCTTAATATCGCTTGCGGCGAAAGTGGTGCTGAGGATATTGAACAGACGAATGGAGGCGAGGGCAAACGAGTATTTGGGCGAAGATCAATTTGGTTTCAGAAAAGGGAAGTCAACTCGTGATGCAATAGCAATAATGAGGTCCCTCGTCGAGAGGAACCTAGAATATGACCAGGACGTATATGCGTGTTTCGTGGATTTTGAGAAAGCGTTTGATAGGGTAAACTGGGTAAAGTTGATGGATATTCTGAAGAGAATAGGTGTAGATTGGAGGGATAGACGACTGATTCGTAATCTTTATATGGCCCAGACGGCGCAAGTGAGGGTAGCGGACGGAGAATCTGGGTGGGCAAGCATTGGCCGAGGTGTGAGGCAAGGCTGTCCTCTATCGCCGCTGCTCATTAACGTGTACGCTGAGGGGATGGTAAGGGAAGCGTGGGATGAGTTAGAAGCTGGGATAAAAGTGGGAGGAATGATGTTCAAATCAGTGAGATTCGCGGATGACCAGGCGTTGATCAGCCAGTCAGCAAGGGGGCTTCAGGCTCTATTGGAAGCGTTATACGAACGTTGCGAGGAGTATGGGATGAGGATTAATTACAAGAAAACTAAGGTTATGCGGTTTTGTAAAGCATCACGAGCGAGGAATGTGAGACTCAAGATAAAGGTGGGTGGTGAAAAACTTGAGCAGGTTGAACAATTCAACTATTTAGGCTGTACCTCAGAGGAAAACGGATACAGTAGTAAGGACATCAGGAAGAGAATAGCATTAGCGAAGGAGGCGTTCATGAACAGAAAGGAGCTTCTGAGAGGATCGTTGTGTAAGAGTTTAAAGAAAAGGTTAGTGAAGAGTTTGATCTGGAGTGTAGCTCTCTACGGTGCGGAGACGTGGACACTGAGGAAAGAAGACGAGAGAAGATTGGAGGCATTCGAGATGTGGGTATGGAGAAGAATGGAGAGGGTGAAATGGACGGAGAGGAAAAGGAACGACGAAGTGCTGGATATGGTTGGCGATGAGAGGCAGCTTTTAGATGAGATACGCAGGAGACAGAAGGTATGGATGGAGTTAGTGCTTAGTGGTGAGGGGATGTTGAAAATGGTGTTAGAGGGTAGAATGTTAGGTAAACGAGGAAGGGGAAGGAAAAGAATAGGGTTTTTAGATAGATTGAAGGAGAGTAGGCCTTACAGTGAATTAAAGAAGGCAGTGCTGGAAGGAAAAGGAGATACTCCATGAAAACCTACCTTAATCGGTAGAATACTATAATAATAATTCAATAAAAATCACGCAAATACAGAAAAAATGCCATAATTCCATCATTGGGGGTGGGGGTAGCACATACGAAATAAGAAGGTCTCTTTCCTCCTATGTTCAGCAAATATTGGGAGCAAATAAAAATAAAAATTACAAAACTATGCATCATACAAGGAGGTTTATCCATTTTATTTTTCCCGTGAGCAATAGAAGAGCAAAGTAATATTTTACCATGGCCATGGAGATAAAGCCAAAAAGAGAATACCTACCTGCCCATTTATCTATATAGATTGTATCAAGAGGTGATTTCTGAAAACAGTTGTGGCGTAAATGACGTTGCGTGATGTCAAATTTCATAATATATTATAAAATACTAAACCCTATTGATTTCACCTACCAAAAGAAAAAAGTTAGAGAGATATGTTCACATGTTTTTAAACCATTATGTCTTTCTATTTATATAAACGATATAAATCAATGCATCTTTAAGGTTCTCTCAGGTCGTAGCTATGTTAATCATAATATATTTCGACTGCATTACAAGACATTTCCCCATTATATTTCAACGAGCACATTTCATTATTGTGTAAACCTAAAGGATGATCTAGTTAACCATTAATAGATATTTAAATCCAACATTGTCTATGCAACTTCGTTGAACAGTAAGTTTTTGATTCAATCAACCATAGAATAAAGCATTTCCGAAAGAGGAGTTAAGACTTGGCAGAAGGAGATGGTGAGCGAAAAGAATTTCTTTTTGCCCACGAAGACCCTTTGCTCAAGGATAATATCCAATGGCGGTGAAAAAATATGGAAAGCCAGAAGATTCCAATTCTTCTGCTAGAAAGGCATAAAATACGCGAGATCCCAGGTGAAATTTCTCCAAGGGACAAAGTTTGCCTTTTCGGGCCATTTGCACCCGAGAGAGGGCAGGCCTATCTCTCCTCGAAGCGAGACTAACGGAGCGTGAACGAAATGGGTTTGCAAGCCTCCAACGCGGAGCCGCGAATTCCCAACTATGCACGCCCTCCAAATTGCTAGACTATCGGAAACTATTCGCGGAAGGATCGCGTCGGCCAATACCTTTGCAATATTACTCCTTCCCCTCTTTCTTCCTTTCTTTCCTCTTGTCATGGAGTATCTGTTGATATTGGCTCATCGAATGCACGTGAAAACACTAAAGACGAGAAAAGAGGTTACATACGTACTGTATCCCCTCCATAGGATATTAAGCTGAATTTTCATCCATTGTTTGCAAAAATTAATGAAAATTCAGTTATTTAAGCAGCATAAGCACAAGCCTTTTGGAGCAGAGGAACGTAAAAAATTTTACCTCATAACTTAATTATCAATACAATAAAAATTTACATTACTGTATATAAGGTTCAAATGAATTTAAACTGTCCGTTTCTTCCTCTACTTATAAAGTTTTTAAGAACTAAGTCCTTGGATTTCAAAAATAAATGATAAGTACGTCTAATACTTATGACCATTTAAATACACGCCCTAGAGCGAAGGGTTGGAAAAAAGTAACAATGGTATCATGGTATACTTTGCTATCCTATACTTCTATTAGCTAAATTCAAAATGTCATTTCCGTTAATGGCACAATGGGAATCACGCCATTAAAAGGAGCCACTGACATCCGTATCAAACAAAAACTATTCATCAAAATATTGACACTCCATTAATAAGCACTTGAAAACAATGAACCTTTGAAAAAAATGATGATAAAATATGTCAACGGTCAACAAATCACACACTTAAACAAGGAACTATCATAACACGACAAGGGAGTCTTGAGTATCTAAAATGAGTAGTTTTTCAATATCTTGTCAGAAATGAGACCAAACGGTACATGGCATGGAACAATTTATCAAGGCAAAATTACAGTTAATATGAATCAGTAAAAAGTTGAATAGAAAATCCTGTTGGAGTGCAAGTAGCATTAGTTAAAATTGAGATACATATATAGCAAAGAGTAGTCAACATTTGAGCTGTGAGAGAGGTGTCGGAAACATGGTCAACTGTGCTTACCACTACTAAACGGCTTACGAAGTACTCCGGAGGAAGAGAAGTGATGCTCACCTGAAAAAGATAAGAGTAATATTACTTCGGAAAGACCTAATAATGCAAAGAGAACTTTTCCACCAGTATTTGATAATATTTTTCCACCAAAACATTTTTACTTGGGATATTTCATACATGCTTTCACGCCATTCAGCTCATTAAATTGTCTATTCCACTGAATACACTTTTGGAAATGCATTTCGATTTATCAAAGAATGATTTAGGAGCGGCATTTTAAGAGGAGTGGCAAGTGCTAAATATTGGCGAATAAGGGGGGTATAGTGTTTTTAGTATAACTCACGAGGAGCTAAAAATAGGAATTGGTAGTAACGATATTAGTCGTTGCGAAATTTCAAGGATGCATATATAAAAATGCCGGGGCTAAATCTTTTCTGAACGCACGGTTACAAAAAATGGCTCCACGGGGTAATATTTGAAATGTGACGCTTTCAGAAGATATAAGTGGAATGGAATTTTAATTAGGATTCCTCAGCGTAAGAAAAAATATTCAGGTCGAGGATAATCCTTTTTTTGTGCGGCGGCAGCATCCGAGTTAAGGATAGCGAAGAATGAGCGAAGGGCGGTGGTGGCATTTCGCGGATCGCGCGTTTTTTGTTTTCTCTCTAGTCGGCCATTTTGCACGGCTCCATTCACCTCCTGAGGACAGTGACCGGAAAGAATTCATTAAAAGGCAATTAAGGCATCCCTGCCCTTCACACGATCTAATACTAACGTGAACGACCACGAAATACAGCTACTTTCTAGCTGAGATTACAAAAAAAAATAATTAATCGGAAACTTTAGAGAGATAGGCTCAATTTTATAACATCTGTGGAGCTTAGAAAGTGCGGAAGAGGCAAGTAACAGGACATGCAGTCATAAGCACATAAGAAAGAGGTTTTTGAACTTCAAAAGATATAATTTTCACTAGAGAGCAATTTTCTTTTCTTAGTAAAGAACCCTAAACCATAAATTTCTGCTCATATTAGGCATTTCAATACGCACAATTCCAATTAAATCTAATGAAATTAGATATCCCAATATTATAGTATTTTGTAGTAGTAGATAATATTTTGCCCGTCCACCACAGTAAACAAATGGTTAGTGAGAGGCCATTGCTGTTAAAACTTCCATCCAGTTTAACTCCAAGCCTATGACTCAAGTACCAATTTATTTATTTATAATTCTAATACCGCATAAAACATATAAAAAATGTCTACAGTCGACTCCGCTTTTATTCACACCTGAGGAGTGAAGAAACAAAACATTCTCTTAAAATACGAATTTAAACAAAGTTTTACCAGGAATCACTTATATTTTCTAAGATTCACAATAAATATTTATTTTTAAACATTTACATCTCTTTAGTGCAGCTTTTATGTAACATACTTCATTCACATTTTAATTATTACCAAAATCCACATTTAAAAGCACAATCTGAAAAGTGGCATACTTCTAGCCCAAACAGTTCAAATCTCATCACTATTATAATGAGTTGAAAAACATAATCCACTCCATGAGGAAAGATCGGCTAAAACACATTACTTAGCTAAAGAATTTCTCGATACTCTTATTAGTAAGACGAAATACTGACGAATTATATTTTAATAGTTGGATAAAAAGCTAGCACATTTTTATAATTACATCCCCCCCCCGCCCCTTTGAGTATCCAATTTACATTACATAGAATGGTAATTTTGTTCGGACCCCCGCTTCTGCTGAGAGGTTAACCCCCAATTAGCCCCCCACCTGCTTTCCCTATCTTGGATCCGCCACTGTCTCATGTTCCTTAGCGAAACCCGATATCCCCCCAAGTGTCTTGGGTTGTTGACACCCCGATTCGAGAAAATATATCAGATTACAATGTGTGAGAATAGTTACGCATCTCTCATGTTAGTATGTATTTGACCAAATGGTATCATTTACCGTGGGACTCTGTGCCGATTTTCTTTCTCTGGAGAAAGTGATAACAGCCTGGCAAACAACATTGTTACCATATTTCTGCTATGGGACAGCTTCCTCACACAGATTGCGAAATCCTAAGTAATTCAGTAAATGCTGGTTTGGTTAGTGAAAGAGTTTCATCCTCTTTGTCGATATGAAAGGTGTTTACAAAAGCAGTGCGGAGAAAAGGAATAAGGAGAGGAAAAAACTCTTTTATGTTAATATCATCTCAAATAACTTGAGTGCTTGGCTGAATAAGAACAATGGTTCCTGTACCGATTCAATACTCAATGAGAGTTTTGATGCATATTCATGCACGTTGGAATATTCGTAATTTCATTTTAATAGTTTAAAAAATACCGCCTTGTGACACGCTTCGAGTGAACTTGCATGTGACGAGGGGGAGGGGGTCAGGACACTCGTCGTGTGGGTATACAAAGGAAATGTTCAAACGAAATTACGCCTAGCAATTATTAAATATGGCGTAGGATGACATGTACGCTTGAGACAGTACTTCAGGTGTTTCGTTGCCACTCGAAAATGTGATGCTCATGTAGTTAGTAGCCTTTTCAGGACCGTTACTACCGGAACAAACTTTTAAGGTGATGAGGCTATCATGACTCTCGACCCATGGTATCGAGCAAAGTGCCTTTAGTACCCGCTTCTTAGATTCGGAGAAATTCATCTTTTCGATATCATCAATAAGAGCATTTACTCGATGAGCGTAGGCCGAGAGGAAGACAGAAATCGTTCCCAAAGCATTTCTTATTCTCGGGATTTCGCATTATGTTGTGATGCACAAGTCAAAGGAGAGACTAAAGCAATGAGCGTAAATTGTCACTGCTATATACATGAACCATTTATAAAAATCCCTTTAAATATTGGATTATACTGCAATATAACATATGCACTGGTATTGTAACGGCAGCGCTAATTATCATTTATGAGTAGCACTTGTCCCGATTTCCTACCCTTTCCTTTTGTTTTTTTTTGACTATTTGAGTGTATTTGGTACAAATTTAATTTATTTCGTGTATGCGTGTGAACAGCATTTTTTTTTAATACCGCGCCAAAGAAAGTGAATCCCGACCCGACAGAGCGCGCTAGTGAAACCAATGCCCTTCCCTACCTTCCCCTCTCACGAGGCGCCTGGAGATTGAGCCACTGAACATCGGAGAGATACGGTGGAGAAGTCAGTCGAGCATTGATCGAGCCACCAACATCGGAGAGAGACAGTCATTCATTGCACCACAAGCATCGGAGAGATTCGGTCGAGCATTGAGCCACCAGGCATGCAGAGAGAAAGCATTGAGCCACCAGGCATGCAGAGAGAAAGCACCGGCAGAATCCCGAGACGACTACGACTCGCCTTGACTCGAGTGAGTCGAGCATTTGAGCCACAGGACACCGGACAGCACCTTGGCAACTCCCCAGTCAACGGCTTAGAAAATGCAACGAGGAACCATCACGAGCGCATGAGAAGTCTACTCTGCCTCGCCACCACCTCCTGTTCCCGAATAAGGTGCAGTAATCAACCGTGCCCTCCCCACTTTCCCCGGTCGAAGCAGCGTCGAGAACGTTTTTCCCTTCTACCCCCCCTTTTCCCCATTTCAAGAAAGCGCTGGAACAATTAGTGAATGTTGAATTTCAAGTGTGCAGCAGTGGACTTTTAAACCCTGCGAAAAGATTTAAATGCAGTTCATTTCAAGTTTACTTTTATGTTATCAAGTTGATTTTTGGTTTCTTTGTATTTTGTATTTGATCCTTGACAATCCAGGCCCTACTAACATTATTTCAAGTGCTACTCCCCATATTTTTGTATGTTAAATTTAATCATTACGATCTTTGTGAATAAATGCATTTCTAGTGTTCGCAACCCAGGAATAAGTGTGGTCTTTTACCCTCAACCTCTCCTTCCAATTATCCCGTACGTTTCGCATTCCCAAAATTACTGGTTTTTTCACGTCGCCCCCGCTCTGAGGTGTTTCTTGATCTATTTTATAACGGACGTAAAACCCGTTCGTCACAGTATATTTCTGCAACTGAAGATACAACGTCATAAACTTAGTTTGAGGCGGGGTCTACTGCTAATCCCAACACTACGTCTGGTAAATATGAAAAAGAAGACACTGCACCTAGTTGCAGTCATCATGAGCGAGTCTTATTCAATGCATTAAAACGTCAACGCCTCACTCCCGTGAATCATCAGCAACGAATTCAAGTTCTGGCACAGAGAGTGAAGTCGTGGAAAACCATCAAGATCTGCCACACAACAGCTTGGATGCTTCATCCCTCCCAATGGAAATCGCCCAACCAAAGTGAAAAAAGCGTTTATGAAGGAATACCCCATTAAATTTACCGAAGGAGATGGAAAGAAATTATATTTTTAGCCCTTTAAAAGTTACTACAAATCTTTTTGCAATCGGTGAGAAAGTTCGTAGAAAGTGGCTATCCCACTCAATTTAGCTGAATAAAGTTTATAGCTGAGCCTGCATGGCTTCATGGAAGGAAAAGAACAAAGAGAATCTTCATTCATTACCGGACTAGATGTTTTCTAAAAAAAATGTTTACACATCGGTTGAGATTCACAAGCAGTCAAAATACTATGACTTCATCTGCGGAAGCAGCTTTTCGGAATCAACCAGGCTTAGATTTATCAAATCTTCTGGCTAGTAATCAGACAAAAATGCGGGAAATTTGTTTATATTTTTTTTGTTTTATTTTAGAGAAATTTATAGTAGAAGGCTGGTTATTCCACGTTTAATTGGTATCGCTTTATTTATGCCCTTGACACTTTAGAACACCATGGCAATTTCCTTGAATTGATAGAGCTGGTAGCAAATTATGATGTAAAGAGTATGGATAAAAGCTTTGTACTCGTGATTATATCAATATGCCATGCAAAAATTAATAAGTTATGGTTAATTCATAACAACCAAAATTCTTTATATAGCCCTAATGTGCTTTTTTAATATTAAAAAAATTAACTTTCGCTGTTTTAAAGGGTTATTTGAAATGATTATTTTATAGGATTATTGGGTTTCAGGGCATTTTCAATGAACAAATTCACCAAATAGATAATAGAAACATTATACATAATTTAAATTGATTAGCTGTGAAGCTCACTTTTCAGTATTTTTTCTCGCGAAAATTTATTTTTTAAATTTTATCTAGTTTATAAGAGGTAGAATAGCGTCAAAATTCTTTTCCGGGAATGCAAATTCCTAAAATGTTTTGGGTGGGGTGAGGGGGTGAATCCTCCGCTTAGGGCGGCCCCAATAACCTCAGACGACCACTGTCGCAAAAATAATTAAATTATCAATATAATCAGTAATGCAAGTGCTCTGCGTTCGAGAATGTATCAATCAACTCAAAATAAAGCAAAATAATTTAATAATGAGGCGACAATCAGAGCTAAATTTAAATATTACGAATGAAATTGATTGCATTGATAAAAACTCAAGTTAAATTTCGAAAACACAACTTGAAAGAGGAATTCATGGCTGCCCAGTTTCGATCCAAGAATAATATTTATTGGCAACTTTACGCACTTTGACAATTTCAAGGGAATATATGAGTGACTACATATGATGTAACCGCATTCGATATCAATCAGAGCTCTAACGAAATACAGGACCTGCACAGCACACACTCAAGTTCAATATAATATTATAATAATCCTTGCATAATATTTATTGTGAAAACATGCACAATAAGTGAAGACGCAACAATATCTGACACACCTGCACCAACCACACCTAAGTTATACTTTCTTCTGCAAGAAAACGTCATTATCCTTCTGCACGCCACCAACAATTCCACAATAGTCCCCGATTCTCTTCCACTGTTTCACCAACGTATCTACCAATTGGCCCCAGTGTCACCTACACATGCTTGTGTTCCTCCATTCTTAAATATTGTGGCGGGGGTTTTCACAGCTCAAGCGCCATGTAACAGTGGCGTAACTATGGTAGGGGTGAGGGGGATAAATTCCCCACCCAAAGAAAAATAAAAAAATATTCAAAACCATTGTCTAGTTTTCAGTTATAATAACTGCATCTGCTTAAAGTTAATTTTTTAGTTCCAAAATGATGTAAAATGTATTTCCTGGCATTTGACTTTTTTTTTAATTTCCCGAGCCCCCTCCCAAGGCATATTCCTAGTTACGCCACCGCTATGTAACACTCCCCTGCACTCCAACGGTTGAGTCGCAGCGTTTCGAAGGCAATTTGGCGCGGACTGAGAATAAAACTTTCTCATCGCTTTATCCGGCCCTAATTTTCATTTCCGCCACTCAAATGACGGAAGTGCTACTAACGCCACAACTGCCAGGCTGAATGTCTAGATGCTGGGAAAGAGGCGAAACTCAGAACACGGCGAAAAGAAGTGCAAATGGATCGATAGGTTTGTGGCGACGCCAACAATAGGAAATAAAATTCATACAGGGAATTTACATGTGTGAAAATACGTATATGGCTACCATTACAGCAGTATGATAATCTCTCAGCAAGTTAATCGGGGTTTTATTGGAAGATTAGTGAATTAAGCAAAAGCTGAAAAATTGTATCATATAAAATTATTTTTTTAAATATCACCCTAAATCTATGGCTATAACAAACACTGTAGTAAATTTTAAAGATTATTGCGAGGCCATCGACACCTGAGCAGTGAAAGAATAAAAGCGCACGAAAAGGTTTCTTAAACTGTGAATTAAAAGTAAAAATACAAAAATCGATGAAATTTTTTCATCCACTCTTTCACAAAAAACTATAAAACTTCTCAAGCCACTGACAATGAGTACAGAAGTAAGCGTACCGCAGAGGAAAACGGATTTTCCGAAAAAAATCATTCTTGGACGAATATATTACTTGATTAAAAATAAATTACTTGATGTAATTCCATATAAGTTCAATCACTGCCCCATGTGTCAACTAAAACAGTCATTATCAAGGTCATCCTGATTAAGGCTGCTAAGCTTGAAACCTTGGTCGGTGGAATGAATATCTGTGGAACTTTATAAAGAAATTTTATTTATATATATCGCGATAAGGCTCCAAAAAAATATGTTTGAAAATGTGTTGAACATTCATTAACATATCACCGCATTGGAGACGGATTTAATTTGGTGGCCGTTATATCAGCCGGATTGGGTGGTTATAAAAAGCCTAATTTGAGGTATTTTGACTGGATTAAAATTAAAGCTCTAATTGGATTAACCAAAACAGAATAAGTGCGCATTCGAATACGTTATTCAAGATGAAAAGATGGAAGACATTTAGAATCTTATTAGATTTCAAAAGGAAGTATTGCCTCACGAAAAGTCGAAGATAGTAAAATTATGGGCTTGACCAAATTCAGAATTTTAATAGATGTGTCTGGAATTGGTTCTAACAAAACATGTGATCAGCACACATTTATTTATAGAATTTAATGTAGAAATCCTTCTCCATTGCTTTAATTAAAAATGGGAAAAAAGCAATAGCAACTTCCATGCACTTGGAGGATTTTAATAAATGAATTATGGAAACGTATTGCTTTTATTTTAGACTCGTGCAGATACATTCCAGTAGAAAATTATGACGAAAAACGACGTGTACGTATAAATCAACCATAATTATGAATATGCATCGCTCATGCTGGCATTATGAATCCCCTAGGAATGATATCAATGACATGGAATACTACGCCAATGAAAAACACTGATGCCACTCCGAACAGCACAAAAATACTCCGAAAAGCTCTCGAACCTTTAACTTCATACGACTTGATTATGAAATACCTTTGCGACTCTTATTAAAACCTGTAGAAAGTTAAATAAACATTCTTAAATTTCAAATTGCAAAGTGTCATGGACGTTGTAATACAAAGCTTTTATTTATTTTATTATTTATATAGGTCAAGTATAGCCTGATTCATTTCCAAAACATCGGTAGGTAGTGATGATTTTTGGAGCTTCTGTTTCTACTCAGCGGTAGTAATTAAATTTTTGCGAGATATTCTATCAAAAAAAGACGCGTATTAGACCATAGTTTTTTCTTTTCCGCTATATTACAATGTAAAACATCTAGTCTGAAAATTTATCACTGTCTACAAGTAACGAATCCTATATTTCTCTCCAGAAAGTAAAGAGTTTTGATCCATTACAAGTGTTGAGTATCGATAGTATCTTTTAGATTATCAATGCCTGGATAATTTAGCATGTCTATTAATTGCGGACAGGAAAAGAACTTCAAAATGTCTCAATAAATATGAAAAGGACAATGGCCAGTATCAGCTGAAAATCGACAAAAAGTGTGTAAAGTATGCAGAAAAAAGATATGAAACCCATGCATAGATAAAACTAGGAAAGCTAGGATTGAAAAGATAATTGTTTTTTGTTACCTTTGTTATTAACTACTCCGAGATGGTTAATCACGTCAATTTTTGTCACGACTAGCTTGAGATGAAGGCGATGGATTGGAAAATGGAAAAATAATTGATTCTTTATTTTTCAAACTCCACATAAATCAAAAATAAATTGAAATTCGTGAACTGGTCATTGTGCACTGTAAGACTTTACGGATTCAGTTTTTCTCAAAGAAGTGCGAATGAAAAATGTACGAGCAGAGTAGCTAAGCGGATGGGGGAGGGGGAAGGAGTTGATAGTGGGTGGAAGTGTTGAAGGGCATGCCCGCATCTTGTCGCAACCCCATTCTCCTTTTAAGTCCGACCAACAATAGATTCAGACGTGAAAGGTATCGGCCCATCTCCACGGCAGCAGCCCAAGCTCTTCCTTTGTGTCCTGCGCTGCTGGTGGTGCTGTAAGGACTTCGTCAATCCCTGTAGGGACAAACACTCATCTCAAAGCAATGTATACATAGACAGTCCGACCCCTAAAACAGCCTTATCCTCCGTCCCGCGACCCCGAGCTGTACTGCCCATCCGGGTGGAAATGAGACGCTTGGACACTGCGGCATCGACGCCATCGACGGTCAGCGATTCGAAGATTAGTTTGACGCAGCTCTCCACTCAGATATTTTATCAACTTGCCCTTCAAGATAAAAACATTTCTTGAGCTTCACATCCTTTATTAGCTGCTCAATGCAGGTCATTCGAGGCCTTCCTTTGCCTATTTTCCCTTCTACCTGTCCATCAATGATTGCTTTTATTTATTGGCTCAATGTGTGACCTAGTACGGTGTTCCATCTTCTCAATTCTTCAAAAAGAGGATCTCCTACTATTTTCAGAACTCCCGCACTCCTCCCACCATCTATCGATTTTCCATGTATCACTCGTGCTCATTAATCATTTCCTTACTTCAACCTCCATATTTCCAGTACCAAGAAATTTCTCCTTTTGAAGAATATCTCTTCGTTAATTCCTCCGACAATTTCCTCTCTCTTTCATCTATCACTCGTAAACACAGTTACCCTGAGAGCAGAACTTCACCAAATATGAGGTTTAGTCTATTGTTTTGGTTACACCGGTTACACCTAACAACTAGAGAATAGAATGCAGCTAGTTACCAAGACCATTTAGAGCACAGACTCCCTCGATATCATGCTTAATGTTAATAAATTAAAATAACAATTGAAATAAACCTCTATCCTTATGTATGAGCACAAATCATTACAGCTTTATGGAACTTAATCAATGGAAAGCATATAAAATAAAACTCGACAAATACTTTCATATAATCCAAAAAGCCGCCTCATACTCATAATTATTATTTACTTATTATTACTTATAATTATTATTAACTATTTCAATTGAAAGATACAAACCATATCTTCATGCATGGTCCATTAGCAGTGGACACGGAACGCGGCATATTGAAAATATTGAAAACAGTAAAGTCGGTTTCATCTTGCATTCATATTCCTCCTCCCTTCATTCAATCTAAGCCCCACTTTCGATCCAAAAATGGCCAACAGATGACAATGGAAGCACTAATCAAACCTTTCCTCAGAATATTGTAAAAAATGCAAAGCTGCGAAAAAGTTATCAAAGATAAGTGCTACTGCAATGGTCTGCATAAACGCTCCCTGCCGTGTAATACAATACTCCTAAGGGTAATTTTAGTTTGGCAAAAGCACTCATAGAAAACGATAAAAATAACAAGTAAGTTCTGCAGAAGTGACACACATCAACACCCTCAAAGTAAATGATACCCATGCCCCACGAAATTTAAGTCACCGTGGACAAAAAGCCACTTTTGCCATACCGCGATCAAACATGCATCTAATAACAATTTACATGGCAATGTTAAATAAATGTATCCTTATCTGCACTTGAAAATATATATTCTATCCGTTAAAAATTTCCTTTTATCGTGTAATGATAATCACCATTCATGTCATTCTCCAGTGCAATACGCGTGAATTGAATGTACTAGTGCACTTGGGATTTATCTGGTGGTCGAAACGCGTTGTTAAATAAATTTGTGGAAAATCGCCATCTCTCTTATTTATTAATCAGGATGTTATTCCCCCATATCTGGCCTGCCTCAGTAACTTCAATCCGAAGGTTAATCTAGAAAGGTGAGTGTACGACTCACCCATGCATAAGCCACAAGCGTGGATTGTACAGATTCAGGGTATGTTTCCGTACTAGATCCACTTTTCACGGCGAATATTGTTGTCTGGAGGTGTTCGGAGGACTCACTTGCTATTTGAACCCGGGCCCTTCAATCAGCAGCAAAGTACTCTAACCACTGGGGTACTACGATATCAGAAAATGGTAATAGGACCCCGAACTGATGGATGAGAATGGCTCATTATTTTCACCGGCACGTAGGGAAGCTTTTCTCTGGAGTAGCTCTGGTGACTGAGTGCAATAGAGGGTACAATTTAGCTTGCGACTTCTATTTATCCATCCTATAATCCTTCAGTAAGCAGTTTCATTGGCATACGATTAAAACTAAGGCGAGGAGGACTTTGTGAAATCTCAATGGTGATGGCGCATAGACTCTGCCAGGATATTGAAATATTTGGCTTCTCCCATCCGTGCAATGACTGCAATAATGTTTGCTCCGCATTAATTGATTTTTAATTATCTGGGATTTGAATAAAGGGGATGAAGACGTCGACTTTTGAGAATTAATGCAATAGTTGGCTTCTAAGATGTTATTAATTTTAATTAGAGCAAATAGTTTCGTTACGGGGTACATTAACAGGGTATCGCCTAGTTAGCTTTTTAGTAGTCTTTTTTAACCCTGATTTTTTTTAAATTTCATGATCATAAATACATCTAGTGTCCATAACATAACTCTATCTCAAATACTAAATATGATGTACGACTGGAAAAAGTTATAATTCTAGAGAAATTTTCAGATTTAAAGACTTCTTAATAAAGTTGGCCCTGATGCACTCTAGGGACTAGAGTGTATAGTGTTTACCTGTCGTCAATCACCACGCCCCCTGATGCGATATCGTTGCATTGTTCAGCTTCTTCCTTAATTGCTTAGCAACACGTCCGAATAGAGCCCCCATTCCGGCACAAAGCGACAGGGGATCTCCACTAATTCATCCCTTTGGCGCAAAAACAAACGACTTTGGAATCCTTCCTCTAACTAACCACAGTGCAAGCCTCCCCTTTGTCTTTCGAGAGCAGGGTTGCGGGTGGGCAATGAAAACGTTGCCTTTGAACGGAAGTCTGCCCTCAGCAATTAAAATTGATGCTATCATCTTGCGAGGACGATCCTTTGAAATGTCACCTGCTGCACGGAGCCAGGGGAAGTCTTTGTCCGACGTGTTCTGCTTCCGAATTACGCTCACCTTCAGCCAATACCACCCCCTGCCGCACTCCCTAATTCATCCCCTTGCGCCGTGACAAACTCATTTAATTGTGCGACATCGGATCCCAACGCTATTCCTCGCACGGAGAAATCTTCGAGGATCAGAAGACAAAAAATGACAGTGTATGGGGCAAGAAGCGTCCGAATATTTCATCAAAGAATTCTCCTGTTGGATTCCGGATGCTGTTACCCATCACGCATTTAAATGCGTTTACAAAAGTCGTCACTAGCGAGCAGAGACCACGCCACCGCGCTGCGGACATTTATGAAAACTGATTGCAATGCGCACCAAATGGGAACAAACATCAAGCCTCAACGAGATGGACTAGTGGCTCCTCTATCCATGTAGCCCTCAGGCAAAAACAATTGAAACACGATTCGAAGTTCATATGTTTTTTTGGGGCCAATGAAGAAGTTCGAATTGTTTTATCTTCGTTACTATATCTTCTCTACCTAAACGCATGGGAGATAGTTATGGAACACTACTTGGAAAGAAAATATAAAAACGGTCCGAAAAAAGCACTTTATCTTATTTTAAGAAACGTTTTTTGTAGATGTGACTTGGTAGTAAATTTCGTCATAAGCAATGTTTTTTTCTGACATATAATATTTATATGCATGAATACTGCTCAATTCTGTATTAAAATCATACGTCGACCATGTACATATACGACAATGATTTTAACAGAGGCATTGAGTAGTAATCCAAGCGCCTAAGCGGGGGCAGATGTCAGAAATTTTATGTTTCAATATTTAAATACTGAAACTTAAAATATTTCAGACATTATTCTATAAATGTTGGCAATAAATTGTTTATTTCAAAGGTGCATTCTCAAAACAGTAAATATTGGAGCGAAAGAAATACCGTTCCTATAAATGGTGGGACTCACAGCATTAAAGATAAAAGGTACGTGTGTTAATGAAGTCTAACAACCTTTAAACAGGGATTAAATGGGTCGGAGGGCAATATTCATGAAATCGGCGTCGCCAGCCTGCCCTCTGTCATCCGAGTGTTTATCGAGCTGAATACTCCCTTATCGCCTCCTCCGCGTTCGGCCGATAATTCTGGGTGCCCGAGAGAGTCGGTGACAATTGAGAAAAATGGAAAGCATAGCGAGCGAGAGCAGGCTGTTGAAACGTCAAAGCGGTGGCCGATCGGATATATTACAGAGAAATTAACGAACAGCGAATAGAGTGAAATGGTATCCCAAAGAGCAGGTCGTCCAACGCGAGTGCATTAACATTGAGCGTAGAGCTGGGATTTATGAAGTCAAAGTCATTGGTCAAGCCAAAATCGATTCTTGACCATTGGGCCTTCGGCAGACACAATATATTTTTTTACACGGGGCTATTTTCGACTAGCTAATTTTTATGCTTCGCCATCATTTAATATTTTTTTTACTTTATGAACACTTTCGACTGCTACTTATGTTTTATATATGATTAAAACTTAGCAAACACTACTGGGTGACATGGGAAACACCACTCCATATGTGAAAAACTCAGCTAATTTCGTGGATGTAATAAAAGAAACCATCGATAGAGAAGACCTAGTGGTTAGATTCCATGTGATATCGCAATTTATAAGCGTTTCCATCGAGGAATCGGTGAAAATTGTGAAAGCGTTGACCAGATTATGAATACCAAAGGATTTCCCCAAGCTTGTGGAGCACAGCCTAAGGAAAACCTTTTTTCTTCCGAAACAGGAATTACTACGAACAATTGGACGGCGGAGCGATGGGTTTGCCCATTCCCCCAGTAATGGCCAACAACTCCATGGGAAAGCTTAAGGTGGAAGCCATCAACAAATACTACAAGCAACCCGAGCTATTACCGCGGTATGTCGGTGACAAGTTCATTATATGGCCACACGGTACAGAAGAATTGGACAAAGTTCTGATGCGTGTAAGCTGGCGATACCGAAGGATCCGCCTCACAATGGAAAAGGAAAGAGACGAAAGCTATCGTTCGTGGAAGTCATGATCAAGAGAAAATACGATGGCAGTCTTGGATACAGGAGAGAGCCCGGAGAGACAATTTTAAGATAGACGATGGATACCACTTATTTCCTTATTGGTTGAGGCTACTCAGAGGAACCGATGGGAGAGCAGCAGCAAAAACTGGCACGATGGAGTCCGTATACATATAGGGATGGATAAGATCAACACTACCCCCACAACATAAACACTTGCGCACAAAAGTATTCCATAGTCAAGTGGCTGGTTAGAATGAACTGGTTCACCGGGACTGGTTCATGGCCTGCGGCGCATCAATTATATGCATGGTTAGACCGGCATCTTCAAACTGAACACGCTTGCAGTAGTGCCAGCCAAACTGTTTTCGTCTCATAGCAACCGACGCAGTAGCAACCGAAAGATGGAGAATTGGAATCTCAACACCGCGGATGGGAATATGGTTCAAAATTATGAGAATTACGCACGGTAGAGGATCATGAAGTGCAAATGATAAGGAAAGAGAAAAAGTCACAGTACCTCATAAAACTTGGAAAAATGGAGGAGTCGGTGGGGGAAATAAATGTGGGGAGGATGGCGTGGTTAGACGGGCCGAATGCAGAGGAGTTACATAGCTGAAGTGTTGAAGAGAGAGGGAATATGTCGAGGGAGGGGGAAATATGGAGGAGGAAAAATTGCAATAGAGAAATGAGTGTGAGAAGAAACAACGAAGGATATGTATGCATCCATGCATACCACTATTTGGAGCATTTTATCACAAAGACAAAATTTGGACTTGGCCACACTCCGCAGTGATGCGTCTTTCTTTTCTGATTGTGCCACATTTACTTTCTTATTGCTATTATTTACTCAATGGTCTGCTTGTTTAACACATTATAAATCCTGTGGGCCATTTTTACGCATATCTGTTTAAGCTCCTGATTTTACGCTACCCTTTTAGAAGATGCAATTACGAATTATTTTGGGAAACAATTTTGCAAAGAAGATAGAAAGACTACCCCGATCAGGCATATACGTATGGTTGACTAAGTATTTTTTTCCATAATTTTAATATAAATTCATGTATCAAAAGTGAAACATTTTTCTGATCCGACTTCCAAGAAGTGTAAGCTAAATTAGCAGTTTACCTATACTGATTAATTTTCAAATATCAGGAATTATTGTGCAATTATGTACAGAAAGTTTCAAATGATCAAACATATTGCACACGAACTACACTCCTCATAGAGCTACTCAAAATCGTGTCCTCGGATTACTTATGGGAAGCAAGGAGCAACGGTTACAATTTAAAGACCGCAGATGGTAATTCTCCATCCAGCTTAACTCGTATGTAACGAGGTTTTCAACCGATGAAACCAAAGTGCAGATTTCTCCGTCACCTATCAGTGAATGCTCCTAATTAAAGCCAAGATTAATGTTTCGGGCAGTGACAAGACCTATAACAGCAGAGCCAAACTTTCGGCCGTTAATGAACACATTGTCTCGCCAGTAACTCACGGAAACACGGAGTACGGAGCAGAGCCGCAACTTGCAGGGCGTGCAAACACCGCTTTCGGAGTAACTGGTGAGCGGAGTGGTTAGCTGGCTGGATTTACGCTCAACGAAAGAGACGCTCTCATTCGGGATAGCCGGTCCCCGCTTCAGTCCGACCGCAGGTTGGCAACCAAGTAACAGATGGCGTTGAATCCCGGATTGGAGGGGGGATAAAAGGTCACAAGCCTTTCGAGCAGGAACTGGTGTTTTACTCCGGCGAGAACAAATGCAAGTGTACAAAGGATGGCAGGGGGAGAAAGTCCACACTGGTGGAACACGGAACGAAAGCCTACTTCGGACACATCGGATAAAAATTTGGATTTGAAGTTCGGAACGGATTTGGCAAAAATAGAGAAAATACAGGTTATTATGAGTCATATTACAGGTTGAATTATACGACAACAGTATTTTAATGTAGCAAATGTAACCCAAATACACAGACATGCAAAAATCATTTGTCGTTGAGACAAGCTGCTCGAATCACCTTTTCTTCAGTTGATAGGACGCGCAATTTTTGCTCGCATTTGGTTACGTAGGTAACACTCGCTTAATACTGAAGCTATCGTCTTGAAATTTTCAGGTCACGTAGATTGCAGACCCTGTTCTTGCATTTCTGTGTATTTCAAATACTTAAAAATTATGCATTGAGAAAATAATCAAAGTTAAAAAATAAAATTTTCATACCGAGATGCAGCCAAATGCTGAAAATGGTCAACTTTAAATACCTTGAAAATTCCAAAACAATAGGTAGAGTAAGTCTCAGGCTGGTAATCTGTCACCAAAAGAGGCCGATAGAGCAGGAGGTAGGGATGCTTTTAAGTTTTAAGAGATGGAAGATAAACTTGGTGATTTTTCGCACTCATCAATGATTGGCATAATAATTTATCACTGAAACCTGTGGAAAAGCAAGAAGTAAATAAACTATTATTGTCGAATTTCAAAAGGAGAATAAGCCTGAAATCAATAGGCTGAAATCAATCTCAAAAGGCTTACCTCACCTCCAATTTTGCAATGGTTTTAATTATGTTATAGTACAAGGAGATATGTCTACCGAGCAGTATGGAATGATCTTTCCTTTAGGATGGTGAATAAAGTCGCCCACAATGGCCTTAGCCCAATTAATGGCATTAAATTTGGTTAAAAATATACTGCCAAAACGATAAAAGGTCTCAGAGATTCAGCGAAATGACTTTGAATTTGAAATTATTGAAACAAAAGTAACCTATATTTAGCTATTAATATATTGCATCCTAAATTGTAGCCTACACATATTATCGTGAATCTCAGGCAGAATCTTCCTAGCCGCGAATCCTTGCACAGCTAAGTTTGCAGCAAAAGTTCTCCTGGGAGAGGCATTTCGTGGCTAGCCCTTAATACGAGCAGATTAGAACCAGCATGATCGAGACTTTGGCAAGCGATGGGTTTCCGATGATCCGCAACTGATTATAGATCTGCTTGCTCAGACACATACGCCAAGTTGCCGGTGCAATTATAAGCAGATTACATGAATTACCTTCGCAGTTCAACTCATTAAAACCACGAATATGCGCAAAAAGAGAACGCGCAAAGTTGTTTACTCGTGTTTACGCTAAATATCCTACGGTAGGAAAGGTAAAATATCTACATAAAATGAAAAAAAATATAACTTTGAACGGAGTGATAAAAGATAGCTTTGTTACAAGTAATCACAGGCAGTAAAAGTGGGGTAAACTTATAATGAATGACATTTTTCCACTAAACGACTACTGATACGTTCAAGATCGTTTCCATTGAATTTTACAGTTTTTTGGGGGCGTGTAATGGTCTAATAAGTATTGCACTGTGCTAAATCAGCAAAAGATGACGCACAAAAAAATGGCACATCAAAAAAACGGATACAGAGGTTAGGATTACAGGAAAAGAAATTCAGGTGAAGCCTTGGAGGAAACCCATACAAAAATCCTTTAAGTGCGAGAAAAATCAAGCGGATTTGAAGAGTAGCTCCAGCAAGAGTTTTCTTTTGCAATGGTTTCATAGGTTGCGTGGATCACGAATTGCAATATAGAACACTGCTGGGTGAGGAAATGGAAAGGTATTATGAATGCGCGTAGCATTGCGCCACTGCGTGAGCATATGTAACAATTTACTTTATCAGACGCAGCATTTTATAGGGATCCCCTCAAAAAAACAAAGAATGCGCGCATTTTGACGCGCATAAAAAAAGGCCGAGCAATCTCATTCTAAAACGTAAATTACAAATATGACACATATTTTCCTTGGGGTACTCGTTTACTACCTCAATAGTAAACACAAGCACGCCGCTCCAACAGCAAGGGTTTCGACAGCTAGAGCGGACGCTGCGTAGCGGCAAATAGCACCACGACCTGCCCTCACCATTCCCCAGGATCGCACAAATAAGTTACCACTAAAAACAAACCCTCCGACGCAACGCTCTATTTAACAACTGAATGATATTGTAAGGAGAGAATAATGCGCCACGATTGACAAATAATCTAAGGCAATCCGTTATCATGAAATAGACACCTAGATATTGTATAAATTAATAATATTAGCCCAGCTACCAGATTCTATCTGACTTCGTGGTTACAGAAAATAGATTATGGCATTTTCAATACGCGAACTAGTACGTATAGAAACAGAGCTACATAACGACCTGTGAAAATGGGTATTGCGGAGTTGAGCAATTATAACATCTCACGTAAGAATTTCCAGGCTCCTTCCGCCTATAGATACCTACTTAAATCAATGGTATTCCAATTCCTACACCGCTTCCCCGCAAGAACATCATTTTGTGCTTGAATTATCGCCAATTTGAAAAAATGACATGAAATAATATGCACAGTGGGCATAGTGCATTTTTTCCCAAGATAGCGCTCGTGAATAGGGCTGAAATTCTGGTGCATGGAGGGGTCAAGGCGAGCGAAGAATGCAAAACGCACGCACGTGCATACGGATGATCTAGGAAGGACAGTGCAATTCGAGAGCGGCAGCAGCGCCAAGGACGAGGGCCAATTAGAATGAGGGGCCCCGTGATCTAGGTCAGCGTCAGCGCCTCTCAGCGGAGAGCACGGGAAGCGTAGTAGGGCGTGGGTTCAACCCCGAGACTTGTTGCCTGTCCCTGGTCGTGCCTCTCACAATCAGTGGGACACCCTAGAGCAAACCGCGGCGAAGAGAGACGGAAGATTGGGAAGTAATCGCTCGTAGAAACAGGGAAATGCGCTCATGGTGAGTGCTGTATACAAAACGGTTATCCTGGCCGGAGCAAATGCGACATGGAAAGCGCGGACCCGATGTCAGTTTGACCGACAAAATTTTCTTCAAAATAGGATAGAAATCACTACACTTGCCCACTGTGATATGAGCCTGCTAATTTCCCAGTTATAGTACGAGTGAAAGTGATTATTTGCACATAATACAAATGGTAATAATTTAAAGATAAGCAAGTAAATGCTTAAGAACTAATAACTAAATTGGTAAGGACCAGTACAAAAAACACTCAAAATAATACAAAAAACTCTCAAAAGATATTTTGAGCTACCTATGCTTTTATCGTAATGAAAAATAATTAAGTAACATGCAAAGTTTAAGAAAGTTTCATTTAAACTGATTTTACACATATACAAGTCAATGCCATCTTATGACATAAAAAAGTTACAATTGCGGTTCTGCAATTTTTGGCAATGAAGGCGGCCCCGCAAGGGGTGGCGCGCGCCCTCTGCGCCCCCCATATGTATCCGCTACTGGTAAGAACTAAAGGTTACAACAATCACAGTGAACAATCTCATCAAATTCTGTCTCGTTTATTTTCTTTAACTCCTTCACTTGAAAAGAAAATATTCTTACATTTTTGTTTGAGTTTTAATCTGTTAATAATGTTACATGGAGATTTTCGAAATTTGGGACATTTTCTCCTCATGTAATTACCTTGTGTAACTTGATGTTGTTTTTTTTTCCTCAATGAGACTGTGGTAAAGTTTCACGAAGTGCTGACTGAGAAGTTTAATTTCTTTACTCAGGAAATTTTACATATAATCACACATATTTCAGATTATTTTGCTGTGCGATGCTTTGGTCCACGTTCCACTCAAATTGAAATGCCTTTTTATGCTTAGCACTAATTGCTCATATCCAGACTCGCATACCTTGGCGTACACGATTAAAAGAAGTTGTATGGGACACCTTACATACCAGATTACGGATGTAGTAAAACAAGGTGAAAACTGTCCACTGTTATACCATGAGCCGGGAAGTTAATCTGGTAGGTCTAGTAGTTAATATAGAAAATGTAACTATGTAGTTATTCTTATGCATTTAGAATATAGATAAACACCTTAATTACTACACAATTGATGACACGCCGTTGCTTGAGTTGCTGAAATTTGGAGTGCATGCATGCAATAGTACTAGAGAGCGTAAATTTAAGAAACTGAAATTAAGGAATCGCGTTCACGACTTCGCGATTCAATAAAAGATCCAATATTTCGCATATCCTAAACAAAATTCCGTGGCGTACGAAATCTAGTAAAATTAAAAACCAAAATTAGGGGAAAGAGTAGATCATTCATTCTCACTGTTTAAACCTATCAGAGCGATCGCAGCGCCATTTTCACGTAACTACCATGATTTGACCACAGCTACAGCATTCATTTGCTGATAACCGAAAAAGTATTCAAATAACGAGCCTATTTTTCAATTTTAGCCTAGTTCTCATGGTATAAAATACTTTAAATATTTTTATTTTGTGTATACGACACATATACTCAACATTAATTAATATTTTTAAAATTCAGTGGACAAGTATTACCATTTAGGTCTAAAAAAAATATTCAAACTTACCAATTTTAATTATCGAAAAAAAGTGTATGGAAAGCCTAACGGGTCTCATTCGATGTAGCAGAACTACAAGAGCAAATCATTTTAATTGTTTTAAAAACGGCACATTCAACTCGTTTTTCGACCCAGCCGCCTTAAAATTCGCCCGACAGGAGCAGCGAATGGAATTATCAATCGCGGTGGCGGGGAGTTATGAAAAGAGCAGGGTGGGAATGAATGTTGGTGCATCGACACAAGGGACTCATTTGCGGGCGGGAGGAAATTAGGGGCGAGCGAAGAAGGGGAAGTTCGTGAGCACAACAGACGACTCGCCACTCCTCTCCGCCCACGCAACATGAAGCAAAAGTTGAAGGTGGCGACCGAAAACACGACCAACTCTTACGAAAGTCAAACTTAAATGCCAACTGACGAATATTAAGGCATAAAGTTGAATTTCTTCCACCTTCTATTTTACTCCTCAGTCAAAACTTAGTTTTCATATCTGTCATAAGTACAATGAATATTTATTTTTCCAATTCTCAACTTTACAATCATAACTTATATCTGAAGTATTAAAAAAAATCAAGAAAAATTAGATTTGTTGTAAATTTTGTTCGTTAACGATAGCTCTTGACACGTCATGCTTATTAACTTGGTTGATAATTTCATAAGCACACGATATCACTACTAAGTTCAACAGATTCAGGCTTCAATTGGTGGAAGTTAGACATTTTTAAATAAATGAAAGGTCGTAGCACTTTTCCAAATTTATTTTTCTGCGTACGTGTTTCGGCTCACTGAGCTGTCATCTGGTACAAGATGAGAGGTTTTCTTGCACCAGGTGATGGCTCAGTGAGGCGAAACGCGTTGTACGCAGTAAAAAAACTTGTGGAAGAGTGTTACGATCTTTTATTTAAATGAAGTCTGTCTTTATTTAAATATTTATTTAAATAAGACTGTCGACTTTTGAGGACATTGACGAGCACAGATTTACCTTCATCAAAATCAGAATGCTCGTAACTGAGTAAAAAGCGGCGCTGCAATGACCTTGAACCAAGTATCCGAGAACCACGCTATATATGTGCAGTCTTTTCTTCATTTGACACAAACTCTTATCCACGTTATTCTTTAGCAATCTCCCTGACACCCTGAACATTTGCCAAAGAAATTTTATCTAAATTTTATTTATTTCTTCGTTAGCTTTTTGCACGAAACGTGAATTTTATTCCGTAAAAAAAGCTAATTTTTTACTGCGAAACTGAAGAAAATTCAATTTCACCTTCACATTTTGCTATTGATTATTGAATATAAATGAATTTCAATTATTGATGTTATCGTAGTAAACGGCAAATGAAAAATGTAAGAGAGCCCTGACATTTGCAAGACAAAGCAGTAAAAAATACCTTAGTATTTGCCGTGATCCAATATGAAATATTTTTCTCTAATGTCAGCAATGGCGAATCAATGAAAATGGAGAATTGATTTTTTTTTATTTTTGAGAAAGATTGATTTTTTTAAATGACCACGACATGAACAATAATGCAGAGTTGATTTTATACACATCCTTATATAAAAATTTCACTCACTCAAACTTTTACGCACATGAGTGCTTTTACATGAGTAAAATGGATTTGGATGAAAGAAACGGGGTTGACGAAAGAGACTGATGCTTGGAATGAGAGCGAACACAAGGATCATCGGGAGAGATCACTCGAGCACAATGGATCACTCTTTTACTCCAGCGAGTGCTTCATCCTGAATTGGTGAATCCTGATCCACTAAGACAGCGCACGAGAATGCCATTGAAAAGTCTCCGGAACGATAGCTACAGCTTATCATACATGATGAAGAGATTGATGAAACGGAAAAAATGCATCCCATACCGATGAAGGTGAAGAACCAAAAGGGCTTCAAATGCAATGGTTTACAAATACTTCGACGTTATTCGTCTGAAAGTTGATAAATATAAAAAAATTACAGTTTTTTCTTGAAATTAAACAAATTCTATAAGAGGGATCGACAATAGGGTAGTTTCCTTCATCAAAGAAAACGAAAGGCATTGATTGCGATTCGTTACCCACCATTAGTGTATTCATAATATACAAATTATTTCGTTTTAGAAATACCGGTTTAGACGAATGGCTATGGTCCATTTTTATCCTCATTTGAAAAGGGCCAGATTGGCGCCCATGCGATGCCGCTCCACGTGACGTCACAGGGACCTAGTTTCTATACGAGAGGATAGGAGTTATACATACATCGTCTGAGGTTACCAATGCATGCATGAGGCGCAGAGCTCAGGGAAATATGTCTTAATAATCACTTATTAAAACTGGCTAAGGTCGGAAAGTTTTCTTCATTTGATAAGGCATTAATAATCCTTATTTAAGCCAAGCGCTACCAGCCAGCAGGGTACTCAGCTTCCCGCTAGCTGCCTGCGTCGTATCAGCGCTCAACTCGCCTCAAGGTCACCTCACAGGGCGGCAGCGGGAACCAGAAATACGCCACGCGGAGAGATTTCCCGGCATTCATACTTACGCGTCGTGTTTTCGCGCGCTTGAAAATTTTCACTTTTCATTTAATCGCGAAAAATAGATATCGTCATTTAAAAATCTAAAAGCGTGAAATACGTACTCCAGGAGTAATAATCTTTCGATTTAGGCAATAAAAAAATAATAGCAAACCACCCTATTATAACGGTCAGAAAAGGTGAATAAAATGTGCAATAATAAATGGAGTTGAAATTTATATGGACATTCGTGTTCGATAAATGAACGGGGGTACCGAGGAATAAAAGCGAGTTTATGAATTTAATATATTTTTAATAAATACGAATAAAGTTAGTTAAGGAGGAAGTAAATACAATGATAATGGACTAATATATGCTTACATAACTCATAATATTATAAATAAAAAGGCAATTATGGAGGCAACGGTAGATAAAGGTTTAAAGGTAAAGGTAGATCAAATTAATCGATGCAAATAAATCCACTAATTCCGAGATAGGTTAAGTATTTGTTCCTTTCCTCGGAGAACCCTCGATCTCTTGCTGGCGTATGCCATTAACTAGGACATCCCTCTTGTCGTTAGTGTAGGCATCGCATCACCAGGCCAATCTACTCATCGAATTTAAAACGGAGTTTGGCGATCAGGAACAAAAATACTTGACACCCGTGCATTAAGAAAGCGTTAAATATCACTTCCCATCTACATCAACTTCGGCGTATTACTCTGTTAGGGTCGTCATTTAAATATAATTTCAGGCATGAAACAAAGAGAAACTCACTAAAATAACTTAAAAAATGATTCAAACTCGCAAATGTTTGAATTGCATCATATTTTACTTGAATTTAATTTCAATGAAGATAGGGGAGGAAAAAGGAAATAAAAGGGGACAAAGACGTATTGAGTCCCACTCACAGCATTTATTAAAATCCTTTATCGCGCGGTGGAAAACATATTCCTAACCCTATCCGTTCGTAAAAATGTCACTATTAATTTAATGCTCCGGTCGTGCCTAGAAGTATGGTGAGGTTCTACGAAGATCTTCTCTGTGTCTCTATAAATGATATCTATTCTTTATTGCGGAAGCAATTTAAGTTTGACACGTGGCCTCCGAGCCTCTAGCGGCTCCCAGCCTAATTCCTGCTATACCTGCAAAACGTTTTCTATACGCTTACAACAGTTTTTTGACGATTAGCGCAGTGTTCCTGGTTATTTCCTTGAGTTTGCATATTCACGTTTTACTCCAGATCCCATACGGTCGCTGTTTATTAGAGGAGTGGCCTGATGAGGACGGAATGGCGTCTCTACTCCACTTTACTCAAGCAATCATTCCCACAACACATTTTTCGTATCCTGGCCTCTTCAGGTGCTATGCTTTCTCATCTGCATTCCACACGACAGGTTTGAAGTTATGTGCGTGTTTCATCACCATAAGCACGCGCTTCCATGGCAGCAAGCGTCATGGTAATATACTCCGCCTGCGATGCAACACCCGCATCTTAGCGTCAAATAGTCGAGCAGGTCGGATCGCCTCCGAGCGAATATCAATGGGGTGTCGAGGGACCTGCAGAGGCCAATCATGTTTCTTAGTCCCGGCTATTCGTTGGCGGGCAGGGTCGATCCCTCGGTCAAGGACATCCCTCATCCAGGCTCAATGGAAGAGCCATAAACGCACTACCCATGTAATATTGCAAAGCCAAACAATGCCCTCTGACGTGTGATGAAACAATCATGCCGATTCTTTTGCTGAAGCAAAGTAAAAGGTAGGGGAGGTGCTGAAGTCTCCTCATGGCGGATAAGCAGGTGCAATAATAGTCACAAAGAGCAAATGAACTCAGGAATTCGGTGAAAAATAACAGTGATACAGCATAAATCAATCAACACTCCTCATTGCCAATGGTATGAGGACCGGCTTTAATTCCATCAATGACCGAGCGTAAATTTTAATACTTTGATATTGCAAGTGGACGTTAAAATTTTACAGATACAGTGAATTACAAGCTTTTTCGTCCATATTGATATTATACACACGGTCGGAATGGACATCTACACATACGATGGTTTCAGAATAAATTTAAAGGCCGTGGTAGAAAACCCACAATTCCTAAACAGGTGATTTATCACGAGAGTCAGGTTTGCTATTTTCTTTCCGGAAAGCCATAGTATATACCTACTCACATTAGGAATTGTTGATAAACGAGATGGGAAGATTGGATTTAAACTAAGATTATCTACGGCGGCAGGTTTCATCTGGATTGAAAAGTGTTACAAAACAACCTGAGGTATTACCTAAACTGAGAAAGACGGCCTTGTAGCATGCATATAACACCCTAGTCATTCCGTCCTTATGAGGTTTCCTTCATTCAGCTGATTTATAGAACTTGAAATAACTTTTTAAATGTGTGCTTTTGCCTTGCACATCAAAATAGAGCCTTTTCTTTCTCTATTCGATTAGGATGCATCTTGTTGTATTCCACCAACACCTAAATTTATTTGTACAAAGGATAATATTAAACATGCCTTATTTTTTGCCAAAATTCGAGCATAGATCGTTGTAATGCCACTCAGGTACTCACATGACACCAGTTACATTGCCAGTTATAGCACACACACCTCAAGGCAATTGGTATATTCGGGTTCAGATGTTGGGGGACCTAAATGATTTTTCCATTAGCGACTTTCATCCTTATGTATATTATAAATTTGCATCTGTACCTATGGGCAATTGTACAAAAAGCTACTTGTTTCATTCCTTACTTTTCACATAAATTTTGCTGGAAGAAAAATGGTGATCAATAAATTTGGATTTCATACCTCCAGGGGTCTATCATAAGGTGGGTCTGAGTATAGAAACTATCACGTAAGTAGGGATGAGTTAGTTGGGGTAGACATCACAAACAAAATTCATGGTAAATGTCTGATAATAGCAAAGGTAAATGCACTTTTTTGAAGTATACGCAGCGATATAACGTTACTAATGCAAGTAAACTCTGGGGATATTAAATCAGAGTAAACAAATGCATTCTAATTAATTACTCTCCAATGCTATATTCAGCCAAGCACTCGACGCTCGAAGCTCAAACATCAGCCTTGCTCGTAGCATCAGTGTGGTAGTTGGATGGCATGATTTGCTCATTAGATGACCTGCGTTAAATCAATCTTAGGATTCCTGAACTGCTATGATTTTCCTCGGGTATTTTGCGCCGCCGTTTACACAAACTACGACAGCTCGGAACTCAAAGCGTAACATTATGCTAGGAAGTTGAAAATATTTCAATAAAATTCTCTGAGGGTGGCGAAAGTCCGACACTTAAAGAAATTTGTAGAATCTTTGAAACCAGAGAAAAAGAGTAACGTCGAATGTCATTCAATGCGCAGGAGAAAAAACATTGCACTTTTACGGCAATTGCGTCAATCAGGAAACAAAAGTGAAACAGAATTCTGCTTTCTGCAGAATAGAAGTGAAATACAATAGAGTGAGATCGCTTTGGAATCAGTCATCATTGAAATGCATAGAAATCACTGTCTACATACAGAGCAAGGGAAAAATAAAATTCTCTGTTTCTTTTAGGAAATTTATTTCATGATTAAGATTTTGAGCACCTAATAACAGTAGTTTCATATTTCTCCGAAAATGATATTTTTTAAAGCATAATAAAATTTAGATTTGATAAAACTGTGTTCACATGAGACAAGCCCGATGTGCCTTTGGGAACTATCAGAAAAAATTTTGAAATTAATTGCAAATAAAACATAATTGGAAAAAGTGTGCATAGTGATACCACAGCATTGAAAAACCGGTTATGCGCTCAACGTTACTAGTTCAATGGAGTTAGCTATGTCATCATTAATTGTTATGACTATAACTAGAGGGATGAATAAGCAATGTATCATTCGTAGAATTTATTGGTGGGCAAAGCAATAGAAGTATCCAGGGCGTCGGCACCCAATCCAATGCGACAACTGGATAGATGGCGTCCCGCGGGGGAGAATTCCTCTCGCATCAAATCGCTGACAATGAGTGGATGTTTGTTTTCGTGCGGTGGCTCAAAACGAATCTCGCCTTCACTCGTTTCATTATGATACACATTTCCGATGCATTTCTTATTTGCTTCCGGGCGCCAATCTTCCTCGATTATTTAAATTTGATCGAGTCCGCTGTTCTTTTATTACTCGTGAATATTCCATGGATCTTCCCCGGAAATTCCTGTTAGTCCCTCACAAACAACTTATTTTTTCTCGCTACTCAATAGCAATGTACAACACATTTATAGCTGCCTTGCATTTTCTAACATATAGAGATTTCATTTTTGAGTCTGCACACGAATGCAAACAAGCCCTTCGGTTCACTCAAATGAGGTGATTACTTCATAACACTAATGTAGTTTCAAATATCTTGCCTTGTCATACCCTGAGTATTTATTCCGATAAAATGCATGACAAATCACAGGGAAATTAAAATGCTTAATACCGAGTATACTTCCTAATATATGAACGTAAAAGAATTTTGAAACAAATCGATCCATTGAAACGCGCTATTAATTAAAAATTAGCCTTCATGGAAACAGAATTGAAATACTAAATCGCCAAGATGACAGATTTATTCATTAATACACTAGTATAATAAAAAAAATTTGAAGCCAATTCCAGCATTGAAAATGGTGAAATATGCGATCTAAGGATAGAAATCGAACTAGTATAGTTAATTGATTACTGCCAACTGCCTGTCTGTCCAGAGAAAAATAAATTTTATCGATGCTTTGACATCCATAATTTTACGATCATATTTCATCCTTTAAAATTGAGGATGGTGCACAAAGTTTTATGAACTCAGATTCTACATGGTATGCACCACAATTAATAGGTAGAACGCTTTCTTCAATAAAATTTTTGAATTGCATTAGTGGAGATAACAAAGGTAAGCTGGCGTCGGACATGCATTGAATCTAGTAATAATGCGATCATTCAGGAACAGAGCCAAAAAAAAAATTAATAAGGGTTTTGAACGAGCAAAATTTAACTCGGTAATTAACTAGGTAAGTTTTGACCCAACGTATTACTTTTATGCAGGAACAACTGCCATGTAGTCCATTGGGATTAATAATAACAAATTTGGGCTACAGAATCTCGAGAAAAATAATTAAATTGATGAGATATTTAGCAATCAAATAACATGTGTTGTTTGCATTTGATATAGTAAAATGGCACACTTCAAGAAGCCGTAGGTACTCAATGCTGCAATGCACCTAAAAAGTCGCTTTTCTAGCCAAAATTTACTTTCCATTTCATCATAAATGCAAAAGCGAAAGCAAGCGTATAAAATGGGATCCCAAAAGCATTCAGCCAAGTAAAATATTCCCCTGGCTACTCCCTTAGAAAGAGGAACACGGAAAAATCCTTTCAAAAAGGATTACAAACAATATTCTCAAAGTGACCCAATCTCCAGCGAGAAATATGTTTTCCCAAAGTATTTCCGAGCCAATGGGAGGGCTCTTCCTGTCCTTTTTCCGATACCGTTTTTACAGAAAAGGCATTTCCTTTCAATATTTAATTTCTGCTTTTTAATTTAGCATGCTAACAGCCCGGAATTCTAATCCCCTGCGATGTCCAATTTGTTGGCGTCAGCAGGGACTTATAAAACCTCAATAATAAGCACTTTCAAACTTTTAAAGTGGTTTTCCCGGAAAACTCAATTAACTGTTAAGCCTCAGATGACGCTCTCAAATGCTCTGGGGTCCTGTCGACATTTACACAGCCTCTTCTGCTAGAGCCAGCCCAACTCCCTTGGCAGATGTCAATTTGAAGCATCAGGTAGCGGGACGTGATTTCACCCTCACTCGCTGTTCATTTGTCACGCCTGTGGCTTGTGGGTGGATAGAGAGGACATTGAAGCATGGAATTTTGAGAAAGTAAAATGTAACGGAAAAAAATAATGCCAAATGAAGTGAAGTGATGTGCACCCCATGAGTCGGAACATTTTGCCTCGTTTCCCTTTCCACGTTCCTTCACCTATCGTTCCGTTTCGCACCATTCCTCTTTCATACTCTTCCACCCTCCCTACCTCCCTCCCTCTTTCCCCCCACAATTGTCATCAAGTGAACGACGAATGGACAGTAGCTAGGTGCGGTAGGCGGGAAGATAGCGGTAGCCGTGACCTCTGCATATATAATAGGTTTTGTATGTATTTCCAAGGCTTTCCTCATCTTCTTTGGATAGTAACGGCTCTCTTTTGCTCTTTCGAAATCAATTTAGAGGCCCACCTCACCTTCTGCGTGTTCGGGAATGGCCGATAAGTGTTTCTGCTCTGTATACCTTATATGCTCCTTTACTCTTGTCGCCGTATGGCGTACGTATGTTTCTCCAACATATAAGCGGAATAAAATCCAATTCTAACCCTTGCGAAGCCTTGGAAATCCATAACATCCATAATATAAACAGAGAGTACGGCTGCCCAATCAGCAAAGTGCGCAAGAGAGTGCTGGCCAAACAGCGCTCAGCGGATGTGCTATTAAATGCTAACAAAGCTATTAAATGCGGCGAAAAATTTCATTTTCAAATACACAACTATAAAAACATGTGCCATGTCATTTTCATGCACAATATATAATGAATTGCTACTTGGCTCGTTAAGGTGATCTTGGTTCACCGGGACAGCGATAAGGCGCCAGCGGAGCGTCACTTAATGTGGTGATCATTGCATTTTGTATTCTGTCTGGTTGAGGGACCCACCCTGGAGGAAAAGGACTCACGGGAACAGTTAACACAAGGAACCGGATCACAGAACAAGGCTCAAGGCTTCGGCGCTGTCATGTATCACGAGCGAATCACCTTCGAGCTGAAGACGAGAGTAGGATGGCTTCCGAAAGTGTTGCCAATCACAAGCCACAAATGCCGCTTGAGAACTAACCTTCTTAGATTGGTCATGAGCATCGCTGTGGAAACCAATGTAAGAAAACAGATGCACGAGGGTGAAAGCAAAAATATTCAAAGCAAAAATTTCATATTAAAAATGAATGCAATGATACAAAATATAATGAGTGATACGCTTAGGAACGTACACATATATACATACGGACTCTCCGATTAATCGTTTGTCATTTTGACCACCAATTTTAGTCACTTCCCCGTGATCTACGATCATAATATTCGGCACCATATTAACTCAAATCGGAAAAGGTCGTGCCCTTTGTTGGATGTAAGCCAAGTTTTACAATTTTGGCCTTTTAACCTTACAATGTGAATGAATGAATGAACGAATGAATGAATGCTTTATTGATGCTCTGGGAAACCCATAAGAGCAAAAAACCTAAATACAATTAAACATTCTGCTCAAGAATACAATAAATATGAAATAGCACAACATAAACAAAATTAATCAACTCAAAGATTTGTACAACTAAGAACAATACATTTACGGTTTTAAATATTCATACAGTTTACTCTTGAAAGATTCCGGGGTGGAGGAGCGTTTTATTAAGGGGGGTAATGAATTCCAAAACTTAGAGGCAGTGATCTGGAAGGAATTTAGGTATAGGTTGGTACGGGCTTGGGGTATATGGAGAAGGTTAAGGTCTGACCGGGTTCTTCGGAGGGAGACACTAGTTCTGTAAGTGAATAAGTTATACAGGTATTCAGGCGTTTGAGTACGAAATAGGGAGAACAGAAGAGACCCCAGGAAGTACTTCCTTCGGGAGCCAATAGGCAGCCATTTCAAGGCAACAAAGTGCTCAGAAACGTGATCGTCTCTGCGAAGGTCAAATATAAATCTAATGCAGCTGTTAATTAGTCGCTGGACACGTATTTCAAGAACATTTGTTAAATCACAATACACTAGAATACAATAATCCATAATAGGAAAAATCAAAGAGGTTACAAGTGCTATTCTCGTGTGGACAGGTAAATTTTTCTTTTGAAGTTTCAATACATAGAGAATTTTATTTCCCTTATTGCACATTTCCAATACATGCTGATCCCAATTTAAAGTAGTGGAAAGAGTGATGCCAAGGTATCGAACAGTTTTTTTGAATTTAACAATGCTCGTGTGAACACGAATAGGTGGAAGACTGTCATGATGGATGCTATTTAAAAGTCTTGAATTTCTGAAAATGATTGCTTGAGTTTTTAAGGGGTTTAATTGTAGGCAGTTGATATTGGCCCAAGAGATGATGGAGCTAATATCACTGTTAATTGTTTCGATAAAAAACGGAAGTTCGTCACGAGAGCAGTGAATGTAGATTTGCAGATCATCTGCATAGAGCATAAGGTTGGCGTGACTAATGGACTTAGCCAGGTCCAGGGTGTACAAAGTAAAGAGGAGAGGTCCAAGGACGGATCCTTGAGGTACGCCGCATGAAATCGGGAGCCATAGGGATATCTCGTCACCTGAGCCCTTGACAGCTTGACTTCTGCCCGTCAAGTAGGAGTTAAACCAGTTTAGGGCAGAGCTGGAAAAATCGAGGGACTTTAATTTGCGTAAGAGAACTACGTGATTAACTCGATCAAAGGCCTTACTAAAATCGAATAGAACCATAATGGTTACCAATTTCTTGTCGGTGGCGAGACGAATATCGTTAGTGACTTTAAGCAGGGCAGTCTGTGTGCTAAAACCCTTGCGGAAGCCAGATTGGAAAGGGTCTAGTTTACCAGATGATGCTAGAAAATTCATGACTTGAGAGTGCACAATCCTCTCCAGTGTTTTAGAGAGGGCACATAGAATAGAAATGGACCTGAAATCAGATGGGTTTTCGGGCTTGATAACCTTTCTGACGGGCGTGATAAGTCCTTTTTTCCAGGCAGCTGGAAATCGAGCGTAGGATAAGGAATAATTAAAGATTTCAAGGATAAATGGAAGTAGGAACTGAGTGGCTTTATGAACAAACATAATAGAAATATTATCGTGACCTGGGGAATTAGATTTCGTCTTCTTAAGGTACTTCAGGGCAACATCCGGAGTGATGTGTTGAAAAAAGAAATTATTGGCATCAAACGGAACATGAAGGTCGTCAATGGTCGGTGCATCTGTTGCAGTGTCGCTGGTACTACTCGACAGAGAGGTAAAAAATTGATTTATTTGATCAATGTCAATATGACCTGGCAGGGCATTGGAACGCTGACGTACTAACCCGAGGTTCCTCAATTCACGCCATATGGACTTTTGGTCACCGAGTTTCGAGAGTTTTGATGTATAGTAATGGTGTTTAACTTCCGTTATGCGGGCTTTGACCATATTGCGATAATCCTTAAATGATTGGAAGTCTGCAGGCTTTCTGGTGCGAATATATATTCTACGAATATGATTACGTTCGCTTATTAGATTACGGATTTCTTCATTAAACCACGGTGCGTGACCGCGCTTAGGATAGCACGTCACTAGAGATGCCAGAGCATTGATACATTTCAGTAAATGAGAATTAAAGCAATCAACCTTAAGGTCAATACAGTCGAACTTAAAGATATCGCTCCAATCCAAAGCCGCAAGTTCATTCTGGAAAATACATTCATCAAAGTTTTTAAGTTTACGGAATTTAAAAGGCTTTGGGGGTGTAGTATAGAGCTTAAATCGATAGGAAATATGAATGAGATCATGAGCTGACAAAAAGGGGACAGGCATTTGAGAGTATGAGATCACCTTGTCAGGGTCATCAACAATAAACAGATCGAGTAAAGTATGACTGGTTTCTGTATGATGAGTTGCAGTAAACGGAACTAAATGAAGATGGTTACACAAGGTAAAATTCCTAATACACTGACTATCAGATTTGACTTGGAGGAGATCAGAGTTAAAATCTCCAGTTATCACAACGTTGTTGTAGGTGGGAAGAAAACGAAGAAGGTCGTTTTCGAAAACACTCATGAACCCAATTTTGGGAGGACGATAAACAACACATAATAATAGCTTTAGAGTATTTGGGCTGATGATGTCGACAAAAAGATACTCCGGTCGGGAACAGTAAGTTGAGGGAGAAGAGGCAATGACTGAGACCTGAAGATCCTGACGAATAAATAGTCCAACACCACCTCCCACTTTACCGAGACGATCATGCCTCAAAAGATTGAAGTTGGGCAAAGACACTAGGACATCAGGGATGTCGGGTTTAAGCCAAGTTTCAGTGAGGCATATGATATCAAAAGAACTTTGGGAAAAGTAAAGTCTGAATTCGTCGATATGGGCGTACAAAGATTGGCAATTAACACAACATATCTTAATGCAGTTAGATTGAAGAACTCTTTGAACCAGATGGCGGCCATTAGGTTGACAAGTTGGTTGCTAATCCACTAATGAAGAAAGTTTATCAGTATCCTCCGTCGAAGAAATGGTAAGGCGCTCGGAACCGTCTTCTTTGCGAGCGTAAATCCTTCCATTGCGCACCCAAACATACTTGATTTTGCCATTTTTCTTCAAGCCGCGAGCCACTGAGTACAGTTTACGATTGAAAGGCGTAAGTGATTCATTTACATACACTGGGGCCGCTGGAGAGAGGTTGAAGCCTATATCTTTGGTAGTGAAATTTCTCTTACCACTACGGGCGGCGACAACCTTAGAGGCGAGTGAATGCCGAAGAAAACGGACTATCTCTGGGTTAGGTGAATCAGACCCTTTGCCATGCAGTTTAAGGCGACAGCAATAATCAAGGTCAGACACACTGATGTGCACACCAAGCGCTTGCCCTACGTTACAGACGATAGAGTCAAGGGTTTCACCATCGACGAAGGGAACACCACGAAATTCAACAACATTTCGTAGCCACTCTTGCTCAGCCCTATTGAACTGAACTTGAAGACTCGAAACACGATTTGAAATTTGGATATTGTCTTCAGATAGGTTGTCAAGGCGTTGGTTAAGGCTAGTGAGAGAAGCCGAAATACCTTTGAGGGCGTCCGCATGATCAGTGATGCACTTTTGGATGTCGGAGAGAGACGATTTTATGTCCGAGTAACCCTTTTGAAGTTGCTTTACTCTATCAAGTAGCTCCTTAACCAGGTCAGCAAGAGGCTCTTCGGAAGATTTCCCTATGCCAGGTTTTAAGGGCGTGGAGTCAGAGCGAGAAGCACGTTGCCGAGATGTACAGGAATCGCACACCCAGGTTTTCTGCAGGTCATCCATAACTTGCATGTCCCCGTCGGACATAGCAACACAAGACGGATGGAAAAATGACTTGCACTCGCCACAGTTTACGCCCTTTTGACCACGTCGAGAGCATTGATTACACACACAACAGGTAGGCATAGCGAAAGCAAAGCAGGAGCTCTGAGGAGACAACCTTTCAGCTCGAGAGCAGAACTGGAACTGGAAATGTGGGTCCTAACCAAAAATCTAAAACTAGCCGTATTGAGTTTCCATGAAATTCGACAGAAAAAAATCAGAATTCTATCAAGAAAGATGTGGATTAAAAAATTTTCGAACAGAAAAAAGCTAAAAAACCTTTATTTTCGAATATTTAACCTTTGACCCAGTATGTTCAATGTCATTGGAGTGGCAAAAAGAATAGCATACCAGAAAATATGTCGATCCATGGGTTTTAAAAGGTGTCCTAGTCAGTGGTATAGTCCATATACACGTCATATCCACTAATTGAGCTGCAAGGCTAAAACGGAGGCCAAAGTTTAAAGAAGTTTAAGTCGGTCTCTCTCGACAACCAACGCATGAAGACGTAGGTTTTAACGGGTGCCCAAGACAGTTGTGCACTTCACAGACCCGTACTGCTAATTTTCTGACCTCCGATGGTCATTATAGGGGGTCAAAGGTCATAAAGGTATGATTTTAAATATAAAAGAAAGTAATGTACCCAACCAAAGGTTTTAAAGGGTAGCCAGGTGAGTGGCTTTGCCAACATATTCATATTGCTAAATTGTAGACCTCCTGATGTCATAAGCTGGTCAGAGTTTATAAAAATATCCAGACAATCAACCCGCCAACCGAAAGGTTTTTAAGGGAACCCTAAACAGTGGAGCAGTAAACAGATCCATCTTGTTAATTGTTGACCCCCGAAGGATACATGGGGGTCAAAGGTCACAGAGTCGTGCACGGGAATATGAGGACAACCAACATGACAAATGTAGGTTCGAAAGGATCCTCAAAGGTGATAGTAGCCATAGCTGTATGTGAAGTCAAAAATAACTTTTTGGTTTTTATAATGTTCTAAATATGCTTTTAGTTTGTTATTGCATTCAAATTTTGTCCAGGATACGAATTCAAATTGCGGATGAATTTTACAACAGTAAAATAATGAAGGGCATATAAATCATTGATTGCCAATGTTTCATCGTGCCCGCGTCAGGCATAATTGAATGCGCCATAACTACTGACATTGAGCATTTTATTTAGTACAGCTGATTACATGACGCTCTATTTAAAATGAAAACGTGATCTGAATCACACATGTCACGCCACGTTTTCTATCGAAGCCGCAGCTGAGGATTCAATGACACAATATTCTGAAAATCGGGTCAGGGGATCGAGCCCATCGCATTTTCTCACGGACGGAAAAATGGCTGCATCAGCGCTGTTTTATGTGGGAATAATAGAGAAGCCGTGTGACTGACGAATAAGGGAGATAAGAGTAAAACTGCTGACGCTCTGCTCAGTCCATCGCAATGGCTTCACTCTTTTGCAATGTCCGCGGCAGTCTCGGACGATGCGTTATCTTGATCGACACGTTCCCCATGCAATTTTCACGATTGCACTCCAGAGGCCATTTGAAAATTTCCACTAATTCTCCCACAGAAAGAAGCAGGCAATAGGCTTGCATACAGAGGGCCTTTCCCGCACGATGCGAGCTTGATTTAGGTTTCCATTGTTGTTAATCGGTTTTCACAAATGTCGGTAGCGAAAGGATGAAAGAAGGCCGATACCAGAGACCTCTGCATTGAAATCAAAACACCACTTCCTCATCACATACTATTACACGGCAATCCAAATTGCTCTAAACGATTCATTGATTCTCAATTGCTGCAATTGAGTTTTTGCACTCCCAAGAAATGAATTTGAATAGTTATGGAGTTGATAGATTTTGCCCTCGTGAGTACAAATTGCGGTTAGCAGCCTTAATTACACCTCATTTCCTCGTGAAATTCGGATTTCTCTGCCATTAATTAACGACGCAAGTGGAGCCTTTTGTAGACCCACTTAAGTGTGCGACACCTCTGTGCTCAACTGGGGAATTCTCTATTCGTGAGCAGGGGAGACAACTTCATTCATAAACTGGCTGCAGTGGCCTCGTGCTTGTCAGCGGAATAACACTAAAGAGATAAACACCTATCGACACGAAAAAGACCCAACGCTTGTACCAAGCAGCCAATACTTCGATTTAGGAATCAAATTCAACTAATTACTTTAACTACTGAACAACACTCCTATTAAATTATGTGACTCAGAGGATTTTTATGGATAAGGCACTTTTACTAAAGAAAAATGTCGAAAAATTGAATTTAAAAAAAGAATATAATACTTAAATCTACCTTTCCCTGTAATTAGGTCACCTCCCATCTCTTTTATTCTCCAGCACAGCCAACATATTTATTTCAAAAAATAACAAAAATATTCAATCATATTTGTATGAACATTAGAAACAGCAATGATTCTTTCAGTTAGCAAGTTATTTCCACTCTATCATGGCAATCATCAAATAACGTCACTGAATCATGGCATTAATAAAATAGCTTCTCTGGAATTTGTTGAAAATGGGAGATCTTGATGACAGAAATGTGCACAAAACTCGATGCGTTCAAATAACCCACAACCGTCTTTTTAGGCAGGTAAAAATATCGTTCTAGTGTTCTTTAGCAGTAAATATATTCAGCTATGCAGGCCCAGCCGCATGATTTTTTATTTTTTAAAGATTCATCATTTCAAATAGCTCGGTGGTGTTGGCCAAAAGGTTATGCAAAGAAATAAGAAAAAAAAACAGAACAAAGTTCTTTAAAGTAGTGACGCAGTGATAATCACCATAAAATGATTTCACTCACAAGGATGAGGATGAATGAGTTGGCTGAAATTCGCGATAAGAGGACTTTATGTCTCCATTTTGAGTGGTTGGCCGTCGTACGGCGTAGTTCAGGGAACAGCACTTACCGCTCTTTGTTGTTACCGCACTTATGCTCTTTGCCCGCTTAGTTTTCGAAGTGAACTAAGTCATCCAACACAATGAGCATCCAACAGTTCACCTTTACAAAGCCTAAATGGATACGACGCAAGAGCGCAGACATCTAAGCAACGTGGATCACAAATAAATACTAGAACTGCCATCCGAATGAAATTTTGCACCGCATCCTACGAGGAATGGCAATTTGCACAAAGTCAGTGATGACAAGAGAAGGGAACTAAATAGACCTCTTAAGGCAATCCCCTGCTTTTGCTCAAAGTTTTACGAAAAGATTATAATGGCAATTAATTTTCAAGAGGAAACTTTTCAAGGTAAAAGAGCCTGAAGACATCGTTAAAAACTAAGTGCCTCGCGAAAACTCAAACAATCTGCGAAAGTTTTTTCTTAAACATAAATGCCCAAAATAAGTGCCTCAGAATGAAGACAAAAAAGTTCGACTCTTTTCGGGGGACTGAAAACGCGAACTTTCTCGAAGTGACATTGCACGCAATTAGAGAACAAATGACGGTGCTTGCCGCGGCGATTATCACGCAAAACATCCCCTTTAGTACCTCCGAAGTGTGAAGAGGCACGTTATGAGACGATGAGAGGAAAAAATAATAAAGTGCGAAAAAAGGCGCCATTCTTATGCAATTTTCTCTCCGAACAAAACGCTCTCTCAGCGGAACAACTAAAAAGGGATGTGAGACAATGACGAAAAAAGGAAAAATAACAGAAGAAGATCTGACAGCGTATCTCCCCTCGGAACGTGGCAAGAAACAAAAGACAGGCGAAGGCTTTGAAGACCAATCACACGTGGAGGCAGCCAACTTATCAGATGAATGCAATCAAGGCCAATCCACTCAAGAATCGCGAAGGATTTGGAATTGCGCTACCGATTTTCATCCGGAAGATACTTTTAAAAAATGTTCTCCTGATATATTTTTTATACCTTTCCGCCGTGTCGGGATATCGGGCAGATCTAAACGACTTTCGATGGGGGGCACGTTGCCTGGGAGAGCGATTCATCTGTTATCGGTGCCTTTTATGTCTCCCGGGAAACCATCCGCTCCCAAAGGATCCCTTTCTTGTCTGCTCCAGCCCTTCTGGCCAGAACAATGCGCCTCTCAAGGCCTTCCGGACCATCCGAAAAAGCAAAGCCAAGAGAGGCCATATAAGGAGAATAAGAAACGATAATGCGATTTCACCACATTGAGATTATTATCGGCCTTACACGCGTTAATTCCCACGCTACGATCCTGAGTAGATTAATCACGTCGACGGTTTTTCTGTTCCCGAAATCACTTAGCGGAACGACAAATTAAATTAACTCTAAAAACCATTCAAATAAATTGGTTAAGATAAGGGCGGCAAGGGATCTTGATTTTATGGAAGTTTTATATTTATTGCTTGGTAAAATGATTTTTATTCTTCAATGGATACTACGGGATGGAAAACAAGAAAACAATTTACCAATATTCATCTACAAAAATGTAATACAATGATCGTACGATGCAATCAGGAAAAATAGTAATATTTAACGAAAAATTTATAAAAAATATAATTTAATATTTTCTCACAGAAGAAAGCCATTTAATTTAATTGATTGAAAATGCTTTATCATTATGGTAGTCAGGAAGAGGTCCTAATAAAGTCATACTTCACCACCGATAGGAAGAATAAATAATTATCAAGAACTGAAAGAATTGCTTTTTCCAGGGCAATCGACAGAGGTTGATAAAAGCAAAACAAACAAATTTATAGATCCAACTAATTTCAGAGAACCGATTATCGAAGATATACTACAAAATGCAACAACGCATGTGATGTTAGATTTCCAACTTGCCGATAGTGGCTGGCTGTTGAAGCTATTAATTCACAGTCCATGAACAATAAGAACACAATACACTTACATAGAAAACATTGTAGCTACTTTCGGGGATAACACGAATGCAAAATAAGACAACTCTTTGACTTTCTGAAATTTTCATTTACATTCCCTTACTATTTTATACGTTCACAGTGCAGTGTCTCTATAATTTTCCTGATATTTACTATGATTAATCCATGATTAAAGCACAAATTGTAATATCCACACTATTTTATTTATCACTTAACCGACCATGGTTTCGACACTTGGTGTAATTTTCAAGGTAATGTTCAAAGATATTACCATTTGTTCTTTAATCATTGATATATCATTATTCTACAAAATAAGCCGGAAACGATTTTATACGCTGATATTTACTGTTTACATTATTTATTTTTACCGTTTCGTTTGGATATATGTATTTATAAACACGTTGACATGGTGTGAATATCGAGAAAACGTCATCAATACGATCTACCATGAAAATATACCACACATAACCATAGTCATAAATTGTTATGGGAGTTGCAAGAGAGTAAGAAAGTGGTCAAATCCATTTCCTAGAAGCACGTACTCCTCAACGCATTCTAAAGAGGCCCTCTGATCTGGAGGGCGGATATTAGGTGGGATGGAAAATGAGCGAGGCATCCTTTTCTGCATATCTACACCTGCAGGCGAGCATTGGGACGCTGAATAGATATCCAGCAACTGGCTACGGATCTCTTTTTCCATCTCCCCCCTTCAGATTCCCCCTCCGATGGCAATAACCAAGAGTGAATGGGATTAGAGATAGGGGCGGAGTCGCCAGCTGCCAGGATCCTTCCTATACGTTCGATCCTTCGACGCAGCGAGTCTCCATTGGAAACAATCGGCTCGCATGGAAAAAAATTGGGCCGCGGATCGTGCCTTGAGGTACCCATACTTTTTTATAAGCCATTGCCAAGAAAACGAGCAGAATTCGGAGATAAAAAAATGGCCGGAGAGGCGTATGGAAGCGAATGATAATATGCAGAGACCACTCCAGTGCATACTGAGAGACGGAAATCGTTTCATATCCAGATTCGGCACTTTCCACCGTTAAATTTTGGCACGAATGAAGTAAGCGAATAGATAATGCCTTTTCTAGAATGATGTAGGCTTCCATGTGGAATAGACAGAAAAGTCGTCTTGATTTGAGTAATATGTGGCTACAAATGAACAACCACAGTTCCAGTAAGTGAGAACAAGTCTCAATTAAGTCTTAGTTTTAAACAATTTAGTTTTATACACATGCATTTCGTATGTCTCTAGAGATCACACGAAGAAATTCCTACTACTTCTTTGCAAGATAAAGAGGTTCAGTAAAGTTACGAACTCAAAGTCTTTGACGGTATTTGGGCATGGGAAACTTTGAATGAAACCGAAGTTTCAAATGAGATGCGGTGGAATCGATCCATCACAAATAAAAGAGATTTTGTAAGGTCAACTGAAAGAGCTACAATTAACCACATGATGCGTTTCGACGCCTTGACATTCAAGTTCAGCACACCTGAAAAGTAATTTATTTAACTCATTTTTTAGTTTAACAAACCTAAAAAAGTAATTTATGAAACTCATCATAATGTTCAATCCAACTGAAAATTATTTGAAAGCGTCAAAACTCGTCGGGAGGTTAATGAGGTCTTTTAGTAAAACATGTGCCATCTCTTTTATTACTGCAAGAAATACGTTTACAGCCATTAAGTTCACCATTTTACGCTAAAAATCACACTCTATGCCATTCAAAGCAATATCCTTGGCTCATTATAAACGTCACTGTAACTTATTGGTGAGGAGGTTATAGGTTTCATATACATATTATACCTTAAATCCCCTGCGAAGAAGATACACGTGGAAGATGCCAGGAGACCGTAGAAGATTCCAAATCGACTACATTCTAGTGAAACAAAGATTCAGGAACCAGGTGAAGGACTGCAAAAGTTATCCAGGGGCAGATATCGATAGTGACCATAACTTAGTTATGATGAAATGCCACCTTAAATTTAAAAAGTTGAAGAAAGCCGTGAAAAAAATATGGCAGGTTGAAAAATTGAGGGAGGTTCAGCATCAACTGGCTTTTAAAGAGGCTGTAGAAAATAAAATAGGGGTGGATACGACCAACAAACCAATGGAAGAGAGTTGGAAAACCATTAGAAGTGGTCTGCAGGCGGCAGCTGAGGAAGTTCTTGGTAAAAGAAGAGTCGTTATGAAAAAACCATGGATCACGCAGGAAGTATTAGATCTCATTGAAGAAAGAAGAAAATACAAGGCTACGAAAACAGAGGAAGGACAGAATCGTTACAAGAGAATAAGGAAAGAAATATGTCGTAAAGCGCGGAAGGCTAGAGAAACGTGGATGAAAAGCATTTGCGAAGACGTGCAAAACAATCTTAAACACGGAAAAGTAGAGGCCGCTTATAGGATAGTGAGGAACCACTTTAAGGAAAGGGGCGTAAGATGTAATACCCTAAGGGACAAAAACGGAGAACTATTGATTGAAAACGAAGAAAAAGGGAAGAGATGGAAGGAATATCTGGAAGATTTGTACTTAGGAAGTCGCCTCAGAACGAATGCTATCGAAAACGAGGGGGAAGTGGATGCCGATGACATGGGAGCCCCAATTTTAAGATCGGAATTTGATGCGGCTGTAAGAGACCTCAGGATAAATAAAGCGTCTGGCATTGATGACATTCCTGCAGAGCTAATTAAAAATTCAGGAGAGAAGACGTTGAACCAGCTATACTTAATCATTAGTGAAATGTATACGACAGGTGAGATACCAAAGGATTTCGAGAGGATCATTATAATGCCTATTCCTAAGAAGAAACGAGCGGAGAAGTGCGAAGATTTTAGGACCATAAGCATTACTACACATGCGTCAAAGATTACTGACAAGGATCATCTATAGAAGAATAGAACGAAAAGCAGAAGAGTACTTGGATGAGGACCAATTTGGATTCAGAAAAAACAAAGGCACAAGGGAAGCAATATTGGCCTTAAGACTGCTCATAGAGAAGAGAATGGAAAAGAACAAGCCAACATTCGTTGCGTTTGTGGACTTAGAGAAAGCATTTGACAGCGTGGATTGGAGCACAATGCCTGGAATCCTAAAGGAAATTGGGGTTGTTTATAATGACAGAAGAATCATCCACAGTTTATACAAAAACCAAGTAGCCGTGATAAAATCAGGGCCCAGCTGTGAAGAAGCAAGAATTAAGAAAGGAGTGCGACAAGGCTGTACATTGTCACCCGTAATTTTCAACGTTTACATTGAGAAAGCCATTAATGAAATCAAAGAAAAGGAATTGGGAGTGAATATCCATGGAGAAAAAAATTAGCGTGCTAAGACTTGCCGATGACATAGCCGTTATAGCAGAAACAGAGAAGGATTTGAAAAATATTCTGGTTAATATGGGTAGGGTAATGAGTAGATATCAACTGAAAATAAGCACGAAGAAAACCAAGAACATAGTATGCAGCAGAAGTGAAAAAGTCAAGACCAACATTAAAATAGGGAGGCGAAAACTGATAGAGGTGGATGAATTCTGTTATTTGGGAAGCAAGATAACTAGTGACGGGAGAAGCAAGAAAGAAATTATCAGCAGAATAACCCAGGCGAAGAGAGCATTCCACCAAAAGAGAGACCTGCTTACCGCGGGAAACTTAAATATGGAAGTAAAGAAACAATTTATAAGAACCTACATCTGGAGTATGCTCCTATACGGAAGTGAGGCATGGACAATGACCGCAGCGGAGAAAGCAAGGATAGAGGCCTTTGAAATGTGGTGCTACAGAAGAATGATGAAAATCAAATGGATCAACCGAGTTAGAAACGAGGGAGTCCTAAGAAGGGTAGGAGAGAAGAGAAGCCTCATGAAAACCTTAATCAGAAGACGGAACAACCTTATAGGCCACATCTTGAGACATGATGGCCTGATGAAGACAATCGTCCAATGACAAGTGGAATGCAAGAATGGAAAAGGAACACCCCGAACAAAATATATGGAACAAGTAAAGAGAGATGTGAAAGAGAAGAAATACGGAGGTGTGAAAAGATTAGCTGATAGGAGAACTGAGTGGAGAGCTGCGTCAAACCAATCCTAGGATTGTTGACCAGTGATGATGATGATGACTTTAACGTTGTCAAGATAATAAAATTTTTAAACGTTAGAATACACAAATGCTTATTTAATTTTAGGTACACTATTATTCAATAGGAGCTGGTTAAAAAAACTATGAATTACTTCTTTTATGTAATGATCCCGAAAACAAACTATTCTGAACCCACACCACCGTAAATCGGTAAAAGACAATTTTGCGACCACCCCAAATGTACATGCAGCCTTCAACGACTCCATTTCAGTGAATTAAATCGCTCGTGGTGAATATTAGAGAAATACAACAGCTTCAGATTACATGATTCTTCTCTTGGCATCAGGGCATGTATTTCAATGGCGTGGATTGCATCTGCAAAGCAGTGCTTTGATTCACCTGTAAATTACGGAGACGTACCTGATAAAAAATAATTCAAAACTAACTAAACGCCTGATTTAATAATGTTATATAAACCCTCCATTTAAATTTGTAAGAAATTTATTTGCCTCAGTTAAAAAATGATACAAAATGCGGTTTAAGGAGAAATAGGTTTATATATCGTTAGTAATGAAGAATTGATATCTTTCAGAGTGATTTGGAAAACAACATCCTAGAACTCCGCGCCCGACAGGAATGATGGACATAGAAAATATTTTTCAGAACAATTCAGTAGAGGAATTGGCTTGTCTCCGGAAAAATGTTGGAACTTAAATAGATGGTAAGACGAGTTGAGGACAAATGTCTCAGAACATAATGCAACGCGCACCTAAGTTATTTCAGTATTCTGTAACAAGTAAACGGCTTGTGTCCCTCCACAAGCCTATGCATAAGTATGCAGGAAGACGTAGGTGATTCCCTTAGCAAATGGATTAGTAGATACAAAGTTTTGAGAATGAGATTAGTAGGTACAAAGACAATACGCTCGCTATCATTGAGACGCTTGAGGTATGTTGGGACCAATGTGATGACGTCACTTGCCGTTTAGTAATCCCTACTCTATAATGATGCCCAGACGAAGTTCTTCATACGAATAGAATCGAAGCAATTTGCAGTGTTTCGCTCACAAATAAATTCTTTTCAAGCAATTAAATACTTAAACTCTTAACGGCTCTTTTTTTTCCATCGACTGTGTTAGAGTTGAAGAAAAAAGACACGTGTTTTTCTGTTTTGCAAAGCGTCGTCTATATTTTGAGCTGTTTGCAACGGCAAATTGACGGCCTTTCAGAGAGAAGTCCATTACTGCATGAACTCATATCGATCGTGTTCCACTGCTTCTCGGTCTCGTGCGTGGTCCACTGTTATTCACCCTCACCTTCCGTGAGCGACTCCTTTCGTCGATGAAAGGTTCCTCCGGATGGAGTGGATGGACGTAAGCACGAATGACGTCATCAAATTATGAAATGTGGACGGAAATATAAGCGGTCTCTTCTTTTGAACTTGTATATTTTGATTTGATGGCTGTGACTCACCTCGCTCTTCTATAAATCGAATTCTTTAAATGTATACGGATTTCTGACCCGAGCGAATGACCCAATTAATCTTTTTCAAATGCAACAACATATCTATAAAATGAAGGAAAATAAGCAGTACACCCATAATAAAATAAAGCAATGGCAAAATTTCCAATCATACATATATATATATATACTGCACTCAACTAACTCATATGCCATGCTCGGATGTCGAAACCATTCTCGGATGATTGCATTTATATATATATATATATATATATCGAGTATGAAAATTTTACTCTGCTTTATTTTAATATGAATATGAAGAGATTCTACAAAATTACAGCCTGATACGGTTTTATACCTAAGCTCCACAAAGATTCCCAAGAATGTGCCTATCCTCTTCAATCCTAGGCCCACTAAGGCTGAGTGAATGGGAATTGCACAACTGGACGGGCAGAGTGACCTCCCTCCTGACCTCAGAGGTCATCACGAGGACATGAGATATTCAAACCCTTAGAGACCACCCTCGATCGGTCCAGCCGGAGAACCGAATAGGGAAGGCCGAAAACCCTTTCCGCACAGAAAAGCTCTCGCGGTGGACATCGAGTCGTGAGAACTCCGTCTCCAAGGAACTCAGCGGTGGATTGGAGAGCTTTCAAGGGAGTGACTGCAGCGGAGCGGAGGCGATCGAAAGAGAAGAGGGGGAATCATTCGGAGATTGACGTGAGAGCTTCACGAGGTATTATCGATTAGAATGAGCTCATAAACAACCGATAACAAGCCCATGGTAAATTCACACAAGCATCCACAAGTGTGGAAAATCCAGAGAGAAAATGTCACGCGCATTGGCATAGGGCTGACTAAGATACCCTTATTTCGCGTAGGTAGACTGACCTTTATGAATCTAAAATAAGTCCATTTACCTATTATATATGCTATGGCTACATGGGCTAAAATATCTATTATGCCCATCAAAATCATTCATCGACGTGAAAAGTTGCAATAAATAACTTCAGTTAGTCTAAACTAGAATACTGGTTTACTTTTTATTTTAGAAACTTTTCAATGTATGCGATGAAGATATTCCATAGATTTCCCAACGATCTATGGATCTAAAATTGTCCTTAAAAGAACGCCAGTGGCTACTAAGGCTACATAAAAATTAGACATTAGCGAACAGTCAGGTTACAATTAGTAAAACCACTTGTCTGTTTCAATACACTTTTGTTAAAACCGACCATGGTTTCGGCAACTCGTGCCATTATCAAGATTATTGGCGGTTTTACTAAGCTGAATATCAAAGATTTCCACCGTATCACTCCGGACACTGTATCTTTTATTAGTGAACAGTGACATGAATTGAATCACTAAGTTCCATTGAGCGAAACGAAGATAGGTACTTGTTCGCTCTACTGGATTTTCTGACCGCATCGACAAAGAGTAGGTACAACTGGATCGATAGGAGTGGATTTAGAGGAAAAGGACAGCTTTTGTCTCGACTCTGACCTCACGTAAGTGTTAAAAAGCAAACCAGCATTGGTCATTGCACGTCAACAACGAAGCACTACAAAAAGACGGGAATATTCAAAACTTCTATGCTTGCAGCCATTCATTAAGCCACAGCCACTAAGCTGAGGAAAAAGAGTCAATGCAAAGACCGGCCTCAACAATCCCTCAAGACGGAGTCCCTGCTGGGAGGCCGATCATCGGAAGATATGCACCCATTACGCGGCAAAATACCAAGGAAAGTTCTCAGGGAATATATACCGGGAGAGGAACAAATCACACGACGATATAGCTTCACTCTCGAATGGTTTTTGGGTTCTTGCTATAAATGTATAGCTTTTGCACACTCTTGACTCTGAAACATCTTTTATTTCAAATAATAATGAATAAATTATCCACAACTGCTCTTGTAGCCGCATGGAATGCAATGAATAACATCGTATCGTAACACTAGCCCGTACTTGTCTGGTGCGCAGTTTTTGAGGATTAAGGATATAAGACATTTTAATTCTGAAAGTCCTGAAATGTTTCACGGCAGCATATACCTTGAACACGTGGATCTACAGTTCCAAGGTTCAAAATGAAAATTGCAATCAATGTTTTGGCTAATTTTCCAATCAACCTTGGACTATTCTTATCTGAATCTCGTGCAATTTAAATTGTAGACGAAAAATTCAATAAAATCATTCTTGTTGAGCTGAAACCGCAAAAGTTTATTCCTTATTTGGTAAATTTACATGTTGAAAATATTTAAACTCACCCTACAGCATCATTAAGTCCATGTTAAGGTCAAACTCACCTAGAATGAAAAAATACCGCATATTAAAGATTTATCAAGCATCCAAAATTCTATACCTAAATAGTCTCATAAAATATATATTACATAACGTACAAAAATTGTAAGCAACCATTGTATTACTGCAAAATAAAAAATAAATATAATGCAACGCATCTAATGTTTTTTGAAATTATTTTGCAGCTAGCACGTTTTATTGACTCGGTATGAATTAAATGGGCGCATGCGTGCTTATCGAAGGCTCTCAACAGTCATGAGTCGGTATACATGCTCATACACTCATTAAGTTTACCCTTGTTCATTACGTTGAAGTAATATACCCATTGAAGGGTGTGTCCTTCTAGGTTATATGTGGATAGGCACGAAAATTGAAAACTAATACCGAAGTCCACTACGGGGAATAAAGACCATATTCAATTACTTGACAGCGATCACATATGAGTATTCAGTGCGCTCAGCACATTGCGTCGGAAAATGTACAACGCTAAAACTCGAGAACGCCTGGATTTATTTGGCTAATTTTGGTTACTCGTGTAAGTCCAGGGAAGGTTTAAACGTTGAAAATATTATTCCGCAAAGCCCATGAGGCCCTAGAATGGGCCCTGACCCATTTCCACAAGAAATACATGTAAATTTCGTTATTAATGCCCGCAGACCTTTTTCCTTTTATACATTTAAATTTGCGATAATGGTCACATGCAGTTGAAACATGTACCATTGCTAAGAAAAATATACACAAATTCTTATTCTTGCAATCGTTTTTCTTTTTCCACGTGTTAATAGGTGAATTTTGGAAAAATATTACTGTAAACGGTACGGACAGAAAAAAATTGCACAGAAGTTTAAAGACGGGACGAACATACAATGTTTGAAATTCCACGGATATGTATTTATAATCAAAATTTTCTAAATTGGTTCAGCCGTTTTCGATTTTTAGCGTGGATAACTACCTCCAGTTGATTTATGCCTACATAGATAAATATGAAGGCGATACGAAATTCACCGGGCCATCTAGATTAGTTATACAATACAGCACTTGAAATAACTTTTCGTTCCATTTCCGAGGAGGCAGTGAAATATTGCTGAGATAAGTGGCTCGCCTGACGCCAGAAGTCTAGTTTGAGAGTACCATGCCCCCCTCCAATCTTCCCGAGTGTGCGTAACCGCCCTGCTTCTAGCGGCCAAACCTTGCAATCCCTCGAGTCGCCCTCACTCTCCTCCCACTCCACTTTCTCTCGATCGGGAAACCATCCCGTCGCCAGGGAGACGTCCCCTTGGGGCGAGGAGGGGATCGAACCGCTACCATCCCACGTGCACTCCACTCCACTCAAGGGAAGATACAGCAGCTGGGCTATCCCTAGCCCATTCTCGTCCGCTTAACGTCAGCAGCAGAGTGGCTTAGCATGCTTATACGCAGAAAAGACGGCGGAGGATAAAGTTTCACCTCTATTGTAATTAAATGCTATTAAATATCACAGGGGTTCATAATAATAGAAGAGGTCTTTTATCAAGCCTCAATGAAATATATGTATCAGAACTCACCGGATTCAGCGCATACGGTCATGACTGAAACAGACAAATCCAACATAACTTCATATGATGCAAGTACTTGATCGATCTGAGCAGCTTACAACTGAGTAGCGTTCGTTTATAATTAAAAAATATGCGATTTTAAATTTGACTTCCTCCGATAATGATGCAGGAAAAAAGTCACGATTTAAATTTATTTGTTGACAAAAATTTACCCTAACAGCTAAATTCAGAATAATACAGAAAATGAGCTTCAATGTGGGCCTCAGCATTTCGTGAATTGTCATCCATCATACGTACTCTAGCATTTATTTCCTCTGAGAATAAAGCACGATCTAATAAATGGCTTTATCTTTGTTCCCTATTTCTCGAGTGACAAGAGAGCATATACACTCGTTACCATGTTCTCTCCGGTGTGAAAGAATGTAAAAAAACTAAAAAAACTCTTTGAGGATAGGTTCAGATGGGCTTTCAGTAATGTAATGTCAGGTGATTTAGATAATAAAATATATTTTTATTTGTAATGAGCTTTTCTGAGTCACTAAAACGAGTTACAATATTTATCCAGCATCAACCATCTCGCCAGTTACTCTTATTTTTACCCAGAGTGTTCTTGTCTGAACTTTATGATCATTATTAGCGATCTCATATATATGAACGCCTCCTTCGCAAACGTTATTCTCGTTCAGATATCCTTACTGATGCACCCGTTTTCCTTCATTGGTGCCACCTGCCCAACTTTGTGATCTCTTTTTTTTGTCTTTAGCCGAACAGTCCTAGCTTACGATGCTATATAATACTGCAATAACTATTTTTGGCGTTCTTGTGATTGATCTTCATTCCATATTCCTTGCACTGCTATCCTAATGCATCCATCAGTACCAGCAACCCTTTTTCCGACTGGACAATCAAAAAATGAACATTCGCGAACATCACCGATTTAAAAGTCAATCTTACAAATTTATCTACTGAGCTAGAGGTATGATACAGGCAGAATGAAAGTGAGCAGACCTCGATGTGAAATCCATGGTCGGGGCGTGGGGGGAACGAAATGCTTTGCAAATCCTCCACTCGCATCTTACTTGAACGGTAAATACTTAAACAATAATACTAAGGATAAATTTATTAAAACATTACCGTCCCTATTCATAGAATGCGATTACTTGCAAGCCGTTCTAAGCCTAATGTTAGAATTGGTGAGCCCTGTTGATCATAATTCTCTAGTGCTTGTAAGCACCGAGGCCTCGCCGCAGGAACACAGCGCAGGACATGGACGGTGGCCCACTTCTCGCCAGACTCTCCCCCCTCACGCCATCGATTGTAAATGGAACGACAACTCGACGGGATAATCGTTCAGCTTTCCAATGCCCGTCACCTTCGACATGGCTGCCGTTGCATCTGCACTCTAATGGCCTTTGGCTGTTGACGGAGAACTCCTCGCGCAATCCCATTTACACGTCTTCTTCGGCCTGTGTTGTCACAGAAGCACAGCATGTGAGGTTGCCCACACATTTGGTTCTGTCAAACGGAGGGTAACCTTATCAGTCAGATACCACGGGAGCAAGTTGCGGAATTGAGACGACGGCAGAGCTGTAGCCTTTTGCGTGCCGCGAAAACCTTCGCATTCTTTTGTTAAATGGACTTGTTTACAGATATTCGAGTCAATTTACACCTTATGTTCACCAATTTGGTCGGCGATGGATTCTGATCTATATAAAAAAGGAGTACGAATAATAGGTAACCCAAAAATCCAAAAAATAAAAACTTTTTAAAAACAGTTTTTCTAACATTTTTGCTATCAAGTTTCGGTTCATAGAAAAAAATCTGCCAATAAACAAGATTACTTATTACTAAAAGTAATTGATGGTTTTGGTCCAAATAATTAAAAATGAGAAAAGAGAAATCCATGCAGTGCCTACTAGAACAGAAATATTGATTTCAAAGCATATGCTAAAAATAAATTTGAAGACACAAATTGCTTGTCCAAGAATACAAAACACAGTGTAATACAATAATAACTGGGTAAGAGAAATAATAAACGATATGTTTGAGAAAAAGTGAGCTATTTTACGTAAATTGGCAACTAATGTTGGTATCAACAATACGCCAAAGGCGACGAAATTCAAATACTACAAAACAGCAAAAAGTAGCAGTCTTTAAACATCCATTGTAATAAGTTAGAAATACTGTAGAAAATAAAAAGGTTTAATATTAAACCAATTCGTTATTTTAAACAAATGCATGCATAACCTTTCAGGCGCCTTTACCTTATGCAGGTGAAAGGCAGAAGTCGAAGGTACGGGTTCCCAAGAATATTGCGAGTGACAATAAAATTTCCTCATAGCCAAATAACAGCGAAATCCCAATTACTAATGAAGTAACTGGTATTGATTTTGGTTCAACAAATCACACTTAATAGACTTCAAAAATTGATTACCAACTGAAATTAAAATAATGGAAATGAGTGACTCAAATCAGCTGCATGTGGTGACTCCATGTGGCGTCATCGAAAACATTTATTGAAAGCTAATCACAACTTCCTACGCGTAATGTGTGCAGTTGACACGTAAAACAATGCGTTAACATCCTAAATGCAGTGACGTATGAATTGGAGGGCTTTCCCGGGCATTTGCGTGAATCGCGCTTTTACTTCGTAGGGTGGTGGCAAGCGATTCGGGTCTCTCATCTTACGAATATTCATCGAGGCTGAACACTCTCCTCTTTACATGATATGCCCACCCACTTGAGAACATAGCGAGGAAAATCCTGTGACAATGTGACGGCATCATTAGAGTCTCAAAACGATGGTGACCATGTGCTGCAGTAGCCTTTGGGAAAGCGCACCTGCTTCTGCAATTGAAGGGAATCTGCAGCCAGGTTTATTGCGGGACTAAAATTCTAGAGGCTTCGCTATAGCCGCACAAAAAAATTCGCCTTTCAGTTTATAGTTGAGAAATTCAGACAACATCCTCTTTTTAGCAAGGATTACGTAAATACAATGACTTATAGTAATCAAGGGGGAGTAGGAAATAAATTAATAATTGGTTTAAAAGTGATTGATATAATATTCAATGAAAGAAATGCATAATATTAAATATTGTCTGAAATTTTCAATGGTCCAAAGCGAATTTTACTTGTAGTCGATAAATTTTGACTGACTACTGATTATAAAATAATGTGCCATGCACATAAGTCAACAAATAGATTTATAATAATAGGGATAGCAAACTCCACCTTATGAAGCCCTTTCGTGGACGTTAAGAATCCTTTCGTGGACGAGAAACGCCATTGAAATATAGGAGGAACCAATGAAGAGGCTAAGAATATAAACATACTGAACTCGTGCACTCTCTTTTCTTCAAGTAGAAGAAAATACCAGCCCATTGCAACCACTATAACTCACTTCTGACTCTCCTATGAGGCATATCCCAAATGACTGCTAAGTACAGGTTTTTTCGCGGTAACACAGTTCAAACGGCGCGAGGACATAACGGTGAAACAAATGACATCATAATAAAACTATTAAAAGAATCAGAACGAATCAGGATTTGTAGATAACAACGAAATAATCCAATTAGCAATCACTAAATTTAATAACTAACGGATATTGGATGAATAGATTGTGCAACAGTGGGAAAGACGCCATGCGAAATTTCCTCGTGCGTTGAGGCAATCCATAAATCATCACAACTTCAAAACTATGCGTAAGAACGGAGAATGGCGGTCGAAATGCATTTATTTAGTCCATGAAATTGGTTATGAAGCCTTCTGGCAATCAGCGCAAAAATTATGTCCATTCAAAGCGTCTGTGGAGCAAATGACTGAATAACAAAAGAAGTCACAGAAAAACTAATTAATGACTATTTCCTTATGGTACTCTGCGTTGTTTTAAGTACAGTTAGAACTTCAAAAACGCTTGTCAGCAGTATTTACGGCGGTTGTAACGAAAAACGCCACTTCTTGAGTGCTTTTCAGTGAAGCACATACTTAAGGAATGTTCCATTCCTAATTAGGATTAATTAGGAAAATTAGATAAATGTAATAGATATCATTAGAAAAAAACTCTTTTAATGCAAATTAGCACAACAATGCCAAGAGCGAAAACCCACGACGTCAAAGTCCTATTTTTCCCGCATTTTATAAAATTGATAACATATCTTTTTGTGTCAAATGTATGAAAATAAAGTATAAGCATTAACATAAAAAATGATCACATAACTAACAGAGTTAGTATTAATTAAAATTGCTCTTTCCAAAGTATGGGCTACATCAAAAATATCCTCATAAATGTTACTTTCTTTCATAGTTGTATTAATTTCATAATAATTTTAAGGAAAACTTATATCATAAAGAACGTACATCTGAACAAGGAAAACAATAATTATTACTAATGAACTCTTCTCGGGAAATCAGCCGGGTCATGATGGTCATTGCTACCAACGTTTCGATAGCCTTCTCTGCCATCCTCATCAGGGCAGAAAAGGTCATCGAAGCGTAGGCAGCAATTTCCACCCTGACGCGGCTGATTTCCCGAGAAGACGTCATCAACAAGACGCACTGGGAGAGAACCAAATCCTTCATAATAATTATAAGGTTTTCTGTGTTTCAATTTGATATCTATACACTCGCACCCTAAATCGACAGCTCACATTTTCTTTGCCGATACATCGATTTCCGCATGTGGATGAGGGGCAACAAAGTCTTGCGGAAGACATGCAAATCCCCGTGGTGAAAACACACTCGATTGCATATCCGACAGTAATAACATCCGGAGGGGAATTGCGAACTCGACAACTCTGTGCGGGACCAATACACAAGCGACATACCGCGGGAGTAAAACGAATAGTAATAAATAGCATTCCTCTTTGGGCACGTCAGCCGTGGAGTCGACTCATGCACGTGGCTTGCAATTGAAAAGTCTGCGCCGCACAGTGTACCCGGGAGTTCACGGCTGGCAGACACCTTTTGTCCAAAAAAAAAGAAACGGGCGCGCAAACAAGTTTTTAGAATCGCGGCAACAAAAGAAGTCGAAAGGCAAACGAAACAGAAGTGCGACGACCCTGTTCAATTTTTCACCGACACATGTGTCCTCCAGGCAGAATAGTCATTTCCCCAGAGCGCAGAATATAATCGACTTCTGAAAATGCTTTACCTGAACAATTGGGAAACATTTTACACTTAAATAAAACTATTCAACGGCATTTCTCCATTAAACACTTCGTATAATATATGTATTAATACTTTGGAATTAATTAAAACCATGTTTAACATAAACTCTTCAAAGAAGAGACAAGGCGATAGAGTAAGTATTAGCTATAAAGGATGAATTTTATGAATCGCAATTTATATCACAAAGATATTCGAGTAGAAAAAGATTAAAGGTGTCATTAATATAAACTAATTGCCTAGACCGCGATTTCAACTTAGAGTGCCACAAGATCTCGTTCACAAAGAATGGAGCCTAGAACATAGGTCTTACAATTTAAAATGCGAAATAAATTAAGAAGTAAGCTGATGTAAACTTTTTTAAATATTAAATAAGTATTTTAACTCTATTTTGGAGAAAATATACCCCTAGCGGTCGCCAAAAACTGTTTTCACGAAATCTTTGTTCACTAAACAGACATAATTATCTATAGCAAAATGACTTCGATTGTTACAGCAAAATCATCACTCAAGCGCTCAGCTTATCATATTTCTCGGCCAAGTTTGAGTACTTAAAAGACTGATACCAGGGTGCTATATTTAGCGAGCATAAATGCGTAAGTCGATTCACATGGGCAAAAATAGGCCTATATCATTTATGGCATGCAAGCATTCAAACCACCGTCAAAGTTGGACGGAGCCTGCCAAACTATTCAGCCAGACTGAAACAGATTCTACCGGAGTTATTCTATCACTCTGCGGTTAGTAGAGCTCTAATAATCAGGTCACCGTTATACCATGTATTTTTTCAATGAATAATGTAGGCCACCAAAGTTCGCAAGTTCGGGTATTTGATATTAAAAAATAATACTTATTCCGTTGATATTCACATTGTTTAAAACTCTAAGCTGCCAACATGTTTCGAAAGGGGAATCGTTTAAAACATATTTTTATCTCTAAGATCAAATTGTATCGTATTAATACAAAAAGACATTGAACTACCGTAAAAGATTTTACACGGAAAACGTTTTAAGTGATAATTTGACACCCGCTGATATACTAGAGGGTTTAATATTGGAAAACATCGTTGTTTCCTGGGGCAAAAAAGGGACATTAAAATAGACTCAAAGAAAAATCACCAATGCTCAATTTACGAAATAAAGTAACCGCCCTGACTCAAATCCAGTATATTTCCCGCTTCACTAGTTGATTCCCTCGGTCGCCATGTAGGACTAGATTCTGAATTTCGGCTACGGGCAATTCAATCTATTTAGATGCACGTAGAGCATGCATTGGTTTAAACGCTAACCCAATTGATCTTTCGGACAGGAAAAAATGCAACAGAAAACTAAATTTTGATTCACTCAAAATGATATTTTTCTAAAGTGACTTGCCAACTCGGTTTTTCACAGATAATAACAGGTAATAATAGTTTTTAAAAATATAAGAAAACTTTGAAAACATATCAAAATCATTTTATCGTTTCAGTTTCGAATGTAATTTAAGACATTTAATTTTGAAAATATTCATTGGCACCCAAAAACACATGAGATTAAGTTAAGCTTTATTGACTAAAGAATTGACTTATAATTTAGTTTAAAGACTAATCAATTTTAGAGCGATGAATTTAAGCTATTAGCGTAAATAGTTTTTACTTTTTCTAAGAATAGGTAGCAGTTGGTTAAAGGGTGCAAAATGCTCTTTGTTCAAAATAATGGTCCTTGAAGGCCGACGAGCATTGGAACACAAAGGACAAATTACCAAGAGACGAAAAAGGACGGAGAAAACCATTCGTTCTGAGCGCGGCTACAAATTGCCATGTTGTTAGCCTCTCGTACATATATCCCTTTAATTGTCAGGCTGAATGCAGCCCCACAACTGCTGAAGTCGTGGAGTGAACTCCATGGAATGTATTCCAAACAGAGAACACAAGGATACGCTTCACTTTTAATAAATATCAATTCAGTTCTCTTGGGTGTCTGAAAAGAGAGACTCCATATGCGAATGTCAGCATTATTTTAAAAATTCTACTCACAAACACTCGCTTTGAGTGCAAACCTCAACCGTAATAGTTGGAAATTCACACTGCAGTTGCCGCAAAGAGCACGTTGTGCATGATTTTATGGTGTATCTTCCTTTTGAAAGAGTCGGCACGCAGACGTTTTAAAACGACACCCTAGAATACATAATTCCAAGTGAGCGCTGAGCGCAACGCAGGGAAACCCAGACACGCACACGCTCTGCACAGGCGCTTACAAAAAAAGAATAAATATGCTAGGATACGGGCTCATCACAGAAGCCTCTCTTCTGATACTTGCAAAAATTTTATACTGAGTTGGAATCTTGACTCGTCATGTGCGACGAGGACGCGACTGGAATTATGAAAGATCAAATAAACCACAAATAAAAGAAGTGAAGGAGGAGAGGGAAGTGGGCCAAATGTTTCGGAAGCGCAGAAGCCAAAGAGAAAAATAAATGTGAATCAATGCAAAGAAGAAGAATAAACATCGCCTCTGAATGAGTGAAGAAGCTAAGGTAAAAATATATAGATATGAGCCACTGTACAACATTACACTTATAAATTGGATCAAGGAGGAGCCTCTACTGTCAAAATATTACCGTTGACCAGAGGTCTTGTGTGGACCACAAATATTGGCAAAGTCAAAAAGAGACAGAAAAAAATATACTTCGTTAAAACTTTCGCGGGTGCTCGTCATGTTGAATTAAAACTTTTGGGCTATGTCGCCGCGTCAGATTTTGGGTGGCCCCAACGTTTCCCGACCGATGCTGGTCGCTTTCTCAAGGGAATCTGAAGAGGTGGGATTTAAAATTGGTATATATAGGTATACGTGTCAGGTGGTGGGGGGAGGGGAGTGAGAGGTTGGAGGAGTAGGTTGTCGATTGTTTTTGCCGATTACGGGTTGCCAAGTACGGCTGATTTTAAGGCCAGTGTCTCTGTTAAAGTTGTTTTTCTCCTCTTTAGATATTTCTATTGCTTCTCTTACGAGTCTCTGTTTAAAGCCTTTCACTCTCGCCACAATTTTTGCTTCCTTAAGGTCGATTGTGTGGCCCAGCGCTGCGTGTTCGGCTACTGCGGACTTCGTTGACTGCCCCAGTCGAATTGCTCTCTCGTGCTCCTCTAGACGTGTTTTAACCGATCTGCCAGTCTGCCAAAACACGTCTAGAGGAGCACGAGAGAGCAATTCGACTGGGGCAGTCAACGAAGTCCGCAGTAGCCGAACACGCAGCGCTGGGCCACACAATCGACCTTAAGGAAGCAAAAATTGTGGCGAGAGTGAAAGGCTTTAAACAGAGACTCGTAAGAGAAGCAATAGAAATATCTAAAGAGGAGAAAAACAACTTTAACAGAGACACTGGCCTTAAAATCAGCCGTACTTGGCAACCCGTAATCGGCAAAAACAATCGACAACCTACTCCTCCAACCTCTCACTCCCCTCCCCCCACCACCTGACACGTATACCTATATATACCAATTTTAAATCCCACCTCTTCAGATTCCCTTGAGAAAGCGACCAGCATCGTTCGGGAAACGTTGGGGCCACCCAAAATCTGACGCGGCGACATAGCCCAAAAGTTTTAATTCAACAAGAAAAAAATATCATAGCTTCCATCTATGGCATCATGAACGAAGACGAAATGTGGAGAAACGGAATGAGGTGAGAGTGGTACAAAAGAACCAATAAGATATAAGTGCTCAGGTATGAAGGGGAAGTCGGGCAGGCCATGAATGGATAAAAGGGAAAAATAAAACAATCAGAGAAGAGTCACAAGGCGTACCAAAAGAAAATCGACCGCGACTACACTGCAAAGACCAGATTAGGATGAATATGATAATAATGGGAGGTGACGATGACTGGATAAAGACCGAAAAAGGTAGCGAAGAATTGCTGGTGAAGCGAAAAATCCTCTTATGTTTGAATGGTGCAATAGGGAAGATATTACAAAACGTTAGGAGATGGACAGTGATTTGTGCCGGGTAACAAAAAAATTTTTAAAGAAGCATATTATAAAAATTAGTAAATTAAAAATATGACCTGAATTTACTCTCCCTCACTAATTGGTTCAACCCAAAGGTTGTTAGAGATTGACGAGTGTAGAGCTAACCATGGATTAAGCCAACGGCGTGTAAATTACACGTCTCAGAGCCACCTCGCTTTTCGTAAAGTTTTGCAATGAGGTGTCCGATGGCTTCGTCCGGCATTTAAAAACAGCACCGTAATAAGTCAGATATCGAACACACTACGCTAGCACACAACCCACGAAGTATCTACATTCTTACTTTAAAATATTTTTTGTGAACGATAGCATCGAGCGGTATTTTCTGAGTGTTAAAGAAAATATTAATCACTGAAGAGCTCGATAAAGACCTTAAATTTACCTCATATCGTCTTTATTTCTATTCTTTCAATTATAAGAGCCTTTCCTTAATAGCATTCCTATCTCTAAAAAATATCACCACAAAAAACTACGCTACCATCGCCTTAACCAGGTGTAGACATACTTAATTTATCTAGGCGTTAATCCATATTTAAAAGAATAAAATTCTTCAGAATGAGTGACATGAAAGTGTAGGAAAATGCCATGAGCAGCCTCTTACAAACATTTTCATTTCGGAATACCAAATGGAAATAGATGTGGCGCTACCATTCTGGGAACGGAAGGAATCAGAAATAAATAAAATATTCATCGGGAGCAAAAACAGAAAAAGCAACGAAGCGTGCAGCGGAATACGTAAGCCGTTTCTTATTGAATTCCTCCCAGGGAAGCAGTCGCTAACATTACGGTTTGTTTGCGAAGAGAACTGCCAGCCACAAAGCAGTGGAACGGAATATCTCATTTTGGTGTTTTTTGCAACAATTTCTTTTCTTCATTTCTCCACATGCGCTTCAGTTTGACGGATACCTCGTTTAGGCTGCAGCAGCCGATTGGGTTTTTCTAGCAGGAGACGATGCCATCGAATGTACCATCGATGGGGAATGGGAAAGGAGTTGCGACGGGTGGACAGCCAGAACTACATAGCTCCAGGAATTGGCAATTTAAACATTAAATTAAACGCAAAATTTATGCAATTAACTATCTTAGCCGGTTTCAACACATTTTCGCCATTTCATAGAGGCCTCCAGAGCTTTTAGCATCTTTCATAATAACTGTTATTAGCTTAGCAATTTGGTTATAAACAAGTGTCTGATGGCTTACACCAGCTTTAAGTGCCGTAACCCAGCTTAGGATAATCATTGTTTGCCGAAAGCCACAATTCATCTGTAAATTAACCAGTTTTAAGGAAGATAATTTCATCTAACATAGATATATTTACGTGGTATTGTTGGTCCTACATAATTACTTCCACGATTGTCTGTCTCCGCTTCGTGACTTGACTGTAGGTACATCCCAACAATGGATCGGGTGTATAATAATTTAAGTTATGCCATGTTCAGTCCAAGCATTTTTTATCATCAAATCACTATCATATATTGCCGGTTCCATTCGAGTGTATTACTTATGCAAAGACAAAAGTCGATTTTACCTCTAGCATTTTTGGGAAAATTCAGCTTCCAATTCTTCCAGTTGCATCAATATATATGCTATTTCAAAGAAATATTATGATACATACATATTAGGTCCTTATATAAATGCACTGCAGAAGCACTTTTACTGTGTTTTGAGCTAATTTTATTTGCCCCATTTATAACAAATGCCTAACTTATTCAAGCACCAATTAAAGATGCAATTTGCAATTAAAACTAAAATTTCAGCAATCCGTAAAACATATATATATATTTGCGATCCTTCAACTTACCACCCCACAGTACTTCGATTGAGATAAGAGGCGTTAAGTGTAAGCATCATGCAAATTACCATTTTCAATCTACGCTATATTGGAGGAGGATAACATTTGTCCATATGCTTTGTGCGACTCAAATGGGTAATCATGGGTGGGGAATCATATTCGTCTAGGAAAATTGCTCTGCTATCATAATTCGACCCAGAAGCGTAATGTCGCGTAATTTTGAATTGCTTGTTGATAGCTTTTTCTTCTAATGTAAAGGCACTTGCGAAATCGATTTCAAAGTATTCTCCTGAGAAATAAAGCCGCTCAAACCGTGATTAAATTAAGGCCAAGAGGGTAATTTCGGTTTTGATTTTGGGTAATTTTTCAAATTTTAAACTCTTTCCATAAAATATAATGGGACACAGTTTCTTCGTAATGCATGACATCCACTCCGTAACCTTAACAATATCCTTTATTCATCGATAGCATTGCTCTCTTTCGATCCCATTAACTTCCCCATTTTTCCATCGTATTATATGGCCACTCTTCCGTTAATATTGTGCCAATAATGACGAAGAGTCAGGTGAGCGCCAGAACAATGGAGCACGAATATATTAATGGACCAGTGAAAATCGAAAAAGATTCTCCAAATATTAGTTAACAGGAGATAACTATATTTTGCAAAAGCAGAGGATGAAAAATGATTTTATCACAACGATTTCAAGATCAACGAGAAAACGCTTATTTAAAGTTAGTCACAAATTTACGTAATATTAGCCAGCACTAGCGAAAATTTGTATCTTGATATTATTTACCTAATTTTTACTAAAGAGGGAGATTAAAAGGAGATACTCGCTTCCCACTTCTAAGATCGAGAAGAAAACTATTGTTTATGATAAAAAAACAATGCATAATGGCGTCGAATAAACTTACGCAATAAAATAAAACGCAAAATATGCAGCAAAAATACGTATGCAATAAAACGTACAATACGAGATAAATTCAAAATGACTGCTACTTTTTATTATCCATCGAACACTTCGTCGCTTTTTCGGCTTCATCAGACATTTCAGTCCTTTGTTTCGTTCCGTTCCTAACAAAACGTCCAAATCCATGATGATAACGGGAAAACAGTGAATTGCGTGAGATAAGTAAGAGAGTTGCAAAAATATATGTAATGTGGAAGTAACAAAGTGTCTGCTATTGATAATATCATATTAACGAGCCAGGTTTTTCCTGTGGCAAAGCAAGCATGAAATTTTCTTTGCTATTCGCAAGATGTAAATGTAATATTTTGATAATTTACGGTAATAATCTTCTACTTCCTGATTGATGAGACTGCAAATGTTAAACATAAGTTAATTTAACCATTAGATTTCCACGTGTATATGTACCATGAAACAGCGAAAAATGTGAATTTGGGACTTTGAATATTAAATTAAGCACTCGCCGCAGCGTAACTGAATCACGCTGCTCATGCACAACGGTGGGCTTAAATGATGCATGACGAGGGGATCGGTTAATTAGTAATGTGGAGCGATGCGCACGGTGGAAAAAGATTCCAGCCCTCATTGCACGTGAATAAAGCCGATATTGGAAGCACAATTGGAGGCATTCCAAAGATGAGCTGTTGCATAACTTAGGAGCTAATGGGAACCGCAGGGAGGAAAGGGAGATTTTTTAATTCAGTCTCTAACTGCGAGGCCACGGACCAATTGGCATTCGATGGAAACAAAGGGAGGGCCCAATAGAGAGGTAATCGGGGGATATTTCCAAATGCTCGCAACTGATTCGTCTCTATATGAATTCCGTTAGATAATATAATAGATAATTTTAATATTAACTAAAACTATGTTCAAAAATCTATTACGCATCAAAATGTATTTGAAATTAATTTCTTTTGCGTATAGCGAAAATTATACATCCACTTTAAAAATAAAGAGCTCCTCTTACTACCAAATATTAAGCAGGGAAAGGGAGCATCGTTCAGGCAGAATCAGCTCGCAAATGAATCTCGATCATTTTATTACTTTATTTAAAAAATGAATAATCTCCTGTATTAAATTTGGCATGGTAAAGCTATTTCCAGAGTAAACTTAGACCTCTGCGAATCACAAGCTGCACATTAAATTACTCTCATAATAAATAATACCCGTTGCAAAATATTGAAGTGATTCTTTGGTTCAATTTCTCAGGAATATTATAAAGGAAAAGGCGGTAATTACTTCAATAGTGATGCATCATGATAGTAGCAATTAAAGGCAAATACCATAATTTTAACCATTTCAATTTTATAAAATCAAAAGTTACCGCGTCTCTGAGGAATGAGAAGGCTAAACGATGATCCTGCAATCGTCAACATCACGATCAAAACATTATTTTAATCCGGGGATTAAAAGTTCGATAAAATTTGATCCAAAGCAAATTGACTCAACATGAAACGTTAAACATTTCCTGACCCTATACCTGGATAATTAAGAGAAGGTAGAGGCTTGATGATAATGAAAGATTCAAAATGGACAACTACTATGAATATAATCCCAAAAAGAAAACAACACTCCTGTCTTCTAAACATCTTAAGAACACAAGTGATCTAGATTAGGCTTCAGGCAATTAATTTGAATTTGGGAAATATAGTTAAACTTGAGAGCGTTCAGGAAGTTCAGCAGCCTTTGATTGCGAAGCGTGACAAACACTATCAAATGTGATACAAAAGGATTACATTCCGGATGTAGCACGTTACCGTCGCATCTGACCAGGAAGCAGAGAACAAGAATCACCGTTTACAGGGCATTCAGGGCGCTTGTGAAGCGATAACCTCTTAAGATCGCGCCGCTACATCAAAGACGCCCCATGCCAGTATACTGATTCTGCGCTGGCCTTGATTAAATTTATAGGCTGGCAAGGCGGAAGATTGCTTCTCAAATATCGATTTTTTCAGTGTCAAGGAAACAATAAGAGTTCTTCCTGTATTAATCACTTACACATTTGCATTTATATTTATTTATCCTGGGTCCGATGAGGCCAATTGGCCCCCTCTCCCACAAACCGGTTCCCACAACCAAGTTTGAAAAAGAAGTCTGAAAATGATTTTAGTCGTAAGTAAAATTGCCGATTTCTTTTTTAAAAGGCAAATTTAAAGACCATATCCACCTTTTGGTGCATTTACAAGGCAGCAGCATCTACTAAAACAATAATTTAAAGAGGTGGATATAATTATGTTGACTGGAATGCTTAAAAATATTAAATAACATTTATATGGCACCGTTAGTCGTTGCACAAGAATCTATTTATACTGAATCCTAAACTAGAGTTTTCAAGTTTGCCAGCATTTCTAAATATATTTTCAAACTCTTGTGCGTAGGAATTTTAATTGTGGTGTCATTGAATGAAACATATTCATATTTTATAGTATCCTGCCGGTTTGGGTGCAGTCCAAACCGCCGGTTGTGTGTTCGATTCCCGCCTGGACATGGGTGGGTGCTTGTGATCGTCTTACGTTGTCGCTCGGTAGTGGGAGTGGCGAAAATGGACCACTTTAGAATGATGTCCGAAAACGCATCTGCCAAATTCTCTGCAAAGGAAACAGCCTAGAAGCATGAAAGGCATTGACGATCCACTGGAGAGGGCCTAAAAGCATTTCCGAGTACGTACTCGTTCGTGCAATGTATAGCAATCCCCTGCAGGGAAATATAGCCAGTTCATCCTCAAATGTGGCATCAAATGGCAGGCTCACCAGCCTTCAAAGCCTCGTCCACGAAACGCTATATCCAGAATGTCGCCATATTCTATTCTCCCATGTTGAAAGACAGACACTACCACGATGAAAAGCATTTTTTTCATAAATCATTAAAATTTCTATATAAGCAACATAAATTGATTTTTTTTCTTTCTCTTGACCTCAACTTTTCTCGTTGATTAGCGTCTTGCAGTGCAGGTCTTTAAGAATTAAATGCAAAAGTTTTGGCCAAAGTTTCGGTGTATTTTTATAAATTCTTCAGAGCTCTTTCTTGCAAAGAACATTAATTTGATAATATTGGGATGAGCAGATATAACAATATTTTGTGCAATAATAAAATAAAAAATCCAATTGCACATTAATTAAAAAGAAGAGGAATGATTAAACTCAATATTTCTGCAATTATATATGCTTATTGATTGTAGCTAAGCTAATATACACCTATCGATAACCCCATTCTTAACTATCAATTTTTATTCATTAACTAAAAATAAATGTCAAATTTGAACAAATCGTTGATGTCAGATATTTTATTTCAACTGTTTTATTTGGAAATATGTATCATTTATTTAAATAATATTTTTAACAATTACTTTCTGAATCTATAATTTCGGTATTTTCGCAGTCAAGGGTATGGCTAATGTTTACACTGTTTTTGCAAGGGCACCAAACGTAATTATAGTCTTTATGGATGATTTTTATAGGGAAATCCTGTTATTAAAATACTGCGATGTCCATCCAATGTAGCGACTGTTACAATCGAGGCATGTTATTTAATATATATTACATTAATTTGGAGATATTTAGGGGTTTCTAATTTAATTTTTTTTATAAAGAAGCTTGGATAGAGTGTTATGAGTTTTGTGGTCCATTTTGAAATCTATTTGTAAATTATTTAATAATAAATGTATGTGTAATAATGTGTATTTGTAAGTACATTTAAGATATCAAAAAGGAATATTGTGGTGTGCATGAAAGATTATAGCATGCACTTGTGCACTGAAAAGCCAGTTGAATCGGGACCGATACGCAATGCTATTGACGGTGGCGTAAGGGTGACGTTGAGGGAAGATAAGGACCGGAGGTGTTGGAGATTTGGTTGCGAATGGAGGAGGGCGAAGTGGGTGGAAAGGGAGGAAGAGGGAGAAGGAGAAAGTGGACGATGGGAGATAGGCGGGGAGGGTTTGGATCGAGAATGGCGGAAGGTACATCTAATGCACGCGAATGGTACTTGATAGATGCGAGACACATACTTAGATGAGGGTAAAAAAAAAGCAAAATGCATAGCACGAGTAGATATATTCACTATTTATTCGTTTCCCTACGTTTTGTTTCCTAATACAATGAAGTAAATGTCACTATAGTAAATATATATAATAATGACAATGAACCAATATATTTACGCATTAAGGAAGTTGGAGAGGCATCGGATAAAGTCAAGTGATGTACTCAATGTGTCTATTATTTACGCAAAAGGGTCGCCAAAAAAACGCAAACAAAAGAAAACTTAATTAGAAATGAAATTTGAGAGCAATATACCACCTCAGCACAATTTAAACATCAAAAATGAATTATTAAGGTAATTATAGTTGTCAATTTGACTATTTTCAACATTTGTTCCAACATTAACACACTGAACTGTTGACGACACAATGCCAGAAAACTAAATATATTTGTACAATTTAGGCGAAGTTGGTGTAGTGGTCTTTGTATTGCAAACTGGTATCAGAGACCCCGCTGGCCATCTTGCTGGTTTCAGGCAGTTTTTGGCAAATATCTTTCTTATTTCATCATGAATTTGTACTTTCCCGGACATATTTAGAATCATCACAAATTTTGCTTCCATTAAAGGCCGTCTCAACAACATCTTATTACAAACAGATTCGCTAGCCCGAAAAAAAACGTATTTCTCCAAAAGAGCCCATTTTAAATTATCCTTACTTCGCCATTTGTCAAATATCTCAACAACGGAAAAGAAGGCTTTGAACCGTTGGAAGTACCCCTTATTTGAATATATAAAAAATGACTGTCTATTGTACTCGGAAGAGTTGCGATTATTAGAACCTGATGGGCGTATATGTAAATATAAAATTGAAATTCTCAGAAATTTATGGAAAATCTTTATCATAATAGACAAATCACAGTCTAAATTTTTTTATTAAAACCTTCATTTCCTAAATATTTCATGTATCATATGTTACTAAATAATTCGTCCATTTTTCACCGTAAGTGCGGAATACTACTGAAATAATTGATTAGGTTAGTTTTGCGTATTCGCACAACCTCAGGGGCACAAAATGTACGCAAGAATTATCTTTAATCCATGAATTAAAGGAAATAATGCGACTCATATGAAAATTTCATAAGAGACCCATTCGTTCTGTCATTTCGGTATATTACCACTGCCTGCAGAATGTCCCCCAGTAAATATGCCTACACATATTATTTCTTCGGTTTTTAATCAATCGCAGGTTTTCCGGGATAATATTTCTCAAAATTTGGTCACCGTTTCAAAGCAAAAAGGTCAACGACCTGAGTGACATGCCTTAACTCATTGGCTTTCCTTGTGAAGGGAGGCTTGCACTGTTACCCAGCCTCAGAGAATGAACTGACGGTCAGAGTTGGAAACATTAATGCGGCTTGAATTTGGGTCTCGCACTGCACGACATAATAAGGTTTCGAAACGGGAAAAGTAGGTTAGCGGCCACGATAATAGGCCGTTGAGTGTCATTAACCTGAGAGGATAATTTTCCAAGTTAAACAGGCTACAACCGAAATAGCCAAGGAATTAAAACATTACGGCAATACATATCTACATAAAATTTAACACGCGTGCATAGAATATTAAATTAATTGCAGCCACAAATACCTATTCCAGTTGTTCGGCTTTATGTCACTCATTTTCCTTTATCATCATTTGGTGGTCGATTCTTCTATTTAATTAATCATTTGCGCTTTTTTGACTTTCCTTGCTTCCATTTAAACTCAAATTATTCGAGTTAAATTTTACTTTCTTTACGCTTCATTTTGTGATATTAAAATCACGTAATTGCATTAATTCCACAGCAGAACAGAAGTCTTTAAAAAAATAACTGGTTCCACAATCCCATCATTTACCGTCTCCTACAATCACATTTGCATTTTAGTACCAGGGCTATGGCATATAAAGTAGGGTGGATCGGAAAAGTCGATTTATTTCAAGTCCATTTGGCACGATGAAAAAAATTGTGGGAACGATCAAAAATAAGGCTTGAAAAATTCGAGAACTCTAGGTGAACCCCTGACCCTCGCTCAAATGCCATTTATGGGGGGAAGGGTAAAATATCGTAAAATTTAAAATTTTGACTATTGCCTATAGACTTTGCAGAGTTACTGTCCTTTCAGACAAAAGTTTCGTGCATTTTCACTTACCTTCCACCGTTAGGCAACAAAATGCCAAATTTTACCGCGCGTCCGCGGAGAAATTATTCCAACGCCCACGCAGCGTCGCGGATAGCAGAGCGGCAGGCCGTTCCCGTCCCCTCCCCGCTCGCCACTCCCCCTTGGGGCTCATAGGACTCATGTTGCATTTATTAAGTTTATAAGTGCATAAATTAATTTTTAAGCAATTTAATTTCACCGCCTATGATATTGCTACGTTTTCACTCGCATTAGAATAATGAGACCGGTATCTGACTTATTTTTTTAACAAAACATGAATTTTTTAAATGCTTCATATGGATCATGGTTAGAGAGCAGGAAATGAGAGCTAAGTAAGTAATGTATTCTGGGTAATTTACGGCCTGGGAAGACTGATGTGGATCACTTGATGGTAGGTTGGGAACTGGAGCAGCGAGTTGTAGACAAACGCAAGGAAAGTGCAAACATAAGTATTTACCACAGCAATACAGCTGACAATTTTTGTTAAAATAAATATGCAGAATGTTTTGTGGGAATAGTCTTTCTTTGATAAAGCGCGGGTTGGTCTAGTTCAACTTCTAAAAATGTGAGGTGAAAAAGGCAAAATAGTGAAGGTGAATGGGACGGAGATGGACCAAGTGCCTTTTGTCGGAGCTGAGAGCGACCGGGTTGAGTGATGAGAGCAGTTGCCGAGGGAGCGGATCTCATCGCAGCGGAACTGCTCTCCGGAAATGCGCGTTGCTGTTGAGGCGCAGAGGATTGTAATTGCGAGGAGCGGCCGCATTTCCGAGATGAACTGGAGTGCAGCGGCCAATCATGCCTGCCCATTTCCATTCTGGAGGGGGGGCGACAGCGGCTGTGGAGCAGAAGAGCGGGGAAATCGGGCAAGATGCGGCCGAGCACAAATCTTAGGCGAACTGTAGAATACGCATTTTCCCACTTTAACCACATTGCGCCCTAAATGTTTTTTTTTTCCCGAATACGGTACGGTTTTGTCCCAAATGAAGCGTAAAGTCTTCGCAATGAGGTATGGAAATTGGTTAAAATTCAAAGAAAATATTATTTTTTAGATTAAAAGCACAAACCACTTCGTCATAGAATCAACGTCATTGGACTCATTCACCCAGTGATTCAACCCAAAGGCTGCTTTGGAATTGGTGAGGGTAGAGCTCACCCCAGTCTTGTTCACAGGCGTGTGCACGTCACACTCTCAGAGTGTGGGGGTCAGTTCCTTTCCCCCTCGCATTTCAAGGATTTTGTTTTTGGGTGTCCAAGGGCCTCACAAGAGAGTTGAACCCAGAACCCATTGATCAGCAGCCAAGTGCTCGACCAATTGTAGGCTGCCACGTCAATGTAAAATCGAATTTGCATAATATTCTACGGAAACAATAATTTTCCATTTAATAGTCGATCGATATAGTCCAAGAGTCCATATTGATCGAAAAATTGCATTAAAAGAAAAAATATCCAAAAAGACGTCATCTCCATGAGTTAATTAATTTTTTGAACGGATTATGCATATATTTCTACTTATTCCACTTAGACTTAACGATTAATTTCTCGCGTACACAATGATCATATTACCGCGGATACGCCAGGTGTTAGTCCGATGTTAATTCCACCACGTAGTACATAACCAAGGACTCATCCGACGAGGAAGTCATGATTTTTCGCGAGTATCTAGAGCCAGAATCAAAATCAGGCGAATTCAGCCCACTACCCTGGTGCACAGTCAATTGAGAACACTGAATACTGAGCTTGGACACTAATCAGGGTACGACGTGCGTCAAAGGTGAAAAACAGGCCAATGCATTATTAGGAAAAGCAAAGGACTCAAGCAGAGAGGGAATAAATATGGCGATAGAGCGAAGAGACTCCATTGAATTAGGTAGAATATTTTAATGAATGGCGTGAGACCTTGGTTAGGCACGCGCTGGAATCAACAACGGACTAACACTTCGCGTATCCGTGGAAATATCGTCATATTATGCGCAAGAATTCACTGCCAAGGGTGGTGGAATAGATAGATGGAATGTATACATAATCCTTTCAAAAATTCATTACCTAATGGAGATATAGTCTCCGCTAATTAATCCTTTTTCTTTTTTTTTAATTTCCATTGACGTGGGCTCTTGAACCAAATACTGTACGATTTCTTCTTAGGTATCATTTAGAAAATTCAATATACTGGAGTAAATTATGAATGACATAAGGTGCTCCGTGGTAACTGGGGCAAATTAATTCAATGTGATAGTACAATATCATTTTCAAATATTTTTTGCACAGATAACACCAGTGGATGGCTGAGAAAAAAAACGTAACCATTTATCAAATATCGGGCCGACACACCATGAGGCTTGAACGTAATTTCCACCAGTTAATAACATTTTATATTAATATTACTTTCACGAATCAGTTGGCCCCAGTTTCCCCTTGTCTCGTCCCAGTTGAATATTTGGACTGTATTCCCTTTCAAACCAAGTTTCTGAACGAGATCCGTTAATTATTCAAAAAAAAAGTCATGAATTACTCCAGGATTAGTTTGGTCACAACGAGAGTACTGAATGCTTTAGGAAATTTTAATGGATTTCTATTTTGAAACGAGAAAAACTAGTCTGAGCCATGTCGCTGATTTTTAATCCGGTATCGAGTTTGCTTAGAACAATGTATCACTATACAATGTCTAATACCAGTAATGCCAAATCCATTTTTTCCCATAACTTTTATTGCATTGACAAATTCCTCTTCCTCAGCTTCTGAGAAATAACAAGTTCTCTCCCTTCTCTCTTCTCCCTTCCTTAAGGCGTTGAGATATGAGTCCTTTCCCCCGAGTTTCATAAAGATGATTTTGTGCCGTACTCCTAGAAATAGGATAAAACAATGCTGATCTACAAGTATTTTTGTTCCCGTTTTTTACTTCATTTACAGCATTTTAAACGTCTTCGATTTAGTCGGTCGGTTAATTTTATTCCTGTACATTGTACAGGAATAAAATTAACCTTCATGTTTATCCTAAATTAGTTAATAGTTTGAAATTACTGACCACATTACAATGAAACCAGCAATTCTCACTGAGACAGATCGTTGCTTTGTAAAATATCCGACCTAAAATTCCAAAGCAGATTTAACTCACAAATTGGCTCCAAATGAGGTAAGGCAGATTGTTTTAAAGGAGCAAATGAAGAAGAAGTAGGTGTATAAGTTATGATAAACTCAAAAATCCCATAAAAATGCATATGATCTACCCATGCCCCAGTTACCCCATGGTCCCAGTCGCTCCGAGCACCTTGACACATTAATTAATAGCAAAACACACGTATTCATACTTGGGTTTTCGATAAATATTTCAAGGTAGATGCCAGTTTAACAATAAAATGAAATAATTTTAAAAGATAGTAAACGGGCAGTTTTAAATGCACTGCAAACATCTTAACGCAGTAAATATTGACGGCTTATTACATTGTGGATATCATTCATACCTCCAGTTAGCAGTTCATTTTCATTTTAGCACTGATTTGCATTGCATTGTAGACGGAAGAAATATTGGAAGATAAATAGGAGGTAAAGCCAAAATTAAACTTGTTAAAGTAGCAGCTGCCAAATATAAATGATATACTTGACTTTCAAAACATAAAATTGAAAATCCATGGAGAGTCGAAGTTTAAAAAAAAAAACTAACGAATTTTACTACATGAATGGCTGCAAAAATTGTCTTTTATAAATTTTCCGAAAGACATAACGATTTTTTTTATTTTAGGGAGAAAAAGAAGTAAAGCGGTAACAAGTGAAGTTTTGCCGATCTTTGTGGCATCATCGACGAATTTCACCCTCAGCTGTGAAATAATATATTCCGTCAAACGACGTGGAATTTCATAGCTGTGTAAGCTTTAAGGAATCAGAAAAAAGAAACGATTATTTGATAAGCTGAAATTGAAGTTAACAATTTCCGAGCAATACTTCACGCTAAAATTGATTTCACCTGCCATAAATTACTTCAATTGCTAGTTGTTTAGTTTTTGATGATTTAGGATAATTTTTGCGGCACATGATAGATCGCACTCATGTGGGAGCGAGCGACCACTAGGCGGTGGAGAGTCGAACTGAACGCAGGGACGGAGGGCGAGAAATTCATGGGAGGGATAACTATAAATATTGCGATCGGAAAAAAGTATTGAGTCCGTCATGAGTCGATACTTTTTCGCCGGAGCGTGGAAGTCGATTGGGGCCGACATCTTTCGGCTCCTCCCAGATCATCCATCTGTGTATCCATCAAGGAACGAGAGATCCAATCACGTTTGGCACTTCTCGAATGGGAATAAAAAAAGGCACGTTTCTCCATCTCCTGTAGCTGGCCGCACCGTACCTTCCCAAACGACTCTTCAGCATTGATACAAAAAACGCATGTGTGGCATTAAAGAGGAAATCGCTCAGTCGCTCGACGGTTCCATTGCATAAACCGCCTCACCATTGCCATTTGACACCCGTAGGCACTGAGTAAAGAATTCCTCCACGTTTACCGCAATTTATATTGTGTGCATTTAATACGCAATTTCCAAATAAAAATCGTCAAATCGGTTGGGGACGTGAAATACGTGGTTACAAAAATGTATGTTTTTTCATTGCAAAGATCCAAAAAGTAAACTGAATCGTATTTTTTTTCGCGGATGCAAACACATTTCCAGATTGTGTAATATATACTTCTAACCATGTACGTTATCGGAGGTAAATTTAACAATAGTTGTTAAAGAGAAAATATTCCCCTAGACCTGGACCATGCCTCGTAATCTCAAGGGCCGAACATATAGCGCAGTGAACCTCTAAATTTTCGCAAATGGAAATCAAGGAGCTTGGATAGCGTGAAAGCCATTTTTACTTGGGCCTCGGCTCAATTCCCGGTCCAGGGGATTTCTTCCGTTTTTTTTCAGTGACAATTTGTATTTTTTTAAAGTTATTCTCAGCTCCTCAACCGAATCAATTTATCCATGTATGACGTTTCGAATCTCGACTGCGACATTGTTATGAGAGATCTGCCATGGTGACGAGGCCCAAGTTGAGCATCTAATCGATGACTATGGATTATTTCACCAGACGGAGAACCGGAGAAGATTTATTTCAATAAGTTCGTTTGAAAAGCCTAATGTCTCATCCTCGTTTTCAGGTTACTCATTATTATCTGCCTTCGAGCCACATTATTACCAAAACTAATAATCTCCTACACCGTTATTAAATCACTGAAATTCAAGGTCACTAACATCCCAAGAATAAAGCAGCTCATTAATCATATCCAGAAAATGTGAAGGCATTCATTGGAAGTTACGCGATTTTAAGAGAAGTCATTCAAAGCCAAAGTCTTTCAGAGCGCACAGGAGAAAATACATGAGCCCGTCTTATCCTTAACATTTTGCCGTTCGCACTGAGAAATTTGGAATTTCTTACATCTCTCTTGACTAGATTAGAATTACGAAATTTCTAAGGCGCTAGACGGTGCATTTTCAAGCGGTGAACAGTGGATGACAAATGCATAGACATTACGCTGTCCTCTGAAAGCCATATGCTTAACATGAAAATAATAAAACATCATGTGTGTCCCGTGTTGGCAGCGTTATATACTGAGAAAATTGAGACAGACACTGGGGCATACATTTCGTCACAAAAAAAGATTCTCCACCCTAAAGATGACTCGACTTTACACGTATTACATCGTGACGTGAGCGACCTTTGAAAAAAGATCTCATGCTCTCCCGGCTAGTAGTGAAGGTTTCTCGGGTGATACACCGGGTAATGTCCTCCATGGCAGCCGAAGTTTGAGTATTACTCCATCATCAGGGCTGAATTTCGAGGCTTGGTAAGTGGTCGCCTTTGTGGCCGTCAATAAGTTGACCCCAAATGCACGAGGTCATTCTAGTGGTCAGCTGTTAGTTTCCTCTGTCTGCGAGACTGACGCCTCAAACGATTGCTCGACCGAGATGGCATGTTTTAAGTTCGATTCAATATTTAACTTGTCCCGCTTTAACATTAATATAATCCTACTTTGCTGCGTCCGAGTACGGCTACCCTTTACGTCGGATAGTCGAGTACAATCGTAATCGCCTGGCTGCCCTCGAAATCGTGGTTTTCGCAGCTCCTCAAGTAACTCATGACAGTCTCCGATTCGAGCAACGCAGAATAACGAGCAAACGCCCAAGAAGCAGCCAGAGTCCAAGTCACCCCAATCTGTTAATCAGACTCGGCTGGTGGACTCGATGCGAGCGAGCGGTCGAGCACAGACACACACGGTTAACTCGAAGCTGGAGTGCATACATTCGAGTCCACCGACAGCGGAGTAAAATTTAAAAGTAACAACACGAGGTCGGTTAAGGAGAAGGTGGAAACTTACAATTTGCTCGGCAGATTATGACTGTAACGCACTTAACAAGTTACCGACAGCTGCCTTGAAAATTCATTTATATTCATAAAAAAGAATTTAGCTACTTCTCCTAAATGCATGATTTTTCCAAAACACTAATTAAAGGACCCCACTTTCTTCATCCCAAATTAAAGAAAAGTACAATTTCAATGGGTGATTAAAGTGGTGTAAATAGCGTAGTGAGAGGAAAGTTTAGATTCCTGTGAAACTTTGAGTTGAGCATTAATATACGTCACAATAGGCCTGTGGTTCCAGCACTCACCGAGAGGTGGCACTAAGCGACCCTCCCCCTTCACCCAAAAGGCACCACCACTGTGAGAACCCGCGCGCGGGGGGGGTGAAGTGTCGAGGTCACCTCGCATAAACGGTCACTATCTCCCAGACTCAAAGCACACGGCTGCGTTCGCCGCAGTGGTAGTAATGGTCGAGCAAGGTTCAGCCGACAGCTGAACATGTCTGGATGCCAGCAGGTAGCGGTGAAATGAGCAGCGTTAAATTTGTTAAATAGCTTCCCCCTTGAGAAACCGTTACTGATAAAAATACATATGCAAACCACCAGATCACCGTAGCAACTTTATCACCGCATTTCCTCCCATAGACCTCGCAAACTTCGACAAATTTCATATGATGATGGATTCCATTTATTAATACTATTTACCAAAGATAGTGAAATCAAAGGGAATGCTGGTGGAGTCGTCATGAAAAGGGGAATGATTTGGTATGCTGTTCTTTCCTAACGACATAAAAGTCATATCCGAGACGAAGAGAGCTTAGAACAAAAACTAATGAGTTTAAAAAAAGACAATTGCTAGATATCCGATGAAAATCAGTAAAAAGAATCCTAAGACATTAGTATGACGCAGAAAAGGGAAACTCAAGGTTCCACTTTAGAATTCCGATTCATCACAGTCATACGAACGGAAGAATTTTCTCTTATTTCATGGCGCATTCCCATTTTGGAGTGTAAGCTATCGTTTTGAAATTGGAATGGCATGCAATGCAGAGCCTTTTCCACATTAGCAGGCGTTTCACATATAAATGTTTACTGCTGGGTAACTGTCGGCAAAAATAAACTAAACTAAAATGACGAAATTCGTCCCTTGGCAATGCACTCTACCAAAACAACAAATTCCGTCTTTTTGGTTAATTTTAAGTTAGAGGAACAATATAAACATTTTCTTGCATAAAAAATTTTGAATTTTTTTAAATATTGCATATGAAACTGCGATATTAATTTTCTTTTCTACACCTCGGAAAGTGAAATCTACAGGCCATATTAAATAATCAAATAATGGACCAAATTTAGTTTTAAAAAGCTATTTTTAATGCGAAAACATCATTATCTCCATAAAATACCACGAAATGCACCAATCAAATATTTTGCTCGTTACGAGATGAACAAGACGACCGTTTCGCCGTTCTCATAGTTTTTCGCGTGTTCTTATTCACCCTTTCGCCCGTAGAAGCTAAACGCTTACGTTTAAACAATGTTTAATGATCCATTGTTGTAATCGAATAAACGATGAGTAAAACGATATATGACGCGACCGAAGGGAGCTTCGGGAGAATTTCATACAAATGCTTTAAGTCCAGCGTTCGACTTTTTTTGCGGCGATAGTCGTTATACCTTTCAATTAATTGGTGGAATACAGCAAAGTTTTTCATACCATTATTAATAATGAAAGTCTAATAATGAAAATAAAGACTATGTTGCTTGACCACTTCAATAAAATAGAGAGAATTCTCATTATTACACCACGTATGGGAACGAAATGAAGAATGTTTCAATGGTAATTAATGTTAATTCTCTTTTCTGCTACGAAATTACGTACTTTTTTCACAAAGGAGACGCACAAAGGTCGACGCATTGACCCCGAAAATGGCATTTGATATCTAATCGCATGAGCTACCGTGAAAAAGGGCTATCTGGTATTTTTGCTCTGTCAATTAAAAACGACGGATAATTTTGGCGAGCTCCGCGAGGTCTAATTTCAATCGGAAACTCGCGAAAATATTTCTTAAGGAGAGTAAATTATTAAATTGTATTGAATAACTCAAGGTTTAATTGGAGTTAATCAAAATATTGCCGAAAGAAGACTGACTATATTTCCCACCTTTGTAAAAAAATCATTATTAAAAAATACGTCCTAAAAACTATTCCAAGTTATCGTATTTACACGTCTCAATCAAATGTGTATCACATCAGAGGATATCAAAGGATAAAAATATTAGTGCTTCGCTTTTTTTAAATTGCAACATAAAGATCAATCCTCCGGCGATACAATTCATGTCAAACAAAATGAATTGAAACCAAAAAATAACACGAAGAGCTTTTCAAGAAACTTTCATGCGCTTTCACTGTAAAAAAGAAAGAAGAAAAAGGGATTTCTTTGATCCCTTGAATTGAAAGGTCTTGTTCCATTCATTTTTTACCATTAAGCCATCGTTTTAAATACCCTTTGAAAAATTAAGATAAATCCACCATCTTCAATCAAAAGTGATTTACTTTTTTTATAGCTCCATATTTCACCACTCAGAGGAATTTCACCATACAGCATCACACTTTTAGAAACTTTCTATTGAGAGCTTCCTATAAAAAGATTTGCAAACAAAGAGAGTCTTTAAATTACTCTACAAAAATAAATTTGAAGATGATATACACAATTGGTAAATGGTTCATACATAACCAAATTTAGGTAACTCTCGCCACAGCCCTTCAAGACACAGAAAAAGCTATGATCGATTATTCGCGATGTCATTTTTCATTTAGAAACTTTACCAAAATGCGACGATGTTGCACCTACCATTTTGTCATACTGGCCGTAACATTAAAAATTAGCTTCTTGATCAATTCCTTCGTAGGAAGTACAAGTGTACTGATGACTGCGGGAAATACTCGAACGTACATTGTAGTATGTCCGACCATCTCTGCTCATAAATATTCGCGACTTCTACGGGAGTAAATCTTTCCCTTTTGTTGCAAATTTAAAAAGGAAACTGGAGAGCATCATGATTGACTTTCCAGCCATGCTATTTACAAGGAAGTTAAGAGAAAAACCACTTCGTTTTCAAAAACTGCAGAAGAGACCAGTTTTAATGGAGTTATTACGGTTGCAACTTTACGCCAGCCCTTTCCATGAAAAATTAGTTACTTGAGCTCTGATAGGTATGAGATATAATATAATTATGAGATGCACTGTGGCTGCAAAGTGAGCAACTTTAAAAAGAAACAAAAAAAAACGAAAAAATAACTCTTAAAGGTACCTTAAACGGTCTAAATCTCCCAAAAAAAAAGCCGATGGGAAAATGAAAGATGACATCTTGATAAATTCTAATACTTCGAGAGGCCGGGAGGCTAATTGAATCTTTGTGATCGGGCGTCATACGTGTTCACGTTTCCTCAACACGGAAGAAAGTTCTGTTTAGTTAAATTTTGCATTTAATTTAGACCATGTCAAACCATATTAGTTTTAGACTTGACTTGAATATCGTGCACGAAAAGTATTTGCAGGAATAGTTTCGTGCGCGGTCAGACCATAGCTCACACTGCACACAAAACACTCCCGCTGCATGTGGACCAGTGAGACGCGAATATCTTGTGAGTTCCAGAATGAGAAATCTTTCACCCCATAATCGCGGTGAACTTGCACGGATACTTCTATGTAACTTGTTTTTTTGTTAAACACATGGGATCGCGTGCCAAAATTTCAAAGCCATATACGGTTCAATCTTGCTCAACCCCCAAGGATGAAAGCGCCGCGTCTCAGAGGAGTGTGCTTCATATCGCGTGTATTTAAGGCCCAATGAAATCCTGAAGCAAAATTTCTCAGAGGTTGCGCAAACTCCCAGTCAGGATGCTCATCTCCGTGAAGCGAATTCGCACAGTGCAAAGGAGAGATGGAAAGCGCCCTCTCGCGCAAAGGCGCCGACAGATGGGGACACTGAAGGGGAATAACGAGATGTATGTATACATCCCATCGTGCAAGAGGAGCATATGTACGCAAAGGAAGATGTAGATTTGTTGGGATGGGTCCGTCAGCGAGGAAAATGAGCAAGCAAGCATCACATGACAGCAGTGAAACTGGAGAACTTGATTTCGCCTCAAGACCACAAAACAGGAACAGGAAAAGCGACAGAGGAAATCCTGAGTCAATTGTAATTATTATTAATAATTATTGAATTATATTGTCAATGAATGATTTTCCCCAAGTCTTTTTCGACTCAACTGAATGATTTAAAAATTTGCCACTTAAACATTCTTACGGTAGTGTAACGTCGCGTCCTTGATGTTGGATGATGTTCCAACTGTTTTTGAGTTTTATGCATTATTTTTTTATAGTATTTTTGTTTGTATGCATGTTTATGTTTATATTGCTGTTTTGGGAGTTGAGGGCGCTATGGTGATCGGAGTGTAAATAATTGATTGTTATTGAGAGAGCCATATTGGAGGCTGGAGAGAGAATAAAGCTCCAGAGAGTATAGAGGTTTATTATTGTTAGAGGTTAAAAAAAGGGTTGCGACATCACAGCTAGCATATCATAAAGTTACAGCCATTTATAAATAGACATACAGGCGATCCTGGAGTAAACAGTCGACTTTAAAAAATTATATTTGCAAAACAATAAGTCGATGAATAAGCCAATGCTGTGCATGGAGCGTAATTTTTTCAAAGTTGTAACTGCGATCATAGATATGCATGCATACTTTTTGACGGTGAGATTATAAATGAAGTATATGATTTCGGGAAGTCCTCTCTGTGCATCGGATATTATTGGGAAAGTTACTTAGGACACTAGACCACAATGTTTCTATTTCGTCATTTTGCACAGAGGGCATTCGTTTGAGGCAATGTCTTAGATATCATCAAAAGTAAATGTCGGTATCGGCGTGTAAATATGATAGTTATTAATTTTTCTGAATTTCATGCGAAACATAGTGTTCTCTTGTCAAATTTAAAGCAGAATCTGAATTAAAGAACTTATAAGACTCTAGTGTATTGACATAACCAGTTATGGGAAAAGTATTTATCAATGTTTTATTATACTCGCTATCTTGTTTGCCCCTCCGGGAAAAATCTTGAAACTCAAATTTCAACCACTTTCTGATTAGCTAGAGCGCTGAAATTTTCAGGATGGATCAAGACTTGATGACAACGCTATGTTCTAAGACTTTTACAACAATTGGAAGAGTACCTCGAGTGATATTCATAAATAAAAATTAAATGTGGAGGTCTAAAAATTGCCAATAATATCCAATGAAGGCGCTGCAATCACAGTAGGTGCAGTAAATTATCCGTTTGTAAAGCGTAAAGTACCTGTATATTTTTTCTGTTCCTTATCTTCAGCAGAAGCCTGCGATTTACCATTCCTTTTATGACATGCTCTGAAAATTGTACATCGCTACGTGGAATTTTCGACTTCGCTCGTAACTTCTGCCGTCTCTATGTTCGAATCGACAATTTAATAATCAAATGTTTGCTACAAAACTATTTGAAATTGAAGTAAAAAATTAACTAATTGAATTTAGAGATGGAAAGATTTTAAAGAAAAGAGAAAGTGAGGTACCGCATAACAACCCAGTGTGTTAAGACATCAATTTCAAGACAAGGTAGGTTGGCAAAATGGATAGTTGGATAAGAGTCAATTAGGGAACTCTCTGGATGGAAATGTTTCATTCGCTCTTGAGATCTCTTGCCTATTTAAAGTAATGGGAATGAAATGAGTCCAGAAATGAGTAGGTGAGATAGTTGAAGTGCAAAAAATACAGTGAAGTAAAACAAAGTAAAGGGAAAGTGAGGAACCGCATAAAAACAAACTGTGTTAAGGCATCAATTTCAGGACATCACTGCAAAGCAGGTTGGCAAGATGAAAATTGTGATTAGAATATTTTATGAGATTATGAGACTCAGGCCAATGTGTTTTAACTGATTTTAGCATAAAAATGCAGCGCATGATGATTTTTTTACGGAACGCCCATTACGAAACTCTTGAAAGCTCTTGATGAAACTTTTCCAATAGCTCTCTATTTCTCTTGTCGATTGAAAATAATAGAAATTATAGAACATACTTCTTATTTTACAGTAATATTAATGACAAATGAAAGTGAATAGAAATCTATTTTTTTTAAAGGTAATTGAAACAAATGTTCTTTTACTTGATTTAACAAAAGAATTGAACGGAAGTAAATAGAAAAATTATGACAAAAATAATTATCCTACTTGATTCAAATATTATCCTTTCTTGACAAACTAGTAGACTTTGACATTTTGCATTAAATAGATTAGAAAACTTTTCTTGCTGCTAGAAATTATAACAATCGTTATCGCTGATGGGTATAAAATACAATATTTGTGACATACGGTCGGTGGTTTTTCTTAAAATTCAAATCGATTGCATAACTCCTCTCTAGCAAAACTAAAAAGTCTAAAATAATATTAAGGCATAAAAATAACATTTTTATATAAACCACGTTTTGTTAAACAGATTGAAAATAACTGCCTACAGTCCCTTAAATTACTGAAAATTTCAAATGTGATTGCTGAGAAAATAAAGTAAGTTTTAAAAGAACATTTCTGATATCATAACGAAAAATGTGGTGCGCAAGTAAGATTACATTCACTTTCAGTAGGAGAATAACCTGATGTATATTGACAAGCAATTATTGATTTAATAACCTCACATGTGCACCACGTTTTTCGTTTTTGATATCAGGAATGTTTTTTAAAAACTTATTTTAATTCCTCATCAATCATGTAAAAATATTCAATAATCTAAAGGGCCGTCGGCAGTTATTTTCTACTTTTTAACAATACGTGGTTTTCATAAAATGCAAACAAGCATAATCATCATTATTATTTCATTTCATTATATAACGTAATAATTAAAATGCTTTATTCAGGCACTTGTGGCATAAATATGTGTGTCCGACCAAAAATTCCCTCCTGCGGATAACGTCACCTGGTGTATATGGTACAGCCTGTTATACGTTTATAGTGATTCGATTATTTAGACTTCGTTACATCGCATCACTGCATACAACGCTCTCTCTTTGCCTGCTAACTTGCACTTAATTTTCCACTTTGCAAGGATTTTTGTTGGTGTTCATTAAAGTCCGCAGCGTGGTGATTGGCTAAGAGCGATCCATTTACTTGCAATTTTGTCACATGCGAGCGATAGGACTGAATATTTAGGGATAGAACAGGTCATATTCATCATTTCAAATTTAAATTTTTGTTAAAAACCATAAATTTACCTCTGTCAATTTAGAATCGCTCTACCGTCCCGAGTGGTGACTTATGCAAACCCATGTGAATGCACAAAGAGTGGCCATTCTAGCCAATCCAAGGTGGCCAACGACTTACCATTCCCCTTTCGCCATAAGGAGTAAGTCCCATTTCGTAAAGGAGTTTTTGCGAATGACCTTGAGGGGGCGAGACGGGTCGGGAAAGATAACACTGACGGTGTAAGAAATAAATAGCATTAAATACATCTATCATCCTAAACATACGTTATTATCTACCTAACCATACACTACCATTTTTTTCAAATGCCAAGGGCTAAAATTTCCACTTATTAGTTTGTATCGGCTTCGCATTGCTTTGAACAAAACTTTTAAATATAAAACATGTCAATTTCTTAGACTGAAAGTACCGATAGTACGTGGAGTTTCCATGACAACCACCGCCCTTACTGATTTCGCCACTGCATTAGAGTCAAACGGCATTCCACACTCCCATCCAAAACTGAAGTTTATTCCACACATTTTTTTCCATTTCTCTGTCGCTTCTATCTCCGGAGGAAATACGTCTTTCCACAGAACAGGTCGCACCGCTCCACACGTCATATCCGGAAGCACCGATGACTGCAGCGCCACCTCCGACGTACGGAGAAGTCGACTATGGAGAGTGGATATTTGTGACGGAAGAAAGAGTGATCGGCTGTATATATAGATAAGGCATCTCATAGGATTCCGACGTCGACAGGCTACGGTTCCATGCCCGGGAAATTGACTGGTAATCTCTTTCTTTCCCCTTTGAGGGAGGAACACTGACGCAAACTGTGCCTTCCGTCATGCCCACGTTGCGAGCAGTTTTCTTGGCTAGTGAATGTGCCTTAGATCCAAAAATCAATTTATTTTTTCCACACAAAACTAATCATTATAAAAATTAAATAGACAGATATTATTAGATTAGGTATTAATGTATAACATTGAACTTAAAAGTAATTTTATTACTAAAAATTGCGTAAGAATCCAAAGGTAAACCACCTTGGTTCAATTGAAAGAGCAATGCAACTAATATGTTATTTGGTAATCCCCGTTAAGTATGCAAAAAACCCAAACGATTATAGATCACCACGCACTAATTCCATCATGGGACAGTAAGATGGCTAGAATAGAGTGGATAGTGGTATGGTGTAAAAGTTCGCTGAGAAAATTATTTTAATTAATAGAAAGCGTTCACATCGAGCTCTTGACAAATTTTGGGCAAAGGCGATGGGAGTGAATAAATAATTAGCCAACTACCATTTGCTGATGAAGTGGCTGTCAGAGCAGACTCAGGGAAGGATTTGAAGGAGATAACAATGAAAGGCTGCTTTACATTGACGTGGGTGAGTGCACAATTTGGAATATGCTTACTTGTGGCAACAATTTTAGCCACAGTGCATTGTAGCCTAAAAATCTCCAGTAGGTGCCGGAATGAATATCTAGTGAACTCTACGTGAGCTATAGCCCCAGTGCACATGCAGTGGGTGCGCAATTGTAGTTGCAACTACACTGTAATAGCTATGGAGTATGCCGGACAGAAATACTCACCCCGTGCCAATTACTCTAACGGTGGCTCACAGGGTATCACGTAGATGCATGTGAAGAAGGTTGGGTGCTTCGAAGAGGAAGGATTAAGTATGAGCGGAATAAGACAGGGTTTTATGGGGGAACCCCTGAAATGGCCAGGGGTGTGCTGAGAGAGTAATGAGATGACAGGGTTGGATTTGAACCCCAGGGACCCTGGGGGGCTATGGATCCTCCAGCAGCGAAATGGCACCGACAAAGAAGGGGGGTGAATAAGAAGGGGGTATTCTGAGGCCACGAATTGGTGAGGGGGGAGAGATGAAGGTGAGCTAATCTAGGGGAAGGGGAGAATATTTGGGGAAACTACTGAGATTAAAATTGAATTTATGCGATTTTCATTCTAAAGGTGGACGCCAACACTTGCATACACATATGAAAAAATGATGAATATATAGCCGTCCGATTTCATTTGCACAGTGAATCATGAATAAACCAAATAAGCATAGGCGGATCCAGAGGGGGGGCACGGGGGCACGTGCCCCCCCCCAGACCCTTAAAAATATGCTAGATTTTTAATACGGTCCCATTATCATTTCGTTCGTTTTGTATACCAAGGTATCCTTGTGTCCCCCCCTGAACAAAATCCTGGATACGGCCTTGCTTGTGCCCCTCCCAGAAAGAAATCCTGGATCCGCCCCTGCAAATAAGGTATTCTGGTTTCACTGTATTCAATCGTATTTGTGCGTCAATGTTTACGTACACATTTGCTCCTTGAGTGGTACGCTAGAACGATTACTTCTGACTCGCTGATATCCGTAAAGTTTTTATGCATGCAATTGTTTAGCGATAACAATATCATTTCCAATGCTGATATCCAAAACATTCATCCCTACGATTTTCAAAAACTTAACTGTGTGATTTCATTAACAATATGATAAAGTTCATTGCAGTTTGATAGACTAAGCCCATTGTTTTCTTCTAAAAGCGAATAACTGCGGCATGTATCGCACAAAAAAGGTGAACGTAAATTTCCACTTTAGTCACGGTATCTTTCACTGCAAGAAATCCATATTCATAACTAACATTCGAGAACTTAAATGAGTGCACATGAATCTTCCCTTGATGTTAAGCAAATCCCATTTCAGTTCAAGGCCTCGACCCAAATGTTTTCGGCCAGAACTCAATATGCTGACCATATTCACAAACACCGATCAAGAGCAGGCGCATTATTATACACGATAAAATAATGATAAAAATTGGGAACGTTTCAGCGATATGTTCCAATAATTATGTTTTTGTATTCTTTTAGATTTTCTCGGTGGATACTATATAAATATGCTTCATGGCATTTACACAGCGTTGAAATCTTTGTAGTTGCCTACGCTTCGTTGCATAAGGAATCTATAGAAACGCTGACGACTGAAGGGATATTAGCATGGCGTAAAACCCTTGAAGAATGTATCTAATAACGATTTGTCCAATAGGGGTCGGTTAAAGAATACAATCTGGTTTCACCTCGGACGCACGAGAAAACTCATAACATTGTTCACTCGGTAGCTTACGGATTTCACCACGAAAAACATCACCCTTGCATAAGGTGTAGAGAGGATAAGAAGTATACTTTTAGGGAGGTAATGAGACTGCTCAGAAATAGAGTCTGATGCGAAGGCCTTCGGCACTCATCGACCCCACCCGCACTCCATCAAGATGCAAAGTGAGACGAGACTCGGGTCCCTAATTCTCGCGATAACTGAACCGCGATCCATCGTGGCACGCGAGTGGGGACAGACTGGGCTCATGGGTTTAAAGCCACGAGATTTACCGCGCTCATTCCTCTCGAGCGCTTCAAGACATTAGCCTTGCGAGGAAGAATGCCCTCATTTTCACCAAACCCAATCAGTGAGAGGTGTAGTTTTACCTAAGTAGCAGGACCGAAGGGGAATATGTCGGAGATAAACTAGGGGCTGAAGCTGATTAGCATTGCGTGGGCCTAAAATACTTACATCAGGTTTAGCAATTTAATCCCATCAGAGATGTATGAGTGTGCACATGGATAATAGAACTAGATAAACTTTAAAGCCAACAAACCTGGATGAAGATGCCTTGGTAAGTGGTAAAGCACATGGCGAAAATTCGGGAGATTCGAGTTTGAATCCCGAGTAAGACGGTTTGTATTTTATCTGCAAGCACTTTCCGTACTTTCGTGGGAAACTAAATTATGGTAAACCCCTGGCTATTCCGCGATTATTTGCTTGAGTGAGAAAGCTGCAGACTTGAAAACGGAAATCGACGCTTAATGCCACAAACCGCTTATCGAAAGATGGTGAATTTTTAATGATGTGCAGAATCGATTTAATCTCATTTTCCATATTTGTCATCATATTTTACCAATTAAACCTCTAAATACTTTAGAGCGCTCAAATTTTTACGGGGTATTCGATTCATTATTTAAAATATTTTTCTTCGGGCACTTAAAATACGAAGTTTACGGTTCACATCGCATAAAATTTCGGATTATGTAAAATTCTAGGAGGAAACGTTAAAATATTAGAATCAAATGTATGTGCAAAATAACGATGGCATTTTAGGAGTATGATTTTTATGTTGTCGATGCATCGATAAGAAAATATGTTTTAGGAGTGTAGCAAAGTTTTTATTAGCTTTATCAAGGAGTGAGTTAAGACTTAACTAAGGAGTGAGAATACTTATCATGCAGAAATTAAATTGAATATGAACGAAATTCACTAACTCAGGATTAACTTTGTGGTATTCCACTATAAGTTTTCTTGTATATTACACATTACTTATACCACTTACTATAAATGGTACAAGTAATTGTGTTGTATCCAAGAAAACCCGAATATTAACGATCAAATTGTTGCAGTAACTGTACCACAAATGCCTTGAAAACGTATTTATCGTTAATTGATGCGTCATTGCCAAGAAGCCACAAATGAAACTCAATGAAACTTAGCGTTAACGAACTCTAGTAATTGTTCCATAAGTGACGTTCAATGGAGATTAAGGAAGTTCCCAAACAGCGAACGAAGCCATTCCATAGACAATAAATGTAAGGAGATTTCATAATAGCTTTCAAACGAGTTACTCAACGTCACATGCTCCATTATTTGGGACTTAGCAGATAAACACGATTGAAAAAAGCTTCAGAACAAATTAAGCTTTTTTTCACAATATTACTGAACCCAATGCTGCACATAGAGCTCCGAAAGCTGGCTTTGGGGCACTGGAGACGGTTTCATAAAAAAGACATTGCAGTGTTAAAACCGTCAAAAAATTGACAAACGTGGAACATTCCATAGTGATCGGTGATTTCCATAGTGATCGGTGATTTCCATAGTGATCGGCCAAAGTTCGTGGAAATGTAAACGTACATTTTCATGTACCTATGAATGCGTTAATGCATTTGAAAGAGTTGATAAATGGGTAGCTATGCAAGAATTGAAATTAGGATTAAGGAAAATAGGTCCAAGGCAGAGAGTAGTGGGTGTGGAAGCGTGTACATTGAGTGATAAGGAAGAGATTAGAGTAGAAGAGTTCGAAATGTGGGTGTTGAGAAGAACGGAGAATGTGAAGTGGAGTGAAAGAATGATGAATGCAGCAAGAGGAGAGAAAAGCTTTGGTGAGAAACGGAGGAGAGAGAGAGGGTGTGGACGGAGCGAGTACTTAGCGGGGAGGGGATATTGAATGGGTACCGTGTTGGAGGGAGTAATGCTCGCTAGGCGGGGAGGGAGAGAATAGGCTGTGTAGAGTGTACCTCTGAAAGGGAGAACCAAAGATTTACTGCGAATTGAAGAGGGAAGTCCACGACTAGAGGGGAGGCTGCCTACCATAACCGGTAGACTACTCGGATAATAATGTGGCTGCATGTTGAATCCATGACATTTCCTACTGAATGCATTTTGTATATATCGCTATGATAACGACGGTACAATATTCTAAGACCGGGAAACAGGCAGGAGTAATATGTAAAATGCTCCTCGAAAACCTATCTTGTACAATAACTAACCTGTATAATACTTTGGCATATAGCCATAATAATTGTTAACCTGATGTAATAAACTGTGCAAGAAATCCGGCGTATACCCTTTAAATAGGACCAGTGTCCCCCAAAATGAAGCAAGCACGTATTGCCGCGTTGAAAAAGAGAGCACTAGATAACGCTTGAGAAGAGGGAACAATGAGGGCATTGATAAAGGGGCACAGAGCTACAAAAAACCCTCCCCTCACCCTCTCCTTCACGTCCAATTGTTCACAGTGGCGAGAGATGGAGACAATAACGCCGTCCACACCAGACTGTACCTGGCAGAGAGGAATAAAGGCGAACAAAAATCCGTGGCGAGTGTTTTTTGCGAGAAGTTTTAAGGACTCTGCACACAAAGGACGCACACGAGGAAACAACACACGCACGTGCACACGAGGGCAAAGTTCCGGCGATCGTAATAAGCGACCCAAAATTACGGCAGTCGGGAGGAAGTCGGGGAAGGGCGGGAAAGGGGAACGAAATATTTTGCGCTTCTCATCTGCTCCACCACGGCCAGTGATCCAGATCGGAAAAAAAGAAATTGCAAATCAGCTGTGGAAAACGCATGAATGCGCTACCCAAGATCTGCTGAAAGCAAAAAAGGAATTATATTTGCCCCAATTACGATCTCGAAATTGGAAAAGAGTAACAGCATGATTTTCACAACATGCTTTCATCAAAATCGTGCCAACTAATGCAATTCAAAATATAAAGTACAGTTTAGTATTAGCTAAACAAAAATTATCCAACACAACATGTCAAAGATATAACTCCATAATCAGGACTACAAACATATGAGTGAACATCAATATTTCAACATTTCATCAAAAAAATTAAAAAGGAAAAAGCCTGAACAGTTTTTTACATAATGGAGCATTAGAAATTTTAATTTATGTGCCGTGAACACTTTTAGTTGATGTAAAAGACAATTGATGGCTTTATTATTATTTCTCCGAAGTGGAAATACACTGTTAATTACAAAAGCAGCCAAGCATTATTTATAAATTTACCTTTAGTTTCAATAAAGTTAGAGTTTTCATGACTTCGTTCAAATTTCGTTTCAATGCTTTTGAAAAAAGCATTTAAATCATTCAAAATTTACGCAGCACAATAAAATAAGGGAATTTTCCCACGCATTAAATGTCAATAAAGAGAATTACAGTGGACGAAGCTGAGAGCACAAGCATTGGACTTCCCTAACTTCAATAGATTCCACTTATAAATAAGCATAAGTACGTGGAAAATTCACTCAAATTTTTATAGCACAATTTTTTGCATATAAAATATTCGGTGCAATTACGCAAGAAACTCTCTGATTGAACTTTAGGGCAGCTTACCGGTGAGCTACTTTAATATTCTAGAAAATCACGTATTGTTATTATGGGTAGACTGAAGCACATAAAAATTAAGTACCTGCGTAACAATTGTGATTATCTTACCTACGGTTTTCTATGATCACAGCTCAGGAGGAGAGTTCACAAGTGCACGACTACTCTGTGCTAAGGTTTCACTTCCGCTTTTCCAGGGTCACCAGCTCTTCAATATTCAGCTAGCGAGGCGAATTGCCTCTCGCACGCGCATGGGTTGAGGAAAGTTTTCCGGAAGGACTTCCATTGCATTAGCATCGAGGATTGATCGTCGGAGAAAGAGCATCGCTGAGAAGAGCGTTATTAAGGCCAGATTACTGGAGCATTTAGGGAGGGGAGCAGTTGTGAATCTAAGGGGAGCTAGGAATGAAGGTGGGAGCTGTAGGTGTGGTGGGGTGGAAGGGCTGAAGCAGGGGTATCTGTCAAGTAAGGCGGTGGGGGAATGGTTGGCAGGAGGGGAGAACGAGTATTTTAAGCAACTGCTTACCCGACTTCAGCCAGGAATTTTAAGGGGGTCTTACTTCCCCAGCTAATGCGCATAACCCGTAATGTATCAGAAAGATTTAAAACTGTTATTATTGGTATTAAAATTTGCAATGGAACATAATTCAATGATGCCTTTTTGAATTCGACGATAGAATTTTATCATAAAAATGTGTTCCGAGGTTATTTGCTAAAGCCGTGAACGCGTTTCATTGTCTTCGTTAACGCAGAATTTTACACTGATTTTATTTGAAAAAAATTAATCACTCTTCTCATATAGCATAGAAATTCTTCCTCATCCAGTTGAAAAAATGCATTATGTTGGTAAAAAAATAAATTTTGGTAGTTAATTTCTCCTCAAAACGAACACGAGGACAGATGACATCTCATAATTAATGTACAGATCCATTATTTTCTGAGAATACTCTAAAAACGCTAGTAAAAACTATAGGTAAGTAGAAAACTAGTAAAAAAAACGCTAAGTTTAGGCATTTAAGGTCATAAAAAGCAATATAATTTGACCCTCACAAACAAATCATAAGTTGCTTATGCTTTTGCAATTGTCTACAGACGCATGTCTCACAGTTTATTATGAACAATAAAGTAATATTTATGAGGCTTGAAGTAAATCAATAGACAATATGTTATAATACAATAATGCGTTCTTGTGCATAAGTGTAGTAAGGAGAAAGGAGAGGATTTCTCCAGCCACGAAATAGAAAGGTATTCTGAAAAAGAATGGCCTTGGGGGAATTTCACGACGTGGAGCGGCAGGGGTGCCACCAGGTAGATTTATGCACGCCCATTCCTCCAAAGGGAACGACTCCCCTTGTGCTATTCCAGCGAAGCCAACATGGGAGCTCCCTCGTAAAGAATGGCGGAAGACCTGTGTAAACCCTCCACTCCTTCACCCTCAATCTGTTCCATCTATGAACTCAATTTTTAAGACATGTATCTAATGCACTTTGACTCTAAAAAATTTCACATTTGCACTAAGAATAAATTTTGAGGTGTATCTAATTTACTTATCACACTTAAAAATGCCGAGAATCAATTTCTTGACACATAGTCAGCAATTACTTTGTAATCTTTCGATGAATGCAACGAGCAGGTGTAACTTTTGTTTGTAAGACGCTCAGTAAAAATACCCACTATTGGAATAGATTTTTAATGAGGTGTTTTATTTAATTATGAAGTTAATTTTAACGAAGCACAATTAAAATTGAGACGAACCGCAATAGAGCCATTCAATGCATAATTTGAAAATTACTTCTCTTCTGCCACTTTATGAACGATGCTGACTATTCGGAAAGTTGGTCAGAAAAGAATAGAGGCCTTTGAGACAAAGTGCAGGAGGCTGAAGATGAAAATGACAGATAGGGTTACTAACCAGGAGAAGAATGGAAGTTGTGGAATAGCACACGCCGAAGAAGGTCCCGGAGGACAGGCCATTTCATTACACCTAGTAGTTACATGAAAAATACGATTGAGGGAAAAATTGACGAAAAAGTCTGCCGAGGGAAACTACGGGATGAATAGTGAGGACAGGTAAGGAAAGACACTGGGAAGGACAAAGCCATGGAGTGAATGGCCTGGCTAGGGAAAGGGAGACATTGGGGACTAGTATAATAAACTTTGGATTTTAGTAGTATGAATGAATTGAGGTCAAAAGAAAATTGCTTGTGGGATAGAGAGATTGGAATAAATAAGGAAGAGGAACATCCGGAGACAGAAGACAACATCTTGGGAAAGGAAAAATAAAGGGCCTAGGATTATTTTTCTAGTATTGCATTGCATTTTATTGCATTAAAATGAATGAATGCGCTCGAAGAGATTAGTTATTATATAAAGAAATAAGAACTCAAGGAAGAACATAAGTAAGCCAAGGACAGGGAGAAATTCAGGAGTGCAGTATATCAATCTTATATTTGCAGTGATATGAATGAGAGCCAAGGCAAACGTACTTCGGGCAGAAATGGAAGGAGGTGAAGAAGAAGAACATGAGCGAGTTGAAGGAAATGGCTTATGAAAGGGAGAAAATCAAAGGTGCAGCATACTCGCATTAGGATAAGTGTAATTTGGTTGATGGAATATATATTTGTAAGGGATAAAGAAAGTTACAAGCAGGAATAACATCAGGATCAGGGTATAGGAGCAGAAGTAACGATATTAAGAAAAGGAGGGTAGCAGAGAAGTAATCATAGAGTTGTAGTACAATCAACTGATGAGCCCCCCTCCGCTGGGTCAAATCATAATCCCAGAGAAGGATTGGGTGTATAGGGCATATCATGATGCTAAGTAATTACATGAGAAATATTATGGAAGAAATACCGGAAGTCCGCCGAGGTAGGCCAACAGATAAGTACCAGTAGCATACGAAGGACACAAGGAAGATAAGCATCAGAAAACTTGAGGGAATACTTTGGTAAAAGTGGAAGACTGCAGTCTACCAATCTTAATATTGCAGAAGTACGAATGAATGTAGGCCAAGAGATAAGCAGTAAGAGCAGATATCAAAGGATAAAATGTCAAGAAACCAGCTAGGGATTAAGAGAGATATGGAAAGCTGCGTAGTATCAGCCTAAGGATGGTGTTACTATGAATGATTGAAACTCCATCAACCAGGCCATTACTTTCTGCCCCGTTCTCTTCTCCTTTCTTCGTCAGGTGACCTCGCCCCACCGTTCAACGCAGAGATCGGACGCACGGCCGAGGATCACGGCCCCTACTCCCAATCTATTACATTATTCCCCTCCCTCATGGCCCTGAGTAGAGTAGCCGCCCCTGTGGTCACGAGTGCGTCCATCGCTTGCTTTCTCCTCAGAGGCCTCCGTGCATAGGGAATGGAAACCACCGTCGACCGTGAACCACACATTAAACGGATTCCGCTTCAACCTCGCAGCATGACACTCTTCCACTCTGCCGTCTCGGACCACGTGTTTTGTAAATATAGTTGAAGGCATCCATTGATCTTATAAAATAAAATATCATACACAAAACTACGTACATCAAATGAATTACTTTTCTAAGCAATACCTTATGACCATTGCAAGTAATGGCAGTGGCATATTTAGTTACATTACGAATTCCGACTTCAGTTATGGAAATTTTGTGCTGTTAATTATATGAAGTAGGCTGAGATGTGAAAACTGGTTTTTGGCACGATGAATTATCTTGTACCATTTACCAATAAAAGACGGTAATTCCCTAGTTGTATCTAGAAATATTTATTTGCACAGGCAAGAGTCTCCACATGAGCTAATATCAGATTTGAATGATGAGTGATTAATTGACAAATCACATTACATTGGTGACAGAAAAGCCTCTTCAGTAAAAATGGTGCCGACAATTTTAAAAAATTAAAAAAAGGAACTACAAAAAAAAATAGTGAGCGATCTGCCCTCCTACCATGAAAAGATAAGCAGATTCAAGTTTGGACTCATCCGGTGTGGCAGCAGCGGGATTTTTTTTAAAGGAGCATTTCTCATTTTTCTGCAAACATTTGCCAGATGGGATGATATATTTCAGAATTATTTGGCTAATCCTAAAATTTGATAATTTTTTCTTTCCACTTCCAGAACATTAGTAGAAATACATTATGAATACAATTTCTACTCGTTTGTAAAATGTAATTTAGCTCTACATCTCAGTTACCTATTTCATGCTCCACTAGACAATAATCCATATTTTATTTTGAATTTTCAAAAATAAACCGAAAAATTAAAAACAAATCACATCATAATTCGGTCATTCGCGGAGGTTGGTGTGGCCAAATACATCCTAGGATTCCAGGGGCCACAGGAAAGGTAACTTTGCAGAAGAAGTCAGAAGTACACTGCGTAGAAGCTTACTTTTTTTGGTGAGTGCCATTTGGGCGGATTTCAATCAGCGTGCTAATATGTCCGCAGCACGGCGTTGGGTGCAAAGCGATCTTTTTATGTATGATCTTAGGTTTTCCCGGCGTATCAGTTGTAGAAAAGTTTCTCGGGTTTTCCACCGGTTGATGCCGTCACAGATCGGCAAGTCGCGGATCGAAACGTCGGGAGACATGGACGACATCAACCGGTGGAAAACCCGAGAAACTTTTCTGCGATCTTTTTATTCTCAATTTTTACAATCGCAAGGAGCAATATTGAATAGTTATGAATTTAATCTATTTTACCATTCAGTACTTCGGGTATCAGGCGCAATTTACTTTCCCGTTAAATTCGGATCAGTCTGTCAGTCAGCGATACGAGTGGCGACAACCGTAAAACCACTTCAACGCGCGCTAGATGACAACACATCTACTTTAGACTCTAGCGCTTACAATCCTCAATCGTTATATCCGTGTCCACCGAAGCAACTGGAGTGATCGAGTTGGTTAAATGGATAGTAGAGTTTTTGCTTTCCACGCCGTGTGTTCAAATCCCGGCGGCGAATGTGGAGATTTCCCAATGACTTCCGCATCCATTCCCGAGTGCTTTGTGTAGGGTACTTCAATACAGCACTCCGTCCGTCGGATGGGACGTTCTGCAGTGGTCGTCTTGGTACCCTCCGTTAATAGCAGTCTCGTGGAGACGCCAGGTTTCCCTCCATCCTTCCTCCCTTTCCACATGGCGTAACTGTCTGTCACCTCTTTACAATGCCATAGCATGCAACAGGAGTGAGCAAGGAATACAAAACACTTGCGTTCTCATAGCCCAACGTGATTCTCCCAAGGCCATACCCCTCCCATGCTACACCTTTCCCCTCTCCCGATCGCAAAGCTGAAGGCAGACCAGGGCACGCGCGCTCATCTGGGGGCCAAGTATCTTATCCTGCTGTGGCAGCCGACCAGCGCGGCAGCGTCGCGTGTCAAATGGCCCAAGTGCACAGGATACGAGGGAACCGTGTGCACATGCACACACGGTTAAACCAAAGGGAGGTGAGCAGACGTATGACTGGATCACATAGGTCATCCCCAAGGGGAAAAGATGTCTCTCGTGAAAGTCATGGGGTGACTGGAAGTCTTCAAAAAGTTAATTCACCGTGATTATGAAAGAATTGTGGCGCATTAACGCAGATGTGCAACCGACGTGATTTTACTCGCGTAATAAAAAACGCCTCACTTTCTATTCAATAATAATAGAATGAATGGCAATTTTTCAACAAATAATTTACTCACACAACCGATGTAAACTATTTCCATACCATCCAAATATAATTATTTACTTTTGTAAAAGAAAACTATTTCTTCAAATAAATAATTATTGTAAGGTATAAGTATAAAGTTATACGTACGCACCAAATACGGAAAATTACGAATTATATTGTAATTAAGTGTTGAAACCTCGCTGTCAAGAAAATTCTTAAGATAGGAAAGGTGAAAGCATTATCATGAGCATAAAACTCGATTATTGCAGAAAAACTGATCGCCATTAAAATTGGAAAAGAGAAAAAAGTTGTTGACATCGCATGATATAAGATAAATAAAAAATTGTAATCCTCAGAGTAAACAATTTAAAAAATCAGCAAAAAAAAGTAAAAAGAGATATATGGCTTTCTAATCAGAGTAACAGTTTTTAATAATGGGAAAATAGCAACCCTTAAATTTATTTACAGAAAAAATCGTTGAAGCACGGTGAACACATAAATCATTCAATCTTTCAATTCAAACTTCAACGCTTTAATCTCCATCAGTCTTGGGATCAATATATAATTCACGATCATCTGCATCGTTCTGCATACTTTGTAGGCATGTTCCTCGCCTTCCTCTGTGCCACCTACTCTTGTTTCATAAAAAGGTATATCGAGTGCACCAAATAATAATGGGGCATTGCTTCCAACTTAAACTCAGCTGAATTCCTCTTCTATCAACCAAGTGGCGATGTGAGTGGCCATTATTTTAAATTGATAGCGTAAAACCTCGTACATTGGAGATACTCGGTCTGAAGCCTTGAAATAGCGGCAGGGAAGCTACAAAATAACATTTAACACGTGGGATGAACTCCTCGAGACGAATGATTTGAAAGTAAAAAACCCACAATTTCCTAGATCAAATAACTTCGGCAGTGGGCGTTACCACTGCAGTAATGGAAAAATTGATTTCGATTTTAATAGAAAATCAATTTTCGAGGTCAACGGTTAAGTGAACCGAGATCAAGGTATGATCTTCGAGTTTCAATTCACACCCTACTCTTCAACTTCGATGTTAACCATTTCGTTTGATCATCATACGTGTACTGAATTTGTGAATTATCATTGCTTTTAATACCGTTTATGATTTATTATATATACATCGGTAAGAAAAATCTGTTAGCCCAAAGGCGATATGTTAATGATAATAACATAAGTGAATGATAACGTCAAATCGCTTTAAAAGTACACCTTTACAAAAATTTCCTCATATCGGTCACTTTTACGATGAGCTTCAACTAAATTGAGTGACTTATTACAGATCCAATTGATTCAAAGTAAAACACCAAGTGCATTAGGAAGTGGCTTATTATTTAATCGCATTTTCAAATTCAACCCTCAAAATATTCTACAGGTATTATAACTGTTTTAAGCTCAAATACATCAAGCCAAGCTTTTGAAATGCAGACATCTCGACAGCAATAAATGAAAATAAATTATGTTTCTAATTTTCAAATCAAAAATGAGTATGTTTTCAAGGGTATGATAAATCAGAAATTTAAGCCCTTTCGCTCCAAAATTCACTACTTTTTTTGAGTCCGTATTCACGATATGACATATTTTAAGGGAGGAATAGCATTTAAAACGCATAAATAATTTGTTCTTAAATAAATATTTTAAGTAAGTAAGTACGCCGCGAGCCATTCGTTTGAGTGGACAAATAAGTAGAGAAATATTTAACCAATATGGAAGGGTCTGATACCGGAGTGAGTAGACATCGAGCCAATGGAAAAAGTACAGAGCTATAAATACGACATCTATCCGACAATTATTGCTCTCGTACATTGAGCAGTGGCGGCAGTTTGGCAAGTTACTCGCTGAGACATACGCCGCGAAAATGAGAGGGAGAGCCAAAAAGCATTTCCAATGGGAATCGAAAATGATAGTGTCGATATATCATTCGAATAAAAAAACACAGGTCTTGGTTGCTAGAGGGAAATGTGATGTCCACAATTTGACGTGAATTTCCAAGCAAAGGAATGGAACCGGTTTATTCTACTGAGGAGTTTACTAAAGGGATTAACTGTGCCATGAAAATCTCCTCTGCATAAGAATAATGGGGAAATAGATGATCAAATGGTATAACGGTCAATACAAAATGAAGCAATAGAGGAAGAATGCATAAGTACACTCGAATACTTCTATCCCCCACGAGTGGAGAACGCTATGCTTTAACACGCAAAACATTGGCTTATTCTGCATTATTTTCATAATTAAGTTTTAAAGAATATATTAATATAAATACTGGACTTAACTGAATAATTTTCTGGAGAAATGGAAGGAATTCAATGGAGACCAGCAGTTTTATAACGTTTTATTTAAGTAATTTGCGGTATGTCGGCGCATATTTAACGAAACTCTTGAGCAGTTTGCTCCAAGAACGACAGCCAACGGCAATCAAGACTCCTATCTATTGGATATAAATATTACACGATCTTGAAGACTGCGCAGCGTGCTTGTAGTTATTCCTCGTCCGAATCAATATCAGATGAGGAAGAAAACGATGTGAGCAGAAATATTCGAGTGTTGGGCAAATACGAAAGCGGAGCACTCCGAAACCTCATTGAGTGTTTTCTCATTGGTTGCGGAGGTATTCAAGCATGCCATATTTAAACACGATTAATTAATTAATTAATAAATGGCCTCGTCAGCCGAGCAGAGTAGACTGAGGCCAAATAAAAAGGATATTTTTTCCTCCACTCATCCGGACGTCCTATTCATTCCATATTCGGCTGATATTAAAATCGACGTCGAGCTTCCAAACAATATGAACCGTCGTCAACGTGTTATGCAAAATAAATAGTGCACTGAATTTACTCAGGGCCAAGGCTCGTTCACTTAACCGAATTAATGGGTCTAAATCGATTAAATTAGAATTAAACATTATTTAGTTTGTGGAGACCAAGTACACCATTGCGGATTTAAAGATATAAAACTAACTGTTTTTTTATTAATTTAATAAGAAGGAGCGTGGTATCATAGTATACGCAGTGATTGGCTGCCGATCAAGGTGTCCTGGGTTCCGATCCCTCGGACACAACCAAACATTGAATCCTTGAAGAGTAATTTGGCTCAGGTAGAGAAACCTCTAACATGAATGTGTGATATCGACTCGCCTGTGGCTACGTCTGTGGTGTGCGCTAACTTAACCTATCCAAACCAAACTAAATCACTGAGAGAGTGAAGTACACAAGGGAAAAAGATGTAATGAAACGACGTACATTATGATACTCATATCATTATGTCACATATCACTCATTGATTCAACCTGAATATTGATTTGTACAGGTGGTGGTAGAACTCACCCCAGCCGCTGGCGAGTAAATTCCATACATTCGGGGTAGAGTTACTAATTCCTTGTCCCGGAGCCAGCTAGCACTTCAATGATTGGGTGTTTGCGAAGGCATCAACCGGGGTTTGAAGTGGAGACCGCTGGATCAGCAACCGAGTGCTCTACGCACTACACGCCACCACGCTCCCAAATGGTGACATGCATTTGAAGTCCTCCATTTACCGGAATAAATAAAGCATTAAAACTGTTTCGCTTACAAATTTGAAAATTGTAAACACTCACCACCGCTCAGTGGTGGTTTCGTGACACAGGTTCAATGCGATTGGCTCTCGATAAGGGCTCAATAGGCCAAGGCACCACGCCCCAAAATTAAAGAGACCCTCGTTAGCAAGCATACTGATTACTACCAATCCAATGAACGCAACTTCATGGACCTTCAAATCCAGGGTGACTAATTGAAACTGCATTTAGTGCTATGAACCACCGCACAGTACTGAAAGAACTGAAGAAACGTGATAGTCTACTGATCCATTCTTCGGCTCGAAAATACAAACGTTGTTGGTCCATTTCCCAGTGTAATGAACACGGGATACCACAGGATTTCGCAAGTTGCTTGGTTCGTTTTGAAAATCGGTTTTCGTTGAGATTAAAAAAATTGAAACACCATCATTACTCCGTTTATCGATCGATCCTCGGTCAGAGGCGAAAAATTGATCGAAATTCACAGATGAGTTGATGACGTTGCCTATCCACTAACCCTTGGCCTCAGGATGAACCTCACTCAACTGGTCCATTGTAGTCAGCTCTAGTGAGTGGGTTTTTCTTTCCTTCAATAGTATTCTTTCCTGAATGAGTTCAAGGGCTACGACGGATACGGACTTCCTCAAGGGCTATGACGACGTCACAAATTCAAGGAAATTTGGCTGCAATTAACGCGTTTTTTTATTTTGATATCATCAGAAAAATGGTATTCATCATGATGCTAGGAAAGATGAAATCATCAGAAAAGTGATAGAATGAGGGGGGCCTGATTCGAGTGCTCCTGTCTTCTCCTCGGTCGTGCGCATCGCCCAATTGTGGCATGCAGTTCACGTCATTCCAGTGAGCGATTCTTCTACTCAATCTGCTGATTTACCTGAATGAGCTAAAAAATCGGAGCTGTAAAGACGTCTCCAACTTGAGAAAACCAGAGCTGTCATAATTTCGTCAGCTAATGAAGAGTTGGCAGCAACTAGCGCATTTTTTCAATTTGAAATGACGAAAAAAGTTCCTAATAAACGAGATTTCAGTTTCCTTTTACTCATCTTTCCCCACCATCTTCCAAATTACGTCAATAAATTGCTCTTTCGGATGATGGCATGTATACCAATAATCTCTAGCGCATTTCAACTTATTCGATCATTGATACAAAACTTGCGACTCGATTTGTTTCGTCACTATGAAAATGCCTCGGTAAAAAGCTCTAAGGCGGCGGCTTGGAATCTTTGAGAGGGTCTCAGCGCTTAATCACGCGATAGCCGAGTGTGGCTTTAGAGGAAGGGTTCTCCAGCGCTCTCTCGCGTGAGTTCGCGAAATGACAAAAGCGAAGGGCCAAAAGCACAAAGCAACCAAACGGACCGAGGCCCGCGTCGAGCGAGAAATCCTTTGAAAGCGCCGACAAAGAGAGAAGTGGCCGAGAAGGAGGACCTCCGCGGGACCTGCATCTCTCTCTCCATGGAGTGGACCGGCTTCCTCTCGGCGGGTCGGGCGGGACTTGGGTCACGTGATCACAAACCCCTTGATGTTTCACAAATCTTGGAAAATAGGTACTAACTAGGTTGGAAGGCGTGATCGTAGATATTTTCTTTCATTCTTTACGCGAAACAGAATGAGAGTCATTCTAACCCGCCTCTGGAAAAGCTTATTACGAGTACGGGTACTAGCTCAAAATTAACGATTTTATCGTGAAATATCCAGGATGCATAAGTAGACTGCAACTTTCAGATATCAAATTTGATTATTTTTACCCTTAGTTCTTTTCCCACGGGTATTTTTGATGCTTGAAATGCAGAGAAATATAAAGAGGGTCAACTCTACTTCTTCTGAAAATTTCTAAATAATAACATAGTTATACGCGATTGACCTATCGCCAAAGAAGAGTGTTCTCGAGAAAGGCATGCGTCCTATAAAGATCATTTCCTTCCCCTCAATTGAAATGTCTTTTTGATCGCGGCTATTCACTCAAAACGTATCCTACGTCTTGTAATATTGTGGGTTGTTGAATCGAACCTGAAAATAATTTCCAATGCCCCAATTAAAAAGTTGTGCATTTATTTTTCTCAGACGAAAATGTTCTATTCTTCTGAAAGAGCCAATTATTGGAGATCGCCTTCTTTGATTACTCAATATATTTCAAAATGATAACAGTCGATAGAGAAACACGAGTTCTTTGTACAAAAAAATGATACTTGCTGCGTAAAAAAGCATTATATTTTAGATCATGGCTTCAAATACTTCTTTTAGAGGAAATGAAATAAAAAAACGTTGATAACTGAGCCTGATAATAAGCGATACGTGGCCGTTTGCTCTATTCTATTGTTTCCATTCTAGAATTGCATAAGCGGTTCCGCTATTCCGATTGCAATTTTATTTTCAATAAATTTAGTAATCAAACTTGAAAAAATACCACAATTTCTTTTTTAAACCATTCGAGGCAGCGATATTTTACGTTTTTATTTATTTATTTATTTCCATTACCCCATAAACAGCACATTTACGGCCTTTACAATGGGGAATTAACAATTAACAATGAAGGACATTCACACACGCCCATGCCCTGGATAATGGTAACTTACCCAGGCGGGACTCGAACCCGCGACCTTCGGTTTGGCAGGCGAGGACTTTACCCCGCCGCCACCGTTTAAGACTAAAGAAAATGAATATAAGGTTTTCTTGGGCTCTCTACCGGGTTTAATTCTCTAGTGTTGCTGTCGTTTCGTTACAATAGCCGAGCGTCTGTAAAATTAAATATATTACTAAAATACTTGTGCAAAAAGTTCAAAAAAGATAAAATACCTACCATAACAATGGTATTAAACAGCTTATAAGTCACTGAATATAATTTTATGCCTCATATAAATCATATTAAGTAATTTTTACACATAGTTATTAATTGTCTTGTTATTCAAGAGTGAAAGGAGTCTAAAAATCTGCAAGCACTGCGATAATTTGGGTAAAACAGGAAACTTCCCTTATCACCAATCGATCTATCACTAACCACTGCTTTCGATACAGCGCATCAGTGCCTAAACTTTAATCCGACAAACACTGCATACATTGGTCACAAATAATATGTAGAGGGGTGTGTAAACACAAAACTGTAAGGATAGCCCTGAAGGTGTCCCTCCTGGGAGATAAAAAACATTCTCATACTGATAAAAAATATCCCCGAGATTATTCCCATGTATTCCATAAAAACAAGGATTGTTATTTCTCAAGAACATCATGAGTTGAAAATTGAAGGTGGAATTTTAAAGAGGAGAAATTTAGACATCGCCAAGACCAGCAGCATTTTGTGAAGTGCGTACCAATTAGCAGAGTGGACATCATCCAAATAACATGACCTTAAAAGTCAAATATGCACCAAGAAAGTTTAACAGATAGGCTGATACATATTCTCGGAAGAAAGCCGTGAAAAAAAGACACTTTGGCACGGGAATCGATTGATTTAATTGAAAAGTACACATGTCACGCTGCCGCAAGTGTATACGAGATAAGTGCAACCAAATATTATTTTTGTTCACTTATGCTTTTGCAGCCTAAATCATATTTTTCATTGAAAAATATGGCGTAATTCACGAAAATAAGTTTCCTATATTTCTACAGATCCGGTAACCAAGGATATACTTGCATAATTTTTTCAAAAACATATGAAGACATCAACAAAAAAAATTTTAATATTAATCTTGTACACTGCACGGAATGGTTTCCACTAATAGCTAGACATAATCCATATCACCCTGAAATTGAATTAAAATAGAAATTAGCAAGCTTTTTCAACGAAATACCTTGTCCGGAGATGAAGAATGAAGTGAACAGGAGACAGGATATCGCCGATGCAGCCACCGAGGTCGGGGGACTCACGGCGCCGGCAATCCCCAGCGCGGTTCGCGGGGAAATCATCCTGATGCCAGCCCCTATCGAGGAACCCGCTCTTCTTTGGCGGCGAACGGCGAACAGAACAACCCCTCAATGAGAGCACTCAAAGTAACCAATCACACACTCACTGCAAGTCTACACACGTGGTCTCAACTTCACGCTAAGGAGGAACCACCATCGACAAATATTAGGGAAGCTTCCAGATTCAGGCGCTTGGATTGGAGCGAAGTTAATCCATTACTTCACCCAGAACATAGCTCACCAATCCTTTCCGTAAGATGTAAGATCCAGCGATGTACAAGTCGGTTTTGTTGGCAAACAAATAACGCTGTTCAACACTGTCAAAGGACGGGCTAAAACCACCACCGCTGATTTGCAATGCGTACTTCAGCGACGGAGTTCGTTCGTGGTTTCAATAATTAGGGGTTAAAGAGGCCGCTCCGATCCCACGGATTTCTTCGAAAGACGTCTAAAAGAAGCAGAGCACGTCGCAGTAGCCAGGGGCGGATTCTCGAGACGAAACTTCCGAAGTCAGCGACCGCCGGAAAAAGCAAATGGGCCCGAGAGCAGGCGATGAACTTGAGTGGTCGCTTCACCTCGTGCGGGGTCTGTAAAAACAAAGGGCCTACATAAGATGACTTCAAAACTTAGGTAATACTCAGAAATAGTTTATAGCACAGTTTTACAAATGCTACAGACGTAGAGCATTGGCTGTTTTGAGAGTTTCCGAAACTCAGAAAACTGCTGGATATAATACAAAACTATACTTTCGAGCCACGATCCATTTCTTGTATAGCTACAGAAGGATATTAACAAAAGCGCAACTTAAAAAGGGATTATTAGAGCCTAAAGACTAAAAAGATAGAGACGGGAGAGGTCAATCTGTAAGTTTAACTGTCTACGATGCACACACTGACCAAAGCCGTGAGAGCGGGTCTAGTGATTTGGTCAATATTTTGAGGAATTTATTGCTAAGTCATTGAAAGATAGGTTCGTAGTTCTTCGGGTACGTTTCCAAGTAAAGAAAGGTGTAAGTTTGTGAGAGAGAAGAATGGAGAAGAACAAAAATTTACAGCGTCAGATGAAGAGACGGGAGATCACTCTCAACAACTCCAACAATCGCGGCGCCAACAGTGGGATGCACGGCCAGAGAGGAAATAGAGAGCGCGGAGTAGAAGCCACGGGGAGCGGGCGAAACGTGAGTTGGCGGCAGAGGAGAGAACACAGTCGGCGAACACGACCCAACTGAACACAACTTCGTCTCTGGCGCGAGGGAGTCTCTCCGGAGGGGAGGCGAATAGGGGAGCGGGGGTAATAGGGGGGAGGGGGGCGGCGAGAAGGTCGTCGGATAGTACACACGCCAACGAGGAGAGATTGAGGTTGGCGGATGGGGGGAGGAGGGTGAGGAGAAGGGGCGATTTCGAACAAAACCCACCCTCTCTCCACCACCATATCGCTCATGAATGAGTCTTTCACGATGAACGATTCATCTGAACGGAGAGAATGAATGGAGTCGCAGTTTACAATGGGCTTGTTCACCAATTGCATCCCATTGTCTTTTGTTGATTAGAGTTTGAAAAATAAGGACCTCTCTATTTATTTCATTTTTTTTAATGGGATGCTTATTTCTTTATCTATTCCCCTTGAAATATTTCGGTAGATGAGTTGATGACGCCACGAACTCACACCTAGGGGCCTCCTCGCTCATGCCTCTCACGTGGTTCTTAATTGTTCACTCTCCAGTGAGCGATTCTCACCTTTCCCGATCAAAAATAAATGAACCGAGTCCGAGAAATCAAAAATTCATAAAAATGAACGCTTTATGGCGGATTGACCTGTCTCGCTGGCCTCCGAAACTCACTGTTCCCATAGGGTATAAATACCATACCACACGTTGACTCACCGACGAGAAACCTTGGAGCGTTCGGCACAAAATCTGCATCTGTCAAGTGCTAGGTGAATGCGATCATTGGATTCTATGAGAGTTTTGAACTTACGGATTCCCGACCATCCTGCTGACGGCCTATATGGTAGGAGTTAAATAGGCAGTAGACGGGTTGCCCAGACTATCAGCTTATTGTAATTGAATGGCTGGTTTGCGTGGACAGCGACTACAGCAGGAAGAAAGACTTTACGGCCAGGAGTTTTCTCTCTAGAATGCAGCGGCAGTCAACCAAGGACAGCGATTCCGTGCGTGACTGCGGAGTGGGAATGAATCGATCGAGGACGTGGTCAATCTTGATTACAAATGGTGGCGAATTTGAGCCACTTCAAATTTTAGCACAGAAGGAATCGATGGATGACAAGGCATGCGCTGAATCGCATTATAGACTTAGACTAGACTGTGATAGGGATAAAATAGATTAGTGCTTGGATTATTTTTTCTATCCGGACCCAATAACTATTCGTCAAGCGTTCCCCCTTTGTGGCTCTATCATTTCCATGAGCCAAATCACATGGACCGAATCGTCGCACTGATCCTATAATATTTCCTCGGAGCACGGAACCCCGACCGCCACCCTGAGTGCAGGTGGAACCCCGTCGGTCAGGGGTTGTGGGAGGGGTGGAGAGACTACTGCGCATGCGCCCACCCCTTCAATGCCTTCCCCTCAAAAGGTTGAGCCCCCGCCGGCTAGTGGCGGAAGGGGGTAGTTGCGAGGTTTCTCCTTACGAGAGAGACAGACGGCAGTTGAGGCAAGTGAAATCGAATGGATGCGGGGGTTTGCAGCAGTGCTTGTTTGGCACGGAGCGATTGTTTGCCTCACTTACAATCGGAGCTTACGAGTACCAATCATGATTGACGCGGTATTTACAAAGCGTGCTTTCTTCATACCCTCTCCCATGAGCCATATAATCCATTGGAAGATTCATTAGCTGATGAGCATAAGCTAAAACTTACGGAATGAAGAAGGAAGATGAAGAGGAAGTAGTAAGTTATTGTAAGTCTTTAGGTTTCCTATTATTTTTTTATTGCCTAAATCGAAAGGTTATTACTCCTGGAGTACTTATTTCACGCTTTTAGATTTTTAAATGACGATATCTATTTTTCGCGATTATATCAAAAGTGAAAAATTTCAAGCGCGCGAAAACGCGACAGCTAAGTATGAATGCCGGGAAATCTCCATAAATAAAATTGACCATTGCCATTCATCTAAACCGGTATTTCTAAAACCAAATAATTTGTATACTATGAATACACTAATGGTGGGTAACGAATCGCAATCAATGCCTTACGTTTTCTTTGATGAAGGAAACTGCCCTATTTGGTGGCGGTAGCCATGTCATTTTTACGGGTGCCATGTGAGTAGGTATGATTACGATTGTTGTCCTATGGCTGTATTGGCTGATGTAAACCGACATGGTCTGCAAAATAATTATAATATAAAATGTTGTACCTAATTCATGTACGTAATGTTTGAGTCTGTGAATTACAAATGATGAGAATATTTACCTTTAATTTCTACTGGCATTAAAATTTTAATATTGTTTCCTGAAAACAATATTAACATTTTAATGCCATTGAGTAATGAGAAAATTTTCCCTCTTTCACGTTTATTGCCATGGCTCGCCTCCGAATGATGCCTGCCCTCCGAAAAAGTTTAAGTATATCGAGACTACCCGGGTCAACTGTGTGAGAGGTCATTTAAGGACATATTACATACATTATACCTACCAATAAAATAGTGCAAGACTCATCAAACTGCCTAGTGTCTTTCGTGGCACGTTTGATAATGATTTTTGTTCGTGGTTAAATGCAATTCGGATTCGTTCACGGACACTGTGATAACTTCAACCGCACTGCACAAAATGTGCGAAAAATCCACAGAGAAAGCAAACATTCGCCTTGGTCGGGATTCGAGCCCGGATCCCCCAATTTCCGGTCAGTTACTTTAGCCAGTTAAGCTGCCGAGACGACATTCCTCCCTTTGGATATTTGCCCTGGAAAAAATCGAACGCTTGACTGAGCGTAGAGGCAGCGTCAACGGAGAGTTGCACACGTTCCGTGTGGCTTCATTGACTCTCAGTTCACTCTCCGAGATTCCCGAACCCCAAACACGCATCCCCAAATCCTCCACGGGAGTGCACGGAGAGTACCTCACAGCCCCGTTGACTGTTTCTCTGTCTCCTATATGGGTCGTTTTGCATTGTTGCTATGAAGTTATTACGTGGACACAAGTGGACACAAACATATTCATTGCCATCGACTCCTTCTCTTAACAGATTTGCAGCCCGTATAAAACTTGGTGTCCGCGCGCGAACGTCGGTTTTGGACATGAGCGAATATATTTTGAAGCAGTTCCACTAGACGAGGGTGAAGGCCAAAACGGTCAACTATTGTAATGTACAGCGGTTATTGTAAAACCCTCCGAGCTGTGATTTATAATTTGTCTCAATCCTACTTACAGAGCTCTCAGCTGATTTTGCAGATAATTTTCAGCGCTCAACATCTATGAAGTTGAAGCTATGAGCTGTGCAGCCGCAATCAGCGTTTCCGAAAATGTATTTTATTGAAAGTATTTGAGGATTCCTGGGAAAAACATTAACGCTTGAGTGGTACTTATATTCCAAACTTAAAAAAAATATCCCCAACTAAATTTCAACTGCATAACAATCATATTCATCTGTTGAATAGACGAAATCAATGCTGGAAATATTATTCTTAAGTACAAAGCATTCTAATCTAGTTATTATTCTTACTTTGGCTACTTTGCATATTTTTACCCATACAACGGTTAATTATCGCCAAACTTTATGCTGATTATCTGCATCATTTCAAAACGGTGACTGTTTTATTCTCTTAAAAATCTGGGAAACATGCCAAAGGTGGTCACGCACAGGAAACTTGCACATTTTGTGACCCTACAATTGTCCAGGTGATCTAAACGAAGCGTATGAACTATATTTATAGCATAAAACCAAGTATACACGAAACACGTGCACCAAGAGTACACAGTAACTTGAGTGACAGGGACGACTAGGCAACGAACATTTTGTGCACGTCACGTGCACAGTTCTATTGTTATCATTCGAGTGCGCTTAAAATGAGCCAATGTTTCCTGAACATTTTCCGTAAGCTTTTTGAACCTTTCCCGTTCCCTTAGCGTACAGTAGAGCGCATCTCATGCTGTACGCAACCCGCACTTGAGGAAGAGTAAAAAAAAGCACGTTCCCTCTGCTGTAAAATTTTCGGCAGAAAAAAGACCCCTGAGGACTTCTAAACACATTTTTTCGATATCATTCAACGGAGGGACGTGAAGGAGTTGGAGGTAATACTCGGGAGTTGATCGAATTGTTCCGGAAGGTCGGATTGTACGTACGTGCCTCCGATGCTTGTGCCTAAATCCAGACATGACCCATAAAATCCTGCGAGCGGGAATAAAAGTCTATTCTCCAAGGAAGGGTTACATCCGAAGCGTCGAATGGGAAGAAGGCCCCTTTGGAGTTTAGTCGCAATCGAGGTGCAATTGGACGACTCGAATTGAAAGAAAACCTTACACAGCGTAGTAGACGGAGTCAGGGGCACATGCGTGCAGAATCTTCTTTTTTATTCTCAGACATTTAACGATTCGTGAGGTAAGAAATTGGAGATGGAAAGGGTTAAGGATTTAATATACCTACCACGGATAAATAAATACACGCGTGCAAAATATAAGTAAAGCCAGTGGCAAATTAATAAAAGGGGCCCACCGCCACTCCTCTTCCTACGTAATTTATGGAAAAAATGGAAAATGTGGTAATCTCTGAGGTTGCTCACGAATGAAAGCTTTTGTTTTAACAGATAAATATCACAAATAACTTATGAATATGTTAAAATGACATTTCTACACTTAAAGGATTTCAGACGCATTTTCGCTTGCAGGTATTACATAGCACCAAGGCACAGAGGTAAAAAAAATGGACCACCCCCGTACAGGAAACAGCGGGCCCATATCCACCCCACAGTGGAGCACATTGACATAACGCTCAGCGATCCACTTCCAGAAGTCTGTCTAGGGATGACTGATTGGTAGAATGCGATATGCAATGGGTATGCACATACGTACCGCAAAGTTATCAATAAATAATTATTATAACAGCTACGAGTATAAAGACATGCGTGTGGCGTGTTACCCACCAAGCATGCATCGCCGCGGGTAAAAAAATTAAAACACAAATACAATAGCATAGAAAAGTGCTTTGATGTTGAGTGAGTAAAAAAAGTATCCACATAAGGCCAGAGTAAAAAAAAATGGATTACAGTCTGTAAATTAAGGTCAAGCAATACTAAAAAATATGGAAACATGGTGCCTGTAAGCCAAGCATCACCAGAATCGTCCTTAATTGCATTAGTTAAGTGCTTGTGCTTTGTATCTGCCTTCTAATTTCATCTGATGGCAGTGCATCTAGACGTACTGTCGCCCTCCCCGCCACCTACGCCAAAAATATAAGGCGCGCTCAGGTGTTGTGAAGCACATTTTCTCTGCTACGGGGAAATTTATAAATAATAAATGCATTATATTCGGAGATGAAATGAGGGAAATTCCTGTGAAGGGAAAGGTAGAAATCATAGCAAATGATGGAATAATACAAAACTGAAAAATAAATATAAATAAAATATCATTCTTCGCTCGTGGAATGGCATAGCAACTTTATCCTGGTAGTTGATCACCCGCTGCCAACATTCAAGAGGTTGCTCGCAGGATATTATGTTGATGTAGATAAATACTAATTAGACGACACAAGGAAGGTAAACCCACTGCTCGACGGAAATACGTTTGTCATCCACTCGAATATTCTGGCCATTAAATTCCAGCCATTCCTGAACCGAAATAACCAGTGAAGACAGCACTTCCTCAAACACAGAAATAAAATTCTTCCCCATTGGCCCCCCACCCGCTTCTCCACAACAATCGCATGAAAACGGAAGAGAGGAGAAACGACCCTTGCGAAACATAATGCAATACTGGCTCGAAGTGCCCCCAAAGTGAAGAGCAGATGGTACAAGGGACGGACCAATAGTGGAGACCACCGAAACTGCTTTTATCAATCAGCTGCAATATACCCTGCGAGCCACCGCTAGAGCGTTTGGCAGGGGCTGAGAATTTCTCCCCGAATTGTTCTCAGCTTCTTGCAGCACGAGCCACTACGGGGTCACGCACGCGTATGTGAGAGGAGTTAACAGTCATCAAGCATTACTGGGAGGTGGTTGAAAGACATCGCCATTGCGAAACGTAATTGTTTACTCTACACCAGATTTAATTCAAACGCTCAGTACTGCCAATATCTGCGTTCACGTCTACGTTGGTCAATGTAAAATTAAGGGTGGAGTGTACAATACTATTTAATAAAGACGATTAACACCTTCAAAAAGTAACGCCTGATACAATTCCTTATATTTTATCGATCGGTTATTACGTAAAGTAAAAGAGGCAAATTCCCAGGGCAATTCTTTTTTCCCAATATTCATGAGCCGGGTGTCTTCAAGAGAAAGAATCCTATGAGGAAACATCAAATAATTAGAAAAATTAATGGGCGGCAGTTTCGAGGCTCCAAATCTATTATATACAGTATCTAATATTAAAATGGACAATGCGGCTGTAAATGTTTGCTCTCCGGTCTCATTCTTTCTCTTTTACGTCTCAAATTAAACGACCTTAAATCAAGATAAAGCATCCTTAACTCTATCACTGACGGTTCTTCCTTTCCTGAATTTCCGAATTCCCCACAACCTCCCCCTCCTCACCCCACATTATCCCTAGTCCCCAGATGATCGCCTCAAAATCCCTTCCCTCTATCCCCGCTCGCATCATTGGCTCTTTCCCACATCTCTGATAATCAATATTATCACTTCTTTATACAGTTTCTTAGCGATTTTACCATTCTCTCCGCTGTGTTTTATACATTTGTTTTAATGGGGCACTCTAAATAGGTAACATTGATGCATCTGAGCATTTAAAACAAAATAAACTTCAAATGTTTTCCCTGATGACGAGGCTTGTCACGGACGCGAACATTTGAAAAAAAGCACATTCTCACACGGCTTACCAGGACGAAAATTGAAAACTACTCATGCTGCAAAAGCCTTCGTTACGGTACATCCATACAGTTTATTTCAGCACAGTGAATTAATTGTTACATAAATATACCGAATTATTAATTCATTCTTTTTCGAGACGACAACGGAAATTTTAATTCGATTGTATTTCTAACCATATTTCATTTCTTTCAAAATTATTCGATTGGCCTAGATGCCCCGGCAATGCCAATAGGTGTTCTCTGACAACCGTTATTCCGCAAGCCAAGGCAACAGACCCTACCATGCCTGAGTGTATAAAGACCAGCAGAATCGTGGTTCGACTTCGCCACCAAGGACATGCATGAGAGTACTCGACCCCACCGTCACCTGGAGTGAGATCACTCAATGATTTTAACGAAAATGACTCTTAATAACTTGTTATTTTTTACCCTCACATCGAACTTTTGATGCTTCGCTCCATTAAAGGTGCATCCATCGTTTTAAAACAACAAACCAAATCAACCCATAATTAAAACTTACCAACATAAGAAACGAAATGTTTATCAATATTACAAAAATTTTCATCAACTAATTCTTTAAATTCCTACAAAATATTTCGCCTCAGAATTTCATCATTTAGGAAGAGGTATTTGTAAAAATTAACCGCTGCGTAGTGATAATAGGAATGGAATTAACAAGCCCTCTCTCAACGAAGTCGCTAATTGATTGGGGAGTGCTTTCATCCAATGAGGCGAATGATAATTAAGCTGCTGATGGGATCATTCCAATTCGCTTGTCCCTTTTAAATTGCTCGTTCGCTGGGAACCAAGAGTGGCACGGATGAAAGTGGTTTGAAGAAATTGCGCCACTAAGTAATGGAAAGGCGTTGGCCGATGGGAGCTTAAGGATAATTCTCACGAAGAAAAAGGCACGAGCAGGATAGAAAAATTACGAGAGAAGAAGCTCGAAGAGAGGTCGAATTAGAACGTTACAATTCCTTCACACTATGCACTAATTTTGGGACATTCCAAAAGTCTGCAGTGGAATGGTTACAGCTAATTTATTGTCTGACCCTTACCATTTTGGTTTCTCACAAAGTTTTCGGGTTCTCCAATTACATAGCTCATTTGCAGCTAACTTAATATTATCTACATCTCCATAATACCCTGCGAGCCACCTTATGGGTGTTTGGCAGGGGTCTCAAGCAATATTACCAAAATTTCTGCAATGTACCAGCTCGGTTAAATTACGGATTTTCTATTTGAAGACGCAAATGAACGTGTTTAGAGAGGATCTCACGGAGTGCTTGTTGGACAAGGTTAGTTTGGGTTCGTGAGGATACTTATGCATCATCCCTCATGGGTCGTGGTCTCATAAATTTTACGCATCCAAGCAATGCAGGCCCATCCCTTTTCTTAAGTATCTAATTAGTTGTAGTCAACATTTTAGTGTCTGGAGTTTAAAACGTAATCAATAGAGAATAAAATGATACAAAAGTACTTTTTAATATTTGCATTGTCATTGTGACGTCGATTACTGAAATCTACATCTACATAATACCCTGCGAGCCACCTCTAGAGTGTTTGGTAGGGGTGATCAAATCACCAGCATGCAGCATGCAATTGTATTCCCGCATGCACACCACACAGTACAAAAAACGTCACGCATACTAACAAACTATACTCCCAAATTCATGCAAAGGCAAAACTTGCGAACAACTCATTAAGTTTATATGTCAATAAAGCTAGAACACACAAAACATGCTGTTAGAAATTACAAGAAAATTAAGAAACATGCATTAAGTTATGCATAAGTTAGTAAGCGAAAATAAAATTTATCTGATCTATTTGTGAGTTCTATCGCTGCCGTTATAATCTTTTGCTGATCGTGGAAAAAAAGACATTTTGAATCTGTCTGTTCTACAGTCTATCCCTCTTATTTTATTTATATGATCTGATCTCCTGTAGTATACTTGCGTTCGTGAGATATGGCTAACTTTGTCAGAAAATACATTGCTCTTGATTTTATCTAAAAGGTTTAGTCTACTTTTCCATCTACGGTCCGATAGAGATTCCTATTCGAGTTTATCTAAGAGGTCAGTCACACTAACAAAACTATCGCAACGACTTTTCACGTACCTAGCAGCTTTTCTTTGCACGCGTTCTAACTCTATTTATAAGACTATTTAATGAGGGTCTTAATGCTTATTCCAAATGGGGTCTGACAAGGGAGAAGTAGCTAATTCCTCTCTCTTTGTCGTCATACTTTCCTAATAGCGATGAACTGCCTAATCGACAAGTGCTGCATAATCCACCGTCGGACCCTTACAATAATTTATCCCCGCACAAATCAGCAATGACTGGTGAGAGTGGAGACCATATAGCTGCGCCCTGCTTGTATAATCTCCCATCACAGCGGAAATATCAGATCCTTGGGCAGAATTTGACCATTTTTGGTATGTCATGAGGAAGGCCTTCTTCGATGAGAGACTTCACCGTTCTACTTCTGCTTCTACTGGAATACTGGGAAACAGTGACTCACAGTCTAAACTCATCAGGATGTTGGATAACGTGTCACACGATTGCTTCTTAGCGTATTCGGACAAAATGTGCTTGTCGGAATTCTTGACTTAGATCTTGCCTGTGAATGGCCTGAGTAAGGTAGCTAGATGTCTTGTCAACTTGAGAGTCGGGGGGACACACGAATGAAAAGCTTCCTGCTTCATCTTAAGAACTAAAGAGGACACTCCGACGGACGTATTTAAAAGACTGAAGAAGCCGGCAGCAATGTCGGTGGCTCTGCCGTCTACACAAATAGACACACGCAGTGGATACCCATATCCGCTGAATCTTCACCACACACGTCGCGAAAACCTACACAAGTATTTCTTTGAAATATTGTTTAATACGTGATTTTCCTGCGTTTAATTGGGGAGGCGGTATGGCCATTTTATTGCATATAGAATAGTCCCGTAACCATTGGCGATGATTATGATTGGTCCAGATACAGTGCAAACAGTTCCTCATCCTACTATCCTGCTCTTCCTCTTTTCGCTCATTCCATTAATTTGAGTTTTCTCGTGGTGACGAGGTGGGTTTTCCCCTTTTAGAGATGGCGGGGCGAAAATTTCATTTTGGATTACAATCGATGGTCACTCAATTAAGCGGATTTAATATCCTTCCATAGAATTAACGAGATCGGATCTCCACAATTTGCATCGAGCACTAAATTTAATGTAATTTTGGAATTTCTCTCTGAAATTATTCTCTCCGTGTAAAAAAAACCGTCGCTTGAAAAATAAATATATTTTTATGGGCAGTGTACCTACGTCAAGTTTGCATTGTGGCGATACGCCTTCTTTGTTCTCTGTCGAGAAAAAAGTATTCCAACATTATTTTTACCACCACCATAGGAAATTAGTTAATTTTCGGACAGCGTATAATTCTTCGACTTAATTTACAGCAGATCTCAGGGAATTCATGCTTCCTGTATCATCTTCCAAGATGATAAAATTATTGGCGATTTGCCGGCGATGCCATACGGTCACAGCAGAGACAGAGTGAGACTTAAAGAAAATTCTATTATGCATGGAAAGCACAATGAATTTGTCAATAAATGTGAAAATCATCGTTAAGAAAAAAATATTATCGGTCTGTAGTGGAAGAGGAGAGGGAAAGAGGAGCCTGAATATAGGAATATATAAAATTAGGACAGGAAAAGGAGTTCTGCTATTCAGCCGAGTGAACAACGATGGACGAAGCAAGAAGAAAAGAAATATTCAATATCATAGCCCAAGCAAAGAGGCTGGCTCTGTTTTCTTCGCTGTGATGTGGAAATTTTTTAAACCCGATCAAATCAGCGCTTGAAGCGGCAGCATGAATGATCCTACTAACGGACGAAACTCCATTTGGCTGGCAATCATATTCATATTTACAGCTACTGCGCTTGACAGTGACTGCGAATAGTGGACAAATAAAATTACCCAAAAGTATAGCGAATAAAAATAACCATTATGAACCAAAGGATACGTCATTTCGGCGGGGAAATCGGAGCCTCCTTCGTTGATCTTCGGGTGGCAATCCGATCGTGTCGCAACACTCTGGACCGTTCAGTGTGGGTAAGAAGGGTACCCAGTATAATTTTCAAGCATTGTAAGCCCTGTATAGGTTAGAGAATAGAGCAGAGCATGGTTGATATGAGGATAGTGATTCATGGTGTCGTATGTTTCGATCAAGCAGCAGTAAAATGTTCAACCCATTTCTGCTCGCCGCGCCGTAGTCAAATGGCTATATCCTCCCATTTGGAGCATACGAGGCTCTTGAAGAAAACCTGTACTCTTTTTTGCAGTAGAATTTTCACAAATAGGTTGTTTAAGCTTGCAATAAGTTCATCCGCTCATTTCTTTATTTTTCAAGTTGGTCAAAATAAGCCCAATGACGGAAAAAGACGATTGCGTGGCGAAAATTCCATTGGACACCTACTGTCCAGGAAAACTGCTTGCAAAAATCATAAAAGTAAACAGAAAAGGGAATTTTGTAGATTATTTGAACTGTTATTAATCTAAGAACATGCTTGCTCTGAAGGTTCATTCTTTCTATCAAGGTCACTCGTAGACATTGAGCAGCATTAGATTCTGACCTCGTTATGGCCCAATGTGGAATGCCCTACATGGCTGAGGGTCATCCTGAAGAAACACGTCGATGGGTAGACAAAATAATTCACTGTATCATTAAATATAACCATAGGAACGACGTATCCAAATATCTTCACAATCCCAAGCAGAAAATTTTCTAGGCGGAAATGGGTTAAAACGCCGAAAACGCCCGTGTGAAAACAATGGAAACAGTAACAGTAGATATATCAGAAAACTTAGGAGAGGTATACACTAAGAATCTTGAATTTTCATAAAATTTCACAAAACTGCGAATGAAAAAATGACTTATCGGTCGTAGTTCCAGGTATTAGGATTATAGGGCCTAAGAATGGCTTCATCGACAAGAGCGAATCAGAAATACACTCGAATTGCGAAATTGTGACTTCTGAAGTAATGGTCATCTCATTTGTTAATTGCGGTAGTTTAAGAAATAATATTCCTGGATTCCACCATTTGCTTCACTATATGAAGTATAACGTCATTTGAGGAACATAAAATTGGCTAACTCATGATGATTGAGACAGTGAGATATTCCCAAAATCGTTCACCATTTATCGGAAAGAAAGAATTCATCGAGCTGGAGGCGGAGTATTTGTAGGAGTAAAAAATTCAATCGTCAGGCGGAAATCGTAACTGAGACCAGCGTTAAATCTGTGTGGTGTTCAATTAAATGTCCTAAATCTAAAACTATATTAAGTAGTATGCTCATACTATTTACCACTAAACTCGTACATAACATCAATGTTGGATTTTGAAACCCAAATAAACAGCATAGCATCCAAGAATCCTGAAAGAAATTTGATTGTATGTGGAGGTTTCAATGTATCTTCTATAGATTGGGAGACGTTTATCTTCATTCCCGGAGGGAGAGATGAAGTGATTTAATGGGCGTTACTGCACGCTGTTTCAACAAATGCATTGCTTCAAATAGCCTCTGTACCTTATAGAGGAGAAGGTATTCTTGATTCACTAGCGACAAACACACTACATAATATAATAAAGGTAAGCGCCGTCGATAGAATCAGTGAGCATAGAATAGTAACAGCTAAGTTTTCTTTAAATATCATAATAAAATTAGACAATAATGGAAAGTTATTAAAAAAGAAATTTTTAAAAGAGCTGATTTTTGTGGGTTTAAGAGCCATCTGCAAAATTGTTTCCCCATGTTTCAAGAATCAGTAAGAGAGTTAAATGTAGAGGGTACTTGGAAACCTTTTCTTTCTCTAGTAAATTCAGGAATCAAAAATTATATCCTGAGTAAAATAAAAAAATAAGTTAGCGAACCAAGATGAAATAACGAGGGAGTCAAAAACTCATTAGAGCGACAGAGAGCATAAAGTGCTAAGAAGGAAAGAAATCCACACCGATTCATCCGCTAACGATTGCGAGTTAACGATCAAAAAATATAAGTTGCCTAAAGCCGCTACAAAGGAAGCATTTTAGGAATTCATTCACTATTTTTAAAGGAAAACGCATATAGAGTAGTTACGGAATAATCTTAAAGTATTTGGTCTTATGTCAGGGAAGTTTTAGGTAAAAACATCTTACGTTTCTCCGCTGAGGAAAGGTATGGAAAGGTTTTGAGAAACAGTTCCGATAAAGCCAATTATTTTAATTCCTACACACAGGGCGTGTCCACCGAGTCTTCTGAAGACTCGCCCGTGATGGTTGACTACCTCCTCAACCGAAAGACGTAGCCTTCTGTTTTAGTGTCCATGGGAGAGAATACGTATTGAAAATGCTGAAAATTCACAGTCCAAATAAGTGACCTATGCCAGAAAAATTTCCTTCTCACGTATATAAAGAATTACCCTCAGAAAATGCCCCCTACTGTTAGCTAATATTTTTAGAAATCCATCGAGAAACACGAAGTACCTAATGACTGGAAAATTGCCAACGTAACGCCCGTATTGAAAGTGGAGACAAGGAATTGCCATGTAATTACTGACCGATATCTTAAACGACCATCTCATGCAAAGTTCTTGAACACATTGTCGTCAGCTCAGTAATGAAACACCTCGACACGCAACACTTGTTGATGAGAACTCAACACGGATCCGGTAAAGAGAGATCTTGCAAAACTCAGCGTTGTTCGCCAACGAAATTTTAGTCTCCGGAGGGGACAGCATTCGAGTAGATCCGAGTTTTCTTGATTTTAACAAAGCATTTGATAAAGTGCCCCTCAAAGTTTTAAATGAAACAAAAATCTTACGGCATAGATGATTATGCCATTTCCTGGATAAGAGAATTTTTGAGTGATCGCGTGCAAAGAGTAGTAGAAGACGGCGCAGTCTCCAACGATGTTAGAGTTGCTTATGTCATCCTTACAAGTCGTTTCACAGTCTCATCCTTCTGTACACCAACGATACTGGCGAAATTGTGGTCAATAAACTGCGATTATATGCTGACATTTGTTTTACTGATATATTTGCTTAAATTCGTTCCAGTAAACATAAGAATGAGCTAACGAACGAACTTACTGCAATCTGGGATGCGTGGTAGCTAGAGTTTAGTTTGAAAAAAAATCGTAGTTATGAAATTCTGGAAAAAATAACTCCCCACAACATTCCTACTTCATTCAGGGTCCCCAATTAGAGACTATAGAATCCGTAATATATTACGGAGCAATATTTGCCAATGATATATCGTAGAATAAATGTATTATGGAAATAACAGGTCAATAAAACCGTAAATTGGGATTTGTTAAAAGTATGCTAGGAAATTGCGGCGGTTACGTTAGAGAATTAAACTATTTTTCCCTCGTAAGACTCGATGGGGAGTGGGCTGCCAGTGATTGGGATCCTCATGAAATAGGCTCAAAACACGTGCGAAGAAGATCTGCAAGGTACGTGAAAAGCCGTCTTGTTGCTACTTATGTCTTAGAACTATTTGGATGGGAATCACTGTCAAACCATGAAATGTGAGACAGAGTAAACCTATCACGTAAATTCAAGAACAGTTCAATTACCGACAAAGTTATCCATATCTTACGATCGCCAACATACTACGGTAAATCAGATCATAAAAGTAAAGCAAAAGTGATACACAGTAGAACAGATAGATTTAGAATGCCGTTTTTTCCGCTATCGTTAAGAGACTATAACGGCAGCGTTTGGACTTGCATTTTAGCTTGCTAAAGTATGTATTCCTTGATGCATATTTCCGAATTTTACTAGTATTTCTAACAACATGCTGTAAAATTCTTGTTTAATAGGCAGATTTCCTTCATAATTAGGATAAACATTAATCCTTAATAAATAATAATACCTTATATAACTTATGTAGCGTGTATGTTGCGTGATTCATATTTCGAGGAGTAAATATTAACCTTCTGTTCCGTAATGGTGATGATTCACCCCCTGCCAAGCACCTCTGATGATGGCTGGCAGGGTAATACGTAGATGTAGATGAATCAGCTTAGGAAGTGGTCGATCTAGTTTTGGTTTATTAACGAAATTGAATGCATTTGGAATAGATAATTGTGGACAATTCGCAGGCGCCGAGATAGGCCGAGACACCGAGAGACGCCGAGATATATGGCGCAGGCAGAGAATATTGCAACACATTGCTAATTTTCAATTTTTTTACTTGCGAGGGAGCAGTCATGAATACTGATTTAAGAATTTTCCTCAAAATTCACTGGAGATAAAAATATTTCTCTTTCGTTGTCCGAATTTATTTAGTTTTTTTACCTTTGCCATCACTATAGCGTTCCAGCACTCATGTTACAAATCGGCGTTCATCAATAGTGGCGAGATATTGCTTTGAGCTGCGTAATCACGCCGCTCTTCGTAGCAGCTACGACAGCCTAAAATGAATTCAGGAATCTATAAACTTTGGGTAAGAAGTTCTGCTAATGTGATTGCCTCGTGAACGAATCAACGATGGTAGAAGTAAGAAGGAAATAGTGAGTGGAATAGCCTAAGTGAAGAGGGCATTCCTCAAACGTGGATGATTTTTTTCTCTGTGGAATTTTGGCAAAATGTTTGCATTACGGGTGACTCCCGTAAAATTTATCACCGTGGCTAGTCCCGGTATACTTTAATGATACTTCTTATTGCTTAAAGCATAGGCGATGATGTAAGGAACCAATTTCTTAGGACTTACATTTGGATGATGTCTATGCATGGTAGTGGGGCAAGAACGATGACAAGTGTCGGAAACACTAAAAATGAGTAATTGTATATTAGTGACGAAGATCAGAGGGAGATATGTCGTGTGAGCAATGCTAAGGAACTAAGAAGGACAGGGCAGGAGAGAACTTTCTTGAACACCTTGGGTAGAGAATTCAGGACAATGTACACAGTTGGCGACGTAAAGAGACACGATGGAACAATGAAAGGTATCGTTGAGGGTTAGGTTGAAGGGAGGAAGGCCAAAGGCAGGTCAAGGATGAGATACCTGGAGTAGGTGATGAAGGAGGTAAAAAAAAAGAATTATTTAGAAGCTGAGAGATTAGACGGCAGGAGAGGAGAGTGTAGATCTTCGTCAAATCAATCTTACGATTAATGAAATTCGTTGATTACGAATTTTACTAAGCAAGCATTGCATTCCGTATAATTTTCCCTCATTGTGAACTAGGCCTAAGAAATTTCCACCAAAAAAGCAACCCATTACCTCCCAAACTAATAGTGGCGACAAAAATTAAAATCAGGATACTAGTCAGTGCAAGCGGGGTTCACGAGGAGTAATTTTAAGACACGAGCGAAAGATAACGAAAGATTCTATCATAGTGAGGTAATAAAATGGAATGGATATAATATAAATACTGCTAACCATCTGCAAGTTTTGGCTGTCTATATGAGTGTGTTTGTATTATTGCCTCGGGTTTCTCGGAGAAATATACGCTTGGTGGGAGCTCTCACCAACTGCATGAATGTGAACGCTTCGATTTCGTTATTAAGTATGATTTTAAGAATGATTTTTATGAGTAGTGCTTGTGGGGATCCTTTCGCAAATTGAAGATTGGTCATTCCCTGCCAAATACCATAGAAGTGGCTCGCAGGGAATTTTGTAAATGTAGAAGCTCCCATGACCAAAAAAAGCCTTCTCAGAGAAGTGAAAGTAGACGAAACTCTTCGGTTTGATATCAAGAGATGACGTCAAGAGAGGCAAGGCAGGCAAAGGGAAAAGGATTGTAAGAGAAAAGAAAAGGATTTAACCCAATGAACCCCGTTGAACATTACACTATTCCAATTTTCCAATATCCACACACTTTTCCTTTAACCACAACCTTTTAAAATGTCCCTCTCACAGTTCCATTTTTTTCTCAACATGTTCCCAATCGACTGTAAGACCGAAAATTCTCGTTATAACTACCTGATGGCATCGCTATGACGTTGACTATACATATATGTACCAATTTTAATTCCATTAATGGAGACTAAATATTTCATCATTGAATGGTTCAAGGCGCGATTTTCTTAACATTTGATACTTCTGCTCGTTTTTTTACGATATTTCTACGAAAGTCTCGTGTTTTGCCACGTTTCGTTAACTTTTATTATTGTTTCGGCTGAAACATATATGAATTCTTTATTATATTGCACTTTATTTGGTATGAATTTATTGAAAATGTATTATCAATTACTTGGGTTAAGATAACTTCTTTGAAGAATAAATTTGCTAACGGGCTAAACTGTGAATACTTATTTCACAAGTTATGACCATTAAATTAGGAAAAATTAGAGGACGTAAGGATCCTCGTGAGTCAATGCATGTTATTTCCATGAAGTGATTGGAAGTCTACACGTATCTGAACTTACAAAAAACCTAACTAATTACTTAATAAGAACGCAAAACATGATCTTGGCCTAATTAGGAGTCCCAAATAATATTGATCGACACCAATAATGCAGAAATAGAATTATAACAAATAAGTACTCCTACGCTTGTTATGCCACATTATACTTATCAAAAAATGACCCGTAAAGTGCAGTTAAAATACCTCCATTCCACAAACTGTCACGGTTCTACAAGTCAAAAGGTTGTTTGAACGCAGGAATATTGGACAACATTCCCATTATTGACGAACCAATCTCTAGAGATAAGAGACCCAGGGAATGATTGAATGTTTCTCCAGTGATTTTGGCGATGTTATTGTTTTTTTGAGTGCAGAAAAAGGTTGCGGCAGAAATATCATAGCACTATACATTAGTCAGCATTCAATGTCTTAAAACCGCAAGCAGTGTCAATGGTGAAAGAATAAATGTCCTCTCCATTTCTTTCGTTGAAATCGACGCATTTATCACAGCGCGCATGCTAATAAAGCGACCGACGAAAATAGAGAAGACGGCGAAAGACGATCGTCCACCACGGTTGGAATAATGGTGACGGAAGGTGGCAACGGATGAGAAGGCTATCATCAAAAAATGATCCAAACAATTGTCATCTTTTATTGGCATCCACGTTTGATAAAAACTATTTCTTCTTTGCCAAAAGCAAAAAGATCGCTTGAATGTTAATATTCTCGCTATGGTAACCTGATGACAACACCATGGCATGGAATATTCATAAAAAGACATTTAATAAGTGGAGGCTAGTATATTAAATGCTATAATGGCTTAAAGGGATATTTAAATTCATTTAATTTTTTTTATAATTTCTATTTTTATTCTGATTCACTGTATTTTTGTCTGTATTTTTCAGCTAATGTTATTTGCGTCATAAGGACGGGTAGGTGAGCAAGGGCGAAGGGGAACCCTGCATCGGCTATTGCCTGCTCTTGAAGAAAGGCGCCAAGGGGACATCGGGTTAACGTCCCATCCGACGGACGGAGTCATGTACTGGAAGTGCACTCACAATGTTTTCAAGCAGGGATAAGGAAGTACCCTAAAAATTTCCGCCACTGCCTGGATTTGAACCCGGATTTACTGAGTGAAATGCCAGCACTCTAGCTACCATACCAACCCAAACCTCCCTTCATATATATTATGTTTAAGATGCGCCACCTATAACAAGTCAATTAATGCCTAACCTTTCATCGGACAGCGTGTGAAGCTATTTCGTGCATTGATTTGAAAATTTTAGATCAGCATTTTCCCGTTAATTGGGCCACCAAAAGCACAAGAAGCAGCCGCTAATTACGGAAAAACCTCCAAAAACAGAAAAATATGCACTAAACTCCAATTTTTTTCTTTGAAAAATATTAAAAGAGCCGTTGAAATAGATCTCGTGTCAGTAGTATTCGCCCAATGCAAACTTATGCAAAGAAATACTATCTTCGAATACCACCAAAGATTTTTTTGGAATCTCTCTCTTGAGCTACTCCCTTTCATTGCTTATTTTTCATACGATTGAACAAGCGTCCCCATGCGAGGAAGCAGAGAATATCACGCTACGATATTAATATTATTTTAAGGGTCTTTGCGATAGCACCGTAAACTATATATCATGTAGTCCATGCAGCAAACTTAGTAGATGTGCATCACTTCAACGTTGAAACCACAATTATGGCATTAAAAACATAAATATATGAGTTATAATCAATTCAAAATAGAACCAAATTAGGTCCTTGTAAAAACAATTCGCAGGATATTTCATGCCTTGTAATTGATGCGTGGTCTAAGTGGAAAATACTGCTTAGTGATAATATTGGCTAATTGTAAGTACTAAATATTTCTTACGTATATCCAATCAAAAGGGCATTTACCTCTCACACAGGGGTCATAAAATATATGAAAGAATAAATAAATACGCACAATTCGAGCACAGAACGCAATCGAAATAGCAGCTGAAGCCCTAATATCCACGTGTGCGCCGCTACGGTGTTGCAGAGTCACGGCACTGTGAAAAAGACTTGGAGCTGAATTAGTTGCGGATGTAGTTAGGAGTTCTTCTTTCCTAAAGCGTACGCTCGGAGACTCGAAATGAAGTTCAGAGAAACAAAATACTCATTGGAAAGCTGAAGTCGCTAGAGGAAGGGTGTAGTTGGTTGTTGTCGGATGAAATAGGAGCGAACGTGTGAAGGCAGTGGACGACGGTTGCATGCGAACGGCCCTCTTTGCCGTGTGACGTGAATCCCAGTTCTTTGGGCGGTGAGAGAAATTGAACAAGGAAGATGAGAGGGAAGAAAATAGCCAAGGGGAGGATGTATGCTCACACACGTGAAACCCTTTGCTTGTACACATTTGATAGTATGAGCTTCAATGCGAAAAGTTGGAACCTAATGACGTGGTTTTATCAAACAACAGCAATCGCGGTCCGCACTATGGATAGGGGCTGATTTGGCAGTTAACTATTACATTTATAAATATAATGGTATGTCCAAGGTAATGAAATACCTATCTAGATAGGCCATAAACTATAAAATAGTTCCAGATGTCGCTAGGTGTTCTTCTTTTCTCAAGGTTACGCTCTAATTGTAAGACTCGAAATGAAGTGCAGGGAAAGAAAATAAAAATCGGAACATTGAAGTTGTAAAAGGAAGGATGTCTTTGGTGAAATATGAGACGATAATAATAATTAATAAATTACTCGCACACTGATTCAACCAGGTGAGGGTAGAACTCACCTCAGACCAGCGTTTAGGGTAGGGTCAGTTCCATTCCCTGCTCCACCTCGCACTCCAAGAATATTCGTTTGGAATTTAGATGTGAACCCAGAACCCCCTGATAGGGAGACGCACGCTCCCCCAACCAACAGCCTCAATCTCTATCCGGGATTGCCAGTGGCCACTACAGTTGTAAAACGAAAACAAAAATGGTCAGAACTGTATGACATAATAAGCAGTATGAATAGCCGTATGAAAAAGGAAACGATATTAGGAACAGTAACTATAATCAATGATTATAAACCTACACCCGTTGGTCCAGCTCGGAAACTGGTTCAGATAATGCTTCAATAGAATAATAAGATAAGATAATGCTGGACTGAATTCGTGGAATTTCGTTATGACATAAGAAGGGAGTAATAAAGACACGGTTGGTAATTTTATATTTTAATCTAAATAAACCCAACCGGTTTCTTCACGCACTGCGCCATTATCAAGGATCCACCCTTGAGCAGGTACGGCTACAGAATTGTCTACGTAACGTTTATTTAAGCCAAACCTAGACTGTTCAGCATTTTGACACTTGATGCATCATTGTCAACGGAATATAACTCCAAGTATTGGAAGTTGTACTCTTGATAATGACACAGTAAGTGCGCATATTGGTATAGTCACGTAGAATACTACTAATTCGTGACTACTCCCCTCATCTGTGTTCGGGTAGGTGAGGGTGGAGATAACCCCAGACTGAAACACAGGCGTGCAATGCCTCATATTTAGGGTAGGAGAGCAGAGCATCGGACGCCTGAATCAATATCTAAACGATGGGAATATCCATTAACGGTCGCTTTGCAAGATGCGATATTTTTTGCGCACGTTCGGCCGAATTCAGGGTGGGATGATTTAAGAGAAGAGGGGTAGTTTGCGGATTGGGAGACGGTTGGCTGTGGTAAGGGGTCGGGACGTAAATCACCATAAAAGGCGAGAAAGTTGAGTCATGAGAGGTTATGGCTGGGGAAGGGAAAGAGAAATTCCCGATCGTCCAGGTGCCGGCCTCGCTTCTACAAGACTACAACGGATGCCGCCGAACAAGGAGTAATTGTAGATGCCCGATAAATACAGAATGCTGCACGCGATAAACATGCAACCATCGCGACCACAATTGATTCTTAGTGAAACATGCACGGCCATGCGTATCGTGGACGAGGAGAGCGTGGGATATTTGAGCTGTGAAATACAGCCACAAAAAGACAAAAAAATCAACCCAAAATTAGCGAATTTTACTTTTTAAATTAGGGAAATTGAAGAAAATATCATTATTCAAACTCGTATTAAAAATATTCTTTTTCTATTATCGGTCATAAAGATTACCGCTTTCCACAAAATCATGTTCATTTAGAAACAGACTATCTATAAGAACAAAAAAATCGAAAATTTACCATAAAAATGACTACATAATCGTCAAAACTGGTGAGCAAAATTAAGATAAAACAGTTTAACTGTGTTATCATAATGACATTTCAGAATTGCCTAAAATCTTTTTATAGCAGGCAGGAACTTGCACAATCTGACGTGCGTATGAGAGCAAAGTTCAAATTGCATCGTGCAAAGCGGTGAATTGCTCCAATGAATGAACGCTAGATTGCAAAATGGCAGCTTCTCTAATTTCGTGCATGCTATCGTGAAATTTCACGCCAGACGGAGGAAAAAAGGCAGATCTGAATTAAATGTACAATGACATGGCCCGCGTGAAATAGCCTTCACTCTTGGACATTCAATAATGAGGGTCACAGAGTTTTTAAATAGAATCAGTCAAAAAAATCGGAGATAGGCGTATAGTTAGAACTCATTGAGACAAGTATAAAATTAGGATTTCGGCCCAAGTTATCATATTTCATCTCTTTCAAATATAAATTAATTCTTATACAGCATTGGGTTGGTGTGGTGAGTCCCTCACGGCGTACATGTTCTGTGCTATCGTTCGCCTTCGGACTCAACGCCTAATTACTAACTAATTTCAAAGAAACCCATGCTCTTGTTCTTCCATTTGGTCAATCATTTAATTTTCCCGAACTGGCAGTTGCAACATAGGCATTGAAACATCATGTCCCGCAATGGACTGTCACTCTCCTTCAATGTGAGCATATGTTTCAAAATGTCAGGGGCACTAAAAAAACTGAAATTTTAAGGAAGGTGCCTATATTTGATAAAGAAGACTTATGTGGCTCATGCAACATGTGTGCTTATATGTAACATGTTTATACTTTCACGCCAAAACTGGCTGATGAACCACCTAATTGATAGCGTTGCAACAGTGGATTCAGCCTATTTCAGCCTCGGAATTAGAATCAGTTCCTCAAATCACATGACTACCCTCCACTAAGTATTAATTTCGCATTATAGACGCAGTTGGTATAAAAATGTTTTGAGAAAATAAGAACGTCTGAAAGTGAGATATCCTCTCGCGAAATTTCTTTAAAAAAACAATTAGGTGAGGCGAGAGAGGGCGCACTTCCAGGTGAGAAGTTATCACGCCCTCATTCGTTGCGGGACCGATTCTCGCTTGTCATGGCACGTGGAACGCTGTCGATTCAATGGCAATGGAAGAGCCTCGCTCAATTTCCTGGCGAGCCTCTTTTAAAGGGCGACTCTGCACATGGAATAGAAATAGCTTCATTCCTTTGCGGAGACACCATTTCTTTGCTCGCCGGAAGTTCCAAGAGGGCGGTAACACGGTTCACGGACAAAATGGATGGCAGCATCGAGAAATCTCCGAAGGAGGGTCGGCCATGAGAGACGATGCCAAGGGAACTGAGCCCTAGCCTTCGCCTGGAAAAAGGACGACGCCTTGCAGGGAAAAATTTGCCGCCGAACACTAAAGGGGATGTCTCTCCAATTTGTTCCCCAAATTCACCGCGAATATTTACATAAAATCTGACCAATTTTACTACGATTTATCGACGCCTGCCATTTTCCCAAACATAGGATTTGACGTTGATATATCTTTTTCAACAATACGTACTATCTTTAATGCTGTTATTTATTTTTACAATTTCAGTAACTCGGAAAACATTGGCAAATGTTACGGAAAATGTAAAATGAACAGTGAAATATTATTGGCTCCCGCTATTTATTTTAATTCGTATCGTCTGTAAATATTGAATACCACGTCAAAAGGAGCATCTGAAGCACGAATTGTAAATAATTAATACTCCAGGAAAGAAACAGGTTAGTAGCAAATAAGCTGTTAATAAGTAAATTATGAATATTGGTGCTTTTATTCGTATGCACCTTCCACGAAACTAATATCGAAAATCTACACTTAAGATTCTATTAATATAAATGTCTAATTCTGAATGTTTCAAAAATCTTTGAAACCCCTTAAGTATTATTTTGCGAGTGATGACTCAAATATCTCTTAATCTTAAAACAATCACTACAGACCGTCTTACTTGATGATTGTAATTGATTTTGATAAAAGATTTTAACGGAAAAATTATGAATTTTTTCTATTTTTCCTCTCAGAAATCGGATTCGGTTGAGAATAAGTCGTGAATTACTGCGTGGAGCCTCCTTCTCACTTAAGAAGCCTGGAAAGAAAATTTATGTACTACAGAGATATGGTGTAAGAATGAGAGATTGAGATATACCAAGATAAATAGCAGCTATTACCTCATATTCTTTCATCATCCGAAGACGACGGTATTCCCTAACGAAGGCCTCTTAAACATGGCGAAGTGCAAGCATTCGGTATTTATTTTGGCTGAAGCAAAGAGAAATGAATAACCGGTGTGCTCACTGCACATTAAAATAGCATCATGCGAAATGGAGCGAGTTCCGTCGCTTAAACGTGGCCGGCTAACTGCCGTCGAGTCCGTCGTCGAATATGCTTCTCACCGCCACAAAGGCCTTACACTACAGCAGCAGGCAGTACCGGCGACATCTCTACGTCATGCAGTGACGCTCTTTTAGTGAAGTGCGCGGTAAGAGAGACAACGGACCACTTCATGCCTCCCCACGATTTGCTTTCGAATGCGAGGCTTCAATTCAATTCTCTGCTCTCCAGTTGAGTAAATACGCGTGCGGTGACAGTTGAGTGAGCTCACATGAGGTTTGGATTATTATCTTCCCAGTCTTCTGAGAGCGTATCCTTTTCTCGGTTTCCTCATTGAGACGACGACCTCCGTGAGAAGTGAGTGCGTCTGGCGAAGACTTCACTCTAGAAAAGTACGTCAGTTGTACTTGTTAGCTACTTAGCCCAAAGCTTGGGGAAGGAAATCGATTTCTTCGTCTTCAACTCTCAGAGCACTCTCAGGAAGCTCAGAGTCAACTGCTAATTATGTTTAACTTTCTCAAATCTAAAGATAGATGAATGCGCATTATTCCACCCTAACGTGAGATTAAATTATTTATGTGAAAAATCCTTAGGTTACATTCGCAGGATATTTTGCCAAAAATATTGAACAGGTCGAATGAAAGAAAAAATTATACCGCTCAGGGCAGAAAATGAGTGTCCTTCCATAACCGAAAAATGAATAATTCTCTCAACGCTTTAAATTTACCTCTAGTCCCTTGTCAACTTGTATTAAAGCAAGTTTTGCCGGCCGGCCATTGCCATTGCTTGCCGGCCGACCTTACTGGCGGAGGGGTAAAGTCCTCGCCTGTCACACAAGAGGTCGCGGGTTCGAGTCCCGCCTGCGTCGGTATTCCATATCCAGGGCATGGTTGTTCGTATACGTTTAATTGTTAAATTTGTTCAATACCCCGATATAAAATGGCCAAAGTGAGCTGTATGCGGTGGTTTGGGAATGAAATTATATAAAAACGGGATTATCCAGCGAAGTCAGACGTTCGGTAAACAATAAGAATTTTGTCCAAATATATGCAAGGGCTGAAAAATATGCTACTACTGTGATGTTTCACTTCTTATTTATACATGATAAATATCGTTACAATTAGTTTATTCATATCATGTGTCATTCATGACGGTAATCCTTTATATTTTGGAAAGAAACTTTGATTTAATTCCAAATTGGCTACGAGCCCCATGGGTAGACATAAGATTAACTTCTTTATACATGATCAGTTAACCACCTTCAATTGCCATTTCATTGACACTTACCGATCCTTGTGCCACAAGTGATCAAAGTCGATGCGCGAATTAATGTACGGGTTCAGTTTAGGACTGCAACTGCTACCAAGTGGAGCCTCTTATAGCAAAGTAAACTCTATTCCTGAGCCCCAAACCACATTCCACTCCTTTGCCAGCGCGTCGACATAAATTACTCGGTTTTCTGGAGTTCTTTAGAGAACCTGAATGACCTTAAAAGGGCTGCAAAAGCCAGAGTGTGATGCAATCGGCTCCAACCACACGGACGAGGGGAGCAGCGCGGCGAATCGGTGTCCTCTACACTGTGTGACAACCCGAAGCCACAAGTTGGTGGGCCCAATTGACAGAGAAAGGTGCTGTAAAGAGTAAGTTGCTTAATTCGCCATTGAAAACTCGATTGCTAGAATGAAAGATCTACTTTTACTTTTTTATTAGAGCGCAAGAGAGAAACCAAAAATCACGCTTTATTTTTTTCTATGAGCACTCTGTCTATTCCTTCTTCTGCGGAAGAAGAATTAAACGTGGCAGAAGTATCGTCAGTTTCATCCATAAGTGTCACATTTTGATAAATATAATGTAATACGGTAGTAGCGTTTCAATTCGTTATTATATGAAGTAATTATTAGTTTATGAAATATAGTATAGAATGTCTTCTCTGGAAGATGTCAAAATCATATGCAGAACAAGTTCTTTCCTAAGAAAACATGCGTAGGTTACCTTTATATCCTTGAAATATAATTTATATTTCATGTACATCATCTACATCTACATACTACCCCACAAGCCACCTAAAAGGGGCTTGTGGCAGGGGATGTTAGGACACGAGCATAAAAAAGCACACTTATAAAAAAAATGCTGAAACAAGGTTACGACTAGTATTTATTTAAGTCCTCAAAGATCTGGAGGAAATCGAATTTCCATATCTACCCTTTCGGCAAAATATCTTTCTTAATTTATCGCTTCCGTCGGACCTGAAATATAGTAGGGCTCTAATATTATGTTCTCCGTGTCGATCTTAAAGATATCAATTCTCAATTGTTCAAGCAATCTTAGTCTTTCGCGCAGCCTCCGAGTCCTTAGCGGCTCCCAGCCTAATTTGCTTAATATCTGGGCAACGCTGTCTGTACGCCCGTAGCAGTATTTAACGAATAGCGCGGCTTTCCTTAGTATTTTATTAAGTTCACGGATTAAGTCCTTCTGCACCGGATCTCATACACTCACCACATGTTCAAGTTGTGGTCACACTAGTGCGAAATAGCACATTTCTTTTTCTTTATCGCTTGCAACTTTCTAGTCTAATGGTAACTTACCTAAAGAAAGTGACCTCTTGAATATTATCTCTAAAAACGGTGCGATCTGTGACTCCGACTACATGAGGTCACACGCGGGTATTCCCTCCGGACCAAGAGATTTGCTATTCTTATCGATTGTAACTGTCTAATTTTCCCATCGCGTTGGATAGAAATTTCTTCCGCCGGTTCCTGAGTGAATAGGATAATTAAATTACATGCAGTATTGTCTTTGGTGTAAACCCTTTCGAAGTGGGAATTTAACATGTTAGCTTCGTCAATATTTTCGGAGACATCATCATCAAATGACGAATCTACGGTTGAATATTATCCCTGAAGCTCTCTCGCATGAGATCAAAAAGATTTCCGATTCTCTTCGAATAATTCACCGAGTTCTTTTTCTTGAACTTTCGCAGGGCAATTCGCAGTGATTCCTTAGTTCTTGAGCGTTGTGCGGCGTAATTTTCTTTTGCTTCAAGTGTTCAAGTAGTTCTATTTCGTTACGTTTGTCCGTAAGCTCCCCGAATTACAGCTAAAATGGTGTGCATACGGTGCTTATAGCATATAATCTGTGCGGAATGGAACCGGTAGCCATTTTATAGAAATGCCTTACCTTCCACGGAGAACACAGTACAAAATCGGTCCAAAAGTTCGCACAGAATTTTTTCAACGGAACATGATCTAGTGTTCTGTAAAAGAAAAACTGAGAAAAACTTCTGAATGCTGTTCTGTGGAACAGAATACACTGAAACAGTCAAAGAGGAAAGAGTCCATTTTCATCCTACAGAAATTTATAACGGAGTTTACTCGATTAATAAGTGCGAATTTCCTGCACTGCATTCACTGCATTCATAAAATATGATTTCCTACATGTTAACAAACGTTTAACAGGGATGAAAAGTTTTTGAGTGACACAGCGTTTGAAAACTTAATAAAAATTTGTTAGAAGATCTGATATCTCCGGCTTATACAACAATAATATGCAGAAGAAAAGGTTATTTCTGGTTTTACATCGCGCACTTAGCTAAAATTTTCAGAGACGACGGTTTCTCTGCCGTTGTAGTTGGCGCGTATGAGCCAGAGAATTGCGCAATCCGTATATTCCTCTACTCTTCTCAGTTAGATCGTGACCCTTACACGCATTCCACTCGTTGAAATAATTGAGAGCTATGATTCCCGTTTCTAAACCGCATAAAAATTACGATCCGTGTGCTCCCGTGACAGCATAATTGAATGAAGTCCAAGTTGCCAATGTAATGCCTTATGCTCAAATGAAAGAGACCATTTACACGGAAGCTGTACTTAAGTATCTAATGATTTAGTTTTTAAGCATTTCAAATCGTCTTAAGTCAACTTTGATATTGTTCGTTAGGACCTCTCAGAGTTCTATATCATGCAACAAATATTACATCTTCATTTTAAAATAAAAGATTTCCGAAAATCTTTATCAAGAACACCTGCTGACGTGGCATAATAGTCATATTTATAACTTACAAATATGGCGTAACCATTTCAACCTGCATTCCAAAGCGGTGCAAGTAACAAAGGAAAACGTTTTTCTGTTTCAGCTCCTCTTTGCAAGCATTGCAGCATAAAGCGCGTCATTTAAATTCAGAGTACATTTCGCATCTGAGAAACCAAGCCTTTTTATAAAATCCTCATGGTATATGAGTCACATTTTTGGCGCTCATTTCGGCGCACTTTCCACCATGTAAGCCGGGATGGCAATCGAAACTTAACGTAAGTGAAATCCAGCAAAATTTCAATAGTTTCGTTCCCGGAAGCGAAATGTAGACACGAAAAATAATAAAGCCTGGGGAGCTAAATTCAGGGTCAAAACGAAATCGGAGTCAACTATTACAAAATATGGCTTATACAACAAAACTATTTCGGGTCGAAACTAAAGCTCTGGGACGAAACGAAACAAAAATAATGTTTCGCAGCAGAGGGACCACGTGCTTTACTTTCGAACGGTTTAGTTTCGACCCACACACCCAGTGCGAAGTGTGGTTGACTGGAGTTGAGGTTCGCCCTACCGTGTCTAGATGCGTGGGGCACTTTTCTACTCATAATGTGCAACGCAGTATTCAGTCGAATATGAAATGGGTGAAAACTATTCCCTCTTCCCTTCTTCATTCAACTTCTGGGATCGATACTTAACTATGAGCAGCGGAGTTCCGACTAATTTCGTTTCATTCCCGAGAGCAAAGTCTCTGCCCGTGTCGAAACTAAACTCCTTGGTGATTTTAATTTCGTGCGGGAGCGAAACTAAACCTTGTAGGCCTCGCATTTTCGTCTACCTCCGGGTCGAAACGAAGCATTTTCGTTTCGTGTCACTTGCCATCCCTGCATGCAAGCAAAGTCTGCATTTGCAGAACCCAAAAAGTAAGCGAAGTGAGTAATCAACTATCCCCAAGGAGTGAGTGCGTAATGCTAGAGCTTCCCCTCTTGAACAAAATATTACTATGTCATTGCCTACCAAACATTCCCTCCCGTTACGCATTAATATACTACGTATATAAGAATTTCGATTTTATGCTAAACAGAAAAGCTTACAAGAAAGCAGTACTGTTAATCAATGACTATTTTGGTATTTACTGTCAAAATGATTAACTTTTACGCATATGAATATGGGATATTTCTTCTATGAGTCAAGAAATCATACGACTTTGCATACATGTAAACAGAGAAGAAATCGGTTAACAAAAAACACTTTCCCTTGTCCCTTCGCAGTATTCCACACCGAATCAGAAAATAAATTGTAATATTATAGAATGCCAAAAATCAATTAAAAATTAAATGTCGACAGCTATGATATGGTCATATCTCCTCCAATGGTACATTTTCCTTCAGCAAGAAAATTTGAGATGGGATTTTATCACGGCCCTAAACCCATATTCTGGTCTAAATTCTACCAATCCATTCTGTGGCTATAAAAATTATTTGGATATTTGAATAATAATGAATTTCATATGACACAACTGGAAGATAGAGGGACGACAAGCAATGCTCGATGAACTATTTCGAAGGGAAGGGATAGGAAAGGTCCAAAGAGGGGAAGTTGAATTTGATTGATCCTCTAATTTCGAAGGCTTGCATCATACTCATTTCTCAGATAGGCAAAGAAAACTAAAGTCAATTGAAGTAATTGCTGTATGGTTACTTTGTCACCTGAACGAGAGAATGAGGCAATGATGTAATACGGATCACGTTAGAATAGATAGTTTGATGTAGCTGATTGGAATTGTCTACATCGTCTGTGGAAAACAAAGTCCACAAACATTCAGAAAATCAATGAAAGCCCGTTTTAGATTTGTCGTAGAAGAGACTTTGTCCCGCAATATGGAAAATGGGAATCGAAAGGAGAATAAAAATTAACTATTGTATTCAATATTATGAAAAAAAATCTCTGTTAAGTGGAAAAAAGTTATTAATGATAGCAATAGTTGGTTAAAATTGAGGAGTGTATTGTATGGAATATTTTTAGAGATGTTTGTCCTTAAACCATAGTTTAAGAATCAAAAGTTGAATTCGTTAAGAGGTCACCAAACGCGCAGAGTGGTGAGTTAGAAAAAATAAGTGAAACACAGAAAGTACTCATACCTTATAAGTGTATCTGACCATAGTTACGTAAAATGGCACATACTCTTATGAAAAAAGTACTAATAGTTTCAATTGAGTCATTTTCAATCCATCTTAATGTTTATAATAGTTTACCTTGGATATCACTCTGTTCACAAGGCCACGCAAATAAGGCTTTAGAGAATGAGGAACACACAATAGGGCTCAGGAACTTCGAAGCTTTTACTCCAATGGCTCGTTCTAGTACTACTCCGTCACCTCTCTCACGAAGAATAAATTCGCATTTACACATTAACAAACCGCATCAAAGGAATAAAAATGAATAGGGACTGCATAATTAAGCAAGCTTACACGGACCATCGTAAAAATATTGAAAACAAACTAAAAAAAATGCAAATAGCCTACTTTTTTAAAGCACAAGCATCAATAATAATACGCGAGTCAAAACTTAAAACGCCCATGCGTCTGGAATATTACAATTGAAAAGAAAAAAATGCGTGCTCTGCGATTCCGTGAGTACAAAAGATGGAAAATGAGGAAAAAACGAGTCAGGGCGAGGAGGATTGAGTTTGGAGGGGATGTCATTTGAGCGTGGTCAGAATCCGTCAAGGAGCATTTATACAAGTGGAGATGTAAAAAAATATGTGTCCAAAAGCAAACTCAAGCTCATCTCTTAAAGTGCTTTCAGCAAGGATGCTTTCACGGCTTCTCGTCAATGAGGAGTATTTTTAGCAAATTTATCCGTGGAAGTAAAGAAGGCTGAGCACTTTTTTCCTGGGGACACAAAAATTAGGATATAAATTCAATTAAGTCACTAATATACAGGGTGATCTGTTTATCCGTTTTAACTTAATAAATTTATCATCGCTACTAATGAAGACGGAATCTTTGAAATAACACTAATTGCATCGGAGCTGAGCTAAAAATGTAAACAAACGGAATAATTGGATATTGCCGTTTTTATTGCGCTCATCAATTAATTACTTTGCACGATACATTTAAACTACATTTGAATATTCAAATATTTCTGATAGGTATTGCTAAGTATTTCCCCATCTGTTACGTAATTACTTGAACCTCAATTATGAATTATACTTGAACGACAAGCGATTTGGATTTTTCATTTATATAAATTAATAAATGAATTGGGAACTGTGGAAATGAATATTATCAATCTTTTTTAAGATTTCAGATTTCAGATATCAGTCTTTTTATTACTACAAAATTTTAGTTTTAAGTTTCCTAACCATAAAAACTACATTTTACAACCACTGCGCAATTTGTAATTAAATTAAATGATTTTGTATAGTAGATGGTTGGGGTGAGTGCAGGACTCATCGGAACGCATTAATTGAATGCTGAATGCGAGAAAAGGCGTTTCGTGACGATAAATCTCCACACTGCTATTTTGGCGGGATCAGCAGCACTCCCTTGTAAGGGCGCAGTGTGTACCCCCTCACAAAAATGTACCAGAGTATCATCATTCGGGTAACTAAATGGTACTCGAATCCAAATCCCTACAATACTTAATTCTTGTCTCACTATGTTCGCTATTCTTCCCTTTTTTACCATCATTAACTCCTTAATTTGAAACCTGCGTGCCTATGGAGGGCATGGTTGCCAACTTAATACGGATCTGAAAACATATCCGGATTCCTACCAACTGTTACGTTTTTAGCACCCACTTCATTGACTTTTAGTTCAAAGTTTTGGCTTATTATTTTATGCCTGTACCCAAAACTAAACCTGTTTGAAAAATCTGACGGGAATATTAATGGCCCGTGAAGACATTGTTAGGAAACAAAATCCCGAAAGATGACTCCAAGTAAGGGCTCGATGAGAGTCTATATCTCATGATGCATAAAGTAGATACAAAGTCAGGGCATTGAGCAAGCGATGTTAAAGAGAATTGCCGCATAGATTAGATGAGATGGTACCCGAGTATTCCCTAAAATCACTTTCATCGTCGAGTCCTTCTTCGGCTCATAATTAAAAAATGATAAAACCCATTGAAACAGCTTTATCATGCTGCAATGGATTCGATTGTAAAAAAGAGTAAAATGATGAATTAACAGCCATTCATGTGAAAAACAATGCTAATGCTCATGGTGCGTATTCTTAGCAAAATAGAAGTAAGCCTAGCAAACCAGTTAAGCATCGAGACAGTCATAAAAGTAAACAAATGAAGAAGGCACAATGGGCGTGATTAAAACCGTCTCCACGTAAAAGATAGTTAACTATGGCCGGCACTGTGCTGGCTTCAGCTACGGCCTATAAAAAGAGAAAGCTCAAGTCGTGAAGAGTAGTTATGACTACTCTTACTTTGCACTTCACCTACTCAAAGTGCGAAGCAGCTGTTTAACTCTGAAACGAGATGCGGCTAACGCGAACCTCCTTGAAGGGGACTCTCACATTTCAAGGGGAGCATTTGACGTAGAAATAAGGCCGATGTCAAATCAAAGAGTCACCCGCCGTCATTGAGTCAGCAGAAGGCAAGAGGCCGAAGAAGAAGCAAGAGAGGAGGGAATGTGGGAGAGACGATGGAAGATGACAGAAGAAGGGCGCAAATCCGCGCCGAATCCAGTCGTGACAGCAGCGAGAGCACCAACATATATGTATAAATGAGTGAATTTTCAATTCTCTTAAAGGTGATATTTACCACTATTCTTACAGTCTTCTTAACACAGAAAAACCATTTTTATTCTTCATTGATAGTTTTGGAGAAAGTGGGCGTGAAGACCACACGTCACTAAGTACACGTCATTTTCATGAATTTATGAAAAATATATAAGATAGTCGTAAGAGTATATCGAGATTCGTCACCCTCTTCGTCCTCACGAAAAAATACCCAGAATTCCATCCGGCTTAAAACCCGAGCGCATCCTCATCCATTATATTATCAGGATTACTAGTAGATGAAATAAATAAACCATAATGCTTGTTCATTGGTTATGGGGGGATAGGGGTCACTATAAACACCGGAGGAAATCCAACGGGTATTAATAGCAACCGGTTGTTATGTTTCTTTTTCGGAATGCGATGCGATCTTCCCATTTTCTCAGCTAAAAACCTATGACGTTAATATCCCCGATATCTTACTCCACGTTTCATTTGTTCTAAATTTTACGCCATAGTTGCGGTATTATTATCAAAATCACCCCATTTCATACTTACAATCACATTTTACCAATCGTATGCACTAACAGTGAAAAAAATAAGTTTTAAATGAAGAGTTACTGCACTTCAACCGCAAGAAAAAGTATCCCAAATAATAATCAAAAACTCTTTTTTTTGTTGCTAGCATGGATTAGAGAGAAATAGAGGCCAACGGAGTGCCAACCTGGATTGCAACCGTATGCATGCATTAAGAATCAGCGCAGTAACTGGAGCACTATTACTCACTCGTGTGCGCATTATGGTCCAGATGGAATCCGCACCCGAAATCTCTCCGCATAGAAATGTGGAATGTGCGTCTGAGGTGAGAGGGGACGTGGAGGCCTTGCGCTCTCTGCGGCCACAAAAAGTACGCGCATCACTCGCCCTCCTTTATAATGTCGGGGGGGGGGAGGCGTTGGGTGGCATCCCCTTCGGGAAGTGGCGCCACTTAAGCCCCCGCCTCGCCGTCAATCTCAAAGCCCAAATAAGAGTCATCCATCAAGCGAGCAAACTCCACCACTTTCTTCCCACACTCCGCCCGTTTCCCTCAAAAACCACAAAATCCAGTGCGAGTAGGTGCTCCTCCGCTATTCCTATTCTATGCCGCTCGTCTAGTAATCGCCCTATGACGCAATGCTTTGAAAATATATAAGACAGTTGAGAGGACTTTCCCTCGCTCTCTGCCTCTTTCCTCCACCTATTGGTAATTATAGCTATCATATTCACGGTACGAAGACTGCTACACAAGTTGACCTCAACAAAAAAATAAATTATAAAAACAATTGAAATTTCCCATAGTTTTGAGGAAAATAAAAGTTATAATTTTTAATAAGTTGACGGACTTCCACTACATCTCGTCCAAATCGGTATAGGTAATTATAAATTCTTGCATAGCAAAATATAAAGAGCCAAGCATCACGATTGAACGCGGTAAAGGAACTTCTGAGGTTGGAAAGCGGTGGGGGAGGGTGGCGTTTCAAGAATGATTTGAGAATGGCGGCAGAGAGGGTGAATGAAGTCCAGGAATAGGTATTTTGAGGCAACGGAGTTCGACAGGGAAGGTATTCGGTATCAATATTAAAGAATCAACTACGTAAGCTAACATCAAATATTCAGAGTGCTATCTTCTAAACCTTCCCTAAAATTCACCTACAATAAGTCACCACTACGTAAATGCAGTGGAAAAATTGTCAACTTTGAGGTGCAGGCAATGTTGTTTTTATATATACTGAAATTTCAAAACGATGAAAAATCTTTAAACGAATAACAAATTACTAATAAACAGCATCAAAGTGGCAAGGATGAGTCCGCATATGGAGGTTATTGGAAATCACATGAAATACCATTAATCTGTTTTAATACTGACATGGATTTCTTATACGTACTAAAATATCTTTCAGTTATTTGATGACAGGAAATAGATCACGCACATACGCATTGTAACCAAATATATTTGAACGAAGAATTTTCTACAGCACAGATAATTCAACAAAAGATACACTTATAAGGTATTCGCGGATTTTCAGCGCCGTCTTCGCTCTTAATTTTTTTGCGCCGAAAAACCGGCGATGATAGTAACACCAAAAATGAAGTTAAATTTCCATAGCTTCTTAATTGTACATTATTAGTACCTTGCTGACTTTCCCACATTTCTGCACGCCAGATCAAATTTTCTCGATCTTGATCTAAGAGATCTTGATACGATCTATTAGTACAAAAATGAAGAATTGTGGTAAGTATTTGTTATTTACCCATCGATAAAATTTTCTATATCATTCTGAAAAAGGTTGAAGAGAACAGCATACACTCACATTTACTTTGAGACGACGAAATTTACAAATCCATTCCATCGTCAGAGAAAATTTATTTTTTGCACTGTGAAAAGAACATCTGCGGCATAAAAATTAAACAAAATTATAGGTGAAGAATTAAATGATGAGCATTTGAGTGATTTGAGTATTTATTCGCAGAAATGTGACAACATCTTTAGATTAATTCGGATACCAAATCCCTAACGTATCTTCAAAAATAAGCAATTTCATTCTGAAGCGTAACACATCACCTCTTCATTGCAGCTGACATTCAGTGGATTAAAAGAAGCGGTAGAATAAAGTTTCATGATACATTAAGTAAAATGTCGTACTTGCAATTAAATACTGTAAGATTATAATAAAATAATAAACTCGTGGTTTTTGTTGCTAGAAGAAAAATCAATTGATTAAAATGAGCAACAGCGGCCAAACTACTTCACCCAAAAGATTATAATTTCTGAGAAAACACCGCAAAAGACAGTGAACAGTTAAATAACAGTGAACCTTACAAAGTTTTATTTTCTTACTTCCAAAATGGAGAGGTTTCACAAAGTAAAGCCTGAAGTTATCAGTTATATTTTGGAAGCCAGTACGGCAGAGCAGGCAAAATTGTATTTCAAACTTTTGATCAAACTTCGCATTGCATCCTTAAACATCTTTTTCAACAACAAGTGCATAAAACTTAGAGTTACACCTAAGTACGTGTCCATGAAAGTCGGTGCCTCATCAACACTTTCACCGGCCGCCAGATTTGCAGTGAAAAAGGCGGAAAGAATTTGGGTTCAAATGGAGCTGAAGACGTGGTTTAGCAAGAGAGCGGCAATATCCCACTACCTGTACGTATTACACACGGAGCTCTGCTGGAAATTGCACCGAGTGGAAATGAAGTACCTGGAAGATTCAGCCCGCACACGAGCCAGTGGCATCGCTGCAAAGAAAAAGACAACCATTTTGAAGAAATTGGATCAGCTATCCCGACGAAAACGGAACCCCTCGGAAGCTGCCGTGGCATCAGCAGTGAACAAGACAGAATTCAAGTTTCATCCCAGGATGGTAAACCTATCAAGTCACAACTTAACCACCCCAGAAGAGGAGATCCAGATTAAAGGTATGAAGTTCGCACCACACAGACAGTTGTCCCACACCCGAGTGAAAAATTTGATAGTGGACTATGAAATATCGCTATGGAGAGAGAAGAACGGCACGAAGCAACTAGTGGCAGATAACATTAGGAAAAACGTTCTCACATCCACCAATTCCCCTCACCACAACAATGTAACTTCTTCCTCCACCATTCACAAAATAACAGACTCAGTAAAAAGTAAAAACCTAGTGATCACAAAATCAGATAAAGGGAACTCCATAGTGATATTGTATAGAGATGTTTATGTCGAGAAGTGTCTAGATTTCATTAGAGGCAACGAATTCAAACTTCTACACAAAAATCCCACGAGTTCATTCCAAAAGGAAACCCACGACGTGATCCACAGGAGCGACGGATTATTCAGCTACAAAGAAAAGATTTGGCTATTGCAAAAAAATCCCCTCCCGCCCCGGTTGTATGGTTTGATCAAATTACACAAAGCTAACTTCCCAGTCCGGCCAGTGATCTCAAGTACTCCTTCACCTACGCATAAACTAGCAGCAAAACTGAAACACCTGATTAAAGATTACTCGAAATTCATCCCAAAGTATGGCATAAAAAACTCATGTGACTTAATTGAGAGAATCAAGGATGTAAAAGTACCAAACAATGCCAAACTGATCTCCTTTGATAGCAAAAGTTTATTCACGAATGTCCCAAAAAATGAAGTTCCACCAACCATTAGAGACCACCTACAAAATAACCATGTCAATCCCGTAGTAATTGAAGAAATGTTGGAAATTACTAACACATGCCTCAATCAAAACTACTTCCTATTTCATAATTATTATTATCAGCAATTAGAAGGACTTGCCATGGTCCTTTCACCCCTGCTCGCAGAAATGTTTCTGGATAATTTTGAGTCAAAATTATTTGATTCGAATCACGTTCTAATTAAACATGTTCACTATTGGTATCTACAGATATGTGGACGACGTGCTATGCTGTTGGACCGGCACCACTAGGCAGTTAGAACGATTTTTCACATTTATTAATTCCCAGAACAGCAATATTAAATTTAATATGGAAGTAGGAAATAATTCAATTAATTATCTAGATTTAAACATTCAACTAAATGAAGGAATACATCTTTTTGATATTTACCGAAAACCCACCTCCACCGACGTTACCATTCCCGCGGACTCATGCCACCCCTACCAACACAAGACAGCAGTGTTCCATTCCTTAATCAATAGACTCATAAAAATTACTCTCAATGCACAGAATTACAATAAGGAATGGAATATCATTCAGCATATTGCAAAGGTTAATGGCTATCAACCAGCAGTAATTGATAACATCCTCAATAAAGTGCGGAAAAACAGGCCTTATCAATGGTGTCCTCTGATTGATCTCGGGCATGCTCTTAATTGCTCAAGAGATCGATGCTAATCACAATATTCCGATTCGGCAAGGGCTTTCAACCTGGTTCCTTTAAAAGCTGTTTTACAGTCTCCGTTTGCTCCTGTAATTATCTGATTGCATATTGATCCGTATCCTCCTCTTCTGATAGCAATCGGTGTCAAAATTGTAGATCGAAAATAATCACACTTGCATTATTTATAACTAACGTGCCAGAATGCGTCCCGCTAAATGCCTAGCGTACGATAAACTGATATTTCTCTTCAATTGTGAGATCGGGGATTTCCGCAGTGTGTGCTGAAACTCTTCTTCCTCGATTACTACCGCGTCCGTTGCTATGGCAAGGATGTTAGCGTAAATGAAGAATTTCTCGTGCAATTACTTTAACAGCGTTCTTCCAAAAAAGCTGTCAAAAAAGCTGTCGGAGCTCTCTTTACACTCTTAGTGGTCTTATGTGAGTGAATGAACTGATTGAATCGGTGCGATAAATTTTCTCCGTGTCGAGCCCTTGGGAGGAAGATTAACGATTAGCAATCGTCATGCCTTGCCAATAATATCCATCCATTGCGTGGCTTTATGAGCAGACATCCGGGCAATTTGCCTATAGCGTGAGTTAGTCTCGTCGCCAATTTTCGAAATCGAAAGTGACAAGCGCTGAATGTAGCCGTGATAAGGCCGCTCCCGATGAAAGTGACGCCTCACCTCCGAGGGGAACACTGCACAAGTTGGACCGGGATCACTTTTGATTTCTACCGATATCCAAGTTTCACGTATCATTTATTTCTGCATTCTAAGTCCCAAAACTAGATAAATTTTCATCGATAAAATACGACGTATCAATTTATCTAAAAATATTTTTCATTTTTTTAAATAACTTAATGTATAACTTTAACGTAGATGTACAGAGGGAGTTATCGATGGCCCCTTTTATTTTGAACTTTTTTATTTTGACCCTTATCACATTAGTATTTTATATTCCGTCATATTTGCTTCCCAGCTAACACTTGCTGACTTCACTTAGCAAATTACCCATAATTGAAATTTGTGGTTGGTACATCAGGAAATTGAGCTCTTTTTCTTTTAAATGAAGAAACGTCATATAAGAGAATACCTTTTTCAATATGCCATCCACAAGATAACTATTTAGCTCGATGGAAACGACATAAGTGTCACGAGTACTTCAGTTTCATGAGAAATAGGTAACGATTCATTAAAGATACCCAGCCAAGCTGGGACCAATTCCCCCAGATGCAGCCCTATTTGTTGGCCCATATATGGCTCTGTGAAGGGTTCCCGTCACCAGAGAAGAAATAAAACACACAGAAGAAGAAATGAAATGAAATATTGTCACAATCACACGGACATAAGAATACATTTAGCTCATGTGTTTCGGGGAACGCCGATTCCGGCAGGCATAAATTAACAACAAGCACATCAAATACCCCCCCTCTCCTCAGAATGGACGGTAGAAAGCAGGTCGAAACGACAATCCATGCTTCGAAGGACCCAAACAATAGAGTTTCTCTCCATTTTCAGCAGGGGTCCGCGACCCTTTTCATGACCAAGAGGACATCCATCACCCAGGACAGAAAGAAGCCTTGAAGTGCCCCGACCACTGCCACCGAACCGCAATGCCTTCCCTCCCTTTAGCTATTCGTGGTAATATATCCCGGGCAACATCCCTGCAGCATTCCACCCTTATGTCGGACGAGGAGCTGAGCGCCACCCTCTCATGCCCACCCCCAAAGAGAACGAGATTGATGTCCTAGTGAAGGTTTTATAATACTTCTTCTTCTTCTTAAAATACGGAACTCAAGACAAATAAAGAAGATTCCAACCCGTCAACCTCATGTAGTCCCAATGTCTCCTTCCTCGACGTCAATCATAGAGTCCTCATTATATGTCGAAGCTTAAAAATCAGACATCAGGTTTTTGGAGTTTAATTTCACAGCTGTTGAGAGGATAATATCGCCAATTTGAAAGATAACAGCCTGGTGTCTTAAAATTTTCGACTACACTTCCACTGACTGCCATATGACCATTTCTAAAGCGTTGTATTGTGATGAAAGTTTTACGGTCTCATTGGTGGTCGGGTCAAGTTCTTGACTGCTAATGCAGGGGTCGCTGGTTCGAACTCCGAATGGGTGGGTTTCCATCCATTTAGGGGATGGTTGTACGTCCATTATATTCATAAAGTTAATCGCAAAAGAGGACAGCATTGTAAAAAAATTCACTTGATCAGAAAGCAAGACATTATTATCATTCCCATGTGTGACGAATAATTGAGCAAAGAGTTTCCACTAAGAATGTAAGTAGTTTTAAAGAGTTTTGGCAGTGGATCATTGGGTTCTACGTTCAAATTTTATCTAGCATTAATAAATAATTATTGTCTAAACATGTAATCAATAAATCCAGAGCATGAGAGAGTAATTGTGCAATCAATTGTCCATTAATTTTACGAACAAGAACTCTATATTCCTTTTGACTTCGTTTTGAAATGCAGGTAGGTCTTGTGTAATCAGTGTTTTGTGTCCGTGGGGAACCACTGCAGTGAAAATAGGGCGCAAACAGCACATTAAATAACGTTCATAATAGAAAGGGCAATGAATGCTATAAAAAATAAAATGGGCGTTGGAAGCATGCGCAGTGTGATTATGTGGTCCACTTTAGTCCTGACTTGAATCACAGCACCGTGCAGTGAGAGGTAAAAATATGCATCGTCTGAAATCGAACGAATCCCTCATTAAATAGGTTTAATTTACTTTACATTTAATCCCCACGAAGGTTCATGAACAGCTGAGAAAGATTCTGGGAGGAAGTGAAAGTAGGGCGTAAAATGGGATTGATTATCTTTCCCGAATGCATTGGGGATGTTGCTTTTACCACTACGGCTCCATTTCCACACCACGTCCTTTACGAACATTTACCCAAATAAAATAAATTCTGGTTTGAAAATCGTGAAACACTTGAAAATACTAATCTGAGAGATATTTTGTTTGGGGTATCATTGCTCCAACTTATGGTTTACATCTGGACTTGTATGTTTTTACTAGGCTGGCCAGAGTTACTCTAATTCAAGGTAGCTTTGGCCAACATTATTGAAAAAAATACTGGTTATTAAAATAGTTTGGAAGTTCAGAAGCAGCTCAGAACTGAAGATACATGATCTGTCAATAATTTCAACCATTTTTTCATCAATTTTAAATATAGATAAGTCAAAGTTTACGGTGACCTACTTCCTGTTATCCAGAGGATTCATTTTTCTGAGAGAGCATGCATACACAGAGAGAATACTGAACAACGCTCATAAATTCCTGAATGAAAAATTGTATTCGAGCTCAATTTTATCTAAGGATACCGTCAGTTCAGATATGAAATGCTCAGGTGAAAGTGATGGTGGTTACTGATGCTTTGTTTAATTCTATCTATAGAAACATGCTCATCACAAATGCTACTTTTAACACTACAAGGAGTACATAGTGGAATTGGTGCAAAATTACGTGTATAACTCTTAATTTCTGAGTAGATGGTGTGAAAAAATTATCAAAGTAAAAGGGGAAAATAATCAAAATATTGAGGTGTTTAACGTGTACAGAAATAACAGCTAACCTCGATTTTAAATTTCAGTGAATAGTTTACGAAGAACTTAAACTCACATAAGAGTATTTTATTAAAACATACAAACATAATTCACACATTAAGAGTGTATCTACCTATATTCCTTTATGTATACGCGATATATACGAAGGAATTCCGTCGAAAAAATGCGGCGAATCACTCGCGTCAAGTACTTTTTGGATTTCTGCCTGTTTAATTCGCTGTACATTTTAGTATGCTAACTTTTTGAGCATTTATTTTTCTTCTTCAGGGCTTAAATTGACATATTGTGAAGTGGAAGATGATAAATATTTTTATTAAAAATTATAACATTCTTATATGTGATAAACGTTACTTTTCTAACATTTTGAGTAGTTCAAAAATTAATGGTAACAATATAACGTAGCGGCAAAAAAACATGCAAATCATTAATAGATATTTCAATTAGTTTACATGGATTCACGAGGCATTTAAAATGATATAAAATTACTGCTTGTCATAAAAATGACAATTTTGCTTTATAAATACAAATATTTATCATATTCCATTTTTATAATAATTCATTTTAAGCCCTGAGAATAGCAATAAATGTAAAAAAACTTCGGCATACTGAAATGTTTGTTTTCAGACCTACGCCTCAATAGTAATATCAACAATTTTTTAAATTTACGTTTCTATCTTACTGAAAGTTTTGCTTACTTTTCAGGATAGCAATAAAAATACACACCACGCGATTTGAATTTAAAAGTTACATCAAAACATTCTCGCAATTATTATACCTCCATTGTGCATTTTAGTTAGTTATGCTAGCTGTTTTCAACATGTACTGAATTGATCTCACTGATGCTATGACCCGTAGGACGCACACTTCTATGTGTGCCAAAATCAATGGCCTCTCGTGCCACTTGCAACACGCGTATACGTATTATGTTCGCCCCCAACACTCTACGTGCTTTCAGGTACAATAGCGATATCGCCCTGTAATCAGAGTCCAGCAAGTTATCGCTGGTGTCGCAAGTGTCACAATCGAGGAAGCGTCGACGTATCGCGGTCGATCCATCGCAGAGCCAATAAATTGAAGCATTTATCATCCATGGAATCGAAGAACATCGGCATCAGATTATCACCTCGTTAATCTCGACGTCATTTTGCCATGGTAACATCAGCAAATCGGTTTATCAAAGCGATAAGTCATCAAAACGTCAATCCACTGCTTTCCAACCAATGAAATTCTTCAAATTCAGCCATAAGTTTGATATTACCCGATAACTTAGGGTGAATTGTGTATTTAAAATATATTTTATCGTCCATAAAAGGAATTTTATGATATTATCATGCCAACGTCAGATTTTGGAAATTAAATAAAAAATGTAATATAAAACAAGAACTCAGAAATGACAAGAACATAATTATGAGCGCACATTTATCTCAATAAGTAAGAGCATTATTTCAGAATTTACAGAGGAACGCCAAAATAAATTAACTGTTTATAAAAAAATTTTCAATTTCTCAAGCCGAAATACAGGGTATTTCACGAGGAATCTGAAATTCTTCAGGAGGTGGTGGGGAAGACCATTTTAAGCATTTTTTGTCGCAACTCCTTAGTTGCTTAGCTATGGCTACACAAACATTTTTCTGCACTTTCCAGTTGCCATGAAAATGGTAAGGGATGAGCGAGTACTCGAAAACTCGAGTCGAGTCAAGTGGTTCCGGTTACAGATCTGTCGAGGCCACTAAGTTCGAAATCTGCCTGTCGAAATCTGCTGGAGGTGCTATCATGAAACTCATCTTTTTTTAAATCGACAGTTCGTTCTGATGCCTTGATCTAGAGGTTTCAGCTGACTACTTACGCAGCAGTAAACCACTATAGTAGTCGACGTGGGTGCATAATACTTGTTCATCAGCCGACCGTCTTCCGACCCAGTAATCGGAGTGGACAGCCGCAGCGCTCATACGACCAAATTATGCGATACTTTTGCACCCCACCATACTCTCTTTACTGAAAACCTGACATAATACGTAAAAATTGTTAAGATTTCTATTGAAAAAATGCAGCTTTTATGTTTCAGCGGAAAATACCGGTTTGAAAAAAACAGTTGCTATGGTTGATTAAACGAAATAAGAAATTTAAAAAAATGTTTTGGCACTACAAAGCTAATGCTAAGTTATTTAGTTCGTTTGCTTCGTGTGCAATAATTCTATAAATGTTAAAGATCTATAAAAATCGTTAAAATAACTTTTAATAAGCATTCTTTAGGCTTCCAAAGCCTGCAACTTTGGCAGGAAAGTATTTTCATACAGCCACACAAGTGTTCTGCGAGAGATAATTTTCTGCAGCAGCAACAACACTCCCCTAAAAGCCCCTTGCACACACACACACCGATTTTGGAAGGCTGGAAAAATACCGTCCCATATTTTACCGGTAAGGCGCTGCTCGCACACACGCCAATTTTCGCAGGTCAAACGATAACTTGCTTGTTGTTGAGCGGGCGCCGGTGATCCACAGTGGCAATGGCCGGCTGATAACCGGCATTTTACGAGTGCCGGTGCGTGGCTGGTCAGCGTGCAAGCTCTCATGACCTCCTATTGTTCACTTTTGGAATGTGGTGGGCCGATATTTTACCAGCCGTCTAAAATCGGCGTGTGCAAGGGGCCTTACATGGAGACGTCAAAACCTGCTGCATGAGTATGTATAGTTGATGAGTATGTATAGTATATGAGTATGAACAGTTGGTTTTTCTCCATGAGAATTTGAATGGATCAAATATTACATGTTTCATTCGCGTATATAATCATCATTGCCACTGTGAAAATTCCTCTGCTGAAAAGACTCTTCTGAGCAGTTTGGATACATATAATTGTTAAATTTACGCCATGTCACTAGAGGTTAATTCATTCCCATTGTGCTTATTGAACTGCTTCAGTCACATTAATGTTCAATTATCTCCTAATTTTGACATAATGACCATCAAAGCTCTTCATCATCTTTTCTTTTTACACTAAGCTAAGCATTCATAACAGAAAATTCACAACAGGATTCGAAAAATGAGAATATGTTGGAGCATGCGCTGCTGTATTGCCTCATTCAGCAGTTGCCAAATTATATCCGACTCGACTCGAGATGCAAAAGTACTGTTCGCAAATCCCTGAAAATAGTTGTTCTCGTGTATCCACCCTTTCCGGCATTTTATTTAAGAGTCTGGATTTTTAAGGACATTATATAATTTACGTTCCGAGAAAATTTGCAATTATAATTCTCTTAAAAATTCATCTTCGACCTAAATTAGACGAGAGTTTTCAGCAAGTATCAAAAATACGGCTGCACAATCTCTCCCATTTGAAGACTAATTTTTTATAAATTTAGTAAAAAAATGAGCTCGGCAAATAGGGACCTCATGTTTAGTGGACGAAAAATGCTTAAAACTGTCTTCCCCTCCTCTTGAAGTATCGCAGATTCCTCCCGAAACAACCTCTACAATAAACCCTCGTCACCTACTATCTAGGTGTCTGTAGATTGGCAATGTTGTCATTTTCTGTTAAGCAGCCATATGGAGCCTTTTGAAATGCCAAGAGGCTTAGAAGGACCATATTCATAGAATTGTGGAAGGTTACACGGGATTTCCACCGGGTCAGGTTCTCCAACTCCATCTCGGCCACATTGGCCAAGGCGTCTCCTTTTGTCATGGATACGATCCCGGACAATAGCCATGCTGGCTCGTCTCAGAATTCGTTTCACGGCAGGTGAGTCAACCGATGAGCGGACGACAGCAAAAGGTGGTATGGCGTCTTCGTCGCGGCAACGAAGGAGGAAGGCAAGAGAATTGAAGAGTCTTGCCTTTTCCTTCCGCAGTTCTTCAAGTTGGCAAATGCAGCGGAATATGAAAACGAGAAAAAATTCTTTAACTGCTTGACGTAAGCTAAATTTTCTTTTGCTTCATGTTCCTTCGATTTTTTGCCTAACGTTATTGAATTTCTGAACAAGTTGTACAGTCGACTAAGGTCCCTCCTAAGCTCCATCTTAACATCGTTGCTATAGCAGCGTCGTCCCTGCCAACATTCCTCAGTTTCGACATTGAGTTGTAACATACACATGACCTATTCACCCTTTCACCGAAATGAATCACCAGTCACTTCATGTACTGCGCTAATCTGAAGTGTCGAGGCTGTTCTCTCAAGGGATAAGTTCATCCCCACCCGAGAATTATAAATCAGATAGTATCAGCTTTCCAATTAAAATCCTCAAAAGACGAGCTTAAGGTAAATGCGAAGTATTATTGGACTAGAGAATATGCTTGCCTAATTAATACATATATGCGGTTTTCAACAGACGAATAGGCGAAAGAACTAAAAAATGCATTCGACGGTATAATTTGATATTGTCTACGGAAAAACGAAGAAACATACATCACAGGCATTTGTGTGGACAATATTTGATTTGGAGCAATTGAGCTGAAGATAATGAGATGATTTCATTAATATAAATTCACATTCATAATTTTGCACAAAAATAATATTAATTAACGTTCACAGTCATCAGGAACTCACTAATTACGGCAAAAAAGACCGATTATGAGCAAAAGATAATGTTAAGGCGAATATCCTCTATGAAGAGCCATAAAAATGAAATTGTGTATCATATTGAACAATATCTTGGTCCGAGTTGGCTTCTTTGTGTCTCATTTGGGTCCACTAGGTTCAATAAATACGTTTGACTGCTTTGTTCTGATTGGTGCTTGAGCTTGATAATCTGCTATTTCTCACAACTAGTATTGGAGTACTTCGATTTTACCTCTGATAAAAAGGCCTTTAATAACTTCATATATAAACCTACTTCATATTGAGCACTTTCAAATATGTGTACGAAAACATTCAGCTCATATGCAAGAGTAAAAATCCTCGTAAAAATTTCCTCCAATTAAAGCTAATACTGCGTTCCAATTGTGACAGCTATGTCAGAATACATCGAATTTTTGTTTTGAGGAAAGATATTATAATTATAATAAATGCTGGATACTTCCAAGACATACTTGACCTTTTTTGATCTTATGACCATTATCAGTCGAGTTACGCCAATTAAGTTTGCTTAGTACCAGACGTATGATATTGGTATCAATGATAGAATGGTAATTTAGTTAGGACACCCACTCCCATTGGGAGGCCCACCACCTAGTCCCTAACCTATTGTCTCTATCCTAGATCCGCCACTGCTATTTTACGGTATTTGCAAACTGGTGGACGCGATGTTATGGTATTTCAGTTCGCACACCTCTCCAGGCCTATCTGAAAAATGTCTTCTAGGCCCTAAAAGGAGTCCTATTTGTGAGCCACGCATGTAACAAACTCATTCGATCCCTTGAAAATACTCCTTAAGCAGCTCTGTCTCCTCCACTCCAAGTTGCCATGCTATCTCAAAAAAAAATTCTTGGTAAATGTAATAAAAAGGTGGAAGATAGAAGCTACTTGTCTGTAGCTTGCCTCACTTAGTATGTATTCTGCTAGCTTGTGGGAACCTAATGAGGCAGTACTGATTGCTGATGTTAAATAATAGAATGAGGACGGCCATATTCGTGATGCGTTGGTTCGATAAAATAAGAAGTACTTTCAAAATCTTAGGCGAGTAAGGCTATGGAATCTTAAGAGGATCGTCGAAAAAATGTAGCCGAAATTTATTTACCAAATTCTAATAGAAGGTTTTACTCCGAATACGTGAAACATATTTGTCTTTGTCCTTCTGCAGATGACGAGAAGAAGAAGACAAAGGGCATAGAGTGCCGAAAGGGGGTGACTTAAAAAAAATATTCTTTCGTCGTAATATCAGGAATAGCATCGAATTATTGATTGATAAAATTAATAGTGGTACTAACTACGACGGCTCATTGCATGTTTTTACTTCTTGCATTATTTTAAATTTTATTTCTCTGTATTTTAGAGCATTTTCACATACATGGAAAGAAGGCGCTTCAGCATTCGGTTGGTCTGTATATTTACATACATTTGTCCCCACTTTCACGTAAGTTTACTGGACACCATACAATGAAACGTGATTTTAATGGTATTTCTAGGTTTGGTACGGAATCCTATTTCCAAAAACATTATGATTACCAGGTCTCGAATCCAATGCTTTATTCTATGGATTTCTTTGATTAGAGATGATGAATTTTTTGCAATTTTTTTCATTAATTTTAGATATATTTGTGATGTAAACATTCCATTAATTATACAGCATCGAGAAAAACTGATTCCTTTGAAAATATTATTTATAGTTTTCTTTACTATCAGCAGTATAATGAATTTATTACTGCAAAAAAATAGATTTAGAGTTTCCTTCGCAATTCACTTTTTTAGGTTAATTGTAGCATTATACCTATCGCCACGTTATAAACTAATCGCAGTTTGATATACAAATCATAGTTTAATATCCCCTTAGCATTGAAAAAACTGATCTATACAGGAGAAAATGCGCTGTATATCACTCGCTGCAGTGAAAACTGATCTATTTTTTCTTCATCTCATAAGTTTTAACAACTGTTTTACTACTGCAAACTCTGACTTACTCCTAGAGTGTGCTGGTTTTATGAAAATTCAGAGTTTGCTTACGGTTATTATAGTATACCCATGCATGTTTACAATTATGAAAAACGCTCAACGCGAAGAATTTTCCCAGTGGGGTCCTTAAAACAGCTCCCAGGCACTTTTCGCTCAATGTTCACCTAAATTTTATGGAACAAGCCCCTCTTCTAGGGTACGATATTAACAGCTCTACATATAGACTATTTTTAAAGAGTGCTCAACACCTATCTTTGCCTTTTGATAAACGGATAGTAAATTACCTGATATTTTGTGTCATTTGAGACTCGTGTAAGAGCTTGAATGAGCATCATCCAAAGCCCCGTTTATGTTGCTATGTTTATCAAAGAGCTAGTGAGTGTAACACAGCAGGGTACGTTACAGATCGATATGACAATTAAATTAACGTTAAATATCTGCTATACTGAAATTGAGAGGTGAAATATTTGTTGCGGAGCCAAGGATATTTAGAAAAGTAATATTGAAGTATCTTGGAGAATCTGTCTCGGGTTTCGTGGAGAAATGCAGGATTGATAGGAACTCACACCATCTGCGTTGATGCATACTTATTATACTTTATTACTGTACATTTTTGATGGACATATGCGGGGTACCCGTTGAATGCTGGTGAACGCCATACTATTTGGCGTTTTCCTATTTTGATTGGTCACTAGCATGCGACAGAAATACGCAAGGCACTCAGCCGGAGTAGTCGAGGCCAGGTTTTGGACACTGAATAGGAAAGCAAATATATGCGACAATAACTCAGGAATGTGGAAGCAGTGGTGGTGATAGCACAATCTCTGAGCAACAGCGGCGCAGATGAAATCAATTGAGGATTCCAAGGAGCAAGGTGAGTACTCCAGCAGTCTGCACGCATTGCGTTTATGTTTTAAGATGTCAGACACCAGAGTGCGGTCTGTGCATTCTGTAAACATCAATTCTATCTTATCTGAACACAGGGCTGTGATTATGCGCGCATTATTTACAACAAGAAGAAGCGGGCTCCTTGCTAGCGTTTTAATAACACTGTACTAGATAGTGATAGCTACTGTAGATATTAAAACTAATAATAAAATCAATCACAATGATGAACCTTTGACAGTGTTAGATCTAGATCTGGAAAAGACTTTTGATAGGGTCATCTATTAATACATTTTCCAAGTACTGAGCAAAATTGGCTTGGTTTCTTCCTTCATAAAGATGATGTAGACCTAATGTAACGATGCAGAGAGCAATGTCAGGGTAGCTGACTGCGTTTCTGATCCTTTTCATTCGGAGTAAGGATTAGAAATGGCTGTCCTTTACCGGGGTCAGCTATATGCCGTAGCTCTTAATCTCGTTTCATTAGAAAACTCAAAACTGGTTTGCAACCAGTAAAGTAGGGAGAATTTTAAAGTCCAGCACCGTATGTAGAGTGAACTCCGATGACATTAATCGTTTCATCACGCGAGATTGTGATTTCATTCAAGTCTCAAGCTTACACATGGCCCTTTCTCAAATTCTCGATGACAAACTAAACCCTACCAATGATCGCAGGCTTGAAGCTGAACAAATGCCATGGTATGCCATATCACCAAGCAGTGAAATATTTGTCGCTGTACCGACCAATATGTTCTCCACTTTTACGCTCACAAGAGGAGCCCTCTCCCACGGGTGATAAGGGACACACGGATAGAGCGTATGAGGCCTTGGTGGTCTCCCGTTGCCCATTCATGGCTTCATCAGAGGTTTCAGTACCATTTAAATGGCCTTCCTTACCCAAGGATACATCAAAACCCCCTCAAATCAACGAATCTTCCTATCCACGGCTGCTTAAGGTTTATTCGATGAGTAAACTCGCTAATCTATCGACTAACCTATCTATATAACCATTAGTAACCCAGATCGATTGTTGACGAGTTCACTTTTTGGAAATTCATTTCAATAAGATACAAAGAGCTGTTGTACTTTTTCTCTCTATTATATTCACTCAACCAGTTTCATCGTTTAACCACACTCCATTTACACCACATGCTTTCAATCACGCCAGAGCTGTCTCTGATGATAATAACGTGTAGAGAAGAGACTTTTCAGAATCACTCAAGTACCTGTAAGTTTCTCTCCTGCAGTACTGTGAACACCCTCGAAATGAATTGAAAACTATATCAGATAATTACAGGAATAAACAAGCTGAAATAATACACGTGAATAAATTTCTTGCAATGAGCAGAGGTTATTCTTAAATTTTGGGGATTTTTTTGGTGCGCAAACAAGAAAAAAAATCGTTCGATTAAGGGTATGAGGCAGCAGAGATATCACCTTAATTCCATTGTTAGAATGAATTCCTAATCATTACGGTTGAATGCATGACCGCATAATCTTCAATTGGATAATAAATGCGCACGTACTCAGGCCCTCATTATATTTCAGCAGCTCTAATGATTTTTGAACGTGATCAATTAATTTTTACAAATAGTGAGAGCAGAAATTAATTCGATTAATTCGCGCGAATTAATTGGAAAGGCGGAGAGAGAACATGCACCGCTGGGAGAGATCGGAAGTTTCATTTCACCCCAAAAGGTAAATTCATTCCAAGAGTAAATTATAACCCTATGCCGACTTTATTAACAAATGAGTAGCAGTAACTAATAAACCACTGTAATGGTTGTTTACTGCTATCGCAATATTAACGTGCATAGCAAATGAACTTGCCCCACAAGCTTATCAGTATGGATTACGTAATATTATCTTCAATTATGAGTGCTGCATTAGTTTCCAACGTCAATAGCCTTTAATTGTAATTTATTTCGGTGCACTATTTTCTCGCAACGGAAGGCAATTTATTCACACTCCACTGTTTATGCTGATAATTAATTAGCTGATGCATTTGAAGACACCCTTCATTCTATCAAGAGGGGACTGAATTTTAATAATTCAGTTGATTAGGTGGGAGAACGTAATATTCGATAATATTTTCTTCTTTCTTTAGTTCTTTCTTAGAAACATAAATGAATCATACACGTGGAAACTTTTCCATTTGGAGCAGTAATTCAGCAACATTTTTTCATTAAAAAGTGCTCCAAGAAAACAGGTACAGAATGATTGGCGTATTTTATGGCTTGCAGTGGATGAGTTGTTTTTTAGAATTGTCTATGAGCTAGGTATTCATCATTTTTTGGGTCTCATAGATCCAAAATGTAGTTGAGCCGTAAAATATAAATTATATTTTAGGGCTAATCGAAGTGGAGAATGGGTTTATTTTCTGACTATCCTTGGCACAAGACGTCTTTTTGAGTGGCACTATGTTCGCACCTCATTTTGAGTCACGGGTGCGCCTGGCGATCGTCAGCCATTTGGATGTCTGCCAGCGGCGTGTCGAGCGAAAATTTCGTTCAGCTATCGTCTTCCCTTGGAGAACTTTCTGCCCATTACTGTCTTATACATTACCTTCGCGCTCAAAAAGTCCCCGACGTGGTACATCCCCTAAGACAGGAATCTTCCCACAACTCAAACACATATTACGTTTTCCGGGAGAAATCTTTACTGATTTAATCATTTAACATTACGAAAATTTTCAATCAATGGTTTTAAGTCATGATTAAAGGATTTTGGAGAATGGCACTTACACAGAAAATGAATCCAAATTAAGGAAACATAACGTCTCACAAAACATGAAAAAATTATGAGTGAGAGATTACACCCTTAATAATGAATTTTAGTGCTGTTTAATTAGCTGTGAAAATATGCACTATAGATTCCCGCGCCACACTATGGAAATCAATGTTTTTCGATGGCTAAATCATCCTAGAAAGTGTGAAACATGCTATTATATTAAAATTTTCTTGAATTAAATCTGATCGAACGTTATCACGCTGGATCAAAAATTGACACACTGTAATTGCAAACGTGGAAGGACTATTAGTATTTTTTCCGGTAGGGTGAGGAGGTTTAATTTAAGATTCTAATTAAAACCAAATGATATTTGGAAAAATATGTAAAAGCGTTTTTTTTTTTAGGTGTGAAAAGATTAGCTGATAGGAGAACTGAGTGGAGAGCTGCGTCAAACCAATCCTAGGATTGTTGACCAGTGATGATGATGTAAAAGCGGCAAGCAATTAAAAAAATATGTCATTTAACGTCATCATGTCCTTAAATAAAATGTAAACAATATGCGACTGATCCGGAAAATTTGCTTGAACACAAGGTGATTCGAAGGTACACTAGTCGGTCTCTGAATTTAATATCCTCGGAGGATTACATGTGCTACATTGATTTTAAATAATTATTCTGCCATTGTTGCTCCCCTGAAATTCTAAATGAAAATCTTGCCTATTTGTTGAAACCTCTTGAAAGTGGGCATGGAATATGAATCTTTACTCCATTAGCGACGAGGAGGCATCAGACGAGACAATAAACAAAACATGACAAACACAATGAACACATAAGCTCAATGAACGTAATTGGAAAATAACAGTTCAAGTTAATGGTAAATTGGGTTTTCTTTACAGGATACTAGGAAAGTGCGAAGACAAAGTGAGAGAAATTAGCTACTTCTCCCTCGTTAGATCCCATTTGGAATACGCTGCCAGTGTTTGGGACCCTCTTGAAATAGGCTTAAAACAGATTCAGAACGGATACAGAGAAGCGTTGCTAGGTACGTGAAAAGTCGTTACGATGGACTTGTTAGTGTGAATGACCTCTTACATAAACTCGGATGGGAATCTCTGTCGGACCGTAGACTGAAAAATAGAGTAAACCTTATACGTGCAATCAAGAGCAGAGTAATTTCCGGCGAAGTTAGGAATATCTTACGAACGCCAATACACGGCGAGACAAGATGACAGAAATAAAACATGAGAGATAGACTGTAGAAGATAAATATTCAGAAAGTCGCTTTTCCACAATTGATAAGAGACTATGTATAACGGCAGCGTAAGAACTTTCAAACAGGTAAGTTTACTTTTAGTGTAGCCTACTAACTTACGTACATTTTAAGCATGTTTATGAATTTTCTTATTTTTTCTAAGACCAAATTTTGTCTTTTCTAAGAACATTGGCAGATTTCTTTCAATAATAAATCGCGAGTCATGAATGTGGAAGTGTATTAAGTATGCGTAACATTTTATGATCAAGTGGTGTGCCTGTTGGAATCCTATTGTATGCTGCATGATGATGATTGATCACCCCCTGCCAAGCAATCTAGAGGTGGCTCGCAGGGTATTATGTAGATGTAGATATATCTGTCCCCCCCCCCCCCCGCGCTGCGCTAAATAGTCCACCTATGACTAAACGGTCGAATATACGACAATATGGACAACAAATTTTCCAAAACCTCCTTTATTCACTAAAACCTATAGAGAATGACTATTGCACTACGAATTGTTAGATTTTTAACTCCGCTCCCCGTGAAAGGTTCAGCGATGAGTAAGAATTGACCTAGGACTCCCAACGTTTTGGATATCATTTTGAGTTGGTTTCGCAGATTTTTTTTTAAAGAGTCAGGTTTGCCGATTAAATAGAACTTTTAGATTCCCTTTTTGTACAAGGAAGCATTGGGAAGTCAGTGGGGGAATAGTCATTGCGCGGACCACGTAGGATTTGAGAGCACAAATTCTGGGTTTAAATCAAATCATTTTTCATTTGAAAAGTAATGCAGAGTGAATCTAATACGCTGCTAAAAAAATGTAATCATTACATTGAGTATGGATATTGCAAAAAAGATTCCCCTGTCCGTCATTATATCTGATTTCATTCAACGCGCATTCAAATGGGTTTACAAAAGTCACCACTTTTGTCGCTGGTTGCACAAGTATCCTAATTCCATGCGGGAATGACCTACAATTAGTCTTGCTTACGGAAATATAAATTCGCGATGATAAAATCAATCATTTTCAAAACTGTTCCGTTCTATTCCTAGGGAGTGAAAACACTCTTGTAGCAAATATTGAGATTAAATTAATATCTCAGTACTATCGCTACGCAGCGGACAGTTTTAAAACCCAATTGAAATAGGCGCAAAATGGCTGTACAAATCAAGTTTCTACAGAATGTGTTAGATCCCTCTCTATGCAGTCTTCTTGCCATAAAGTAGCATCGAAAATGATGCATTGGGGTTGTGTTGCATTATCTAAATACGGAAATCCGTTCCGTTGCCTATGGAGCCGTGAGCTCTTATCTCCCCAAGGAACTCGCTGGGTGCCCCGCCCAAAGTTTGGCCACACTGCCACGTCGTAAGTAAGGATATGTCTTCTTACATGGTGGGTGCCCTCCGCTGCGGAGCATGACCCCCAGCTCTATAAAGCCCTCGAGAAACTTTGGCGAAGTCGCTCCCACACAGCTCATAGCTCTCTTTCCCAAAGCCACTGCGCCGTCTCATCCTCGGCCCTGATGTGAAGCATAGGCATTGTTCAGAGGAAAGCATTTCAGGCGCTGCGGACCAAGCCCGTGGATATCAAACAAAAAACAAAAGCGCGCTTCGTCAAGTTACATTAGACTAAAACACACCACAGGATAATGCCACTTACTGGGACGACAGGTTATGGATATTTTTTAAAGTTTTAACGCCACTGAAATGGACAAAACGGGATCACAATGAGGGTAGTGATTTTTTCAGTAAATATAAAATTATGTCTATTTTTAATAGCTGCACACCTAAATGAATATCTTATGTTGTTTATAAATGTTTAAATTGTCTTTGGTACATTATAAATCTTAAGTTTCTCATAAAACTACGAAGGATTTCATTATAAGTTTTATTTACATGTTTGGAAACTATTGGTTTTGATTAAATAAGATACAAATATTATGAACGGACGATGGAGAAGTGATACGCATGGAGTAGAGAAGGATCGGTGGAGTCCCAGACATAATGGTCGAGGAGATGAAGCTTCGAGATGAGATGAGGCACTGTGTAGTGAGAGGGTGTGAATAGAGGGGAGGGGATGCTGGAAGCACAGTCGGAGGAGTCATCGGGGCGGGAGGAAGAGCAGAGCGAAGGATTCATCGATTGAATGGAAGGATATACGCCCCAATATAAATTAAAATGAATAGTTTAAGTTCTGGGGAGAGGACGTGCTTTTCAAATTGCTTAGCACTAGAAGGACGGCAGGGGTCATTTGACCCATTTTCAGAATTCAAATTTATTTTTCTCCTATTAAAACATTTTTTTTAATTTTGAAACTTTTTGACTTTTTTCATTTTGGACTATATTTTGATAAATTAGTGAAAATTCAGCAATAATGTTTTATTTTAAATTTTTATGACGTGTTATACCTAGAAGGACGGCTAGGGGTCATTTGACCCACAACTGGTTTTCGCGCTATTTTCTTGCCCGTGGGCACTATAGTACCATGTTTATCATATAATCAGCAAGAGGCTAGTGTGGTAGATGATTTGGTTCATATTGAATCTATAAGTACCCGGTTCAATGCCAGTTTCGTCCCAAGGGCTCCTATCTGTATTCGAAAACCTAGGCATAGCGACTTGTTGTGCACAATCTTTCGATATTTTTGGGCAGCAAAGGGAAATAAAACCTTTTCAATCCTTGATTTGCGTAAATTCATGTAATTATGATATTTTAATTTTGTTTTCTTTATTGTTCAATGATTACTGTATTACCCGCACCGAAAAATCGTCACGCATCCCAAGAATTGTTTTCCGTCGTCCAAGATTCAGAGCTCTTAGAGACATTATTTTCAATATCGACTCATAAGTTTACGAATAACTTTCATTTTTCTGGACTAGCGGCACTGTCACTTGACCTCGCCCCTTTGCCATGTGTCCAGCATTAGTGCCGCCACACACACACACCGCCGGGGTTTGGGGCGGGTTGTCTGCACGCTGCGTCCTGGGGAAAAATCCTGTCTCTTTTTGAGAGAGCGGATGAATTGGGTGGACTGTAAAATTCTACTGTAAATCCTACCCTTGGAATCCGCACGTAGGTCGGAGAAGAAGCATTACTGCAAGTTCCTGGAAGATACGAATCAGGATACGGTTGGCGGTTGAGTCCCTGCCTTTCGAACGGCAATTAGCGTTACTTCTGAAAATGTTGTCTTTTTGTATGAATTTCTTATGCTCTCCAGCTCTCTATACCTCCAATGCAACTAGAGAAGATTCTACCATAATGCGCTTTCGTTTGTAGATTTTTTTGCATGCAAATCAGTAGAGAGTTGAGGAAGAAAGTAAGAAGTCGAGAAATATATCAAGAGAAGAAAATCGTCGCGATTCAAATAGCTGAAGGGAATATTGAAGATCAGTCTGGAAGTGAATCGTAAAAATCAGTTCAAGGACATTCTGACCAATCCATCAACATCTGCGTGTGATGGAAGCGACGAAGTACAAGATAGGGAATCAGATGGCGACTTTGGCGTGATAGCAAATGCACAGCTCTATCCAACAAAATGCAGCTGTCCTTTTATGAGGTGAATTCCAAATAAACCAGACAAATTTGGAATCGAGTACTGGGTTTTGACAGATGTGAAATGAAAACACAGCCTAAATGAATTTCCATATTGTGGCAAAGATTATGATTGGCCATCAAATCAAGCGTTGGGGAAATAAATAGTTACTAAAGTGACCGTAACATACAAGAATTCAGGAATAAATGTAACTTGTAACAATTATTTTCCATCCATCCAGCTGGCAGGAAGTCATAAAAAATGGAAAACTTCTCTTGCATGGACGATCTGAAAAAAACAGGCGTGACGCACAAATATCCATGACCCCTGAAATAGCCATGTAATCCATTCAACGCGAGTGTTAAAAAATACCTTAGGCCATACTCTTACGTAGAATCAGGCAAACTAGAACAATAATGTACTTTCACTCAGCAGCATGATCTCAGACGACATTATTTCCGAAACGAATAAAATTATACCAGATACCATCCTATTTCATAATAAAAACAAAGCGGGAGTAGATATGATGAATAGCATGTATCAATTTATTTACACGTCTCCAAATCCAACAGCCATATCTCCACGGACACAAAAAAGAAAAAGGTGCCAAATACCATCAAATTGAATCATTGCACCAATTTCCTTTCCATTTTTCAAATTCCGTTTCATGTTCAAATGGCTGGTGTCCTAACACCCCCTGCCACACGCTTTTAAGCGGCTTGCGGGTTAGCGTGTAGATTTAGATGTAGATGAATAAATCGTCCAATGAACGCATTCAGCGCAAAAAAATATATTGTGGAAACAGCGCTGAAAAAATACTGCCTGTCTGAGATTTACAACAAACTAATAAGTTATGAAAATTTCAATGCAAATTTTGTAAACCCAGTACCCCTATTGTTTAAACATGTAACACAACTTTTGTATTGAGTGTATGTATTTTCATTATTTGATTTGCAATCGACTACTACATACGGTTTAATTCATGATTACTGCTAATTTCCGGGTTCTCCAGCCGCGTCTGTCGTTTATAGTTGACTACAGTCACGACTGTAGTCAACTATAAACGACAGACGCGGCTGGAGAACCCGGAAATTAGCAGTCATCGTGAACGACGCCGCGGAAACCTACGCATTAATTCATGATTCTTTAAAATAATTGTTATTAACTTTTGACGGTGGAAATAATATTTAATTATGTTAAATAGTGTTTTTAATGGACTGATTCAACAATTAATAAGATTAAACCGAATATTGGTTGAAAATTATGCTTTTTATTCCAAAACACATTTTAGGGGTCAAATGACCCCTAGCCGTCCTTCTAGGTAGCGCGAAACTCCCGTCCTCCTAGTGTTAAAAACGATAACCTGCCTTACCGGGTAGGTTATGTTAAAGTATTGATTATTCTTATCAATGTATTACTTGAGAAAAATAAATGCATCTCTTGATTAAGTTCTTTTATTGGTATGATTATAGCCAAGGAAGCCTCCTTTTTTATGGACAGAAAGATTTTCACAGAAGACAATTCCCAGGAAAAAAAGAATATTGATCCTAGTACGAATGTTAACCTCAGACGAAATTAAATTTAGCCAACACAGTGGGAGCATCTACAGAGGACGAGTTCCCTTAATTTAAAAAACTGAAGAGATATCGGAATGACATTTAGGCAGAAGAATTCAGTGGAGAGGACGCGCAGGAGAGGCCAAACTGGAAGATGGAATGGAAAAGGCCAAATGAAATGAAACACACTGCAATATCGCCATGCCAGTTCAACAGAGAATGTAACATATGCGTATGCTATATAGGATGCACATTTTTTAATCAATTCCGCAGAAGCATGTCTATCCGAAACACTAGTTTTTTTTTTAAGCTTCATAAGGATAGCGATCTTATGCAATCAAAAATATCTGCTGAAATGAGATGCGATGTCATAATGCTGAAATGATATTTATGTAAAATAAGAATCCCAAGCTGACCTACTTTGGAAATACTAGACTGGAAAATCCATTTAGCAAACTAAAAAGAACTGCCAGAGGTCTGCAAATGTTTCGTTTCATTTCCGAGTACACGGCAATATATAAGCGTTCAATTTATTTTCTCTGAGTTAGAAAAATAGTCTTGGAAATAAAAAATTAAGCTCCATGAAAGTTACCAATGTTCCTAAAACTATTAACGGTAATTATCCGATTATGTACATAAAAAGAAAATTGAAAATTGGCGATAATCCTATTTAAAATATATCTAAATTTATCTAAAATTTACAAAAGTCGAAAATTAGCATTTCAAATTCCTTGAAAAGAGAGACTTGCAAATCAAGTATCTACCAATATAAATGCATTCTACACCTACAGGAGCTGCCTGTGTTCTAATGACACCTAATAGACTAACGAGAATAGGGAAATTCAATGGAACAAAAAGTTTCATACTTGACCTCCCTGGTTTCTGTATAGTAAAATAGCGTCATTCATTTGCGCGACACTCCCACTAGCACCATTCTAGACTTCTTGCCTCTTCATTCTCAATATATCTCTTCAAAGCCATTATGATGGTCTAAAATTAATCCAACAAATTCTATCACAGACCGCCCTTTATTATTCTCTAAATTTCCTTCCGTCCAACCCCCTCCACCCACTTCCAAAATCAGTCAACGCCCACTTCCTCGCTCCCTTCTTCAGAATACTTTTCTCTATCTCCGAACCCATTCACTAACTTGGCTCAATCTCATCACTCGGATAGCCTGTGGCATTAAGTATTTACTCAGTTGCTAACGGACTGTTACCATTACTTGGCTATAGACTGAGAGTTTGGTTTTTAATGTTGTTTTGTTGTCGGTCCGCTTGAAATCGGCAATATGACTTCATGTGGAGTTTTTCAATAAAATAAATAAAATGAAAATTATAAAATGAAAATGACACCACTACACAGAAATCCAGTTTTCCTTTTAAGCAGGCAAATACATGGAAGAAATGTGCTGCCCAGAAAGCCATTTGGGATGGAACGCCTAGTTAAAACAAGCTCATCTACACCGTCAATCACGGGATGTACGTTACTTAAATTCAAATCAAGGTTTCTTTAATAGAGTAATATATATTTCCCATCAAAGTTGATGCAAGTTCTTCGATGGATGACAGCGAATATTCCTGCGTGGTTTACGGACACTGCAGTTCATTACATCCACGATTTTTCAATGTGCTCAGTGAACTGGGAATCATGAACACATTGAATTGCATGCAGGGTTTCCAAAAATCTCTCTCCAAACAGGAGAGCATCAAGGGTTGCGATTCCCGAGGAAAGCCAATGAAACTAAGAGTTTGGCGCGCTCTCCAAGTTAACCTAATCATGAAAGCGATGAGAACTACTTCCGGCTCGGTTAATAAGTATATCCAGAGAATCGTCTAGCTACCGGTTAATCTCTTCCTATAATTTTGCTACTATTCGAAGGCAATTTAACCAACTTCGTGGGTTCAAAAGCTGCGAATGGAATTCTGAGACTTCAACTAAGTAAGGAAGTTTCTGCGGCCCATAAATTTGACTAAATCAAACTGTACGTGCGTTGAAATACGTGCTGGGGAGAATACGAAACCATTTTTCATCTAATCACCAGCATCATCCAAAGAAAAGTTTAAGCCAAAACTTAAATCAGTATTACGGGAGTATTTTATTAAAGAGGATGTATAGCAGACTATAAACTTTGGAATACGCAACAAATTCGTTTAAGATTTCAAATGAATCAGTCATTTTTTCGGAAAATGAAAATGAGCAAAATGCTAGGAAAACATATTTTTTTGGGCATGGATTTTGAGCATTAAAGCATTATTACTATTCAGATGCCGTTTTCTACGCATTGTGCGGTAACTGACAAAACGTAACTTGTTTCTGGTATTCTTTGTTACCCTATTTATCAAGAGAAAGAGTAAATAATTGTGATCAGCACTCCCCCATTATTGGATTGTTCGAGCAACTCAGTGTTTATCAGCAAACACCTGCAGCACCGGGAAAAAGAAAAGTGTTATTTCTAGATTTAAGATCGGCAATGAATCAAACTCGAGGTAGTCATAAAAAAGAGAGGGTGAAAATATATTTTCTTCTAAATCTAAGCTATGAATCAAAGAGTATTTTATTATTTTAAGTATTATATTTACTCCCTTTACTGACATCAATGATAAATTGGCCATGTCTCGGTAGCAAAAGTAAATCAGATTGACAAGATGGCACAGTTTATTCGAGAGAATTATTGCTTGTATCCATTGCTCTTCCTTTATAGATGTTGCACATTGGCTAAGAATAATACCATTTCATGCTCTCTGCGTTCCATTTGATATATGAACTACACATTCTATTCGATAGCCAGATAATGATATAGTAAAATCGAAAACATATTCGATATTAATAAGTATTCAGCGTAGAATGTGCAAAGTGAATTGTGCGTCCTTTGTATTTAAGTCCCTCAGTTCTTGGTAATTAACTCAAGAAAGTATCGAGGATGCATTGAATTACGATAATTATACGGTGAAATCTTGTAACTTATGCTTAATTATTGATTAATTTACTAACCTATTTCCATGTTCAATTACGCAAGTGAACGTAAAATTCCTGTCAATTGGTGGTAGTTCATCCCCACTTTCTCCTTCTCAGTTTAAGTTGCTCGTGTTTGAATTTTATTCATGAGTACACATAATCATTACCATAATTAATTCCCTTCACGGTGCCACCGTGACTCGCCACTCTGAGAGTAAATCGAGTTCGACGTCCCGAAGGGCGTCCTTTCGTGTCCGAGGGAGAGCCATTCCCAGAAGGGCCGACGACACATCTCCCAATCCCTCCGTTCGCCGATTCGACACTTCGTGAGACGTCGGCCCCAGTGACCGAGCCTCGCCTCTTCTTGCTTAGCGAACGGGACGTGACTGCCACGAACCATCAAGGCAAGAGCCCTGAGAATAGATGCGATAGCTCAGCCATCCCTTCGAAGCCATCGGGGAAATGCAGCGAGCGAGCTCTCATCTGTAACACGGGGAAAGCCTTTTCTTTTTCATCCGATCATGAAGTTTAAACTACCCTCAAGATAAATAAAATAAAATATTTCACGAAATGATAGCAGGGTCCATTCTTTCGAAAATAATAACAGAAAGCCCTCTAATCAATTTCTTTTATTGCTTGTCAACCTGGATGGCAACAAAGTCCTTGTTTGATAACCTGAAGGTCGCAGAGATTCGAGTCCTAGCTGGATTGATATCTACTCTCTGTGGCATCGGTGAGTGTGATTTTCCACAATCTATATGGTGTATCATAGCAGCAGTGTGTCTGTTTTCGGGGGTGTGTTCATAAAATAATGATATTTGATTAAAATTCTGATATATCATTATTTAATTCATTCCAAATTGTGAAAATTTAATCACTATCCCATTTCCATTTATAACTATTTCATTTCCTCCTTGATAAAGAGCGACTTCACCTAATATTCACCAATTTAGACCCTCGATCAGTTGAACTCGTGAATTTGAGTTTCAGTGAGTTTATTTAAATTGCTAGAGGTATCCGCCACAATTATACAATGAGCTATAAATAGGATGCCCCTGAAGAGCAATTATCGTAATTAGAGGAAGTTTTTCTAACTACTTATGTTCGACGGAGTCAATTTCTAGACACACCACTACTTAATTAAATGAAAATATTTGCATATACATCCACAATCAACCTGTGGAGAGGATGCATTGCATTGTCATAATTATACGGTGAAATCTTGTTACTTATGCTTAATTATTGATTAATTTACTAACCTATTTCCATGTTCAATTACGCAAGTGAGCGTAAAATTTTTGTTGAACGTAAACGTTGAACGTAAAGAAACGTGCGCTAAAGCCGCGCAATGCGGAAATGTTTTGAGCGTGCTGAGTGAACGCCAGTGAAATGTACGTGATTTGCCTTGGGAAAACTCACCTGGGCCGAGGATCGAACCGCTGACCTTTGGCATTTGGACCACTGCGCAGACCACAACGCTATCCTGGTCCTTTTATTCCACTGACAATAACACCGAGGCTAATGGAACTAGAGGTTAGGCCCTCGCTGTCCATCATGGAATGCAACGTGAGGGAGAAAGGACTTGAATTATGCCACAGCCAGTTTGCACCGTAGAATAGTTAAGTGGAACTCCTTATTTGCTCAATTGAAAATGTCTGAAAGAAGGGATTACAAAATGATATATCCGACCTCGATTTTGCAACTGACTTGGCAATCATATGGACGAAGGAGAATGAATCAGGGAATCCCTGAGAACGATAGGGGAGTAAGCTGTCGAAGCGATGGCACGAAGAAGCCAAATCTGACGCGGTAGGAAGCCCGAAAGAGTGTAATCCAACTCACCCAACGGGAGAACCTGAAAAAGTCCTTCGACTACATTCTTAATCGAAGGATCGAAGACTTTTTTCTAATGATTATATATTATAATAATTATATCGCCGCCAATCTACTTTGAGAGTATTCAAATTACCCTGTTACTGAGCATTAATACTTGCACACAAAACAGGATTATTCCGGGAACCGTTTGTGTGGAGACTGCGCTATTGGGTGCATGGGTGCACACGGTCCTGTATCACATGTAATGGAAATGGGGCACGGAGGGTTTTAAGCTGAAGCGCGGGAGTGGAGTGGGGCAGGAGATGCGGCAGATAACCAGCCGTCCAACCGCCATCGCGAGGGAGAAGGAATAATGATAAAAAAAGACGGCGCTGGGGCGGAGGCTCTTCTTCCTCCTGAACAAAAAAAGGAAAGTCGGAGCTTTTAAGGCGGCTTTCCGTGAAAATTATGGGCCGCGAACTCATAAATTTCGTCCCATTTCCTCCGAGTTATTATTTTTTCTAACCATGGTAAACAACCGGAGAGTTATCCTGAATAAAAAGTCCTCTTTTTTGACTCTAACGAGAAAATGATGTAATGCGCGGTTAGGGAAATTCAGCCACCGGAAGTCTCCCCTCTTCCCCCGCGTAACTTGCAGCAAAAAAGGAACGGAACCCTTAGACTAATTAATATTGGAAGAGAGGTGAAGGTACTACATCGTAGAGTCACACGATCCCTGGTTGAAGCTCAGCTATTCTAGTTTGCATACTCAAGGTATCATCCCTCCCGCACCCTACATTACGTTTTGAAATCATTAAAAATACTTTAATGTTTTGTGTAAAATTTTGAAGGCATTAATAATAATAGTGATGTAAAAATGGGAAATGTTTTGTCTGAGCGTTTTTTCTAGCAGCCATACGACATTTTTAAGACAGATTGCGCCCTGAAATTTAATTTGAAATGTATTTTTATTATCCGCCATATAAATCCTTAGCACATCGTTATTTCAAACGATTATTATGCTTCATAAAAATATATAGGCTATAGAATGCCTGTGAAAGCGCTAAATAGAGAAACAGTAGTTTATAAAGAAGTTTTAATCGTTATATCTGCTACCACGCACATTTTTAGAGCTTAAACATTTATAGGATCCCTCCCTGTTAGCACGGGCTGTGCTGCCAACAATAATGCACGCAGTCTGCGTATACCCTGTATAGACTGTTTGAACAACACCACATTTTGAATTTAAATGCTCGTTTTAATGCGCGTTCACAGATGGACGCTTTACGATGCAAAGGAAAAGATCTCGAACTAAATGCATGGGGTTGGTGATGCGAAAAAATGATGCTGTAAATAACATAATATTCCCGAGCCACGTTTGAGAATTTAGCATTGAGTGACTCTTTATTTAAGAAGAAAATATGTCTTTGGGTGGATTTCTCCACCATTTCTCTCCATGTCGCTTGCATTTAAGCCACCACCCAAATTCTTCATCGAAGTCAAACCCGCATTTCAAGAGTCCTCGCTTCCCCAGCTTACGATCCTACGTCCAACATTTCTACGCTGGAAGATATCAAGTGCAAATAGACTGTGACAAAATTTTCATAGCCTCCAATAAGTTAAAAAACCTGGAGTTATTAATTATGACTGAAAGACGAAAAGTCTGTGGTGTGAATATAGGTTTTTGCAGAGAAAAGGCACAAAAATGCACGTTTCAGGTTTTGGATTTGAATCTGACTTTGTGTGGCGGAGAGGCGAATGAAGGGAAAGAAATGAAAGCAAGTGAAGAGCGGCGCCCATCGCTGAAGAAGACAGCTGTCACGCGATGACGTGGGGCGGAGAGGCAGCCAATCAGTTTCCGGGGGTTTGATAGTGACGTCACGCCCGTGGCTTTTCCCTTTTTTCACTACATATAGCCCCTGTTTAAATTCTGCTCCTAAATCCGAATCAAAGCACAGCATTCATTCCATGAACCCTCCGTTTACCAGATCTCACTCGGTGGTTGAGAAAGAAAAAAAGAAAGAAAATATACATTTGGTATAGAAAGAAAAAAAGTTTAAAAATGCCTCCAAATGCTTACACATTAGTACAGTAAGAGCACTGGTCTGCATTTTGACTTAAAGAGGAGAGAAATCTGTGGGTTGATTTTTTTCAAGGATTAAATGCCTATGTTTGTCTCAGGTTCTCAGTTTGACCCGGGCTTTGCCGGTTGAAGAGAAAATGAAAGAATGACGGGCAAGCGAAGAATATTGGACGAGTTTGGTCCTTTGAAGGAGTCACGAGTCGAAGTCTTCAGGGAAGTGGGGATGTCTTCAGAAAACTTCCGAGGGTTTTTTGGTTTTGCTATGAATTTCCCTCCGTATGGCTCGTTTTTATGCCCTCGCTTAAAACTTTTTAGCGGAAATAATATTCATTTCAAGAGCCTTCAATTTCCTCGTTGCTCCTACATTTGTTCGCTGTAAAAAATCAGGTTTAGAGTTGAGGCCAGTTTTTTCCTTCCTTCAACGTATTTAATATTCTGATCTATATGTTAAAATATAATTACGATAAAATGTCCACTCTAACTATATATTTTACTCGTCCTACCATGACTGCGACGCATGAACATCTCATTAAGGAATGAAAATTACCTCGTAAATGACTTGTTTACATGTCGAAGCCATGGTCCATTGAATTCAATATGCATTTTATTCGAAAATTTTTACCATTGTTTTACTTCTATATGGATATGAAGTGTTTCCACGGAATACAGCCAAGCATTTTTTTTATTTAATGCGTGTGGTTTGAAAATGGATTGTCGAGAAAAAAAATGCGTAGCTCACTGTAATACACTTCTCAGATTTTCAGTTTGAGTCTGACGTTGTCAGTTGAAGAGGGAATCGAAAGAAATGCATGGAAGCGGCAGGGTTCGCTGCTGGAAGAAGGCTGCTGTCACGTGACGACACGCCCTTCAAGCGTAGGTGCCCTCGTCAGTCCGTTTCTGGGGTGTTGTTGGTGACGTAATCGGATTTCCGAGGTGAGAGCCATGGTTGGTTGCGCAGGGCAATCCGCAAGTGACGTAATGACATCAGGGATGAGAGATAAGAGAGAGAGGGCGAACTGATAAGGGGTGCGTGGGTGATGCGCGAATGTTATAGTGGACGAGAGTCGAGCGACTGCAAACCATTAGAATAGAATAGAATAGGATTTTATTGTTCGAGGACTAGTGTCCTATGGAACAGGATTACAATTTACATACATATACACTTATATAAGTGCACTTTCTTATTAATACAAAAGGTAACACACATACCAGAGTATACCCAGGTAAACATTAACAAAAAATAAATTATACACGTCTTCAGAAAATGAATAGTTACAAAATATACCAACATAACATATATACACTTATTATTATACATTGGCCAATGAACCAGATGGTTTTTCATTAAGGCTTGCGCGGAAAATTTGATACAGGTGAGCTGTCATAAGCCTTTTAAACTGATTAATGTTATTAGCCTTAACAATATAATCTGGGATATCATTCCATATTCTCATAGATGTATTTAGAGGGGATTGCAGGAACGAGTTTGTTCTGCATTTTGGTATTTTAAAACGTCTCCGCGCCCTAACAACCCTATCACAATTGCTAATGTTGACCATTATTCTTTCATATAAATAATCAGGAGTCTTGCTTGACAATAAATTAAACATAAAAATAGACTACTGTAACTTTTTTCGTTCTTCAAGTTTTAGCCACTCGATCTTTAAGTAGTAAGGAGTAATGTGTTCATGTAATGCCACATTAAATATAAATCTTACACCAGCGTTTAACAATATTTGCATTTTATTAGACAATTCATTAGTTAGATCAGACATTACCAGCGAGCAATACTGAATATGAGGAAGGTACAACGATTGAATTAACTTTTTGCGCAATTCAAGAGGTATTAAATGCTTAAAATGCTTAAGCTGTGCCAACGTTATATAACACTTATTTGAAATAAGTGCTACTTGTTCCTCCCAAGTTAGTACATTGTTAAGAGTAACTCCTAAGTTTTTAACAGACTGAGAGTATTGAATTTCAAAGCCGTCAACACAAATTTTGGGTAATGCATCAAAATTAAGTTTATTAATAAATTGTGGGGCGCCAATTATAATCCCTTTCGTTTTTAGAGGATTAATTTTCAACAAATTTTCACGGGACCAATTACAAATACGGCTGATATCGTCATTTACTTTTTCAATGCCTTTAAGCAGGTGAATTGGATGGCAGCGGAGATATATTTGTAAATCATCCGCATATAATTGATACATAGAATGAATTAAGGAACAAGGCAAATCCTTAATAAAAATCGTGAAAAGTAGGGGGCCAAGGATTGACCCCTGCGGCACACCACAAGATACATTAGAAAAACTAGAGAGTTGGCCATCACTACCTTTAACTGCTTGTTTTCTCTCTGACAAATAAGATTTAAACCATTTTAGAACAGGTACAGAGAATCCAAGTTTTTTCATTTTGAGTAGGAGGAGGTCATGATTGACACAGTCGAAGGCCTTGCTAAAGTCAAAGAGTACCAAAATAGTAACTTCCTTATTATCTTTGCCGACACGGATATCTTCTGTTACTCTTATGAGAGCAGTTTGAGTACTGTGGGTGCTGCGAAAACCAGATTGATATTTATCGATAAGATTCCTTTCTGCTAAAAATGCAATTGTTGAGTTGTACACAAACCTTTCCAGAGGCTTAGATAGGGTACACAACAAAGATATTGGGCGAAAGTGAGAGAGTTCAGAGGGATTGTGGTTTTTTTTTGATAGGTTTGATTACAGCCGTTTTCCAGCTGACGGGAAAGGATGAATAGTTTAGGGAACAATTGTAAATATCTAATATCACTGGGAAAACTACTGGCAAATATTTTTTAGCGTTTTGTTGTCTAACCCATCTATTCCGGCTGAATTTGATTTGATGCAATGAAAATAATTCAACATGAGTTCAGGAGTAAAATAAGGAAAATAAAAGAGGTCATCACCGAACTCCTGATTATCTCTTGGGTTAGTATAGTTGGAAACAAGGGGGCATGGGCCTCTCCCTGACAGGCTGGAGGAGCTGGGGTTAAGTGAGTCAAGAAAATATGCGTTTAACTCCTCAGCAGAAAAATTCATTTTTTCATTTTCTTTACTAGTCTTAACAAGCCCTAGCCGTCGAATCTCATTCCAGATTGACCTTGAATCCCATTTACTGGAAAAGCATTGATTATAATACTCGCTCTTCTTTTTTTTCATAAGACCTAGGGTCGCATTCCTCAGGCTTTTATACTGATGATAAAGTTCTTCCGTTTTATTTCTTTTAAATTTACGCCTCGCTATGTCCCTTCTTTTCATCAAGTCCTTGATATCAGGAGTCACCCATGGAATAAGATTTCTCTTTGGTAGTGTCTTTCTTAAAGGGGCATGCTTTTCTAGTAGTTTATGCACATTGGATATGAATATGCTCAATTTGCAATCAACTGTGTGGACAGACAGAAAATTGGCCCAAGAAAGACCATCAAAATCCTCTTGAAACTTCGTCAAATCGAAATTTCTGAAATCACGTGAGAATATAGCATTGGTTTTACTTTTAGGAATATTAAATCTAAATTTAACATATATCAAGTCATGATTTGAAAGAAATGGAATAGAGTATTGACCATAATCAATAACTTTAGATAAGTCATCGACAATAAATAAATCTAATAAAGTGCTTGTGGAAGGGAGGTGATGGGTAGGTTGCAGCGGTACAATCGACATATTGCAACGGTAACAAATATCATTAATACATTTGCTATCATGCGTGACTTTAAGCAAGTCAGAGTTGAATTCACCGCACACAATTACATTTTTATAATGAGGTAGTACACTGTACAACGTTGACTCGAAGTCGTCATTAAGATAACCAACTTTAGGAGGTCTATAGACAACTGCCACTACAACTTTTCCGAATTTACAAGATAATTCTACAAACAGGAATTCCGGTTTAAAATTTTCACTGCAGCTAGATAGCACTTTACAACTAAAGTGATTTCTTACAAATAAACATACACCACCACCGGTTCTGACTGAACGATCATTTCGAATCAATGAAAAATGGTCCAAGCTCACGTATTCATTCGGGATTGAAGGCTTTAGCCAGGTTTCAGATACTGCAATAACATGATAATTGCTGCATGAAAAATAACTTCGGAATTCATCAATATGAGCTGATAAAGATTGAGCGTTGACATGGCAAATATTCAAGGTCGAGCTTAAAAGACCTTCACGTGAGAAGCCTCTTGGCCCCATAGATTTTTGTCATTGGAAGACCATGAGATCATCCTCAGTGCGCAAAAGGTGTCTATCACTCCCATCGTATTGCCGAGCGAATATTTTTCCACCTCTTACCCATAAATATTTTAGCTTACCATCCCTTTTTAACTCTCTTGCCCTCGCATACGACTTGCGATTTATTAGGCTAAGACATTCATTCACGTAAATGATATTGGTATGTGAATCGCTCCAGCCAATGTCTTTTGTAGAGAAATTACGTTTTTCTTGGCGAGCTTCTAGCAATTCACGCACTAGATTGCACTTCATGAGGCGAACTCTGATAGGAGGGGGTCTATTGCTAGTGTTAGAGCGGGCTTTAAGTCGATAAATATAGTCAATATCACAGGCGTCGAGTTTGACCCCAAGGCCCAATCCAACTTGGCAGACTAGAGCTCCCAACACTTCACCAGGCTTGGTCGGGATACCGTGGATTTCCACGACATTCCTAAGAGAATCCTGCTCAAGGAAGTTGAGCTGCGCTTCAAGGTCGTTTACTCTTTTTACAGGTTATGGTTTTCAGCTACAAGACTATCAATTTTAGAACAGTTGCTCGTTAGTGACTCATTTATGAGGGCGATAGACTTTGTGTGATCGGTAATCAAACACTCCCAAGCCGCTATAGCTTTTTGCATTTCACTTATTTCACTTTTTATAGCTTTTGAAAACTCACATTGGTCGTTCTGAATCGCCTTTACACGTTCCAGCAACTCCTTAAGAATGGAACTGGAACTCTCGGGTTGATCTCCACTGAGAAGAGGTCCAATGCTTGAGGTTTTAATCGGAGTGTCTTCACCTCGGGTGGAGCGGATCATCGCCATACAGGTTGCGCAGTTCCACGTTAGATTTGTGTCCTCAAGAAGCTGCAAATCAGCCTCACTGAGCGCAACGCAGGCAATATGAAACACTCCCTCACACGTGTCATAGTTCACACTTTTTTGGGTTCTTTTGGTGGCTAAACCACATTGAGAACAAGTGGGCATTATGATACCACTTCAGTTCCGCTCCCTTATTCAGTAGACAGCTCAAGGCAGAGAGGCAAGGCCAAGCAAGCGCAACACGTCCGATCACCACAAGAGCACACACAAGAATGGGAGTATTAATTACGGGAATATTAAAAGACGCCAAGTCCTCGTATAGCTATGGGAATATTCTCATGAAGCATTCTAATCGAAAAAACTGGGAAAATAGATTTGTCTACAAGATAATTATGTTGAAACTATAATTATTAACAACGGTGACGTTGTGACAATTTAAACTCAATTTTTCGCCAAAGTAGCGGTTCCTTCACTTCAACAACGATATTGATATTCACTTAGTTTTATTCAGTATACTGGATGCATAACGCGAGTTGATTATTGATAGAATGCTGATCCTAACATCTGATCAGAGAGAGAGATAAGTCGTATGTTACTATGAATATCGCCACGTTTTACGCAAATGCCGCGCCAAAAAGCTGGATCAAGCATAATCCAGCACCAGTTGAGCTGCACGCGCAGGAAGGTAAGTTCTTAGTGGTATTTATAAGATTCCACAAACATTTCTTATAGTCAATTGCCAAATTACTCACGAAATTAATGGATGGAGTTTTCAACAACACTTCAAAGCACTTTTATTTTTTAGCTTATACAAGAGAGTATTATCCTTGTACGAGATATTTAGTCGTCTAGAGGCATATACGTCGAATTTTAGCATAAGATATCATTTGGTCGATATCTTATGGCTTGATTATTCTGAAGTACATGGTTATATTTAATCTCTCATGAAAATTATTTTTTATTTATCTACATCTATTTCCCCGCTTAACTCCATACACGTAGGAAATACGACGACTAACAATGAAAGATTGCAAATCGTTTTGAAATTTTCGTCGCGAAAAGGGACCAAGTGGGACTCGATCCCACGACCTTCGGCTTGGCTGGGCCCGCCGCCATTGAGGCCTGCTTCAGTAGGTTTTTAGGACCACCCCCAAACAAGATTTCACCTCTGTACCTCCTTCAACAACAACAACCAACAAATAAGCCACGTTACTTCCAAAGTTTGTCATGGATGACAAAACTTGGAGCGGCAAACTTTCCCCACCGCAGAATATGATTAATTAAATCGGATACTTTCGCTCATCCTCGCGAAATTAAAAGAGCCCAGGCTTGGTGCAGTGAAGGCCAGAGGGGGGGTGGTGATGTGGCAGGGAGATTGTAAGAGCAGGGAACTTGTGGCTGAGAGGGAAGAGAGGAGGAAGAAATCGAAGCGTGCACGAATGGAGGTGGATGAACTCACAGAGGAAATATAAACCGAAATTAATTCTCGGCTAGAAGGCGTGGGGCAAATATTGAAAGGGCGCGATCACGAGATGCGTCTGATTTGGATATTTATGGCAATGGCGATGTTATTTCGATTGCAAGTTGCAATTTAAGGGTGAAGCCAGATAATATGGAGAAATCGCCGATTGACGCCAAACTGGCACCATTAGTTGTTGTGGTTTCGCTAGCAGTGGCCCTCCCTCGCCACCCTAATGACGGCGTTGAGATTTCCCTATTCTACTCCTTACATCCCTATCCCTATCCCTGGAAGCGTCGTCGGGCTCTCATCGCGGCGCCTATCCTTTTGCCTTCCCCTCCCGAGGTGAGCGTCTCGGACTTATACCCCATTTACACTGCAATCGTATCGACGTTGATCCGTACGCGAATAACCTCAAAACGTCGTGTAAACGCGCAGAGTTACCATCGTAGGCCTCAGTACCTAACACTGCCGAACTTACGACGTTAGCGCTAGTGCGCCAAGAAAAAAGAGTTAGGGAATGAAGATCGATGCATATACGATTCTTTCGTGCCGTTGCAATCTTGATACGATAATTGATGTTTCATAAATAACTCCAATATATCAAATATATATGGCAACGATTGAAGACGTTATTGAGCATGTAATGGAATAACGTAAGGGGAAAGTTTTTTCTCATGGTCTATTTAGCAAACTATACTGTATATTCTATACTATACCAGTTTTATGTATTTCTTTATTTACAGGTTAACCCATAACCATGTATCCTTGCATTGTAATTCACAGATGATGGAAAATAACAAAAATACACAAAATATTAACCAATTAAAACCGTTATATACAGGATTTCACGATCAAATTCGCCACAAATGACTATAACATTTAGATAAAGACATGGAGAAATCAATACTTGTGCCGAATTAAGCCGAAATCTAAGCCTTTTCTAGTTAAATAATAAGAGCAATATGTACTGTCTTTAATGCGTGAATATTCTTAAATGTTTTGACATATTTTCTCGAAGAATCTAGATTCGTAAAGGCTTCACGGACTGCAATGACTAGTTTTAGTTACATCTCATCATTCTGGATAGCTGGGAGTTGAAGACATAATTTGCTCTGTGGTAATTAAAAACAAGCATGTGAGGATTTGTATAATTATGACGGGATCCATTAAAATTTACTAATAAGGGAGATAGGAACAACCTAAATAGGAATTGATAATTTAGTAGAGGAATAGGGCATTGTTGGAGGATCGTGTGTCGTGCAAGGGTTTTCAAATTGACAAGGGATTGAAGATATGAAGTGCTGTAATCAGACAGAGACATTCCTAAATCGTAATTATTTAATTTGAGAAATTTATTTTGGACACGTTCAAGCCGGATTGAGTCGATAAGGCGACAAGTTAACAATATATTCTAATTTTTAACGTAGCAAAGCGATATATCTACTGCCCTTATTGCATGAATATTGTTAAATTTTGGACAGATTCTCATAATGAATCCTACATTCTTGAATTTTTACCAACAGTTCGGTCCAGCTTTAGTTTTAGCACGTCAAAACATTAAAATTCTTTTGGTTCTTAATTTCCAGGATTTCAATTTTCTCATGTCGTCAGTTGTTATCTGACACAATCCCACAACAAGGGCAGCACTGAGATGGTACGGTGGTAACTTTTAGACGTGTGAACGCGCCGTAGTTCCGTTCAACGTCGATACGATCGTAGTGTAAACGGGGCATTAGAGACCTCACGGCAGGAACCCCGAGAGTCCACTTTGCCGTTAAAACACGGATGAGTGGAACCATTTGTACTCAGATCTTTAAGTATAGTTAAGTAAAGCTACTAAACGAATGGATATATCGGATAAAAATAGTAATGAGGCTGAAACAAAAGATTTACGAAGAAATTACGAAAACTAGGCATCGTTCAATCTATGGCACCCATTAATTAATTTCTAAAAGGCATGTTCATCATTTTATGTTCATTTGGCAAGCTTTCGAAAACTTCCCGATATAAATTTTGTAAAACTGTCCATCAGTGATTTAAAATATTTGGATATTAGCATTATCAAATTAATAAATTCAAGTAATATCCATAACTTAATTATGTACGCTTAGCACGCATAAAATTAATTATGAACCATAAATATACTTCTAAGTGGCTAATGATGAATGTAATTATGACACAAATTTTAGCCTCTTATTCATCAGGAAATATAAAAATCAAGTAATAGTTGAGCCACTTGAAGTGAACACTTCCACCAACTCCGACCTCATACAATGAACTCAGAAAACTTGTAGCGTCACGCTTAGTGGATATAAAATCAAAAATGTTACTTCAATCAAATTAAAAGCTGAAAAGAATTTTGAAGCTTGCAATACCGGAATTATTTGAATTGTTCTCCAATTGGACACAGCTCAATGTCTTAGCGATAAAGAGCTAATACGAAGAATATAATTTTTCTTTCTCGACAGCGACCAACTTTCTGTTATTTCTTATGTGCATCGCGGGTGGAACAAACTAGCACCTGCCACATGAAATTCGTAAATTCTTGAGCGTTTCTATGAATAAAACTGCGTTCTTTTAATTTATAGCATTTTAATTGTGTATTCATACCATTGGTGAGCATAGCAGCACAATCTGAAAAATTTGGGGGTTCAATAATCACTAGCAGTACCATTTAGCACAAGTGATTTAGAAGAGTAAACAAAAAAGTTTAATAAGATTCCATCGGATTTACATCGGGTTAGAGTGTCGATTTCTTTTCAAAATTGCGAAAATAGACACTATCAGCCGGTTGGAGACTAACAAACAAAACCTGATTCAGTTTATTCGCCGGGAGAGCACCAAATGAAATAAAAAAGTATATCATCCACCCCCTGGCAGACCATAAAAAATACAGAGGCAGATTTTTATGTGAATACGAATAAAACGAATACATGTGAAAGTGTAAATGTTGGAAAAGATTAAAGACCTCCTTCTTTTATTGATGGATTTTCTCGAAGGTCTTGGAAATAACATTTTTCAAACTTGTATACAGCAACATCGGATGAGATAACGGTGGATAAAAGTATGAAATAAGTACAGTTACAGAAGGGAAATTATTTTTTGAACATTGAATTTATGGAGGAGAAATTGGAAAGTATTTGAGAAGAGCCGAACACAGAAATACGTTCACATTTTGGATGCGTAATGCAAAAACATCTGAACAGGTACCGCATCAGTCACAGCCACAGGCATCCAATAATAAAATGAAAACGTGTGAGAGCCACTCTCGAGGCCCTGCAAGGAGGAAATAAAACAACAGATGAAGGAGGGCATGCGTAGGAGCCCATAAATAACAACGGTTTACCCCATCCAGGAACAGAAAACGGAATTAGAGACCAATCTTTATGGCTCACAAGGCCAACGATGGTAATCGAATTTGTTTCCACGGAGACCGCTCAGAAATCAATAAGTCTTCGAAATTTATTTATGACATTTTTTTCACTGAGCTACATCGCAATATCTTCTCCATTTTTTCTCGTTATATATTTTCCCCTTCGCTCTCCAAATATCACCTCAGCCAACAAAATCTCTCTCCAACCCGTGCCTCGAAGCAAAAACTGCAATAAGAGGTTCTATAACCGTAAACACGCACCGCAAACGGCTGAAGGAAAAGAGGAGCCAATATTTTCAGCAGTCCTACATACCATCAGAAAAGCACTCTACGCATCAGAGGAGTGAGAATGAGAGAAGTGACAGAACAAATAGAAGACAGAGTAGGTGGAGGGGCTAGGAGTGGACACTTCATAGATAAAACGTAAATGGAGATAGTTTCAGGATCAATTTGATGAGGTGGCTACAGAGTTAGCTTCCCACTCCGTGGGTCTTGGTTCAAACCCTGGAAAGGCGGATATTTTTCAACGACTGCCCCATCAATGCTTCTTTGGGGGCTTGAGAGTTAACAGCACTCCGTCCGTCGAAAGGTACGTTAAACGGTGGTTTCCTTGGTAGCCAAATGCTGACGCCGGGTTTCTCTCCACCCCCCTTCCCACGCCGTCACTTCCATACGGCACAAATGACCTTCTTTCTGGGTGGCTTTCTTCAAATACTATATCGAGCGGTTATTTTACTAGGCAATCAATAAACGTATTTGGGGTAATATTTGAGCAAAGATACGGACAGCTCATGCCATAAGTGCCATAGATAAGGTCGGGTAAGGAAGAATGACGATTTATTTAACATCTACGCTGAAATACGCGTATCGGATGTGAGTCCCAGTAACTTTAAGACCCCTCAACTTCCCTACCACCCTTCCTTCAACAATAATTTGCATCGTGTCTAATGATGAGGTTTAAATGTAGAGATATTTTACGCATATTCCCTGAGATTCTGAATTTACTCTCCCAGTGATTCACCCGAAGGTTCTTTTGGATAGGTGGAGTAGAGGTCACCCTCGCCTTGAGCATCGCACATTCTGCGTGATGAGTCAGATCCTGTGCCTGTGCTACCTCGCCCTTCAAAGATTTTTTTAGGGGTGCCGGAAAGCTTTATCTGGGATTTGAACCGGGAATCCTTCGCTCAGTGATCAAGATCTTCAGCCACTAGGCTACCGCGCTCTCCCAGTATCTAAATTAGAGAAAAATTAATTCGGAAACGATATCAGTAAGCATTTTGTAGAGATACATGTTGCGGGCTGATTCACTAAGGATTGGGAGTTGGCCGAAAAAATGGTCGCTGACATTTGAAGGAGTTAGCAGGTGCAAAATATGAAACATTCATTTTTTCTGGGCTGAATGCTTTCGGTTCTTAGATAAAATTCACTTATGGAGGTGCCCACTAAATATCGGCGTTCGTGGTTTTCCAGGAACGTTTCTCTGTACTAAGCTACACGTGTGTCTGTACTAAGCTACACGCGTTTCATGTGCACGAGTTCCGCTACTTGCACGTGTCTCCTTTTTATTCAACAATCTCTCTCGAAAAACTAACCTGCAAAAAACTTCGATAACAAATGAGGATTCCAATTATGACCCAAGCCTCATATCTGACTAGAAATGATGATGGGGTTATTGGCAAAACTCTCGTTACCAGAATTCTACTATTCAACTATTCAACGCCGAAGCGTTCACTGATACGTACCATAGCCTCCTCTTGAATCGGAAGAACATTATAATTGAAGCAGCATTTCAGCTAGCACGGTGGAATAAACACGATTACACGGCCGCAGCATACACTGCTGTCGATAGGAGAGCGATAAGTGCAACATTTCACGTAAAACCACAGTTAAAAAAATCAATCCTGCCACTTTAAGAAGTGAAAACCCCTCGCGTCTGTGCATTTAGATTTTCGCGCCCGATATCAAAGTGAAATGCGAAGTGGCGATTAGATGTGGGGGGGAGGGGGGGGAAGGAGGGGGGTAGGGGGAGAACGACCACTGAACGGGAAACAACGGTCGTACTCAAAACTCCGCCTTGATTTTTTATTGAAATATCCCCAAGAGCTCCCAGTTATTGCGAGCGCGTTGCCATGGCAATATCGAAGTGATTCCCCAGTATTTCATCATTCCCGCGAGTTCTGTGTAGATATTCTCAGGAAAATAAAAAATCGGGGAAGAGGAGTTGCAGGCATATTTCTTTTACCACCAAATCTTTTATCCCGAAAGTAATAAGCAGCAGTGTGCCAGCTCCACGATACCCAAGGTTCCATGGAAAGATATCAATTTCCACCACCATTTCCATCCCAGGGTTGGTTTCGACATGCCATTTATATGAAAAAATATAGCAAACAAGTAATAAGAGGGGAAAAAACGGATTGGAAGGCAGCAAACTAAAGATTAAAGTATTATAACATTCTAGTAATTGAAGATGTCTCTTTATCCAAATATTCCAATATTTATCCTGTACATATCGCCTCCAACTAGAGCGAATTCTCCCGTTCCAGCATACTACACAGTATTTGTTTTCTGCCTGTGATGTACTTCCTATGTTACTGCCATTGGAGACCATTTTTTGCTTAGTGTCTCGAATAAATATTAACCTTTTCTTGATAGAAATAAACCCAAATATTACTGAAATATTTCATATCCATCGGCCCCTGATAAATGTATGAAGGGAAGAGATTTAATAACACACTTGTGTAACAATGCATTAATATATTTTAAATAAATGTTTCATTTGAATTGTGCACATTATTTCTCGCCTTCCGATAGTTCATAGTACAGAGCATTACTATACTTTACACACTGTAGTCCTCAATGTCCCTTTCCCAAGTCAAATCCTTCCTTTCTCTCAGTTTGAATCGTTGCGTTCGAAGCATGACATGAAGAAAATTCCCACCAATGCCTGGTTCATTTTTCACCCCAATTTACACGAAAACAATAATGATGAGACATAATCCAGGTTTCGGCATCTCGTTTACACCTTCACTCTATACTCCAAACTTACTGACAGTTGCAGCACCTGCAGTTTTCAGATAATTTCCGCCGTGTGATTATTTCACTCCTCCGAGGAAAACCAAATTGCAAATGATAATTGATTGAATAGGCTAAACTTAAATACCTCCACTCTGCAAATAATAAAAGGCAATGGCAAATAATTTGGATCGAGTAATGTGATAAAATACTCTGACCTGAGATCGACTCAAGACATTACAGCGATCCATATCAGTCAACCAAGAACCAGACCACGAGATCATCAAATGGAAAACTGAAGGCAATATTATGAAATAACATACAGATTAAGAGCCGCAACCCATGCATGACAAAAAAAGAACGAGAAACATATGCATCACATTTCACCGAAATTGGAGACGTAGAGAGGTGCTATTAATTGGCTAAAGGGAATAAGTCCGCAGGTAGGGGATCGCAATGCTTTTGAATGTGAGCAGGAAAAATCGGTTTTTCTATTGTCACAGGTGATAATCAACGAAGAGAATGATAGGCATTAACCCATTGGAGTCGATGTTTATGCAGTGTTAGCCTCTGTGATGAAAAAAATCATCAGATATTTATTAATATTTCCATTCAAAAACTGAGCACTTTTATCATGGCGCTGCTCTCAAAATTTCACTGATCAGGTTCCACAGAAACTAAAAAATAAGAAGTGCATTTTGGAGATTGCGTTCTTTTACGTAAATATAGCTTTAGCTGGCAAAGCAATGAACAATATTGTAATAGATGAATGGGAGACAAGATCATTCCTCATGTTGCGGTGGGCTTATAGATCACACCTTTGGTCTTAGGCCGCTTTTTAGTTCAAGAATTCTCCGAGTAAACAGAGGTCATAAGCTGGGGTCATTGTTGAAAGCGTAGCGATGGAAGGGCGGAGAGAAACCTAGCGTCGGCAATAACCTGCTCTCGAGGAAAGGCGCCAGGAGACCACAAGGTAACGGGCCACTCGACGGACGGACTCGGCTATTTAAGTGCTTACCACAAAGCACTCAAGCATAAAATAAGTATAAAAATAGTATAGTCGTCCTTCACTGAAAATGTATCATGAGATATATTTCTGCCGATAATTACGGGTTATGCCATAGATATGCTACTCATAAGTTGTTCTGAGTTCTCGTTAAATTAGTCGGCGACTTCAAATCCCGTTGAAGCACATTTTCAAATATTATGTACGAAACCTAACTCGGTATCAGAGCTTATTCCATTGTGATCCTTGGAGTTTTATGAGAAGTATTATTGGAAGATAAGAAGTATTATGACCCACTCAAAACAAAAGAGCGCAAAAACCACCTCCCAGTGACTTCGTTTCGCCAAATCTATTTTATCTCTTGACAGGATATTCAGTTCACCACAAAGTAGAGTTATAAAATCCCATTGATATTTTCCCTCTTGAGGGTACATAGGTAGTTAAAGTTCTAGATCCTCGAAATATTCCAGGAACTGCCGCTCACTGCGACCTAACACTAATTAACGAGGATATTTGTTTTCTGGGAATCTTTCAAAACATATCCCATTCATACATTCACTGTGATTTCACTTCTGCTTCCAAATATTACTTAAACTACATTGTGTACCAATTTCATTCAAATGAGTTTTTGACTATCACTACAGTAACTTATTAAAAAAAAAAGTGCAGAAGCTAACTCAAAGTAGTACAATATTGGCAACTTTTCGCAGGCAGTTTTTTTCTTACACCCTTCCATGCTTACGTCATGATAAAAGAAGAACATGTTTAGGTTAACATTAATTACGCACAAAAATAGAATTTTACATCGACAGAAGATTTTTTTACACCTGAAAAACACGAAGTACACCCGTATGTAACACAACTCAACCAACATGATATTCTGAAAAGTTTCCCTGATTAATGTGATGTAACACGCAGGTTCAAATTTTTCCAGCAATAAAAAAAATTGAATTTAAAGAGTTGAAAATCACCGGACAAACTTCTGCTTCTGCAATAAATATTTTCAGACTGTTTATAATTCATCCCATTGCTTATCCCATACTAGAGGCGCTGAAGAAAAATGCCTGACTTCCACCGAATGACCTGAAATATTGGCGAAGGGTGTCATTTTCACAAATCGAGATTGCGTTTGAAAATCACCGCAGTGGAGGGCATTTAATGGAATGACACATGCATTGGAATACTTAACGGCATCAACAATTTTTTCATGCGATTTGAAAAAGACCACGTGCTGCTCAGGTGTACTTTGAAGACCTAAACGATGAATAAAATGCCCTTCTCATAATGAAATTCCGGATTTCCTCAGTAAGTTTCCCGAGTAAATCGGTGTTTCTCATATGCATACTGTTTTGAGGAAGAATTAGGGATGAAATAATTTGTGGATTAGGTTTTTCCTAACTACATACGATACTTATATTTTTGTCTCTTCAATGTCGTTAAGTTGAAAATCCACTTCAGTACGCCTCAACCTTATTAGTTTATTCATCCTTCGGTTTTCCCGTAAACAAGCTAATTTGCATGAAATCCATAAAACACTTGGGTAATAGAGGTCTAAAGTTCTAATATCTAATCGTTCAGCAACGTGTTACTCTTAATTAAACTGTTCTTTCGGATGGAAGAATTTTGTGATGGCTAGAAAGTTATTTCATGAGGCGTTTCACCGAGAACATTTCCCTGAGAAACAGAAGTAAATTTTATATTTTCTGTTGTTTTATGCTTTTCTTATAAGAACACGCACGTGAAGCAGAGCAGCACGACAACACACGCATTTGTTTAGTTTTCAATCAGAAAAAAGTAATACGGAAAATATATTTTCAAATAGCCCAATTAATCGCCTTGAGAAACATAAACATGCAATGAGTCCTCCTAGCGAATGAAGCCATTACCTTTATTAATGGAGACATCGCTGTTGTTTCAGATAGCACGAGGAAAGAATTTTTATGATGGCAACTGCACAACTGCCACTGCGCAACTGTGGATAATCAGCACAATGGCGACCTCGAGCGACAGTTACGCCGTAACTGTCGACCTGTGCATATGTTGTGCCAAAGACTCACCGGGGTAACATCTAA